>NC_053156.1:28296105-28896105 GCF_016835505.1 Polypterus senegalus
TGCCAGTGAACAGCATCTGGTGATATCACCACTGTCTGGTAACAAGTCTCAGTCCAGACTCTCTTCCTGTGTAGTTCCTAGTTGGTGGAATGAGCTGCCCACCTCCATTTGAAATGCTAACTCCCTCTATGTGCTTAAGCAGCAAATGCAAACCCATCTGTTCTGTGATTATCAAATTGATAGGAAAATCCTTTGCTCCGTGATCCTTAATATTGATGGCTAATTTACTGTTTAAGTTTAATTGCTTAATCGATTAAAATCTAGGAGTGAAAAATAGTTCACACATCTTCTCACTGTGACAATCAGCTTACCTGTCCTATTAAGCTTGTTGAACAAACAGGCCTTAGCCTAATGATACTTGATTATGTGTCCCTCTTTTATAAGTCGCTTTGGATAAAAGTGTCTGACGAGCAAATAAATGTAAATGTCATCATTGTTATCAATTGCTGTCATGTATTAGGAAAGTTCACCAGGAGCAAAGGATGAGAAAATTCTGTTCTCTTTTCTTTTTACTTTCTTATATATGAGGTATAGAGAAAGTATTGTAATCATCCAAAAATTGGATTTCGAGATTTTGATGAATGTCGATGTTTGACCTCCCCGAGTCCGAAAATAACATT
The DNA here is from genome assembly GCF_016835505.1 of Polypterus senegalus. Taxonomy (NCBI): domain Eukaryota; kingdom Metazoa; phylum Chordata; class Cladistia; order Polypteriformes; family Polypteridae; genus Polypterus; species Polypterus senegalus. The sequence continues at coordinate 28,296,726 of NC_053156.1, forward strand.
TTTGGAATTATGTTTGTGTGTGCTTGCATGTGTATATAAACACAATAATTTGAGTATGCTTTCACTTCGGTCAACCAAATTCTGCATGCAAGTATTAGGTACAAAACATAGATTTCTATCAACTTTTGAGCTATTTCTGTTAACCGGAAGTGGTACTTTACCCGAAACGTTTCCCCAAAAATAAAAAAAAAAAAAATTGAGAATTTTACATTATTTTAAAGCACCACATTGTGGTATAGCGGGTCCACAGCTCACGCCAAGAATAAATAATCGCCATGCTTGCAGCTTAGCAAGGGGGCATGGTGGTTGAGTGGCTGAAGCAGTTCCAGGGGGATTCGTGGTGTGGGCATTTCTCACCTAAGTGCACAAGTGAGAAACTGTCTACATCCGTAATTGTTCCCCGGAGCTGCCGATTGCTACAGCTGCCATGTCCTCTTCATAAATTGAAGCACGAGGAGGTTTAGGGGAGAAAGAAAGAAGAAGAAAAAAAGGAAAGAGAAAGAAAAACGGAGGTTGCAGGAAGAAAGGCAGGAAGCAGAGCAGAGAAAGCTGGTGAGAGAGAGAGAGAGAGAGAGAGAGAGAGAGAGAGAGAGCAAAGGTTCGCAGGCAGGCAGCTGTACAGCGAGCCCTAGCAGGGGTGTTTGGCCGACACTAGTAGGGGCAGAAGGAAGCGGTCGCTCCAGCTGAGTGATCAAGGAGCTGGAGTGATCGGAGAAGGAGGACAGCTGGCCGCGTAAGGCCAAGATGGCAGCGGGAGTCGTGGAGTCTTGGGAAGGTGAGAGACCTGGCCATTGAGAAACCAAGTCTCGGTCCGGAAAACTAGCCATACGTAGCCAGGGAATGGAAGGCAACTGGACAGTAGTGAGGTCAGCTGCAGGAAGGGCAACTCGCCTGTTGAGAAACCCAGAAGCAGGGGAGCTGCCAGGTAAAGACGACACCGGGCTGTGTTGTTTTTAAAGGAGTCTGCTTCCAGCATTGTTTTAACCACCACAATTTCATCTCTGTTTTTGTGGATTATTTATTTAATGACTTTGAATGCACTACACTTTAATTTGGACTTTGTTGTTTTGTTGGTTGTTTTTAATAAAAGCACTTGGCACCTTTTTGCACCATCCTCTTGCTCTATTTGTTGTGCCTCACTGCCGTGCTCATCGATAACATTACTGACGGTGTCGGGTTCAGGGCACCCGGAAGTGAGATGGGAGCATGCAGCGAACCCACATCGTCACACACATTCTATTCTAAGCATTTTTTTGAGATAATCACAATTTTCCATTTGACTTTCAATTAATGTAATACATGCATATTTGAGAATGTTTTTAATGTAAATGAAATTCTCTTGTAACTTTTGATTCACTTCCGCTTACTGAAAGTGGTAATTTACCTGAATTGTTCACCAAAATAAATATCATCATGGCCAATTTTTTATTCATTCAGCTTCTGAGTACAATTTATTCAACTTTACTTTTATAATAAATTTTTCAGTATATATGTATTATTAATTTGATCTGTTGTTGATAGTTCATTTTATGTACATAATATAAAAATATAAATCATTCTCTTACGGTTTACTCCTTAAATATCCATCCCCATATCTGAGTATACAAGAAAGTCGAGGGGAGATCACACTCTATTTTTTTCTTATACAGAAGTTTACATACTCTTAGAATGTGAAATTCTTCTACCGTACATCACATGATGAGAATATGCTATTGGCTACATTTTTTTTCCCTTCCAGTGTTTAAGGAGTTTCATTCGATCCTTGAAAATGTCAGCATTTTTTTCCTGCAGAAGATCCTTTGATGATATTATCATCACATTAATTTTGTTACCTCCAGAACACAACAAACTAATAGTGCACATCCTCAAGAGAAGTGTTGATTTCCAGAAAATGCTAAAAATAACGCATATCTCTTGATTTTTGTATATATCCAAAAAAAAAAGGTCAGTATATGCTTGGTTTTATTTCTATATGCTTATTTATTATGTTTTACTCTACTATTCTGTCTACATAAATGTGTAGCATACTGGCCCCGCAAACAAGTTTGAAGATGACTGCTTCAACTACTTAGTTGGTCGCGGACTGCCACGGGGGGGTGAATTGTTTATATTGGAAGTGGGTCGCAGCTGGTCACCACTCCAATGATCGAGCTCGATTCACAAGCCAAGATGCGCTCGATTCAGCCCTGCTGCTCCAACAATCAGGTTTGATTCACCTGGGGGACCCCACCATCTGACAATCATGCTCAATTCACCGGTGGGACCCTTGGTAGGTCTCAAAGACACTTAAAGGGCTGAGAGTAGGTCACAACACCAAAAAGGTTGATTAAGTGCTGATTAACACCACATCCTGCAATGCAGAATTCCTTCCATTAACGCTCTCTTTCTCTGTCCACCCTTAACATGCACACCACCACCAAAAAAAAAACAACATGGCATTAATAACCATCCTAACATACCAGTATGGAATCTCCATGAGAGCGGACAGTAGCACCAAACCACTGATGGGATTTAAACTCCATCTGTTGAGATGTACTCCCAACCATCCTGAAATCATTTCCTACAAAAGAAAGAGAAAAAATTAAAATTAGAGATTTAAAAGCAATAATAAAATTGCTTGCCTTGGACTTTAAACGCCAAGGATTCCATTTCAGTTCCCACTGTTGCATCTTTGTGTGAACCCGGAGTCGCCAATTAGAGATTTTTGTCGTATGTGTACATACAGTGGACGTCTTCATGTGCAGATCTTTACGTAAAGCGACAAACACAGTGCAATGTGGACAACACAAGCAAGTGTTGCTGGCCATAACTTGCAGAAAATATTGTGCAAAATAACCACAGCTTCCCTCAGTAATTTAACTTATTAGTAAAATGTTTAACAACTCTCAACTGTGTGTTTTTTTTATATAAATAGAAATCTTCCAAAGAGGATATGTTGGACTAACTTAATTAAATAAATATGCAAGTAAATGTATTAGGAAATGTGACAATCTATTGCATAATAAAACACTAAGGTCCGTGTGCTCAGTCCCCCTCAGAAATCTGATTTGTGGTGTGACTCACCAGTTTTTGGCTCAAGTGGTGTGACGAAAAAGAGGAGTGCGAGACGCACGAGGAGGAGTAAAGCTACCCGAGGCATTCTAAGAGAGTCACCCTGCTTACACTTGCCCAGATTTCCTGCTTCCAACACAAAATCTTCAAGAACCAACTGTTCATGTGCGCTCTAATACATCCCACCACTCGACAAGTGCCACTGTAATGAGATAATCAATGCTATTTACTTCACCTGGCAGTGGTTTCAATGTTGTGGCTCATTGTTGTATAAGCTCAAATAAGTGCAGGCCAAGTCACTGGGCTCTCAGGTCAGAGGAGGACCAGGATAATAGCGTAAACCAAACTTCTAACTTGATAACATTCGGTTTGCCTGGTAACCAGCACAATTCCAAACATACCTTAGGAGGCAGCTTTCTGGAGTGCAACCCTCAAGCCGTATTTGCAATACAAAAAAAAGACTTTTGCATTTGTGTCCAAAGCAGATTCCATTTTGGATCACAAGAGTATTTCTCAGAAGCGAATTAATTTCACAATAATTTTAGTAAAAATACATGCATTTGAAACGTTTTGAACATACGACTTGATGATGTGACATATGGACTATGTGACAAGGTTTTTTATCATGAAGGTTTTATTATTTGTGGTTGTCTAACATACTTATAAACTTTCTGAACTGGACCATTAAAACATTTTTCTTGATCATCACTAAATACATACCAATACAGTATGTGTGTGTATGTATGTTTTTATATATTTATTTAAAAAAAATTAAAACATAAAACTAGCTGTCTCCCGTGGCTCCACCTGTATAATAATGAAACTGAACAAACTTTAAATATCAATTTAAAAAAAAAAAAAGTAATTTGTATTAAGAATTTATATTGATAGCTTTCATATCCGAGGGCCTCTTGATATACAATATTTTTAGTTTTGCTAATCGGGGCGAGAATGTAGCGCTTGTCTCTTTGCCAAAAACATAAAAAATTGCCAAGGTATCTCTGGCCAAGCGGAAGGTAGGTACACTTCAATGTCACACGTTGGCACTGTATCTGACCGTGTTCAGCTCGGACGGGACAGCGCCCCCCTGTGTGGGGAGAAAAGCACATGGCCGTAATCTCTCTGGCAATGAGCAGGTACCCTCTAAAACATGCGTAGCTCTGATCTCCGTCTCAAAAACATCAAACGTTACTCCTTAACAATCTGTAGGTGATAAGGTCTGCTGAACAAACAGGTATTGCTAGCTAAGCGGAGGCAAGATACACTCCAACACATGGTGAGACTGAAGGCTGTCCGGTGAGTGAGGAGGGCCCCGTCCTACTCCTGAGGTCCTGCCTCCCCTCGGCCCACTATTCTCTCATATTTTTTTATTATATATATATATATATATATATATATATACATACACACACATACATACACACAGAGAGATGGAGAATTGTGTAGAGCATGTAAACGGTAGTAATTGACCTCAGGACTTATACGCGGTCATCTGCAGCCATGAAGCAGTAACACTATAGATGTCCCCCTGGGGGAAACCTGACTTCTTACAGAAGCTCTTTAAATAGATAAATATAAATACACACACTATGTTCTGAATGGCTAAAAGTAAGAAACTTAAAAAGAAAGAAAACTTAACTTGGCAGTCCCAGTGAAGCACTTTACAGGTGTATTGCCATTGGTATAAAAGACCCCCACTCACATCTGCTGAAAGACCTCAGTGTGTCACAGAGAGGATGGGCAGCGTTGTTCATAATGGCACTCAGTTTTGTTTTTATTGTCTCCTTTGCTACGACCTCCAGAGAGCTCAGACTGCACCTCATAACTGAGCCTGCCCTTTTAATTAACTTGTTGATTCGGTGGGCCTTGCTTAAAGTGTTGTTACCATCCCAGCACACCACATTGGCATCACAGAGTTGAAGATGTGAAGGATGTCACTTCCCACATTAAAGGAATGCAGTGTCCTAAGGAAGAAAAGGCTGCTCTGCCCTTTCTTATTTAACTCCTCTGTGTTCCGAGACCAGTCTAACCTGTCCTTAATGTGGACCCCCTTGTACTTGGGGTGGACCACCGCTACATCCACTCCTTGGATATTAACCTGATGTGGAGGCTCTTTGGTGAGATGAAAGTCAATAAGCAAATCCTTGACTTTGCTGATGTTAAGGTGCAGATAATTCTCAAAGTTCTCCCTTGGATTCCTTTACTCCTTTGTCTCATCCCCAACTTATTGTTACACCCCCACAGCTTAACTCGGGTCCGAATTTATTCACAAATAATTTCTTTAAAAAAGCAACCCTTTTAATGCACTAGTGTCCCACCAGGATCAGTTCCTGGCCCACACCCCACGCTGCTGAGACAGACTGAAAGCGTCTCGAATGGTGATCAATATTTCAAAATGAATTTTTGACTAAATGGATGCGGTTAGTGATTCAAATATCAGCAAGCGTTTTAGCTTCTTTTCTCCATTTGTCACACACATTCAATCACTGTTTTTGAAAGCACAACAAAGCAGGCATTTTTTAATCAATTCACGTTTTATATGATGCCTTTTGCAGTGGATAATATCACAAACCACTTTACAAAGCGTTTCAATTTGCTTGGCAAAAACAGCAGTCCATTATAAAGAAAAAAAATCCATTATTAATAATAAATTATTAACGAAAAAGAGGAGCTACATGTCAAAAATAGCAGCAGTTCTGACACTTATCGAACCGTCTGCCCATTGATAAACTGATGGGGCTTCCAGAACGTGCTGATGAGGTTTGAACAATGGACTTGCGTAGAAATGTACGGTAGTTTAGTTTTGCTATGATCTTCATCAAGAAGACACAAACGGAGACGGAACAAAATGTAAAATTCCAGGTACTATGGCAGCTGATGCCTCATACCCAATTTAAATCAATCAATCTAAAGAAGCTCCCACCCCAGAGTCCTTATCAAGAGGCCAGGTGAACCTCGACCCCCAGCCCTCCCATGAGCACATCTGTGGTCAGCAGAGCAGCTCGATGTGTGACCCCGGGTGACCTGCTGCTGATCCCACTCCTCCTCCTCCTTACCGGGATTGTCAGCTTGTTTCAGAATCCCCAAATCTTTCTTGAAGACTACCCTGGTGGCAAAAGAAACCCGATAACCGCGATCAGCATACTTCTCAGCCGAGTGCCCAGAAGGCCAGGTGAGAGGTGCAGCCTTCCCCACAATAATCACAAACAGACTGGCCCAGAGGTCACACTCCCCTAACAGCCGAGTGCAACCGACAGATGGTGAAAAGCAGCCATTACCCTTCGGCCTATCCTTTTCGGTCCTTGGAGGTAGGGAAGGTTTGACAAGACCCTCTCACCTCCCACCGTGTCATATTAAATAGCTAGATCTCGGATAACCGGACAACCCATTGTGTTCGTTATTTTCGCTTTAGTCTCTCAAAGAGATCAGACACAAACACAGATCTGGTAGAAAGAATTCCAGCACTATAGTCAAGTTTACAAGTCTGGCCTGCAGGCCTTAAAAAAAAAGTAGAACCCTAAAACTTAAGTCCCGTGAGGCAATGAATAGAAGAGAGAAGAGTGGAGATATGAAGTACAGAATGCCATCTAAATATTACGACAACAAACAAATGAAAGAGCAAGTAGCACCAGAGTATCAAACCTGCTTAAAACAATGGGTAACTAGTGTAACTGGGGGTTAGGGCCCACCGTAGTTGCAGTCGATGCAAGGCAGAAAAAAAATAAATAAAAAAAAAGACTTAAGATGCCAAGGGTCGACCATAACACTGAGCACTGGTGCCCCATTTCACTTTGCATATGCATTTAATTTTGCAGATGATGCCAAGCTCAGTCGATTGGCCGATAATCTCAAATCCGTCGTGTTATCACAGAGGGACACGGACAGCAGACAGGCTTGGGCAGATTTGTGACAGATAAAATTTTGTGTCAGTAAATGTAAAGTATTACATGTAGGAAGTAAAAATGTTAGGTTTGAATACACAATGGGAGGTCTGAAAATCTAAATCCTCCTCATAAGGTGTTCTTTTGGAGTCGTAGTTGACTCGACATTATCAACTGCCAGTCAGTGTTCAGAAGCCATTAAGAAGGCTAACAATGTCAGGTTATATAGCGCCTTGATGTGTGGAGTAACAGGCCAAGGAGGTTCTGTTCAAGCTTTATAAATGTACTGGTGAGGCCTCATCTGGAGTATTGGGTGCAGTTTTGGTCTGTAGGTTACAAAAAGGACACAGCAGTGCTGGAGAAGGTCCAGAGAAGAGCGACTAGGCTGATTCAGGGCTACAGGAGATGAGTTATGAGGAAAGATTAAAAGAGCTGAGCCTTTACAGTTTAAGAAGAAGAAGATTGAGAGATGACATGTCTGAAGTGCTTAAAATTATGAAATGAATTAGTCCAGTGAATCAAAACTGTGATTTTAAAATGAGATCATTAAGAACACGGGGACACAGTTGGAAACTTAAGGATAAATTTTCACACAAACTTTAGGAATTTGTTACTCACACAGAGAACCACAGAAACATGGAATAAGTAACCAAGTAGTGGACTTCAGGGACTTTCAGAACTCGACTTGATGTCATTTTAATATAATTAAGTGGATAGGACTGGTGAGCTTTGTTGGGCCAAATGGCCTGCTCTCGTCCAGATGGTTCTAATGATTCTCAATTTTTTTTAGAAGAATTAAATTAATAGGACTGGCAAGCTTTAATGGGCTGAATGGTCTTTTCTCATCTAGATTGTTCTAATTTTGTAATTTACAAATGAATTTGTTATTGTATTCTGAGTCTGTACTCTGAACTGCACTGTACAAAACCAATTGAATTTAATATTAAGACTTAAGAAAGGACACCATGGCACCAATATTGGTAAGTGGCAACCAACTGTGCTTGACTTATTTAAATAGGCATGGGAAAAACCCTGATGTTGGGGAATTTTATTTTTGGAAATTAAGATTTAGGAGACAAACAGCTGAAATTGATGATTCAAGTTAAAAGCAAATGAAGAACAATTATGCCAACATGGTTAATCCCATTCATGGGCAGAGAGGTGTAATTACACTGTTGTGCTTTCCATAATCAGGGAGCTGGCGCTGAGACCTCTCTAATGTCTGGAAGTATACATAAATACACACAAGCAAAACTCTCATGCCTAAACACAGTTTTTAATCTGCTGCTTGACTCCAATCAAAGCGCTCCCCCCCTTGTTAAATGATTAGGGGTGTAATTACGTGGGCTAATTTGACAGCCCCTCGCATGTATGCTGAACACGACTCTCAGAAAGCATGTAACAAAAACACCAAAATCAAGACGCATACATAAACACAAAACAGGCCTCTGAAAGCGAGAGTAGATAAATGGAATGCAACTGCCCTTAGGGGGGTTCCTTTCTCTCCGAGGACCTGGTAAATTGTCCTAAATGAGTCACTGATTAAATCAGCCAAAAACCAGACACCTCCTTCCTCCCCCTTTCTCAAAGTGCCAGCTCAGCCACAGGCATGAATGGCGTTTTTCTTGTAAATAGTAAAGAAAACCCAAAGAGCCGTGTGCTTCATTACCTGTGTAGTCAAGTCAGCGCCTCGCTAATCAGTCAGAGAGCCCGAGGGCATTTGAGATTTGATAAGCAGGAGACCCCCCACCCCAACCCCACCTTTCCTAATTAGCCCAAATCCAATCCCTAATTTTTAAATTGAAAAATACTTGTACCCTTTGCTGCTGGGCCGCATCACTATGGGTTTCATTGATGTGCTCATTCACTTTGATAAAGGGGGGCTGCAGGACAGGGGAAGGATGACACGTGGTATTCAGTGTTTCTGTCTGGTCCAAGTGGACTTCTAGGACATCCTTCCATCCATTATCCAACCTGCTATATCCTAACACAGTGTCACGGGGGGTCTGCTGGAGCCAATCCCAGCCAGCACTGGGCGCAAGGCAGGAAACAAACCCCATCGCAGAGCACACACACCCACACACCAAGCACACACTAGGGACAATTCTGGATTGCCAATGCACCTAACCAGCAGACATGGGGAGAACATACAAACTCCATGCAGGGAGGACCCGGGAAGTGAATCAGGGTCTCCTAACTGTAAAGCAGCCGCCTTCCGTGCCGCCTTTCTAGGACATTGTTACTTTAAATTTGACTTCATGTCCACACTGCTACTTCATTTAAAAATTGCATTATTAAATTAAAAACTCTCTCCATCCACACCAATGTTTTTACATTTCCACCCACATCGACAGATGACCAAAAATGTACATGTTGCCATTTGCTTACACTGGGTATGTGCACATCAGCAGAAACAAAAGGATTTGTACTCCATATTAGACATTCATTTGCTAGTTGTGTTCACGCATGGAGAACAATGGCAAACTCAAAAAAAAAAAAATAGAAGTGCTTTGAGCATGGGAAAGGTGCTACATGCATAAAATGTATTAATAAAAAAAAGATGGTCTTGTTTGGACTGACAAAGAAGTAGAACTGTCATTGAGAGCAGCACACAAGTATAAGGCAAGCAAAGAGGCTGAGAAAATGTAATGAGAGCAGGACCCAATCAGACAAGGGTCATGTGATAAGCACGAACCAATCAGATCCAGCGTTTTTTCGAAAACACTTTCATTTGGATATAATGAGGGTGTTAGAAATAAAACTTGATCCATTAGGCTTAAAAGGTAAGACAGAGGTAAAAAAAAAAAAAAAATGTAGGGGTAACTATTGACTCTGACCTACATTTTAAATTACATATTAAATCAGATTTTATCATTAAGAAATATAGCAAAAGTTACTATAGATCTCTTTGCAAGATGCTGAAAAATGAGTTCACGTTTTTGTTTTTGGTTGGCTAGATTACTGTAACGCACTCCTCTCAGGACCACCCAAAAAAGACAGCAATCAGTTACAACGAGTGCAGAATGCAGCTGCCAGAATCTTAACTAGGAAAAGAAAATCTGAGCACATCACACCAGTTCTGAGGTCACTACGCTGGTTACCTGTGCCATTTAGAGTTGACTTTAAAATACTGCTGATGGTTTACTAAGCCTTCAATAATCTGCTCCATCTTATATTTCTGAATGCCTCTCACCTTACACTCCAAATCGTAACTCTTCAAATGAGGGTCTGCTTAGAATTCCAAGAGCTAAACTTAAAAGAAGTGGTGAGGTGGCCTTCTGCTGTTATGTACCTAAAATCTGGAATGGCTGACCGATAGAAATTCACCAGGCCAATACAGTGGAGCACTTAAAAAAACTGCTAAAAACATATACTTTAACATGGCTTTCTCAGAGCTTCATTTTAGCTCTGTATGTGCATCTTGCCTTCAGTTTCACAGAGTGCGTATCGCATTATTGACCTTAACACAAACAAAATCTGTGCTAAGAAAACAACAAGCCTTGTTTAGGAGTGTCCAACATATTGGCCATGTTGTCGGCATGAAAAGAACAAACACCTCAAGTACATAGCACTGCCATTCAGGGGGCTAAGAGACACATGGTGGCATGGAGCCGGTGATCCTGTGCCAATGGAAACATTGAGAAGTGAACAGTAGCCAGAGAGAGCAACAGCTGCCAACTTTAACGAGTCTCTCGTCTGCCTGCAGAGTGCGACGGGTAGCTCTGCCGTGAAGTTGGTCGGAGATTTACTCCTGTATAGAAAGCTGATTTAACATTAATGGACAATTTAAATGTGTCGCGTTACAGCTGGCGGTCGTGTTACAGAGTAGGCATCTTCCTTAGGGTCACACAGTGAGGCAGAGATGGGAACTCAACCAGCAACTTTGGGGTTTACAGTTCAATGCCACTACACCACATGGCCAGCCTAATATGTCACGTGAGGACACACATCCTTTGGAGCCGTCACAACTTCAACTTTGAGTTAAAAATCAGAAGCCCAAACTCACTTGTGCTTTCGATATCATGACTCCATTTGTACAGCCTTGCCAGAATACTAACTTTCTTTTCTACTGGAAACTGAAGATGATGAACAGCTCAGGCAAAAGTCCAAAGAATGACATGAAGCCATTCCAAATGAGCGACTTGTACCATAAATCTTTGTATAGTACCTTTCATTCCAAAACAAATACAAAGATGATATTTTCTAAAAGGAGTTTTTGGACTGGCAAATTAAAAAAAAAAAAAAAAATTATATTGCACCCTTCATATTTTGTTTTACTGGCAAATGGAAAATCTGAATTCCTATTGTTAATCGTCAGTAACCAAATCAAAAGTTAAATAAAATTGTGTAATACAAACCACAAAACTGACTTTTTTTTTTTTTTTTAAATTGAAATGGAACAAAATTTAGTTTAGCCCAACAATGTCAAAAAAAAGATGGAACGTTCTTGGTGTTGCGTGTGTCAGTTTAAGCCATGTCACATTAGACGACTTTTCCAAAACAGTTTTCAGACGTAGCCTTCATTTACATAATCTCCGCAAGTCAGAAAAAGTCGGCAGTGCGCTGCTGTGACAGCCCATCATCTAGTCAAGCGTATCCAACAAACTCGCACCAACTAGTCCACCACTCACTCCAGCAAAATCAAACTGGTTTCATATGCTAGGCCACATTAAATGGCCTTTCCAGCAATTTTCAGTCATAGCCTTCATTTCCGTAATTTTAGGGGGTTCAGAGACAGTTGACGGCACGCTCCAGTAGTCCAACATACCGAGCAACTCACTTGAACTAATCTGTGGACTGCTCTGATAAAAATCAAACATGTCTTCATGTAGGGGCGGGCTCTGTGTGCACGCGCATGACAGCTGACAGCCAATGAATGAGGAACATCGGTGTGTCGGACCTCATAAAAAGAAGAGAAGCTCGTCTGCCTGATGGTTCATGTTTTATACATTTGTAGTAAAGAGAGAAAGGCCACGATTGCAGCTGATGTCGCTGTACAGGTTAACCTTTCATACAACTCTGTTGTAGCGGACCTACATAAAATGTCAATTGTCTGTGTCTGGCCATTTTTTTGCATATAAAATGTACATATACACCTGAAAATGATTTCTTTGGCGATGCGGCAAGGAAACTCACCAACCACAGCACCTGACCCTTTAGGAGGTGGGGTTTCCTGTTTACTTCCGAGGTTGTGTACATTAGAAGTTAAGACTACACATTTTCAAAAAAAGGAAGGAAGGAAAAATGACCATGATGCTCCACATCAAACGCTGCAATTCATTCATTGAAGGCAGATCATCTGTGCTTATCCGGTTACTCACAGCAGTAAGGTATTTAGGACGTTTTCCATCATCCACTTCCCAGGGCTGTCAGACTGCTAATCGAGAGTCATCGGTTGAGACTGTTGAAATGGCACCGTCTGAATTTCATCCATTCATCCATTTATCATCTCCACAATTTCTGCTGGACAGTTTTGTGCAAGTGAATGTTTGTTTGTTGCTTTGTAAATTATACATGCTTTCTGGTTAAAGAAAAGGTGGGACAAGGGAGATCTGGGCCAGGTCTTTTTTTTTATCCCTTTTCTCAAACACTTTATATATTTGCAAGGGGAAAATGGGAATTTCTGTGTTATATTGCATTCCTTTTCCTATATATACACACACACAGGGCGAGTCAAAATTATAACATTTGAACGGCGGAAACAATTTGTTCACAAAGCATACTTTATATGTGCTAGATGATTTACAGGAATGTCTCAACCTGTTCGCCGTCATGTTCAACACACAGAAACCAATGAGCGACAGTACCATTTAACGCCCAGACACACATTTTGTGGGGGAACAGATAATACTACAGTCTGTATTCTGTCCTTCAGGTCATTGATATCACGAACCTTCCTGATATACACTATATGCTCCTTCACCAGACCCCATAACCAGAAATCACAGGGTGTCAAATCAGGGGAGTGTGGAAGCCTTGGCAATGGTCCATTGACCTGGAAAGTTGTGGTCGAGATCAAAATAATCCATTAGTGTTAACAATTTTGACTCACCCTGTGTGTGTGTGTGTGTGTGTTTGTATATGCATGCATACATGCATCTATATATCTCTATCCATATCTATCTCTATATAATCTCTCTCTCAAAATATATTTCTATATAATAGATTTTTATACATTATATAAAAATTAAATAATTTAAATATATATTTTTTTATACTGAACCATTCATCTGTGCCCAACTTCTTTTTACTGTCGATAAGGGAGCTTGAGTGTAGGGTGGGTAAGAAACAAAGGGATAAGTTCCAGTTTGACGTGGCCGAGACAAGGTGTCGCTCTGCACAGCCGGAGTGTATAACTTGCCACCTCCAAGTGCAAGAGCACTTGTTATACCATAATACAGCACATCAGTTGTCGGAAAAAGAATCGAGCATGACAGTGCTGGGAGGACGGCACACCGTCACGTAATTCAACATGCCCAATGATTTTAAACAAACATTTAAATTTCCGGGATTCGGCGAGGAGATCACAAACTGTAGGTCAGCAAGCTTCACATACCCTATGACCATATGTCATGCAAGGCGACATTGGCTTCACCCAGTTCAGGTTCGCAAAGAGCAGAGCCTACGGTGGTAGCACAGGGCGTAAGGTAAGAACCAACCCTGGACAGAGAGCCAGAGCCCACTTGCACACACCCATGCCATGCAGGGCCAATTTAGCAACTCCAGTCAAGCTAAACAGCACACCCTTTGGAGATGTGGAATTTAAAACAGAAATGGAACTAAGCAGCATAATGAAACTTTGACATTCCTCATCTTGTTGAAAAACAGAGTTTGAATAGTTTGATTTCAATATTTAAAACTACCATGGTGGTCCAGAAACAGCGTGCAATTTGGGTCGTCTAATGGAATTCAAACACGTTTATTCCTATATTGAAGAAAGCACCGGAAAAATGTCAATTAATGTCAAGCCCTGGCTCAGAGAAGTAAAAGAAACAAAATCGGATTAAAAAAAAAAAAAAAAGGTAGAATCAAAACAAAAACACAATAAAACTTAACAGAAGATGCTGGCCTTCAACAAGGTTGACTTGGTAGTGCAAGAAATTCTCTAGAAGCCCGAGTTCAAAAGCAGCAGAAAACGAAGGGATAGACCCCCACCAGAAGCAGCAGGATTAGCGGACTCAAGATCAGAAGCAGATGTGGCAGGACAGAGGGGCGGCAGTGTAAATGTGTTAGACGGTCACTTGGGGAAACTGCTGAACAGATTCAGTGCAACGGGTGGGGTGAAGTGGGCTCAACTGCGGCAGGAGATTTAAAAAGAACAACAAGAAATAAAGGAGAGCATCTCAGATTTACCTTTGGTGTCAAAGTCAAGGGACTGGCAGCTGCTGTTGGCATGTTGGTGCTGATTCCAGGGGCAGAAGAACACCGCTCCACCTTCTGTTATGTTGGGCTGACTGGTGTTGGCTTTGGGTGCTCCAACAAGAACACTAAACCTGTAGAAGAGGTGGAAAAAAAAAAAATATATATATTATACACATTACAAGATGTTCAGATTTAGACAGAGACAAACATTGCATATTAATGAAAATTAGTATCAGTTATTTAAACAAATGTATAAGGCGTCCTTCAAAAAGATGATACATTAATTAGGCACCTTTCCCATGTTGAATGTGTACAACATTGTGGATTAACAGTATCCACATTAAAACACTACTATTTTACCTAAATATTTAAGTATTTATTTGTCCTCAGGAGGAAATTCGGCAGAATCTCTTTAAAGTTTTATCTACCGAAATATTAAATCAGAAACACTAGGCTTTGAATTAGAATTAAGAGACAATAAATCAGAATTAAAATACAAAATATAGAAAAATACAAGCAGCATCATTTGTGATGCAAGCACAAGTTATCCTGAGCACCTGGACAAAGAGGGTAAGCTGAAAGAAAGATGTCAGGGTCATCCTAAAGGAGCGGGTTGTAGCATCCACAGCATTATAATTTAACCTTGGTAAAACAAGCCAAAAAATAGAAAGCCCCCCAGCCCCCTAAAAATGTTTAACAGAGCTGTAAAAATACAAAAACATCAACACAGATACACAACAGGCCCATCTAGTGTCCACTGCTCCACAAATGCAGAGTTTGTACCCTTCCTTCGTGTGAAATGTTTTGAAACGATCACTCAGCCCGACGTTACAATCAGGACAGTAGAAGCGCATCTCTTTGTGCACATTTATTTTAGATTTTTTCGGTGGCTTGTGCACGACAGGATAGAATCTCAGTATTTGATACGCACGATGGACGCACCTATTGTTTAATTTTAGGCAGCTACAGCACAAGGCTTTTCCCTGGACATGAACATTGCCAGTTGCTGCATTATGAACAATGCAAAGTGGCCTAACATCTTCCTTCGTTCGTCTACCTCATTGCAGTCATTTTGCCCATTTGCCATGCACAATGCTAGAGCTTCATGCAGTGGAAGTTACCAGGCATATCTTGATGGTTCAGTCGTAAAGTGCCATATACATCAGTTTCATTTTCCATTTCAACATCTGATGGCCAATTCAGACTATCATCACTATCAACTAATGGTTTGGTTTCACACAACTGGGGTTTGGTTGAAGGCTCCACCATACTCGTGTATATTGACGAGTTACGTTAATGGACAAAACAAATACAAACGTTCAAAATGTTTGACAGAATAATGTTATTTTATCCACTAGATGGCTGTAGAATATCATCCAGAGAGTTAAAGTGTAAAAGCAGATCATTAAACATCACCCCCGAGTCTGACTCGAGCTTAACCGAACTAACTCAGAATATCAGACCCATGTCGGGCTCAAGGTAAACGCCAAAGTATGGGTACGATAAAACTGAAGGCTCTGCCACCCATAAAGATTTTATGCAACCTTATTTTAAAGTAATAGAATATGACTGACTCACAGTAAACACATAACTGCAATTAATTAATGAGGAATAAATGCATATTATACATTATAGTGGTGGTGGTACTCCCTGTTCTGCCTGAAAAACTATTGAAACTATTTTTATAGACCATTCCCCCTTCTATCCAAAACCGGGCAATTTCAGAAAGAGTGGGGCCAACTTAGAAGTGTAAAAGTCTGGTGAAAGGAAAATAAAAACTAACTAAATAAGTAAGTAAATAGTTTGCAGTGGGTTGAAGATCCAAGATGCACTCATACTCCTTCATTAACTGCCAATACTCAAAAGGGAAGAAAACATTATGGAGTACCAGCCAAAATCAAGCACTGCTTTTGTCTATTTAAGGTACTGAATATGTATACACAAGCATACACTCTCTCACACACACCCCACCTTATTTAGAACATTAAGAAAGTGTGAGGAGAACAAACCATTAAGCCCAATGAGCTCATTCACCCAATTCACCTACACTGTCCAAAACATCATCAAGGAAACCCAGGAGCTTTTCAAACCAAAAAACTGGAAAACTCTTGAATGGCCAAGTCAGTCACCCAATTTAAATCCAACTGAGCTTGCCTTTCAAATTTCAAAAAGAATACTTAAGGGGAACGAGCACCCCCTAAAAAAAGCAGGAGCTGAAGATGGCTGCATTAGAGGCTTGGCAGAGCATCACCAGAGAAGATCCTACTGATGTCTGTGACTCACAAACGTTAAGCAGCCATTGCATGTAAGGGATATGTGACAAAGTGCTAAACAGGCCTTATAGACCTGCCACTGCTATGTTTAAAAATTATGGTGCCCTGAAATTGGGGGACCACCATGTAGAAAAGTGTGTTGTCATTGACCGAAATGTATGCAAATGCCCTTAAATGAAAGTCTGCAATGTGCACTTTAAAATGACAACTCCAGTAATTCAGACATGTGATTAAACTATGGAGCAGACTGCCAAATCAAAGAATAAGTGTGGTTTTGTACCAAACGTTATGGAGAGTGCTGTAGCTTGTTATTATCCACAAACTTAACCAGCTTATTGATTATATTTTTGTGCAGATCATTTATTTATTTTAAAAGAACAGCGACCACAGCACTGAGCCCCAAAGCACCACTTTTAATATTACCCATTTCTCAAATGTTCCCCCTCACCATAACCCTTTACTTCCCGTGCCTCCTAAATTCACATTTTTCTTTTCTTAGGTTTTCATGTAAACGTCCCCCGAGACCCAAGTCTACGTGACCCAATAAGACAGGATTCACAATGATCTTCACTTCTACACAGCTCGGTGTTGGCCGTGCCCACCTCTCGGCTACTCTCACCCGAGTCTTCATGGATATCTTGTGCAAAACAACAGAAGTCAGCAGTGCACAGGAGGTTTTCTTTGCCTGTCTGCATCTGTCATAACGTCATCTTCTATGGTAGGCGGCAGTATACTCCTTTAAATTTAGCTGCCACTTCATGCTCTGCTCAAGTACTTGGCTACTGCTGGCTAACCTGAAAAAAGGAAACGCTTGATGTTGAGCCTGATCAAGCCATTCTTAGCTGTGACGGTGCAGGTTGACTCCTTGCTCCCTCTTCCTTTTTGGGAGCCTCTTGAACTAGACACCATCGATAGTCATGAGCAGAGGAGGACAAAACACACTAAGCAAAGGGATGGGAAAAAGTGCAAGTACTTCATAAAAATAGCCCAAAAAAAAAAAAAAAAAAAAAAAAAGTGTCCCAAATTGCAGTACTTTAAAAATTAAATAATTTGTACAATAAAGTGTTTGTGTGGAGTCCATTAAGATGAGGTTAAAATTCAGACAGGAAACGGTCCTCTCTTTCTCACTGGTGGCTCCCTTGCTTATCACTTGCAGTGGAGGAGTCGCTCTACCAGCAGATGCAGCTGACCTTCCGCAGGTCCGGGTCCCCTGCTGTCCCATGGCTACGGTAAGCCATGGTGCTCCTGTTGGACCTTTCCACTCAAGCCTCTATAAACCGGGTCTTCTACAGCAAGTTGCTCCTATTAACATGCGTCCCTATAACACCCACAGTTGCTCAGCCAGAACGATCTCTCCTTCGGCCCCAGGCCTCAGCCACTCGCTCTGCTCAAGGGGCTCTCCTTCCTTCCCAGCTGCCTGCCTTCACCGACTCTTAAACTCACTCACATACACCGGCTTGTTCTGCCACCTGCCTCCTTTTCTTTCTCTCTCCCACTTAAACTTCCTTTTTTTTTTTCCTTACTCAATTCCACCTCTCTCAAACTTGCGCTTTCATTTTAAAATGGGAACGTAGCAGAGCTATGGCAATCCGCAGCTCTGTGTCAATTAGGGTTGCGGGCGATCCTGCACTTGTGCACTAAGTGCAGGGACGTCCGCTCCCGTTCTCGCCCAGCTACCATGCCCTCACCTGAAGATGCGAGTCTGACGATTAATTAAAATGCCACTCAGCCTCATTTTACCACAAACTTGAAAACCGACGGACCAAATGAGGAGTCCTTCGGGCTAAGGGAGATCAACAGATAGCCAGTCATCTCATGGAATGAAAGAAAGACATCTTATTCACAGATGCTTGTGTCTCATGACTTAGCAGGACTTGGGAAAGCATTTACTGTAATTCAACAGAAGGTGTCATTGTGCACAATTCACAGTTGGGGGCCCGAGTGACAGAGCTGTTAACTCCTGTGGCTGTCTCTGTCGTGTTCTTTAACCTGTTAAATAACTCACAAGAATTAGCAGAGTTCTTCCAGGCGGTCATCTACATTGCCTGTTTCAGGAGACACAGTTAAACTTTTGACGCCATGACAATGTGATATCCTGAAGGTATGGATGCCCTTTTCAGCTTATCAATGGCAGAATAAGCCCACTGAGAACGAGATGAAAACCACTACTAGAGTTCATAGAGAGGGTAGTGAAAATGTGTGACTAGGGGTGAATCCTGAACGTCTGGTAGCTAGCAAATCTTCTCATATACAGTGTGTAAAGCAAGGATTACTAATCTGATCCAAGTGAGGATCCATCTGTGACGATGTGGGTTCTGTCAACCCAACACCGTCGATAATGTTACTGAGTGAGCTAGTCAGTGGAGGCAATAAACAATTGCGCAAAGGGATGGTAAAAAGTGCTTTTATTAAAATAGTCAAACAGAAAAAGGTGTTCAAATAAATAAAGTGCAGGGCTTTCCAAAATCTTCATTAAATAAATAATCCATAAAAAGAATGTAGAGGTAAAAATCAATAAATAGAACAATCTTCTTAAAACAACGAGGTTAAAACGATCAGGAAGCAGTCTTTAAAAACACAACAAAGACAAGCCTGGTGCATCTTTTCTGTTAGCGTCTATATATACACACATATACATATACCACACACACACCTTACAGTTACCAGCTTTTCCATGGTATGCAGCTCTCAACACATCTTGGAAATGCATATCAGATTACCTGTGGCTGCCTGCACTTCCAAACCCACTTGCACGTATTTATTTAGCGGGGGCTACATATGCCTCATATATACAATTGCTTCCATATTTCTCGAGTGGCAACACATGCAGGTGAAGCATTGAACTCTGAGTCACAATGAGTGCCAGGAGATGGTGGGTGGTCATGGTCCATAGTTAAGATGACAGCTTTAGGTTCTAAGTCACATTACTCTCGGGTCTTTGAGGGGGATGTAGCTCATCATGCAAGTTGATATCCTGTCCCAAGATATTCGCTCTCTGTGCATTGACCAAATTCTATATATTTCTAATTATTTTTGATCTTGGTTTAATCACATTTATTACATCAATTGCAAAACAAAACTTAAAAGTAGCTCCCCTAAACTAGCAAGTTCTTTCTCCAAATTCCCAACATTATTTTATGATTCTAAGATTAGTCTTATTTATGAGCAAATTCCCTTTCCTTTTTCAAAAAGGAATTGACACCCCCAGCCATACCCACTCAGACCCCACATGCCCACAGCCAAGCTCAATCATTTTGTAATGGCGCGGACACATTGCATCAACATGGGATTGAGGCAACCACTGGTATTTCAGCATGTAAATGAGGAGCATCAGAGCAACTACAGAGGAGCCAATAAAGAAAAAAAAGAAAGAAAAAAAAAAAAAAGAAATCAAACCTGACAAAGTTGCATTTTTAACTTAGTTTGGCTAAAGCTAGATGTCCTTTTCAGAACAGAAAGGTACTAAATGAGCATAAAATGAGAATGAATCCACTGAGTTAATACAGATCACCACAGACACGGTGCTACATTGGTGTCAAATAATTACTAATTAACAAATGAATAAATATAAGATCCACAGTTCAACTTAGCAAAGTGTTTAATGTGGCAGACACCCAAAACCCACTTGCTGCACTTTCTGAAGGGTTGCTGGAGTCTTTCATTTATGTTAGGTAGAATACCAAGAGGGGACTGGGTGGTCTCGTGGCCTGGAACCCCTGCAGATTTCATTTTTTTTTCTCCAGCCGTCTGGAGTTTTGTTTTTTTCTATCCTCCCTGGCCATTAGACCTTACTCTTTTTCTATGTTAACTAATGTCGTCTTATTTTAATTTCTTATTTTGTCTTTTATTTTTCTTCATTATGTAAAGCACTTTGAGCTACTTTTTTGTATGAAAATGTGCTATATAAATAAATGTTATCAGTAAAAGAATGTAGACAGTTGAGAGATGGCTACCTCGGCAGCTCCACCACTCCTCCATCTGCTATCATCCAATGGCTTGGGTTCGCAGCCAGTGGTGGAGGTTTGGGTTCATAGAGGTGGGGCAAAGTATGGCAGATCGACCTGCCACTGACCTTTGGTAAACAGTGTGAGGCACAGCCATTGACGAGATCAAGCAGGAACAAGGCAGGTTGTAGAGACATGCAAGGAGAATCTCAAAGCCGAGATCCAGACTTGGAAAACCTGCTGCACTCTCAGTTCAGGGAAGAAAAACAGCCCAGAGATTAGAAAATCGTCAGCTCAATAAAAGCAGATTTGCCTAACCACATATGACGGACTAATCACTGCACAGAAATGAAAGCATTAAACTCGTCTGCTGCACTGCACAACAGCACAGCACTCCGCATCACTGCCATGCCATTCAACACAGTGACCTCTGCTGATATTTATCTTTGGGGTTGGTTGCATGACTGCAGCAGAAAAGACCATCACCACCATTTCGACAAATTTGTGTGCCATTACAGGGAGCTGGAAAAGGTCATTGGGCAAGTCGACAGAGCTGGTATGAGCTGGTATTCCATCATGCAATTGAGGAGTTTGAGCCGGCTGCAGGGGATCCTTTAAAACTGACAAGTCTGACATATTTCTAACTTAGTGTGGCAGTCCTTTAAAAGGATGGTAAGCTGCTAAAAAAGCTTAATATGAGCCATGGACCTACTATTTCAATGTCACATAGTCTTGCATTTCTCTTAATATTTTATCTTATTGCAGAACAAGTGAAAAGATCGCACTCCCATTGTCACACAGTGCTGGATTTCTAGCTATCCCCATGCTCAGTAAAAGAAAACCTGTTAAATCAGCAAAGAAATCCTCCAAGCATCAGTAGAAAGAGTTTGGGGGTTTCCAGCCAGAGGCCTGGAACATCAACATGATGGTGAGGGCAAACTTTGCTTGATTGGACAGAAACCACAGAGATGTTCAGGAGAAAGAAAACATGCAAGCAGAAAGGAAGAAAGGAAATTGTCAGAAGTGTGGGAGTTTATGAGTGTGTCATGTGATGGACTGCCTTCCTGTCACAGCAGAGTCCTCAGAGACCTGAGATATACAACCAACTATTGGAAACAAAGTGGACATCCATCTACTTATGTTCTCACCATGAACTCACAATCTGGTGTACATGTTACTTTGGGTGATTTAGTGAATAGGACTGGGGAGCTTTGTTGGTCACAGTAGCCTGTTCTCATCTAAAATCACTCCCAGGTTCAAACAAATGGATGTCCATTTTCTAAATGAAAGCATACACGCTTACTGGATTAAATAACCCAAAGTTAGGTGTAGTTTTTGAAGGCCCAAAAGGTTCTGCTGTCTACCACACCAATTAGTCACTTATTCCAAGTGTCTGTGGTTCTCTGTATGAAGAAAAACTTCTTAATGTTTATGCGAAATTTACCCTCAAGTTTCCAACTGTGTCCCCATGATCTTGATTAACTCATTTTAAAAAAAAAAGTCACAGGCTCGATCAACTGGACTAATTCCCTTCATAATTTTTAAACACTTCAGTCAGGTCTCCTCTTAATCTTCCTTTTGCTTAAACTGCAAAGGCTCAGCTTTTTAATCTTTCCTCATAACTCATCCCCTGTAGCCCTGAATCAACCTAGTTGCTCTTCTCCGGATCTTTTCTACCACTGCCATCTCCTTTTTGTAGCCTGGAGAGCAAAACTGCACACAGAACTCAAAACGAGGCCTCATCAGTGTGTTATGAAGCTGGAGCAGAACCTTCTGTGACATGTTCTCCACATGTCAAGGTGCTACAGTGCATCCAGAAAGTATTCACAGCGCATCACTTTTTCCAAATTTTGTTAAGTTACAGCCTTATTCCAAAATGGATTAAATTTTTTTCCACAGAATTCTACACACAACACCCCATAATGACAACGTGAAAAAAGTTTACTTGGAGGTTTTTGCAAATTTATTAAAAATAAAAAAACTGAGAAATCACATGTACATAAGTATTCACAGCCTTTGCTCAATACTTTGTCGATGCACCTTTGGCAGCAATTACAGCCTCAATTCTTTTTGAATATGATGCCACAAGCTTGGCACACCTATCCTTGACCAGTTTCGCCCATTCCTCTTTGCAGCACCTCTCAAGCTCCATCAGGTTGGATGGGAAGCGTCGCTGCACAGCCATTTTAAGATCTCTCCAGAGATGTTCAATCGGATTCAAGTCTGGGCTCTGACTGGGCCGCTCAAGGACATTCACAGAGTTGTCCTGAAGCCACTCCTTTGATATCTTGGCTGTGTGCTTAGGGTCGTTGTCCTGCTGAAAGATGAACCGTCGCCCAAGTCTGAGGTCAAGAGCGCTCTGGAGCAGGTTTTCATCCAGGATGTCTCTGTACATTGCTGCAGTCATCTTTCCCTTTATCCCCGACTAGTCCCCCAGTTCCTGCCGCTGACAAACATCCCCACAGCATGATGCTGTCACCACCATGCTTCACTGTAGGGATGGTATTGGCATGGTGATGAGCGGTGCCTGGTTTCCTCCAAACGTGACGCCTGCCATTCACACCAAAGAGTTCAAATCTTTGTCTCATCAGACCAGAGAATTTTCTCTCTCATGGTCCGAGAGTCCCTCAGGTGCCTTTTGGCAAACTCCAGGCGGGCTGCCATGTGCCTTTTACTAAGGAGTGGCTTCCGTCTGGCCACTCTACTATACAGGCCTGATTGGTGGATTGCTGCAGAGATGGTTGTCCTTCTGGAAGGTTCTCCTCTCTCCACAGAGGACCTCTGGAGCTCTGACAGAGTGACCATCTGGTTCTTGGTCACCTCCCTGACTAAGGCCCTTCTCCCCCGATCGCTCAGGTTTAGATGGCCGGCCATCTCTAGGAAGAGTCCTGGAGGTTTCGAACTTCATCCACTTACGGATGATGGAGGCCACTGTGCTCATTGGGACCTTCAAAGCAGCAGAAATTTTTGGGTAACCTTCCCTAGATTTAGTCTACAGACAATTCCTTTGACTTCATGCTTGGTTTGTGCTCTGACATGAACTGTCAACTGTGGGACCTTCTATAGACAGGTGTGTGCCTTTCCAAATCATGTCCAATCAACTGAATTTACCACAGGTGGACTCAAATTAAGCTGCAGAAACATCTCAAGGATGATCAGGGGAAACAGGATGCACCTGAGCTCAATTTTGAGCTTCATGGCAAAGGCTGTGAATACTTCTGTACATGTGCTTTCTCAATTTTTTATTTTTAATAGATTTGCAAAAATCTCAAGTAAACTTTTTTCACGTTGTCATTATGGGGTGTTGTGTGTAGAATTCTGAGGAAAAAAATGTATTTAATCCATTTTAGAATAAGGCTGTAACATAACAAAATGTGGAAAAAGAGATGCGCTGTGAATACTTTCCAGATACACTGTATATAACCTGACATTTCGTTAGCCTTCTTAATGGCTTCTGAACACTGTCCGCCAGTTGACCTTAAAAGGTAGCTCTACTTACTCATCATGGTGCTGGAGGGTAACACATATTGTGTGCGGATTAGCTCATGTAAATAAAAATTTCACTGTACCCCGACATGCGACAGTAATGACCCTATAAACTTATAACAGAGTGGGAAAGACATTTTGTTTAAAATTATAATAAAAAACACAACAAATATGCATTATCAGTTACTGCCCAAAATTTTCCTTCAAGTGTCTTTAACATTGCTCTTATTTATTTAAGCTGATGTCAAATTGCACAGCTTTTTATCCAGGGATTTCAGATTTTCTGCTCACAATCACCGATCTTGTCATTGCACCACAAACAAAAAACAAAAAACAAAACTCAATATGGCAGCCCATGTCACATTTGTGAGAGACGATCTTCTTGTGCAGCCACCGTCACCCCTTTTTTCTGGCAACCAATAGCATACTGCCTGATGGAGTTCTTGCTTCTTGGTGCACTCTTTTTCTCTGTCTGTTATGGTGTGTAAAACACGAGCCACCAAACAGACAAGTTTCTCTGTGGTTTATGAGGTCCACCATGTTACCCGACAGAGCCGGGTGCTTTGTGAAGGGTTAATAGCTGTGGTGCATTCAGACTTCTCATCACTATGTTCTATGAAATGTGCGCTCTTTGTATTTTGAGTTGGTAGTACATTTGCGACAAAAGAGAAAATCAAGTATGTCTTACTCTATCATAGTCAGTCGCAGACTAGTTGGCCTCCGTCGTTATGTATGCCACATTATGCTTCACAGAAGCACCGCCTCCGCCAGCCTGAGGTTAGCTATATAAAGGCCAAGAAAATTACTGCAACAGAATTGATGTCACATGAGAGTAGGCTTGCTAAATGTTACTTAAGCCTTGTGATGATGCCTCACTATCTGTGACTGGGAACTTCATGTCCAATTTGTAATTAGTCAATTGATGTTAATGTGACGTATTAAACACTTAAAATAAAAAAAAAAATAAAAAAAAGTATATACTCAGTTCTTGGCCTGTATAACGTGGAATACAAGGCAGGACTAAAAGTTCCATTTAGATTTTATCATCCAAGTTCTACTGATGAAACAATGCGGTAAGGTTTATCCCCTTCAGGGACCAGAAATGCTGCCCATCATGGTAATGCCATAATAAAAAGGCACTGTCACAGATCTGAAGGGCTGACAGACATGTTTGTGGTTTTGATACCCTTAAGGAATCAGAGACGACTCGCGTTCAGGAAAACACAGGGCCAGGCAGGACCACTAAATCTGATCCAGAGGGACACATAATAGCATTAAGGGGTCAGAGGATTAGCAAACATGAGGGCAGGAAAAGAAAAATGATCACCTCTCATTGTTAAAAAGGAACAATGTAGAAGATCAGAGTGCAGAAATGGAAAGAGGAAAGTCACAAATGCTATAAAGCTTCTTTGAAAGAACGCAGGAGCTGCAGAGATGATGAAACAGAAAATGGCAGAATAATACTTTGTGTTTGGTGCCTTCTTTCGTGAGCACCACCTCAAGGCACTTAAAGTACTTACGAGGGGGAGTCAGGCTAAAATTAGAAAATGGGATTTATTAGAAAATGGAACGAACCTTAACAAAACTGACCATGTCATATCTCAATGTCGTCTCCACCCTTCTCCATGCACTTGCACCACCTGCCTGGAAGTGCCCGGATTCCAACAGAACAAAAGGTTCTGTCTTGTTCTTACAGTCACTCGTGCACCCAAGTTATCGTCGAACACTACATGTCGAGGGGTCCTACAGTCACTAGTGTAAGTTACTGCAACTTGCTGGAGACCAATATGAAGACTGCTATTCAATCCAAGCAGCGGGGACTGCTGTCTCACGGAGTCCTTTTGCTGCATGATAATGGCCCCCTGCCCACCCACACACTGCCAAGAACACCAAGGCTTGTGTGGAGAAGCTTAAGTTTGAGGTATTGCCACATCCTCCTTATTTGCCAGTGTGATTTCCACCATTTTGGACTGCTAAAAGAAACATCTGGGTGGTCGTCGATTCAAGAATAATGATGATGATGATGGATGATGATGATGTGAAGAAAGCAGTGGATGAGTAGGTGCTAGGACAAAACAAAACCTTTTATTATGGTGGAATCTGGGCACTTCCAGGCAGGTGACGCAAGTGCATTGAGAAGAGTGGAGACAACCAAACTGACCAAGTCATTTCTCAATGTTAAGGTTCGCTCCATTTTTTTGATAAACCCCATTTTCTAAATTTTAGCTCGACTCCCCCTCGATAGCTTACAACAACGAAAATATATACACGACTGCTCCTTAGTTTTTCCAGTTTTTTCAAATTTAATTAGTTGAAATGCAACAAATAACCAGAAATTGTGAAAAGGTTTTATATCTCTCTCTATAACTATATATGTATCTCTATCTGGAACAACTACTAGGTTACAACCTACAGATGTGCTGCAGCAATCCAAGTAAATGAAGCCTTGCAAGCTGAAGAAAACAATTTGCACAGGTGTCCCAACTTCTGGTGATTACTTAAAAACCCCTCTGTCTGTCTTAAACAGAGTAAAAGCTTCAGGAACGTGTTGTACTACGCTACCTTTTATTTGTTGTGGAATTTTCCGGTTGTCTTTAGTTTTTCATTTACCCTCATATCTTTAATCTGACCTACGGTGGGCTGGTGCCCTGCCTGGGGTTTGTTCCTACCTTAAGCTCCGTATTGCCTGGGATTGGCTCCAGCAGACCTCGTGTTAGGATATAGCGGGTTGGATAATGGATGGATAGATAGATATCTTTAATATGGTTGCTTTCCACAGGAAACCCCAGGCTAAGGTGCTTCACACATTGATGAATGGTATAATTTTGATCATTTGAGCACAGGCAGCGTAATGGGCAGAATATTCATTTTTATACAGCACCCTCCTTTACTGAAGGCTTTTCTAAAATACTTCACCTGTATAGAGTAACCATTGAGTCTCTCTCAAGCTACACTGGGCACAAGGTCAGAAACTCCAGAGGCTGTTGTGCGTGAAAATCTCACAAGATCAGCAGTTAAAGAAATACTCAAACCAGCCAGGCAGACGCCAAAAATCACGCCACAGTCCAAATTACGGAGTATCCAACCCCCCAACCCTGGTGTTTAATGAGAACATTAACTGAAGCATCTGACCCTTGTCTGCACCATTTTAGGAATTGCTCTGCTGCCACATGATTGGCTGATTAGGTAGCTGCATGGATAAGCAGGTGTTCCAAAAATTTTCCTAGCAGTTGTAGTTTTTAGAGCCTAATTTTAAATGTAATTGGGTAACAAGTAGGATACGTAAAGTGCGAGTTTGGCAGAATCTACGACTGAACTCAAAGTCCACCATGGCTGCAACTCCAATGCTTTCACCCATAAGTCACAGTGCCTATAAACCAGCCCTGCACAAGTGAAACGGGAAACAAACACCTGCTGCTCTAAGCGTATATAAAAAGATCAACATCTCTTCCTCTTATCCTGTGATCAGACATACTCGAGGGCGGAAATGGCAAGCTTCCTGTCTGTTGGTTTCCCCCTTACAGATGCTATAATTACATGATGAGGGTGAGGTAATGGCTGAAAGGCTAAATATCAGAGAGGGAAGGGGCCCAAGGCCGGTCTATAGGAGGGATAAGGAGGAGGAGGAGGCGGCGGCACTTGAGACATGGAGGGCTTCGAAAAAATATATGTCAGGAAGAGCACCCATAGAAAGGTTTAGGTACATTCAGGGACTGTTTTGATAGTTGGGCCTTTAACAGCATGTTTTATTTACTTCAAAGACCAAGACAGTACAATTTTGTTTATCAAGTAAAAAAAAAAAAAGAAAGAAAGAATGTAATGACAGTAGTAGGAATACAGATACGATATGCTTTTGCTAGCAATAAACAACGTGTGGTTAAACAGCCGAGAAGGAAACTTTTAGAAGCAATGTGGGGAAACATCATCAACGGATGTACAGTATTGTTCGAGGTGTTGTTTATGGTGCAATATGGTTCAATAGTCTACGGCTATTTCCTGACCATAGTTCTTAAAAATAAAGTTTTTGGAAAGTACCACCAATTAAGATTTTAAATCTCTGAAGTCCTTCCACACTAATGCAAGCAACAGACTGAGTTCCACTGGCATTTCATTAACTTGGATTAAGGATACCTTTTCCCATTAGCAGTGGCTATTATATGTCTGAAAGAAAAATGCATAAAATTACAAATATTGAAAAAAAGGGGACACAAAATGGATGAATTACCCCCCAGCCAGGACACGCTTATAACGGAAAAGCAGAGAGGGACTGTCCTTTACTGCCAGATTGAAGCATCCTTCTGGGCAACCTGGGGGCTCTAGTAACCTGCTAGGCCACCTGAGGGTCCACCAGGCAAAGCTGCAGAAGGAGGTCATCTCCTGCTTAAGGGGATCATGCTGGACTCAGATGCGCTTCCCAGGTGGAAGTACTCCAAGGCCCGAGACATGAAAAGGAGCCACTCAGCATTCTCCAGGAGTGACTGGAGTCAGAAAGCTGTGGACAAGTATACTGGGAGGTGTGGGGAAGAAGAGAGCCAAGGAAGAGGAAGAGTTGTATTGTGCTTGGGTGAACTGCATAAAGAAGCTTGTTTAGAGTGCGTCCTACATAAACCCCGATTTGAATTCAGGACGCGGTTCTGTGCAATTGTGTCTGGGATGCTGTTACACCTCCAACAGGTCACAATGTATTAAAGGTTTGTCATTTTTTGCTCATCAATCTACAACTAATGACCCACAGTGACAATGGGTTTTCAGAAAGGTTTGCAAATTCTTTAAAATTCATGGATTACAACTTTCCTGAAAAAGGGGTCTCAAGTGCCTTGAAAGCGCTGCATATTGTCATCTGTTCAGTTGGTTGTGCTTGATCATCAAAAACTGAAATCTCACATTCATGGAAGTATTCAAGACCCTTCACTGTAGCACTAAACATTATGTTCAGGTACATCCTTTGTGCTTTAATTCTCCTTAAGATGTGTCTAGAACTTGACTGGTCCTGCCACCAACCTGAAGGGCCTACTTGCAGGGCTGGATGCAGATTAACATCATAGGGCCCAAAAGAGCAGAGTCACTACTGGCATTTTATGGGAGTCTAACCTTCCGATTGCCGGCACAGATCCCTAGCCTCAGACCCACCACTCTGTCTACCTGTGTGTAAAAGGTCCCACAATTCACATTGAATGTCAGGATAAAAACCAAACCATCAAGTCCAAGGAACTCTGAGGACCCCAGTGGTGAGGCATAGATAAAGGTACAAGTATAAAAACTATTTCAAAGGGTTTGGGTGTATCTAGGAGCACCGTGGCCTCAAGGATTGTATAACTGAAGAAGGTTGAAACCAACACCTGGACGTATCCTAGAATTGGCTGTCCAGCCAAACTGTTACTTGATCAAGGTTGTGACCAAGAACTCAATGGTCACTGTAATAGAGCATCAGATGTCATCTGCTGAAATAGGAGAATCTGTCACAAGGACGGCCATCTCAGCAGCATCGCAATCAATCAGGTGTTTCTGGTACATTGGCTAGATGGAAGCTACTCTTGAGTAAAAGGCTTTTAAAGGACTCCCAGCACAAGGAAAAAGATTTTCCATCCGAGGCCAGCTGCAGAAGAGACAGCTTGAAGCCCTGGACAGATTCTGCAACCCGAGACGTTCTAAGGCTCGTAAGCCGACGCCCCTGTCAGTGGCATCTCTTTTGACTCCGCCCACCTTTTAAGGAGCCTCTCCCCCGTTTTACCAGGTTATGACGCATATATTACACGCACCTCTTAATTCCTGCTCTCAAGCTGTGTGTGTGTTTTCAGAAGTCAGCTTTTTGTGAGAAAAATAAATCAATTTTCTAGGTAAAACACCATATAGCATTAAAAAAAGTACATTTTTTTATTGCAGTTACACAAGAGGTGAAAATAAACATTGTGTTTCTCACATGAATACAAAAAAGGTTCTGGGCCTCAGTGTCTGAAGTGCTCAGATCTATTAGAGGCTTAAAACTGTCCTGACTGCAGCTGGATACTTCTCAGATTTTCTAGTATGATGAGATAAGAACCAAGACGATTGAGATAAAGACCACCAGCCTAATATTTTTACATGGTGGGGGCAGCATCATAATATTGGGGCTTGAAGACAGAGAGACCAGTCAGAACTGTAGGAAGCTTAAATGCAGCCAAATACAGAGCTGCCCTTGACGAAAACCTGCATGCCATCTCTGGGGTGACATTTCACCTTTCAACACTGCAATGACCTGAAGAATGCAGCCAAGACAAAGCTGGGGTGGCTTTAAAACAAGTCTGAATGTCCTTGAGTGGCCCAGTCAAAGTCTAGACTTAAACAGCACAGCATGTATGTGACGAGGCCTGAAGATGGCAACTTAGACGCTTCCCATTCAATCTAATGGAGCTTGAGAGGATTCAATAGGAAGAATGTGAACAACTGCCCAGATCCAGGTGTGCAAAACTTGAAGAGGCTTCTCTAAGACGACTCAAAGCTGGAATTGCTGAAAAAGGGGCCCAAGAAAAAAGTACTGAATTATGCATCTGACTGACTATATAAAGACGAGATTTTAGATTGATTTTTTATTTAATTTGCTAACCTTTTTGAAGGCATCTTTTCACTTTGTCGTTGTAAGTTATTGAGTGCAGATTGATGGGCAAAAGCGGAAAATTTCTCAATTTAAAATAAAATCTAAAACGCTGTAAAGTGTCCCAAAAACGAAGGGAATGCTTTCTGAATCCCCTGTATATTATACCGGTTTTTATTAATGAATCATATAAAAATGATTCTTGTGTCTGAGTATGTTGGGAGTCTCCTTACGGTCACACAAGTGTGGAATTGCTTTTCCAGTCTAATGAGATGTTACTATACATTACCTTATAAGCCACGGCGAACTTGAAAAATATAAAGTCGGATTTCTAAATTCAAACCTTTGTTGAAAGAAAACAGCAGATATGTCCTCAAGAACAGGACTGTGAGTCTAATGATATTGGTAATGGTCCTTATGATGAAGCACTGAAAGGGACTCGTCACCAAAGTGATTTGAAACCAATTTAGAGATGGAAGGCGTCGGGTCACCAGTACAAGTGAAATTATTAAAAATGTTCTCCTAACCAGACATTCTTCCTCCTCTTTCAGTCTTCCTCTCCGTCCAGATGCTCAGTATAAATGTGTGTGTTTTATATCACAAATGATGTTATTTGCTAGGCTATCTATTATTTTACTCTGGTTTATTGTCTTTTATTCTATTTAATGCCTTTGTATATCCTGTATCTGTTTTAGTGTTCTATTCAGAAATCATCTGTATCCAATGTTAGATATACCTGTTGCTTCTTCATGAGACTCTGAAGTGCCTTGAGCATGGGAAAGGTGCTATATAAATAAAATGTTGTACAATTATCTAACGCATTCATTTGTTGCACCAAAAAACAAGTGTGTGCATTTAGAGATGCCTCAAAAAGAAAAAAGAGGGGCCATAGATCAAAAAAAAGATCAAAGACTAAACAAGGAAATACACAAGACTCAACCACATTTAGGAGTTATCAGACCTTGGAAGAAAATTTATACCACACCAGAAGTCATAATTCAGCCAGCATTATGCAGGAAGTTGAAGACATGCATTGAACTTTTGACTGTGTGTGTGATAGTAAATCCTTTTAATTGCACGATCACCCAACACAACACATGCAGTTGTAATCATAAGGCGGCCAACGTTCAGCTGCAAGAACGGATAAGTGGCATGGTGGTGCTGCAGGCAAGGACCCCAATCCTGCATGTCATCTAGGTGAAGTTTGCATGTTCTCACCCATGGCTGTATAAAATTGGTCTCCACCACTAAGGTGAAGGTTAACTGGCAATTCCAAACTGAGAATGTGGTGGAGTGTGAGAACGTGGCCTGTGACAGACCGGTGCTTCACCCAGTGCTGTTTAATAGGTTAAGGCCAGTGTTGCTGGGATTGGCTCCAGGCCCCACTTCATGAACCTAAGTTAGATTAACAGGGTGTGAAAAGTATGATTTGTTAGAACAGGGGGAAAAAAAATACCTGCTATTTTTTTTTTTTTTTA
This sequence comes from Polypterus senegalus, assembly GCF_016835505.1. Taxonomy (NCBI): domain Eukaryota; kingdom Metazoa; phylum Chordata; class Cladistia; order Polypteriformes; family Polypteridae; genus Polypterus; species Polypterus senegalus. The sequence goes on from NC_053156.1 coordinate 28,328,772, forward strand.
AATACAGACACCTAAAACATGATTCTAGTGTCACACAAGTGCTTCAGAGGACCACCTTCCGGGTTCATCTAAGGTATATTAGACCACTCAGGTCTGAGACAGGTACTAGTGCTAGTCGTATCCTCTTTCCCTTCCCTCCACAGAGCCAAGAAGATGCCCAGTGAGGGCAACCAACTCTGCCCCTTCCACTTCCCAATATACAAGTCTCAGGGTTGCCAGAAGAGGAGCTCATTCTGTGATCGGAGCATCCCGCAGGATGGTGCTCCATCCCATTAACCCACATTCAGAGACCTAAAGAGGCAATTAGAGAGTTTCTGCATCTGGATCTCGTAGCATACAGCTCCTGTTTAATCATCTGAAAAGCCCAACAGAATTTTAAAAAATCAGGGACGACGTATTGATTCAGACTCACTGTTGCATGACCACACTGCACTACTTCTTTCTCTTCACCCAGTTTTGCAGCATCAATTTGCTGAATCAATCTTCTTACAGCTCAGCCCTGCACCTTCTTCCCAGTTAGAGCCTTTTCCTTCAGATCTTTTTACCTCCCTCATTACTTCTTCCCCTGCACTTCCATTCTCATCACTCAATTGCTAACATATTCATGGTCTCTCCTCATCACATATTCTTACCACTTCTTCCTCCTCTCCTATCCTTTCCTTTCTTAGATGTCTCTCTAATTGTCTCATTTCCAATTCTGTCCTATTTTGTAACTCTACACATCCATCTCTACCTCATCATGTCGGACATTAAACTTCTCCTGAAGTTCCTTTACTCAGCTAACTATGCTTTTATGATTCCCATACCAAATGGCCTATAACAGAGACACAGCAACCCAACAGACACACACTCCTTTAATTAAAGGTGGACGAGGAGATTTCTGCCCATCTGGCAGTTACTTTTCATTGGACGTTTTCGGCAACAGATTAACGTTGCTTTTACAAATCGCATACCAAAAGGCAGATAACAGACATGCATAGTGTACTACAAATGTTAATTTTCAAGTAATAAAAATACATTTTTTTTTATATAACACCTTTCACATGCTCAAGTGTACATGGATTACTTAGATTTTTAATCTGTCTTAGACAGGTAGCACAGCTAGCATACAGTATATATAAAGCAGTAAGACTTCCATCCGTCCAGCGTCCATGTCTGGAATTAATGACATCCAGCATCCACAAGGGGGTAGAAATGTCCGATAAAAGTCAAGTGGCTGACATAAGACAGTAAACCGTGAGGCATACATTCGTGAGTCACGTCAACCATCAACCACAACAGGGCCGGAATGTCTGACAAAGAAAGAGGAATGCACAGCATATCCAGTGAACAGAAGTGTGTAAATGGACAACATAATCAAAACAGGTGGACATTTTATTGGATCAATAAGCCAGTTTTAATAAACCAGCATTTTGCCATGCTGTTCAGGTTATAATGTAGGCAGGGGTGGCATTGTGCAGCGTTTCAGACGGAGGACTTTCTGTAGGCCCCGCGTGTGGGAGTGAGCTTTAACAAGACAGCACGTCCTGCAGTTAATTCATCTCTCACCATGGCTGTTTGCCACCTTGAGTCTGATCTGACTGGGATAGGCCTCAGCCCATAGCAGGCTTCTAATCCGAGTTTAGTGGCTCCTTTCCATCCTCCATAACAAAGAACTGAAAAGTTGGTTTTCATTTGCCCGTCTCCGCTCTCATATTACGTAAAATGTGTTTCGTCTGTCTTCGCCACTTTCAAAGGCAGACATCACCGGCAAGGCCAGCACCAGTACTGCCGTCAACTCCCAATACACCGCTGCGATCTCTGGTTTCAGGGGAGGAGATTCTTTCCACATTTTCGTGTCTCAATGGGTGCATTTTACAGATTGACGACCGGGTTCTACACTCAGTCACACCGCTACAGTGAAACACCAAAAGGTCCACCACCTTTAATTTTCATAAATTGGAAAAAAGAAGGACTTTCAATCCAAGGTATTTCCTGTTAAGCTACTTTTACCGCTTCTTCACAAAAAGACAGGAGATCTACAACAAAAGAAGCTCATTCTCCGAGTTGGAGGGCGAGATTGGCTATTTAGCGAACAAGCAAAAAGAAAAAAAAAAAAAAAAAAAAAAAAAAAAGCACACAATTACATTTACAAAGGCACAATAAGATCAAAATCACAGCTCTCTCCATTATCACAGCCAATGTAATCTTCAACTCTAAGCCGATTAAAGCTTAACAGAAGTCAAAACAATCAAGAGCCTTCAGGCTTTAATCACAGGGAGGGTCCCATTAAACTAAAATGCTTCCCTGGGGTAGGCGCGATTTGACAAACGCTTCATCAGGGTTAAACTTACCAGCGCGAGTGTAAATAAGGAACAATGTCTGCACCGCTTTGTAAAACATCTGACCCTGGCATACAGCCAAAAGCACTTGTAGCCCCACCAGCTCCTCGGTCGATAATCATATTTTAATTACTTCATAAAACAGCCACTTAATTCCGGCAGTTCCGTGGCTCCAGCCTCACACCCATCACATTTATTTAATGGATTGTGTTCGGCTTAACGACACCGGTAAGTCAATTTGCAGCCCTAATCTACACAAGCAGTACAGGCAGTAATGACATTAGCGAGTGAGCTAATTCAATCCAAGCACATGCTTCCCCCTTTTCCCAAACCAATTTATTTGGATAAACTGCTTCTGCGAGTGAAGGTTGCTCCTTGTTGGCCATCTTTAAAACATCAAATGCATTTAAATTTCTGAATGCTGCAAATATAAAATACACATATGTCAAGCCAAACAACAAGAGAATAATTCTTTACTTGTGCTTGGTGTGTGTGCGCCCTGCCCAGTGTTTGTTTCCTGCCTTGCGCCCTGTGATGGCTGGGACTGGCTCCAGCAGACCCCACATGGCCCTGCAGTTAGGATATAGCGGGTTGGATAATGGATGGATGGATGGATGGATATAGCGCTTTTCTCACAACTCAAAGCTCTTCAGTGAGTGGGGAGCCCACTTTGACCATCACTAAAGTGCAGCATCCACTAAAATGATGGGACGACAGCCATTTTGTCCCAGTACGCTCACCACACAAGGGGGCCAGAATTACTAGGCTGTGGCGGGCAATTTATCCAGGACATCAGGACACACCCTACTCTTTACAAAGGATGTCAGGGGATCTTTTAGGACCAGAGAGACACTCAGGACCTCGGATTTATGTCTCATCTGAAGGACAATGCCATTTTTACAGCACAGTGCCACCATCACTGCACTGGGGACATTGGAAAACACGGTCAGACCACAGGGTATGCGCCCCCTAATGGCCTTGCCAACACCTCGTCCAGCAAGAACTCCTTGCTTTTCCTAGATGGTCTTCCATCTAAGTACTGGCTGGGACTGAACATGTTTAGCTTCAAGTGGACGACATCTTCTGAAGCGCATGTGGTATGGACGCTGGCTATAAACAGAATGCAAGATGGATGGTGCTGAGTGACAGACTAACCAGCGGATCTCAAATAAGACTGGCTCACATAAGGCTGTGTACTGGCAGTTTGGAACTGGACACGCACACACAGCACAAACACATATACAGTGGAACCTCGGTTCACGAAGTCTCTGAACACATACAAAATCGGGTTACGACCAAAAAGTTGGCCAAACTTTTGCATCTGTTCACGACCACACACTCGGGTGATGGATAAGCCAGTTTCCCTTTCGGTTCGTACACACCGATGATTTCTGCACATGTTCAGTCTCTCCCTGTACTGTACATTGTTCTCGGTGCATCACGCAGAGGGACTTTCCCTCAAAACTAACCTCCTCCTGTGGTATAGCGGGTCCACAGCTCCCATCAAAAAGGCCAGTTTTAATAAATAATCACCGCACTCGCGGCTTAGCAAGGGGCATGGTGGTGTGTGGCCGAAGCTGTTCGCGAGTACGACGTGATGTGGGCGTTTCTCACCTAAGTGCACAGGTGAGAAGCGGTCCGCATCTGTCATTGTTCCCAGGAGCTGCTGACTGCCACGACTACCACGCCTCTTCATAAATAGAAGAGCGAGTCAGCTAAAGGGAAAAAGAAGAGAACAGGAAAGAATGGGAGAAGGCAGGAAGCAGGAGGAGAAAGCCGGTGCAGGGGAGAGAGCAAGCGTGCAGCGGAGCAGGGAGCCTGGGTGTTTCTCAGTGTTATTCAATGTTTTTACATTTAGTTTACTGTTACACTGTGCATTCTATGGTATAATTATTTTTGTGCTTAATCTTCAAGGAAAATATATTAATATACAGTTTAAACGGTCTGAAGCGGATATTACATATAATCCTATGGGTTAAATTATTTCGGGTCACTACCAAATCAGGTTACGACCAGAGTTTTGGAACGAATTATGGTTGTGACCCGAGGTTCCACTGCGTGTGTGTATGAATATTTTACATTTTTTTTTTTTTTCCCCCCCCACACACACATACATATATACATACACACATAAAAAACACACAGTTCAGGAAGCAATCTCAAACTTTTCACCTTTAAGTTTGTGGAATTGTGCAGGAACTGATTTGAACAATTTTTTGGAATCCCACCCTGCTTACTCTTACAGTTTACTGTGCTTTAAACCAGGGTTCACAAACTCCGGTCATGAAGGTCCGCAGTGGCTGCAGGTTTTCATTATAACCCTTTTCTTAATTAGTGACCTGTTTTTGCTACTAAATAACTTCTTTTGAAGTAATTTTAATTGATTTAATATTGGTGTCCTTGAATTTCTTCATCGTTCCATTTCTTTCCATAAATCGCACCTAAAGAGTAATGAAATGTGAAGTGAGTGAGCCAGCAGAAGACCAACTAAGTCCGGGCCTCAAACTTCAACCAGTTGCTTCATTAGGCGCCTATTCCTGTTATTAACTAAACTCTTTCATTAATTCCATGGCTTGTTGCTACTCTCATTGCAGACATTTCAGAAATTGGTTTTCTGTTGTCAGAGCACTGGTAAATTTTGGAGACCTGAGCAGATCAACATTCCTGAGACCTTCATCTTTATCTTTATTTTCAGATATTGTATGATGGAGAGCAGCTGCTTTGGCTCATTTTGTATCTCATTATTGTTTGCTTGTTAATTAAGGAAAAAGAAACAATTAAGAGGTCTGAGTCTTCAAGAGCAAGTCAATTAAAATAAATTCAAAAGAAGTTAATTAGCAGCAAGAAACAGGTCACTTATTAAGAAAAGGGTTAGAATGAATACCTGCAGTCACTGTGGCCCTCCAGGACAGGAGTTTGAGAACCCTGCTTTAGGCCAAGGCCAAGCTCAGAGACTTAAAAATATGTAAAAGGCATACTAGTATGTAACGAAACCCAGAAAAAAGTTGCATACTTTCCCCAAGTAAAACACAAAGACAAGTCACTTTATAAAGCAAACGGCTCATTTTTCATCCCCATCATCATAACAGCACTGCTTCAGCGGAGCATCACAAAGTAATTTCCATTATCTTTCTCAGAGCAACTCGAGCACTAACATCCGTAGAAGCCACTGAATTCACATTTACCTTCACATAGGGGCTTCATTAGAAGGGGGGGCGGAGGTGACCAAGCTTTGTCCTTTGATGTTCAAGAGAAGTTAAGCAAAATGTCACCTTTTATTGTCCAACCAAAAAGATTACAATATGTAAGCTTTCGAGGCAACTCAGACCCCTTCTTCAGGCAAGATGTTCATGATAAATTATCCAAAGACAAATCTGAATCACTTACCTTTTGTTTCTACTGCACCTCTAATAATCACGACACAAAGAGCATTAAGTGGGAGTTAACAGGGAATTCCAATAGGGATAGCAGGAGGTTTGTGCTGATGGAAAGACCGCTGATAAGCCATGAAAAGCAAACCCCTATTAATCAGCAACTGGCTAGACAGACATGTGCCAGACACTGCGGCTCTCAGATAAGCAATTCCAAACTCCACCAGACACTACAGGACTAACACATTTAAACAGAAAGCGGTCTGGTGAGCAGCAGAAAAAAAAAAAAAAAAAAGAAGTCATCCCATTAAATAAATCAGCTTTTAAACTGGAGAAGGGGGAGCCTATGCTTCTCACACCAAATTACCATCAAGCACAAAAAGGTCTAAAGCCCCTTTTATGATGCTTACATAAAACATAAGCTAAGTTTCGACAAGAGCAGGCCACTCTGTCAAACGCAGCTCATCAGTCTCCGTTCAGCTCTTTCAAATAAAACATTACATTTGTGGAGGGTAGCCTAAGCACCAAAAACCGTCTGGTAACTTGTCAGTGCATTAGAAGGCACAGCAAAGCTCATTTGGAAATCAAAGTGAACCCCACTACACATTTTCCTTGACCAAAGTTCCCTTCCCTTCTAATAAGAGGTGAAGGCCCCCCAAATTCCTATAAGCCACAAGGCGGTCTACTCAACCCACACAAAAATGACTTACTGAAGGACCACAAATAAGTCATTAATCAAACACTTTATGGAAACGACGTGTAGCTCCGGTGAACCAAAATACGCCTTTCGCAACTCTAAAGTGTTTGACTGTACAAGAAAGTAAAAGGAAGGGCGTTTGCTCTCTCAGTTGTCCAATCAGATTCATTTTCTTCCAAGACTCCACAAGATTTAATGTGTTAAAAGCTTGGGGATAACCACCTTTCATTTTTGCCCTACTACAGGTACCATGCCAATCAATGCGATGTTAATCTTTCTGCCACCTTTCTTTAAATTGTTTTCACACTACAGCCCAGAATAACGTGCCGTTTTTCGCTCAGACTAGTAGTGGTAGTACACTCGTAACAATACCTTGTTCACACGGGCGTTAAGTTTTTGGATAAACGAACTTGCTCTGAACGTCCTAGACGTTTATGTTGCATTTTGTGGTGGCGATCGATTGACTTCTACACCGGTGTTCGTTTGTCTCTGTCTAACGCCAGCCTGCAGCCCAAATTGTAGTTTGTGTGTTAACCTGTGGAGGCAGTGTCGGGAACTGGATATGAAAGCCCTTGTCGTTTTATTTGAGGTGCCTCCTTTCAATATGGACCATTTTGCTATGTTAGATATTAATCTTCTTGTTTTAAAAATACTCGTAATACGGCGACGTAGGGAGAAAAAATCGCCCGCTACTGGGTTCATCCTCTGACTGCACAACGTCGGGTTAAAGGAAGTTTTTTTGTGCTTTATGAAGAAATGCAAAAATTTCTGCGCAAGTTTTTTTAATTACTGCCGGATGTCGGTTTCCACGTTTCATTGTCTGCTGCAGCTGGTGCAATGCCACATTGCACGCCGATCAACCAATATGCGACTTGGTGTTAGCCCCGAAGAGAGACTACTGGTCACTTTGAGGTAAGGAAACAGTAGTCGAGTGTGCGCTTACACCGGTGTTATACACTGAAATGCCACCCCCCCCCGGCTCCTCCAAAGCGTAAAATAAACGCGCAGAAAATGAACTAGAAGCGGTTTCCTTGCGTTCGTTGGGTTTTGAACGCCAAGAAAAAGCTGCATGCAACGTTTTTTTAAGCCGTATAAACGCCGAGCGGACAAACGACGTCACCAAAGCCCGTGTGAACACTCTCATTGACTCCTACGTGTAGAAAACACTCGGCGCTTGATCCGCGCTCACCGGACGCTACGGACGAAAAAAAAAAAACGCTCGATTTTAACGCCCGTGTGAACAAGGCCTAAGAGATGCCAGAGTGGTTCTTCAGAGCAATACCATAGGGGAAACACTTTTGGTTCAAAGACGACCCACCCAAATAACGGTTTCAGAAAAACCCTTTAGATCTGTAACAGGCTCCGTACGACAAATAACCATGAAAAGATGGTAACAGATTTGTGACCAAATCCAAAAGCTCAGGATTTTCAAGAGAGTCTTGCTGCATACGGCAATACAGGCTAAATTCAGATTTTCATAATCTGTTAGTGTAAAGCTAGGCGGGCCTACCATACATTCAAGATTTCAGTTTTTCTTAACATATTAGAAAGCACAAAGAACCCTTCCCAGAATGGTCAAACTACAACTCTAAGAGGAACCACATAACCCAGTAAAGAACCATGTTAAGTTCATTAAAACACCAGCATTTTTAACAGTGTACAGTAACTTGTACAGAATACAGCCAAAATAACCCGGGGTGATGGAGACAGCATTCTACAAAATCTTTGCTTTTGTTAATTGTCGCCCCAAATTTTCACGAGTTCATCCATGTATGTGAGGTTCCTCTCATTTTACTGTTTAGAAATGGAAAATAAATAAATAAAAAGCATGAAGTTCTAATCTTCAAAATGTAGACTCTTGTGTCGCTCACCCCAGTGCTTATTCAGTTGGAGCCCCTGACATACTAGCACTTCAACAAAGGGCATATCATTTTCTAAACATACCAGAATTTAATGTTTTGAATCATTAGAAAAGCAATGCATAACAGGTTCATCCATCCTATTCATCTCCATTGTCTAAAATAACATCAAGTCACGATTTTAAGGTCTCCAAAGTCCTACTCTCCATCATACAACTTGGTGATTTACTCTTTATGTTTATGGTTATTCACAGAGATTTGACTGAATAGTTTAGAAACAAGGAACTCTAAAATGACAGTAGCTTCAACTCCATGGTGTGTTTATTTACAAATGAACCTCTCTAAATTATTGTCACGCTTGGGTCACAAAGTTGCACAGATACACTCGGCAGATTCTAGAGACAAAACCGTTATTCAAACATAAGTCTCTTTACAGGAGTGAACCTGGGCTCCGTGTGTACCCAGAGGGCACAGCTATGTCTCTCAATTAAAAGAATAGAAAAATCTTCCTGTTCATGGGGGCACACCTCGGGAGCAGCAGCCCCAACAGGAGCAGAATGGCGCGGGGGATCGGAGAAGAGAGACAAGGCAGTGAGACCAAAAGGTCAGATGTTGTACAGGCTTTTAAATGTTCGTAGCATTCTCCGAGATGCAGATTAGGTGGCACGGCAGCAGCAAGCAGCCTGCAGCTGATCGAGCAAAGAGGAGGTAAAAAAACTGTATTTGTTTCCCATTGAATCACCGTTTAAGAGGGGGTTTCAGAGGAGATCTCCTTGGGGGTGCGTTCAGCCCATTCAAATATTTTCAAATTTAGCTGAATTTTCAAGCCAGTTCTTGTCACTTCAGTTCCCTACAAACCGGGATTCAGCCTTTTATCTGTTCCTGTGTGTAGGCAACTAATTCATTACACTTACAAGATCTGTACTCTATACAGCCACATTAACACTGGCCTAACCGCCATTTCCTGAGTTTATCCAAGGCAGCTAGTTGTCCCAAACCTTTTTCTCTTGACATCATTTAAAAGGAGACCCATTTCTTTCGATTGGGGTTTTGAAATTCCCACTCTACACAGAGAGACATAGACACTTACAATAAGTGACCAAGTAGTGTGGTGTAAAGGAAAAAAAAAAACTTTGCTAATATTTGTGTAAAATATACCCTTAAATTTATTACATTACAATGAATAAATACAGATGAAGCTTTTGGAATAGACCTTTCCACGATTTTTCCCCCCCAAAAATGTGAAAAGGACTTAGACAATAAAGACAGGCATAGAATATCATTTGTGGCAAAATGAAATAAATTGCAATTATCATTTCATGACTTTAAAAAGTTCAGCCCATTATATATATATATATATATATATATATATATATATATATATATATATATATATATATATATATATATATATATATATATATATATATATATATATATATATATATATATATATATATATATATATATATATATACACACACACATTCATTTTTAAATGATGAACCTCTTCCAGTTGGTTAATTATTTCTATTTGATTACTTTCGTCAGATAGTAGGCAGCAGGCTATCAGAGATCTTTGGCATGAATTGCTTTTTCAAGATATTAAGGCAGTTAAGAGTTGTACCAATTCATTTTTTTCCAGAATTTACTGGTTCGTTAATAGAAATATATTTTGTATAATGCATTTTGCCGGTTCTCTCATGGTTATGTTAGGAAAAGTGCACATTGTCAAATATAGTGTTTTGTTGTGAAGAAGTCTATGCAGAAAAGGGTATTTTGAGCAATCCATCCATCCATTTTCTAACCCGCTGAATCCGAACACTGGGTCACGGGGGTCTGCTGGAGCCAATCCCAGCCAACACAGGGCACAAGGCAGGAACCAATCCTGGGCAGGGTGCCAACCCACCACAGGACACACACAAACACACCCACACACCAAGCAATCTCTGTTGGAAAATGTAAGTTTTTCATGGTCACGGGTGTGACAAGTGGTCTGTGGTGTGCTGCAGGTTTTATATAAATCGTTTTCCCATGAGTGTGCAGACTCAGAATGGGTGCAGAGATGCACATGACGGGGCAGTTTCGGAGTTAATTGTGGTGCTTGGTTGATCGCACTCTCATGGGCAAATGAGGGGTGGATCAGCCAGGTGCCACATTCTTACCTCTGAGTGGGCAGAGGTCACGTCAGCACCCGATTGCAGAGTATAAAGGAGCCTGCATGGCAGAGGAAAGGGGGAAATCCATGATAGAAACAACAGAAAAGAGTGAGACAGAGGTTAAAAGAGCAAAGGAAGGAAAGGGAGAGAACCGGTGCGGCAGAAAGGAGACAGGCAGCTGGGAGGACAGCCACAAGAGAGAGTGTAAGGCCAACATTCGGAGTGGGGGGCTGAAGAGGGTCACTCCAGCTGAGCATTTCTTAAGGTAATTGGAGTGACCCGATGCTCGTAGGGGCTCCCGCATAAAGCCAAGAGGTGACAGCAGGAGAAGGAACAAGGGCTCGGAGCCAGTGGTGCCAGCAGTGACCCGAGCAAAATGGGAAAAGTTGGCAGTGCCCGTAGGAAGGACGTCTCCTCTGCCTGCTGGATCTCATCTGGGGCGAGCAGAGGAGACGTCACACATTAGAATGGATACACCGGGGACTGGGTTTTTAGAATTGCTTCCAGCCTTGGAAATTTAACCTCATTTTAATGGATTATTGTAGAGGTTAAAACCATTCACGATTAGATGCAGTGCACTTTAAAACTCAGTTTTGATTTTTTTAACAAAAGCACTTGATTTTCCCCTAACCACCCCCCACCCCCCTTTCCCTCACGTAACCTTAGCTGCATGTGTGTCTCCTCACCTGCCCAGGTCTTCCTGGTTCATGATTATCAACTGTTTCAGTTCAAGACGGTCCAGAAAACAACAGGTAACATAGCACCAAACTGGGCCATCATAGTGGGAACCTAACTTCAATTTCCTTTTGGTTCAATGTTTTCAAAATTCTGTTTTTTGCCATAATGTTATCCCAGTCAAATTTGAGGATTAACGGAATCTTCAAACAGAGGAACATTCTGCCTAACTTTCAAATAGGAATTACTTTACTGCTACAATTTTACATTACATAATCTGACTATTTTCTTCTTTTACTCGACTGACAGTTGCACAGATCCTCGGTGCAAGTCAGGATAGCCGACAATGTATGGGCCCAATGGGCACTGGCTGGGGGCCCCTCAAGAGCATAGGGGGCCCACGAGGTTTGTGATGCCTATGTAGGTCTGTGTGTTGCTATCCAAACAGGGGCCCCAGTGCACTACTTTGCCGGGGTGATGATGCTGCTAAGACGACCCTGTAAGTTAGTTAAATCTCCCGGGAAGGCACACAAGCAAGCGCTCTCTCACATCAGTTAACACAGTCCCCGAATACACTTGTGCATATTTTCTAACTTGATGACTTTGGAATATCAATTGTGCCAAAGTGAAACAAAGTAAGAGAAATGAAAATCAAACCTTGCTACTCCGCATCCAAAACGTGCCGATTTTGATAACACCTACAGCAAAAAAGCAAAAACTCACAGCAAGAACAGTGCCAGAAAGAAAAGTCAGCCTTCAAAAAACGTGAACCAGCCTTTCAATAAGAGGGTGCTTTTCAAAGCAGTAAATCTTATTGGGAAGTATAAACATGATGTGGGAAGTCTCGCTTCAAGAAGAGGTTTCTGGAAAACTTCTCTGTCTGACAATGTGCAGAAGCCATTTAAAAGGGCTAATAAAAATGAGACTTCTGTACGTTGTAAACAGTGAAGGATGTAAATCAAAGAGAAAGTGCGACTCGGGCTTTAGAGCAATTACGTTTTGTTGCATTTTTTTTTTTTTTTTTTTTTTATAACTTTCAGATTTTTTTTTCTTCTTTTCAGTTTTGTTTTTTCTAGTTTTAGATTTCTTGTACTCCCTAAAAAGTCACTTGTTCTATGTACAGTCTGATTGTATGTAATGCTATTATGAAAGAAAGAAAAAAAGCATTAAAACACAACTCAAGCGTCTTATGCCACCATTTAGTCAAATGCTAGACAATTTGAGTTTAAAATTAGCCTCCCCTATATACTGTAAGTATGCCCTGGGGGACATCATGTGGGTTCGCGGGATCCCCTCGAGGTTGCTGGATATCATGGCCGGCCTGTACACGGGTACTGGGAGTGCTGTGCAGAGTGGAGGCAGGACCTCTGTTTTTCCAGTTGATTCTGGGGATCATCAGGGGTTCTGTTTTTGCTCCTACTCTGTTCAATGCTTGTATGGACTGAGTGTTGGTCAGGGTTGTGGGGTCCAGTGGCTGTGGGGCATCTGTTGGTGAAGAAAGGTTCATGGATCTTGACTTTGCTGACGCTGCTGTGATCTTCGTGGAGTCAATGGAGACTCCGATCAGGGCGTTCAAGAAACTGAGCGTGGAGTCCGAGTGTCTGGGCTTGTGAGTGTCCTGATAAAAACCAACATCCAGGCCTTTAATGACCTCTTGGGCACAAACATCAGCAGTGTGTCTGTCTGTGGAGAGAGTGTTGACCTTGTTGAGAAGTTTACTTACCTTGGCAGTGACATTCATGTCTCTGGTGACTCTTCCTATGAAGTCAGTAGATGGATTGGAAGAGCATGAGGGGTCATGAGGTTGTAGAAAAGGGCTGTGTGGTACTCCAGATATCTCTGCAAAAGGACGAAGGTCCAGGTCTTTAGTGTCCTGGTGCTTCCTGTCTTGCTATATGGTTGCGAGACAAGGATGCTATCCAGTGACCTGAGGTGAAGACTGGACTCCTTCAGTGCTGTCTCTCCGGAAAATCCTTGGGTACCACTGGTTTGACTTTGTGTTGCTCATGGAGTCCTGAATGAGGCACATTACCTGAATTGTGAGGGAGCGTCAGTTACGGCACTATGGCCATGTGACACGTTTCCCCCGAGGGTGATCCAGCTCATAAGATCCTCACTGTCGGGGACCCGAGTGGCTGGACCAGGCTAAGGGGTCACCCACAACACCTGGCTGCGGCAGATACAGGGTCATTTCCAGAGGGGGGGACTGGACCGCGTGTCTGCCTGAGGGGTTGCCAACCAGGATCCCGAGTTATTTCGTTGTGTAGTGGGTGCAGCAACACACTGTACCAGTGCATGCTCCCCGACTTGACTCCCCCATGTGAGATTAAATCAGAGCCAATTTTATAAATAAATAACCAAAGAGCTACATCCAGTATATAAATACATACAAAGTGATAATTACGTTTTAGGGAGTTTGGCGAAATAACTCCATTAGCCTTTTCAATCTGATGACAAATAGGCATGCATGTTAATAATAAAGCCTTGGGAAACAACCACCGTGGACCCCCATGCAACTGCTCCACCGACAGCCTGTAATTGCTCCTCTGCCCTCAAATGCTCTCCAAAATCTGAAATGAAGCAGGCACCTCGTGTGAATCAAAAGGTAAGTCTTACAACAACAAGTAACTTCAACTCAAAACAGTTCACATGGCTGGTGCCATCATTAAGGCAAATTAGACATTCTGCTAGGGCACAGATCATAAGGGCAGGGGGGCATTCAGCCGCACAGGCTAGCAGACTAATAAGCTTGGCTTAGGGTGCAAAATAACCTAGCACTGGCATGGAGTAGGAACGAAAGTTTTTAAAATCGTCCAAATATTCAGCACAATGAATCCAAATTTCTTTCATCTGAATTTACACCTCCTGGACGAGGTAGGGGGCCATTTGGTTAAATGCTTGAAGACAGCACATCATGTAGAAAACATGAAAAAAATATATTGAAGTGTAACTCTGGAGACAAACAGTGCAGCAGCACTCATGTAGCAAGTTACCGAGTAGGACATGAGCTCATTTCACTGACCCAGCAGCTGAGGCACAAGAGTGTAAAGCACCTAACGTGTCTTATGTCCACTACAGTCGGCCATGCCAGCGTAACCAAGTCAGTCTCAAAATGAATGGATATGAAGGCATGACATACAAAGTGGTGAACACTTCAAACAAGGCACAAATCGGTTCATGAAGTTTAAAGCAACAGGATGTTATCCCCTCATCTAGGGCATTCGAAGTTTATCACCCACAACAGTCATGCAACTTAGCTGAAGTGGTGAATATATAACGGCCTAATGTGACTACTTCAATGAGCAGACCGCCATCCCATGCAGTTCTGACTTTCTAAGTTTAACAAGGTAGGCACCAGCCCCACATGACGGTGAACTGAATGCAATGATAGATGGATTTCATAGCCATTTAACAACACATTCACCCAATGATGGCAAAACAAAAAGACCGGAGGCATGCCAGGAGCAACAATGGCTGCAGGTGGTTGTGTCTGCTCATGACAAACGCAGTCAAGATGAAGGCAATGATAAGATGGCAGTAGGACTGCAGAACACACTGGTCACATCACCTCACAGCACTATAACTGTGAACAAGGCCAGACCCTCAGCCCCCCCACAAAACATGCATTTAGCCTCAAGCAGGGATCTGCCATTCACATTCTTCCAATGGAGACTCCCTACCCTCTGGGTCATGTCAGCTCACCTCCTGTTTTATATTGGAATTGATGCTTGTGAGACCATTTTTAAAATCTATAGAAATCAGAAGACAACTGGTGGTGGGATGGGGGTGAGTTTGTGGGACTGTGTATGTTATATGCATACATATACACACAAGCACATACATATATACAGTGGTGTGAAAAACTATTTGCCCCCTTCCTGATTTCTTATTCTTTTGCATGTTTGTCACACAAAATGTTTCTGATCATCAAACACATTTAACCATTAGTCAAATATAACACAAGTAAACACAAAATGCAGTTTTTAAATGATGGTTTTCATTATTTAGGGAGAAAAAAAATCCAAACCTACATGGCCCTGTGTGAAAAAGTAATTGCCCCCTTGTTAAAAAATCACCTAACTGTGGTGTATCACACCTGAGTTCAATTTCCGTAGCCACCCCCAGGCCTGATTACTGCCACACCTGTTTCAATCAAGAAATCACTTAAATAGGAGCTGCCTGACACAGAGAAGTAGACCAAAAGCACCTCAAAAGCTAGACATCATGCCAAGATCCAAAGAAATTCAGGAACAAATGAGAACAGAAGTAATTGAGATCTATCAGTCTGGTAAAGGTTATAAAGCCATTTCTAAAGCTTTGGGACTCCAGCGAACCACAGTGAGAGCCATTATCCACAAATGGCAAAAACATGGAACAGTGGTGAACCTTCCCAGGAGTGGCCGGGCCGACCAAAATTATCCCAAGAGCACAGAGACGACACGTCCGAGAGGTCACAAAAGACCCCAGGACAACGTCTAAAGAACTGCAGGCCTCACTTGCCTCAATTAAGGTCAGTGTTCACGACTCCACCATAAGAAAGAGACTGGGCAAAACGGCCTGCATGGCAGATTTCCAAGACGCAAACCACTGTTAAGCAAAAAGAACATTAGGGCTCGTCTCAATTTTGCTAAGAAACATCTCAATGATTGCCAAGACTTTTGGGAAAATACCTTGTGGACTGATGAGACAAAAGTTGAACTTTTGGAAGGCAAATGTCCTGTTACATCTGGCGTAAAAGGAACACAGCATTTCAGAAAAAGAACATCATACCAACAGTAAAATATGGTGGTGGTAGTGTGATGGTCTGGGGTTGTTTTGCTGCTTCAGGACCTGGAAGGCTTGCTGTGATAGATGGAACCATGAATTCTACTGTCTACCAAAAAATCCTGAAGGAGAATGTCCGGCCATCTGTTCGTCAACTCAAGCTGAAGCGATCTTGGGTGCTGCAACAGGACAATGACCCAAAACACACCAGCAAATCCACCTCTGAATGGCTGAAGAAAAACAAAATGAAGACTTTGGAGTGGCCTAGTCAAAGTCCTGACCTGAATCCAATTGAGATGCTATGGCATGACCTTAAAAAGGCGGTTCATGCTAGAAAACCCTCAAATAAAGCTGAATTACAACAATTCTGCAAAGATGAGTGGGCCAAAATTCCTCCAGAGCGCTGTAAAAGACTCATTGCAAGTTATCGCAAACGCTTGATTGCAGTTATTGCTGCTAAGGGTGGCCCAACCAGTTATTAGATTCAGGGGGCAATTACTTTTTCACACAGGGCCATGTACTGTAGGTTTGGATTTTTTTTTCTCCCTAAATAATAAAAACCATCATTTAAAAACTGCATTTTGTGTTTACTTGTGTTATATTTGACTAATGGTTAAATGTGTTTGATGATCAGAAACATTGTGTGACAAACATGCAAAAGAATAAGAAATCAGGAAGGGGGCAAACAGTTTTTCACACCACTGTATATAATATAGTGTGTGTATTTGTGCGAGTATTGTATTATATATATTACACACACACACACTTACACATACAGGCTGGGCAAAAGTAACTTTAAAGTTTGAGTATGCAAAACAGTTTATTCTTGTATAATTTGTTCATTAATTATTTTAATTTGTTTTATTTTACTTTTTAAAGTATGCTTGAGTGTAACCACAACCTGCATGTGTTTTTCCACACAAACAACTGTAAACTTCCTTTTGCCCACCCCTGTACAGTATGTGTGGCTGTCTCATATGTATGAGTGTGTGCGCGCATTTATAAATATATCTACTTAGCTAACCTTTATCCAAGGCGAATTACGTCATGTTCCCCCAGTCTGAGCACAAGTAGGTGAAGTGACCTACTCATGGTTACACAGTGTCAGCAACAGGATTTTAACACACAGCCTCATTGTCTAAAATATAAAAGCTTAACCACTACTACTTTTAATAGTAAAGGGCAGTTGAACAACAATTAATACATTGTCATGCAACATGTTGAAGTTAAGCTTCCTCCAGCCCCCTATTCAGTGTTTCTATGACACAATCATCAACGTTCATTAATATGAGAGTAATAATTCCCAACGATGACCTGTTCATTGGAGAATCAAAATTTAACAGAAGCGGATGGCTTTACGCTGGCGTTTAGTCAAAACACTTTAAAATAAGAAGATGGGTGCAGATTATTAACTGTGCTTCATTCTGTATAGCGCCTTGTAAAAACACATGCTACTCAGACTCCTTTATAATCAACAGCAATGCGCTTTTATAGTGTCTCATTGCGATTGTCCCCCCCAGCCAAGTGAGAAGTTCTCTTTTTAGTTTCCTTCTAACACGGGTTGAAATCAAAAGTAATAGATGTAGACATTTGGTGTTAACATTTGCAGTGAGTTATTTTATAATGCACGTAATAATAAATGTATTGTGTGTATATGAATTGTTTATTGATTTTATATACAATTCATTTGCCATCGTCCCGTTTTCATACACAAAACACCCTCTTTGAAAATAAAAAAGGAGCCAGAGTGGTTCATCAAGGGTGACGCCATACGGATACCCGTTTAAAGGTTCCGAAAAGACCCAACCATGTTAAGGTTCCATAAACAGCCACTTATTAGATCCGTAACGGACTCCATAAGTGATCATGCACGGATGATAACAGATTTGTAAAATACCAACGGGTCCGGATTTTAAAAGTCTAAGGCGAAATCCGGGTTTTGTAAATGTTACGTGTCCTTCTAGGTTGCCTATAATGCATTCAATTTTTATTCACCCCCAAAGCACACACACACACACATATATATTAGAAAGTTTTCAGGGCACAAAGAACCAACTCAAAAACCAAAGAATTCTTCCCAGAATACCCCCCTCCTCAGCAGCCCAGTAAAGAAGCATAAATTAAAATTAAAGAACCAGTATTTTTAAGAGTGCATGACGACACATTTAAGATGCCTAATTAAAATAACACTTTTTTTATTACAGAATGACAAGTGAATGAGAACTACACAATTTATAATTCGCGATTCAAAATTAACGAGAATCGAGCAGCGACTACACGGATCAAACGAGTCAAGACTCTTGAGTAATGCAGATTATGCGCATGCGCTTTAAAACCCCACCGGCGAAGTGAAACGCGCCGGCATCACGCATGCGCTTTGGCACTCGTGTTGCGCCCCACTAAATAGATTATCTCGAGCTCACCAATCGGTTCCTATGATTCACTGAAAACTGTTGCTGATGCTCAAAAAGAAAGAATCGTTCGCTAAACGCCCATCAATAATGAAAATTCATCTATTTTCTTATCCCGCTTATGCTGGGCAGGGTTGAGTGTAAGATGGTGCCCGCCTCAGCAAGAATCGGACGCAAGGACCGGTGAAAATGAGTTTCAATTTCATGATGGATTTCATGTCAGTGAAATAAAATCAGGCAAAATACAACACACTTCATTGCACATATTTGCGGACATATCATGATGTTTATTTATCGTCGCATTTCACTACATAATTTACATATTTAATTTGGTCAAAAATGTCCCTTCTTATAAGAGAAGCGTACAGGGAGCGAGCATTGTTTTCTTCCTTAGTTAAGAAATCGTACTTTTCTTCGCTAACCCTCTTTTGGAGGTGAAATGAAAGTTGACAGATTTATTTATCCTCGGATATTCCGTTCTTACACGATTCCAGCTCGGCGCTTCATACATCTCCGAGATGACATCTGCTCGCAGCGCAGCCCAACCCGAGAAGCGCAGCTAAGCGCTCCCTCCACCAGTGTTTTCTTTGGCGTGATCGACATTCGGCAGATCTCCGCGACGCACGTCCTCTTCCCCCTCTGCTCTGCCGAAGTGCTTGGCAGAACTTTTTGGATGCTCGGTGCCATTACATCTGCAGGCAGGAGCGCAGAGGAGCAACCGCAGAGTCGTTTGCTAAATGCGATTCCATGATGCAGCAACGTTAAAAAGGTGGAAAAGAAAGAGAGCTAGATCGAGAGGAAGGCTATAAATTAAAACTGTGATCGAAACCCATACAGTTGCTTTATCAATCAGGGGGCAAAGAAAACAAAAAAAAAACACAAGCCACCTTGGAGACAGACAGCTCGGCGTTGGAGATCTGGAGATGAGTTTCACGTTTCAAAGGGGCAACGGTGTCTGCCTTTAATCTAAAGTCAACACTCGTGTGGCTCCAGTGGGTGGCAGATCCAAGCACGACGGGCCGATGAGTCGAGCGTCTGACGCATTTACACTCCGCTACATTTTGCTGAGAAAGGCAAATCTGCAAATAACTAAATCTCAGATTTGCAGGACGCAAAGGAGGGACAGACCGCGGGTGGACGCCCACACCCACCCACTCATGCGAGATTTAAATCGAAAGTTGTTTTCTGGAGTTAATAAAAAAAAAGTGACAAACGTGTGGGGGTAAACACATTTGTAAAAAAAAAAAAAAAAAAATACAAAGAGCATCCCCGTCTGAATTATGGACGCAGGACCCATGAAGCAGGGATACCCACTGCGCCACCGTGCTGCCCAGGCCCATCTGTAGGAGTGGGAATTTGGACCTCAAGAAGCCCTGCATTTAACCCACCCCTCCCCCTCCAAACGCATCAAGCTCGAAACCAGAGAACTTCTATTTTTGACTGTTGCAATGCTGAATCCAATGCAGTAATAATACAAAGCCACGTATGTATCTAAATAGGAGCCGACAAAGGTATATCAGAGCAATTGTGATGGAAACGGAACATTCTGCCCGACAAGGTTGTCCATCCAATCTACATAGATGGTCCAAAATTACATCAAATAGAGATCTGGAGGTCCCTAAAGCAAAAAAGTCTACAACACTATTTCATAATGTATTCCACATGTCTAGTAGTAAAACTCAGGAAAAAATAGAAAAAATTGCTTCGAGTGTAAAAGTAAGCAAGATGGGTAGAATACTAGCCATCGATGGAACAACGTATGAGCTTCCATACCTGACAATGAAGGAATAAAAGATATCCGCTACAAAAACAGTTCATGTTGCAGTTAATTATTTATGTTAACATATTATTGAGTGCTAGACAATTGCAGTGCTTTGACATTAAGTGTGGTGGGCAAATTGTTCAACAGCTCATACAAGTAAAACCCACCCATTGCCTTGATCTTAGCCAACTATTAATCCATTTTATAGCACATTTGGCAGGGAGCGTAACGTGGCTTGGTATAGCCATAAGCATGCAATTCTTCAGACCCCCAATTATTAAATGTAGGGCAATTTTGAGGGCAGAGCCTATTCTATAATCCTCAGGGTAGATGTCTATCATTGGGCATTAACCTCACTTAGCTTAATTGGCAATTTTAAATTATCCCAATTTATATAATGAGCCCACATTTGGTATACAGGGAGAAAAAAAAACAGTCAGAGAGAGATAATGAAATCTCCACACAGACTGGACGAACAATTTAAA
Source organism: Polypterus senegalus (assembly GCF_016835505.1). Taxonomy (NCBI): domain Eukaryota; kingdom Metazoa; phylum Chordata; class Cladistia; order Polypteriformes; family Polypteridae; genus Polypterus; species Polypterus senegalus. The sequence goes on from NC_053156.1 coordinate 28,349,276, forward strand.
ACACAGCAGGAATAACAGCAGGCGTGGTGCCAGCATTGGGCCCGGGAACTTTGCTTATTGGCTCACACGGTTTTGTAGCTTAGGTTTAAAAAAAAAAAAAAGTGAAAAATTAGGCTGTCCTACATACATGCATTTTAATAGACATCTTAATTAAAATATCAATTATAAATCCTGAAAAAACACCAACGTTACTTTATTACTATAGTTGCTGTTTCATCTGTCTAAGATGGGTGGAAGTCTGAGTAATCAACATTTACCTCACCATTAATACTTGCAGTGCACTATGCAATGGATAGACCCTCATTATGAAATTTGTAAAAGCAGCATTAATGTTTGATGTGCCATCTGTTGGAATGCATTTTACTGAATTACAAAAAAATGTTTGTGATGTGCAGTCCTTAGGAATGGCAGATACATAGCAAATCAGAAGGATACACAGACATATACTAATCCTTTAATGAAATTGGAAGAGTTAAATTTAATTCTTAAAAGGTTTTTGGAAAGACTATTATTTATATAAATATACATTATATAGTGTATTTCATATCTATCTAAATCTAAATATATTTCTATATAATGTTAGTGGTCAAATTTATAACAGATATAATTTGTGCCTTGTGATCATCATACAGATGTACAGTCATATGAAAACATTTGGGAACCCCTCTCAGCCTGCATAATAATTGACTCTACTTTCAACAAAAAAAGATAGCAGTGGTATGTCTTTCATTTCCTAGGAACATCTGAGCACCGGGGTGTTTTCTGAACAAAGATTGTTAGTGAAATATTTATTTGTATGAAATTAAATCAAATGTGAAAAACTGGCTGTGCAAAAATGTGGGACCCCATGTCATTTTGCTGATTTAAATGCCTGTCACTGCTCAATGCCGATTACTTACAACACCAAATTGGTTGGATTAGCTGGTTAAGCCTTCATAGACAGGGGTGTCCAATCATGAGTGGTAAAAGGTATTTAAGGTGGTCAATTGCAAGTTGTGCTTCCCTTTGACTCTCCTCTGAAGAGTGACAGACAGCATGGGATCCTCAAAGCAACTCTTAAAAGATCTGAAAACAAAGATTGTTCAGTCTCATGGTTTAGGGGAAGGCTACAAAAAGCTCAGAGGTTTAAACTGTCAGTTTCAACTTCAAGGAATGGAATCAAGAAATGGAAGGCCACAGGCACAGTTGCTGTTAAACCCAGCAGGTCTGGCAGGCCAAGAAAAATACAGGAGCGGCATATGTGCAGGATTATGAGAATGGTAACGGACAATCCGCAAATCACCTCCAAAGACCTGTAGACCTCACTATTAACAGAAAGCGTCAGGGTAACTTCAGCAACAGCAGGCGGAATCAAGGTGACAATCAGTTTTCAGGATGGTGGGAGAGAGCAGAGCATTTGGCAGAAACTGGGTTGAAATAGATCGCAACACCAGGGAACGAACACAAGGTAGTACACAACATGTTAAACAGCAATCAAAAGAACGACAGAGAAAACAATCTCAAACTGTGTAAGGGGCAGTTTCCAATTCACAAGCAAGGAGTGGAACCAATCAAATATGGAAGGTGTGCAGATGACTGGTGTTCAATGAACTCACGCTGCAGAGCTAGAAGCTTATCTAAGGCAATAGTAAAAGAGCCGTTAGGGTCAGTGTTATACGGGATAAATGTAAAACACTGATCACCAAACATAACACATAACCCCCCCCCTCCCATTCTCTGTTAGTAACATATCCAACGTAATTCTGTTCTGCCAGGTCATATGAGAAGTAGCAACCAGCTGTGCTGCCACGGCAGAATGTGTCCTCAATAGAGAAACCAATGAAACGTTGTTGGGTGTAGCACAGATAATTAACCCGCTCCGTGTTCTTAGTAGTAGAAATACTGGGAATAATGATAGAAAAGAATACATTAGCTTCATCCAAAGCCGTAAAACCGGACAGTATACCCTTAGGTTGTCCTATGATTGAGAAATAAATACCTGAATCACTGTCCAAAGTCCATACCAGAATGGGGGCGGCACGCGTGATATGAGAATCAGACAGTTTAGGGGGCAAGATGTGGGGTGGGCACAATAAAAAAAAATGGCATAGATAAAACGACTCTAGCGCATAGCCCAGTCCATCCTAAAGGTAGAGAGCCACGCAAAATACCACCACTGTTAAGTGTACCCCAAATAATAAAAAAAATATATATATACATCTGCTAAGGCTCACCTTTGATCCTTCAACCAATCACATTTAAATTATTGGAATGTTATATTAGTAGGTCCATGAGAATGGCAAACTCGACCAGGCCCAAATACATTAAAAATGATAGAACAGCAGCTGGTAAAGTTTCCTACGGACATATTTCCTTTGACATTGAGAACACATGGAAAGGCAGTAGCAGGGGAGATCTGAACTATACCCACTGGGGGAGTAAGATAGGTAACAGGCCAATGAGCATATGACCGTTGCTTCTGGGTAGGATTAGTTAATGCGCATCCCAGGTGTCCTATGGTGTGGGGCGCGACTGTGGGGGAGGCCAATAGCTGTTTGTATAATGCATTCCAGTGGACAGCCTGATGAATCATGTTCAACTTTGTACCTGTCGCAGGTGGACAGGTTATAACGCAAGGTTAAAGCAATGAGAGCCGGTCTAGCAGCTGCACAGGTTAGACAAGAGGTCTTACGTAAAAGCAGTTCGAAATCTACAAAGGCATTCATGCAGAGGGAGAAGTACAATGTTCTGGAATGGCCGTCAGAGTCCCCTGACTTGATCATCATCGAAAATCTATGGAATGATTTGAAGCAGACTGTCCATGCTCAGCAGCCATCAGATTTAACTGAACTGGAAAGATTTTGTATGGAAGAATGATCAAAAATACCGCCACCCAGAATCTAGACACTCAAAGGCTAAAGGAGGCATCTAGAGGCCATTATATTTGCAAAAGGAGGCTCAACAAAGTATTGATGTCATCTCTGTTGGGGTGCCCAAATTTATGCTCCTAATTTTGTTATGATGCATATTGCATATTGTCTGTTAATCCAATAAACTTAATGTCACTGCTGAAATACTACCGTTTTCATAAGGCATGTCCTATATTAAAAGGAAGTTGCTACTTTGGATTTTTGTTTATCATTGGCTGAGCTTTCAAAGAATTAAGTGGGGTTCCCAAACTTTTTCATATGACTGTACATTGTATGTCATACAGGTCATCAAAAGATAGTAAAAATATACTTACTGGATTTGTGAGTTGATTTGAATTATTGTTAATGGAAATCATTCAGGCTAGATGTCCAAAAAAAAAACAATGAAAACCTAGTGCAAATGGTTTTTGCTAAAGGACTGATCATTAATAAAAATGTTAGAACCATTTGTAACCAATTAAGACACATTAATAAATAACTGGCATGGCTACCGAATAATTGTACTAATATTCGGAAACCTCTCAGCTTTGCAGAGGAGCTTCCATTTCAAATATCTATTTCCTTTATTCATTCACTTCCCATTTATTCCTGCTCTAACCTGTTAAATTCATTTTAACATTACTTGGACGGAGCATATCTCAGTAGCAGTCGGCCCAAGGTAGGACATCAACCCTGATGGGGCACTAACTCAGCACAGAGAACATTCATACAAAACCATTTTAAATTTACTGGTTAATCCAACATGTGGTTGTCCGAGAGAGCGGGCAAATGAGGGGCGCGCCAAGAAGCACACCAGATAATGATCCAAGGCCTGGTTTGAGAACTAAGACTCCAGGACTTGACCTTTCGTAAAATCGGTGTTGTGCCCACTGCTTTTTGAGATTGTCTCCTGCTCCTCCACTTGGATAAGGGAGTTGAGGATGGATGGATTGATGGATGGGATAGATGGACTGACTGTAGGGCCCTATATCAGAAATGCCATCTAACGTGGCACTGTGTTGCCACCATTCATTTTTGACATCTGCCAATTTACAGAGTCACAACAAAGGAATGTTTCATCAATTCCAATTTAATAAAAAGACAATCAGCCTAATTAACATGTCTGTGATGCACGGCTCATATGAATTGGCATTCAATTTGTAGGTCAGTACATCTATGGTAGGAAAGGATTTGTATTTTTTCTTTACGAGTAATAAAGAATCAACAGATGTATACATAATCAAGTCATTCAAAATTAACAATGTCTTACCGTGGTCAAACTGTGACAGAGAAACTTTGATTTAGTCAATTCATTTTTGCTAGACCTTGATAATTTTGGGCAAAAAAATAAAAAATAAAAATAAAAAATAAATAAATGTAAATCATATGAGGCACCTAAACGAATAAAGTTACATCTTTCAGATATTCTTTATTAGATACTAGCAGAGTTTTTATCTGTGGAGAGTAGGTTACAAACTTCAAAACTGTAGAAGAATAAACAGCATTTGATTCAATTTCTTCAATAAATAAACATGCAGCTGTTTTGCTGTTTTTGGCTTTCAGAATTCCGCATCAGACGCTTTCTTCTGGCATCAGCAGTTCCTGGATTTAAATTGGTTCTTTTTCTAGAAGGCATATTATTTGAAAGTGAATTTAGAAAAAGGAAATAGAAGTAGCTACACATATTGACTTTATTCCCCAGAATATAAGTGGCTAGAGCTGACAGGGTATGCCCTCAATTAAATGGTTTAACTGTCGAAATCTGTCTGCGAGTTTGCCACTGGGGGGCAGTACCAAGGCAATGACTATACTGCTTTATAAGTTAGTCCTCCTTTAATTTATCTCTAAACTGGCATGACAGCCCGTTTGTATGAATCCTTGATTGGTGATTCAAAAACGTAAGTAAATGTCACATAGCAAGACTTCTCAAAGAAGCTGCTCTGAGTCAGAAAAAAAATGTAGCCTATACTCTGACAAGGACCAACATACAACTCCATATAAATAGGTTGAGCTGTTCAAGAGATGCCCAGCAATACAGACAGATATTCCTAACTTCATCACGTAAAGACAATTTAACGTAAATCTGTCAAATGGGCCACACCAGCCATGCAACTCAGTGACCAAGAGGACAGACGCTGGCATAGTGGCCACCATAAAAGGCAAAGTACAGAATGAAGGCTGAGATGGCTACCAGGTGAAAAGACACACAGTTAAAGGAAAAACTCCTGTGACATCTTAACATGCTGTCACAATTTTGCTTTTTTAGAGAGAGAGAGAGAGAGAGAGAGAGAGAGAGAGAGAGAGAGAGAGAGAGTCAAAGCATCACCACCATCACTTCATTTTTCACTCGCATCATCTTACAGTTCACATCCAATGAGATAAGCAAATCTACCACCTGCTTCTTCTAAAGCGTTTCCCACTTTTGTGCAGATTTGCTATATTTGACCAGTCTCCTCCATTCCTGTCTGTTGTACACTTTCTCGCCCAGCACCTCTTTTCCCCCTTGGATCCTAAGAACATTTACCTATGCTTTAAATCACTGGTGTGACAAATCCGCTATTATAATCTGTTTTTGCTTTAATGTCCAGATGTGCACATGACCATCATCATCAAATTCTTCCCCATGAAGCCTGAAAACCATGAGGACTGATTGAGATCATTTATGTTAGATAGAATGGCCATTGTGGGCTGGGTGGTCTCGGAACAACTGCAGATTTTTTTTTTTTTTTTTGTTTGTTTGTGTTTTTTCTATCCTGGCCTTACTTTATTCTTTGTGTTACTTAGTATTGCCTACTGTTATTTTTGTATTTTTCTTTTTTCATCTCGTAAACCACTTTGAGTTACATCATTTATATGAAAACACACTATATTAAATGCTGTTAGTTCAAACGCGCATCTCATTTAAATGTCCTGCAATTTCAAGTGCAGTTATAAACTGTGCCTGCTTCTGCACCATTAGTTTCTGCAGGGTTATTAGGCGAGTGAACGTTTTATTAGATAACTTAATGATCATCACATAATCAAATCCAAAACACACGGCCATTTGTTGAACTAATTTATTGCCAATTTCAAGCATCTTAATGGCCAGAAAATCCTACGGCTTTGTCTCCGTGATCTCAATGGCTCTTTCAAAACAACAGGCTGCGGCAGTGTTGGTGGTGCTTGTAATGGTTGCCCCTCCACTGCTATTTAATAGTTTTAACAAAGCTGCTTAATCTGATTTAAGATGTCACACACTTATCCCAGGAGCAATAGGCACAAGGCAGGAACCAACTTTAGATGGTGGGTCAGTTCATTACAGGGCCCATTTACTCTATGAAATATGGAAGGAAAAATACAAAGAAAAAAGGGACCACTCCATATAGGCAGTGGCAGTGGATTATACCCAGGACAAGAGTTATGCATTAATCCATTCTGATATGATAACCAAACAAACGTTTCAGAGTAGAAGCTCTTTATTTCTCTGCATGTTCTACACTCCCCCAAGTTCTCTGCCCTGAGTGATGCTTTCGCTTCACTGATGGCTGCTGCATTTATTAAGTCAACAATAGAGATTGAGGTCTCAGGCTACACATCTACACTACTGTGTTAACATTTAAGTGGAGTTTGTAACTAATACAATCTCTGTCCATGCGAACATTTTACGAAAATATCCGCGTTCACACCAACATGACCAAAAACACAGATGATATAGTAGTTTGCTGGCATGGGGCACATGTGAATCAGAGGAAAAATCCTTAAAGGGCTGGCAGCACCACTCGCCATGGGTTTAACTATAATATGAAAAATGTAGTGACAGGTAGATTCTCTTCTTGCACATGCTGTAAAGTTAGAAATGTTACTTTTTTCCCCCTCAATATACTCTTCTATGCTTGCTACATTGGAATATGGTTTTCGTCCATGAAGGGTGACCAATCAGGGAATTGGACATTGCAAGGGGAAGTACCACATAATGAGTATGAGCGAATCAGAGCGCGATTCAAGTCTGCTTTTATAAAACTCCACATTTTCATCCTTCCATATTACCAATCTGAGCCGTCTTCTTCAGAAGCACAAGGGCCCTGGAGAGCGTTTCGCAAAACTCTCTGCTTTCAGGGGTTAAAAGGGGCCGGGGTAGTGTGGATGAAATGTGAAAAACTGAGACTAATGTCTGCATTTTTAAATGAAAACTTAGTAGCCTCGGTAGCATCATCAGTCTTCATGCATCCAGCTTAACATTTTGTAAAAAAGTTTGTGCCAGTTTGTCATAACATTCACAGCTAGTGCAACAGAAACAAAATACCCCAGTTAAGAAAATTCATTTCAATTTTTAAATTGCAACCAAAAAAAAATTAGCCTAATTTAGTTCTGGGTTATGCAAGTCTTGAGTCGGTCTTGACAGCAGGTCTCCTTCTAGCCTTCTTGGGGCCCCTTCAACCCTCTTCACCGTATGATGTTTCTGTCCATATTGGGGTCCCCAAGTAGTCAATGACCGCACTTATGACAGGAAATCGTTCCAAATGGTAGAATCGGACGTAAAGAAATGAACGCTGGGCCAGTCTATTACACACCCCTACATACAGGGGGCAGTTCTGGAATCACCAATTAACAAAACGTCTTACACTCACCCTAACCCCATCGAGAATTCTAGATTTTCTTTTGAAAACACAAAAATTAGTCTTGGGCATTTTCAACCTACAAAAACTAAATCTTTTGAAGAACGGATCATTTTTGAAATTACTGGTATGGCATTTCAGCGTGGATGAATGAAAATGAAGATTTCTGATAACACAGATAGTCACAAAGTGGACGGATTTGTGCTTATTTTCTGGCTGTCCTCCATTGGACCGTACTCATTACGTCTTGTCTGCGATTGGTCACTCCCTTCACGAAAAAAAAAAACGACTTATTCCATCATAGCTGGCACAGAAGAGTCATTTTCCATGGTGCTTCTTGTATTGCTTACCTGCATGCACTTAAATTGCATTTTGTACAGTATGAACGCTGCATACACACATAAAAATCGGTCGCTACAGGTTTACGATAAATCTTATGGCTGGCACAGTTAATATCCTTTCAAAGATCCCCAGATTTGGTTAATACTGGGTATATACGATGTGATTTTTAGAAATACTCGTCAGGTGACAACTCACACTCACATTGCCAGACGCACAAAGTATGAGGTCAAACCACACAAGCACATTCACTCGGACTGACCTGCCACGAAGCGGGTGTACAATGCACGCTCACTGCCTTCAGAGCTCAAAGAATTTCACACTGCAAGACAGACAACCTAAATTTCTGACATGGCAAGTTGTTCCGATCGTAGGACAGCACAATCCTAAGATGTGATCGGGCATCACAACCTTTCTCATGCAGTACGTAAAACGACAGCCAAGGAATTTGAAATTTTGGGCCAGAACAAAAAAATAATTGCACCATGCAAGTCCTGTTTAAGAGGTCTATGTGGACGACTACATTACATTCGCTTTCATTCGTTTCAGTGTAGACAAAAACTCTTTTGGAAATAATGTCAAAATGCTAGTGTGGACGGAAATCATTTTGGTTTAAAAATGTCTTTTAAAATAAAAGTATTATGTGAAAAGAGGAAAGCTGGAGGGAAAAAAAAAAAAAAAAGCAAACTTCACATGAGCCACCACAGAGCATACGATCTGAAGCTAGTAAACTGATCTGCGAGTCTGCAAGGTTAACTATGGTGTCCATGATCTACCCCTCACCCCCTTTTATAAACTTTTAATCATTATAATTTATAGCAGTCACGTAAATGAGGATCACGCTTCTTCTGGGGAGCTGGGCCCCAAATTTTTCAATACTGGACATGCCATACGTTGAGGTCGTGAAGACTAATGAGTCAATGCTACTTCTAGTAAATGGCTTCACCCTAACTTGAGGGGAGGGAGGCTAATTACACCCGGTTTCAAATTTCACAACCCTAGCCTTTCTCCCGAGAACATGGAGTTGCCTTGTCACACTTTACCCAAAGCCATGCTGCAGTTCAAACCCATTCTGCTCCGCACGCACCATTCCCCCCCATGCCAAGTCTTAAGGGGGGGAACCGGGATAGAGATGATTAAAGGCCGCACACGCACGCCTGCCACTACCGAACACAATGAGCCCCATTGTCCTGGACGAGTAATGGAAATTTCTAATCAGCGGGGCAGTTCACAAGCTGCAGGTCTCCCAATCAAGCCGGCCAGGCCTCACGTCTATTTATTTAAATGCCCTTGTTAATTTCCTACAGCGGGACGTGCCATCTGTTTTTTGTTTTGCTTCACCCTACCCTGTTTTTAAATAAAAACCAACTTGAAATGTGCTGCAAGTTTCAGGGTGGTGCTGGTATTGAAATAAATCTGTAGCAGGATGGCACATATGGAAAGTGTAAGGGAGTCAAGCAAAAACAGCCTTCAGTGAAGAGGAGCTTCCTCAGTACGGCAGGGTCAACCACTGAAACTGGGGTAGGAGGTGCCATAGAGTTGTACTGTTCAAACATTTGAGCAGCCGTGGACTGCAGCTTAAACAGAGTAAAATGGCTATTCCAAATGAGTACCCAAGATGGGCAGAAACTACCACTTTAAGTGCCCATCCTTTATGTGGTGCTCTTCAACCATGACTGCCATCACAAGAGGTTTTGAAAGTACAACATTCCAGATACTTTTTAAAAAAAAAAAAAAAAGCCCTAGACCCACCATTGGGGTCCATATTGGTTGATCCACTGCCTCAGAGGGTATACAGATTGGATTTGCTCAGTTATTCCAATTCTGGTTCCAGAGGAATTACCATCTACACCAGCAGTATCGATAAGGTAGGAACTAACGTGGAATGGATGCCAGCCTGGATTGTATGGCTGAGTTTATAATGGGGCTGGCAAGACAGGGAAGAGGTTAGCGTCACTGTGTCATCATTTTAACATCCTTAACCCTGTTTGCATCATGGGGTCTACTTAGTTTAAGCCAATGACGTACAACTCCCAATTGAGCCTGTACAAGTCTGTGAGAAAGCACAAGTGTCAGTGTGCCCTGTGATGGACTGGTGCCCTGTCTAAAGAAAGTGCCCAAAGAGTTTCCACTCTTAGAATGGAGATAAAGATGTCGCACAGAAGATGCGTGACATTACCGACAGCCAGCCAGTGCTTGTGCCACAACTGGAAGTCAGTGTCTGTTCTACGACTAACTTCCATTCAGGACTGAGCCTCCTGATGAAGCCAGTTCTACACACTGCAGGGACAGACAAAACACCATTTTGTCTCTATTTCAGTTTGTTTTGGCAAGTATTTTTTCAGATTTGGACATTATACTGGACATCCCCTTGGGACACCAACTGTCTTTCCCTCTATTTAGACACACACACACACTTTTACATACAGATACAAACATACACATTTATATACATACAGTATATAAGCACATGCACCTTAACAAAAGGATAAGTGTCTGCGCATCTGTCTAGTTGGCGAGTCTGTCATTCTAACAGGTGACACAAACATTTATTGTGATAAAATGCATTGCGTTTGTCATTTCAACAGATAATGCATCAAAAAACCTCTGCAGTAATAAAATCATTGTATTTGTCGTTTCAACAGATGGTGCATCAGAGATCTGTAGTAATAAAATGCACTGCATGTGTCAATTCTGTCCTGGCTCAGCATGAGAACTGAGAAGATTTGTGCAAAATAGAAAAGAAAATATAAACGAAATGACCAAAACCCACACGAGAGGCAAGAATCAGTCAGAAATCATGCAATAAATCAAAACCTGGCAAACCATGAATATCATCGTGGGAGGGGGGAGTTTGTTTTAAATGAGGTTTTCCCATAGATTGGTTAAACCTCGGTGCAAACGTCGATCTTCCATCTCATCGTGCGGATGAGCTTGAGGTCACGACCCCAGATACTACAACACTAGTTGTGGAATATGACCTTAACAATGGTTGCTCAAAGTCTAATACAAAAAAAAAAAAGCCATAAGACCCTAAAATTCAGTCCTGATCATGATAATTCCAACAGAAGGTGCACCACAAACATGCGCAGTAATAAAATGGATTGCATTGTCCAGTCCAACAGGTGGAGTTTTGTAGTAATGCATTTTTAGTACAAATGTGTGAAGTGCAACCTGTTGGAATGACAAATGCAATGCATTGCATTACTTCATGCATTACAAAATACATTCCTATAGATTGTGCGCTGCAAATGTTAATGCGAGGTTCATGAGAATTGAGACTGCAATTCATTTTAGATGAGTATCACAGCTGTATACACATGTGTATGCATCATACACACACGTGTGGCATGGTGTTGCCTCTTAGCTCCAGCACCCTAGGCTCAAATGCTGCTCCTGGCTTTCCATTTTAAAATTTCATGATCTCCACATCTGTGTGAACTTTGTTTCTCCATAAACCTCTGTTTCATCCAATTCCCCTCCTACAATAACTTTCGTTATACGCCAAATTAGGGTTTGCAAGAGTCCGACTATGGGTGGGTGCGTGAGCTTTATGATGTACTGGTGTCTCATCCAGTGCTGGTTCCTCTTTTTTATTCAGGCCCTCCCCACCCACTCCCCATAAATGCTGAATTTGATTGTGCAAGTCTGAAGAGGATATGCAATGCTGACACCTTTTTGTCATAGAGTTTATTCCCAGTTTTCTGTTTTAACTGCTCAGGAGACAACTGGCTAAGTATCGGGACAGCTGAGGGATTTTCTCAGTGTTTAAATCAAGCAGCTCCAAACCAAAGCTTAGACACCCTGCTGATCATGCAGCCTAAGTCTTCATATGGTGCTATACTTTTCAGCCTGCCCTTTGAAAGCGAGAGTTTCAAACTTTTTCTGGAACGTCACACAGCTTGCAAAATCCTGCAGTAAACCTTTGTCTTCAAAAAGCCGGCTTGACATTTGCATCACGTCGCTGTGAAATGACCGAGCCCGCCAGAGATGTCGCACACCAGCAGTCTTTGACCTTACAGAACAAGGCATGTGGAGTAATTAAGTTCTGATTAAATGCTCACATGCTGGGAAGACTTCTACAACATACCATTCCAGAAACCTGCTCGGAGAGCCTGGAGTCAATCCTGGCAGTGGTAGACTCAAGGCAGGATAGAGGCATCGGTTCATCGCAGGGCCTACACATCCAACACAGTTGACCACATTCGACTCAATGGCAATTCTCAGCTGATATGCACTTTCTAAAAGCACTGTATTTTAATTCATCATTGCATATACTGTAAACGCCATTCCGAGAGAAGCCGGTGTGCTGCATGTTGATTGGACATCCAGGGACAAATTTTAATGTTCCTTGCACACTGGTTTTATAGCTCAGTTAACGATTGGGAGGAAAAACTCCTAAAAATACCAAAAGAGAATGGACAACAATGACAAAGGCTGGATGCAGAATTTAAACCCGGCACACCAGATCTGTGGGCCAGTACCTCTACACACTTGTCACCATGTTATACTTTTTAAAAAAAACATAGGTGCCCTTTGCTAACTCACAAGGAGTTCTCTTTGGACACCACAATTATAAAATTAACAACATTTGTGAAATCAGTTCATGGATTCCAACCACATATGTAGAGGGTGCCTTCCCTATTAGACAGTCTACCAAATGGCTAGGTGGTCCACCTCCTAGATCTTGACACCTTAGTATTTGTGCTACTCAACCAAGCATACCCATAATTTGTCCATTGGCTCCATCATCACAAGCTTTCTTTTGCACACCGATTAAATGAACCCCAAAGGACACTTCAAGCAAACCTGATACCTATGCAAAAGGATGAAGGTCCAAGTCTTTAGAGTTCCTGCTGTTTCTGTCTTGCAATACGATTGCGAGACATGGACGCTATCCTGTGACCGGAGACAAAGACTGGACTCCTTTAGTACTTTGTCTCCTTACAGAATCCTTGGGTACCACTGGTATGTCTTTGTGTAGAATGAGCGGCTGGTCACGGAGTCCTGAACGAGGCACTTCACCTGCATTGTGAGAGAGCGTAAGTTATGGCACTATAGTAATGTGGCACAATTTAACCCCCGAGAGTGATCCAACTCATTGTTGAGGACCCGAGTGGCTGGATCCACACAACACCTGGCTGCGGCAGATTAAGGGTCTTTTCCAGAGGGTGGGACTGGACTGCGTGTGTTCCTGGGGGGTTGCCAACCAAGATCCTGAGCTGTTTCGTCATGCAGTGGGTCCGGCAACGCGCTGTACCTGTGCCTGCTCCTAACCTGACCTAACCACACTTAAGAACAGGCTCGCACCTCAGCCTACTTCTCCCCGTGTACTGGTGGCCCTCCTCTGGCCACTGGACCCCAACCAGTCATTGGCAGACTGGGTGCCCTGCTTATGGACACCTAGTGAAGGAAAAGGGAAATACATTGTGGCCCAAAAACTAAGAAGTACTTCTTTGTACGAAGAGTTGCGTCTATGACATGACATATATAAAAACAAACAGCAACATTTATATAGCACATTTTCATACAAATGATGTAACTCAAAGGGCTTTACGAAGAACTACTTATTTGGTTAGTCGACAGAAAAGCTGCGCCAATGTCTCAAAACACATCTCGACCAAAGGGGGCTCCTCGTCCTGCCTGGTTTTACTGCATTGCGACAATAAAGACAACAATGAACAATCCATTTGCTAAAATAAACTTAACAGCAGTCCAAACATCTAGTAAGACATCATTTATCAACAGCCAGATTTTCAGCACTTATCCAACATTGCAAAAGCGATTTCATTCCTACAGAATTATCACACTCTACTACCCCGATCATTCCAGTCACTCTTTAGCAAAAAAAAAATTCTCCTATTTGATCCAAATGTATGCGAAACATCACAGATGTGAAAATGACACCAGGGTCCATTAAGACTACACTTGCATTAGAAGGCCGAAGAGACTCAAATCCAATTTTTTGCCTTAACGTGACAAATCTGGTGTTTTCAGGGTTATATGGATTTAATGAGAAGTCAAGCAAAATGACCCCTTTTGTTGGCCAACTAAAAAGATTACAATTTGCAAGCTTTCGAGGCAACTCGGGCCCCTTCAGGTAAAGCATGTCAAAAGCTTGCATTAACCAATAAAAAGGTGTCATTCTGCTTGACTTCATTACATCCATAATGGCTAACAAAGCCTAGTACTACAGGGTTATGTGGACACAGAAGTCCAATCTTTTCATACAAGATCTGAGTCACTTTCATATGTGATCCTAGATCAGATACATATCCGATTTGCAGCCATGAATGAGAATGGTCAAACTGGAATTTATGATTTGTTTGCTTCTACGCACAGACAGAGTGCTGCCATCATCAGCCAGCATGGTAAAACAATGAAGGGTAGCTACAGCTGTGATAATAGTCACAGTGCATTGATGGCTCCTTCGTCATACACACACACACACACACACACACACACACACACACACACACACTACTTGGAGTAGCAGTGCCAACAATAGCTGCCAAAATAGCAAAAGCTATCTGTCTGGATGTTTAAATCACCTTCTCAACCTCCCATCTGAACTAGTGTGGTGCTGAGGTGTCGCCCGTTGCATGGCTGCACTCGGGTCCTAATCTTGGATCCTAAGGTAGTTTGTCATGCAGTGTTTGCAGCAACACATTGTATCAGTGCATGCTGCCAACCTAACCTGACCACACCACAGTCAAGGATGGGGTTGTTCCAAATCCACACCTCTTCAGCCTACTTCTCCCGGTGTTCTGGTGGCCCTCCTCTAGCTAGAGGACCCCAACCAGTCATTGGCAGACTGGGAGCCCTGCTTATGGACACCTAGTGAAGGAAAATGGAAGTGCATTGTGGACCAAAAACCAAGAAGCACTTCTTTGCACTAAGAGTTGCATCAATGGTAAGACATACATAAAAACGAAGAATTAATTAATTATTTGGTTAGTCGATAGAAAAGCTGCACCAATGTCTCAAAACACACCTGGACCAAAGGGTGCTCCTTGTCCTGCCTGGTTTTACTGCACTGTGACAACAAAGACAAAAAGGATGCACAATCCATTTGCTAAAATAAACTTAAGAGTAGTCTAAATATCTAGTAAGAGCATCATGCTCCTAATCCGTTACCCTAGTCATGTATACCTGGCGATCCGTTTGCTGTCCTCCAGAGCAAAACGCGACGCATACACTAGGTATCTATCGTCTATTTTGTCGGTTTTAATGCTGCATTCCATTTACCTCAGAAGTCAGATGTTGGAGCTGGGAATGACATCAAACCCGAGTGGAGTGCGTTCCAGTAAAACTTATAGAAAACCAATATGGATGCACCAAGAAAAACCTTTGTTGTGCTTGCCCCGTCAGAATAAATAGCAGTTAATAATGCATTATGCGGCACATCTAAAACACTGAAGGGACATGTACATGGATAAAAGTTGGACAGTACTGTGCGACAACTGATTAACACACAAAAAAAAAATCTCAATGCTGTAGAAAGCAAAACTTTCAAAGAATGACGGCAAACTTCAAAGAGCTGAAAAATACTGAAACATGCTACAAAATGAAACCGTATTTTCAGTTTTCTAATTTTTATTTGAACAATTTTTCACCCCGCTCCAAATTAAAGCCAGTATTTATGACCACCTCTACTCAAAAAAAAATTCAAGTTTCCAAAGACTTAAGCCCATCATTCTGAGAGTTCTTATAAAACCATTGACTGTGCTCTACAGTCAAGAAAAGAACATTTTGGTATAAAATTAAAAAAAAAAACACAACTTTTCCCCTCCCCAACAGGCCACCCTGCCAAAAATCACAGAAAGCAAAGTCTCAGAGTATCCAGGAAGTCTGAAAGTAGCCCAGAATATATGTGAGGGATCTCCCACATGCAGGAAGGACAGCTGGGGGATAACAGGATGGCCCAAGATAGAACAAAATGAAACCGGATTACCCTGCTGGGCCTTAGCATGCCGTCACACCTCTTATTTGAAGATGAAGCTGTGCCCTGCTAACATTTACAGTGCTCTCTCTTACCCAAAGCGACTTACAAATCACAAGTACCTACTACTGAACCCCAGCCAAGGGATTAAGTGACTAGTGCAGCTTCAAAATGGTGGGAAATGGAGCAAAGAGTTTACAATTTAAAGCCACATGCGTCAATCACAAGGAGACCACACAATTATCTTGAATGGTAGTCTTATAACTCTGGATTAAATACAACAATGCAACACAAGAGTTTAATTATATAGTTCCTTCAAATAATAAAGGCTATTCCAAAGGTTGCATTACATTTGTCTCCATATTTCTTTATGAACATTTCCCACAAATTATATATGATTATTGGGGTCTTATTGTCACATGTACAGAGTACAGCGAAATTCTTAATTCAACATGCAACCCGTCGCCATGATTTGTATAAACCGCCATCGCACTATGCATTTCTAGTGATTTTCAGTCCTAGCCATCATTTAAGTGGTCTTCAGGAGATCTTAACACTTGTGCTGTGCTTCTGCGATTTCCAGATGGGTATGTCTGACGTGCCTAGTGACTCACTTATATGCAAATAGCCATGACAAAATTTTACGAGTTGTAGGGGTGAGCTCCCAACCAGGACCATCTTAATGCATGGGCATGCTAGGTAGTTGCCTGGGGGCCCCACGCTAATCTATATATGCTATGACATGCTGAGGAGTTATGTAGGTAGGGGCCCTAGTGCACTGCTTTGCCTGGGGGCCTATAATGCTGTTAAGATGGACCTGCTCCCAACAGGTACTCTACCCAAAGTCCACAAACACAGAAGAGCCCAAGCAAATGCACCTTATTAGCATCTTGAGTGTCAGTTCTGCATGTCCGTTTAGTTGCTTGATAGTTCTTTCTAAAAAGATGGCACATCACAAACATTTTTAGTAATAAAACATATGCCATTTGTCTTTCTAACAGATGGTGCATCACAAACATGAAGACTGCTTTTATGATTCCCATACCAAATGGCATAAAACAGACATACGCATTGTATGGTGCGCTGGAAACATTAACAATGAGGTCGATGTGGATTACTTATACTTCATCCCATCTCAGATGGCTATCACAGCAAGTCTATAATAAAATGCGAACAGAAAGGACCAATGACATCCCCAAGAAATTAAGAAAAACTGGACCACAGACTGAGAAAATCTCCTGGACATCTCACATTTGTTGTACCATGGCAAAATGGAGAAAGCAAAAAAAAAAAAAAAAAAAAAATGTAAATATAGTATGCTCCGTTTTGATCGGCTGTCAAAATGTGTTGACCTTGCGATTATATTGCACCGCAAATGGAAATTTGAAACTGTGCCGAGAAATCCGCAGGCACTGACTGATGTTATGTCATGGACTAAAACCCCTCCTCAGGAACGTTTCTTGCACCTCATTCAATTCATGATTCAGAGATCTCAGCCGGCTCTGGAGGTTCTACCATTACTAGTGGGGTGGACCTCTTTACGCATGTCAATTTATATTTTATTTAGTGTTCATCATAGGATTACAAGGTAGCCAATAATGATTTTCAGTAGGGATTTCCAATTAGCTAAAAAAGCTAGAGTGGACAGATCTGCGTGCCCAGGAGGACTTCAGCTCCACACAGAGCCAACAGGTGCAAGTGGCCCGTATCATCACAGCTGTCTGAGCTACTCCAGCCTCACAAATTCCCCACCTCCCCCAAAGATGAGGTTGTCTGACCATGCATCATCTCAATAATCTGCTGTTACTTCATTACACCCCGGACCGAACAGGTGGTAGAGACTCCTCACACGCCATCCAGCCACACAAAAACTCTCCACACCCACCAACTGGACACCTGCAGAGCAGGAGAAAATAGCCATTTGAAAATTAGCTGCTCCTGTCAGTATAGAGGAGCATAGGGAGGCTTTCCAGAATATCACTTCAGACTACTCACGGGGTTAATAATGAAGACTTCACCCATTGACAGATAGGAAAGGAATTTAGAAATTTTTTTACTTCTAGAATTATAAAACATTTCAGGCACTCTGAGATAAAAGGCAGGACACACAAAAGAAAATTCAGGTAGCACGCCAGTCCAAGAAGGACCACCACCTTCGGTGCCACTTTGCCTTCCTCATAATGAAACAGGCAACATTTCATGGAAAGAGTTGTGGGACTCTGCAACAAACTCCCAAGACATGGAGTTGAAGCAGAAGCTTTGACATCCATTAAGAAGAATCTGGATGTGAAATTGGGAAAGCTTAGCTAAGCGAAGAGGCTTGTTGGACTGAATGGTCTCCTCGTTTGTCAAGTTTTATGGTTTATATAGAAGGAGGGTCTAACGTACAGAGGGAATAGCCTACGAGGAACCAGTTATCAAGCAAGCTATATTTTGGGGGTTGCATTTTTTTTATGTATAATATAAAAGGCAGTGTCACATAGTGGCTAAGGCTTTGGACTTCAAGACAAGGTTGAGAGTGAGTTCAAATCCCACCAATACTGTGCAACTATAAACCAGTCACTTGACCCATCTATGCTCCAATTGAAATGTAAATATCTGTATCTCATATCTGTTGGAAGTCATCTTAGATAAAAGGTGTTAGCCATATAAATTTTTTCCCCCCATCACTAACATCAGAATACAAAGTTGTCATCATGATTGATGACCAGCTGTCCTTCATGGACCATTTTGCTATGGCCTCTTGGTCTTCTTGATTCACACAACATCCACAAGATCAAACTAAATTTGACAGAACATAAAGCACAACTCCTGAACCAGGATTTAGTCTTATGTCTGGATAACTTCGGCTCTCTGCTGTCAGGAGTAGCTGCACAAGTCACCAAGCTGCTGCAGATTTAAAATACAAAGACATACCATCTGGGGTATAACTAGTCGAGGTGGGCACAGGTCACTCCACTCTTCCTATCACTACATTGGCTCCCGGTAGCAGCATGTATGAAGTTCACACCCCTGATGCTGGCCTACAGAATAGTCAATGGATCAGCCCCTATGGATATGGAGACACCTCAGAGGTCCAATGCAACTTCTCGAGCACTCAGGTCTCCTGATAAAGGGCGTCTGGTGATGCCACCTCTGTGTAACATCAAATCTCAATCCAAGCTATTATGTGTTTAACAAAAATTTAAAAGACTCATTTGGTGAATTTCTAGCCAATATTCGTGGTTAGGTTTTGTAACTTACGAAGTGTAACAAAATTTCTTGTATAATCCAAAAATCACATAAAGAACGCCTCAATGGGCTTTAACAGACCCCATCTTTGGACAGCCCCCCAGCTTTGACTCCCTAAGAAGAAAGACACCCTTTGGGGGTGCGGGGAATAATTGTAATTGTGTTTTTTTGTTCTGTGCTCTCCACTTGTGATGATCAGTTTTGGACCCTTGTTCTGTCACACTTGTTCCCAAACAGTCCCCCAGACTAATGGTAACTCGATTAGGTTGGCGTCTGTTATAAGTCACTTTGGATGAAAGCATCTGCAATACAAATAAATGTTAATGCAATTTTTCATTTTTGAATTAATCTTTGGAATTCCCAGTTATTTATATTACTCTTAAATTAAGCTTTAAATACATTAACTTGTATCAGACAAAACATCCAAATTATGAATGTCTTGTACACTTCCCATTGCCAACAGACCCAAGGAGAGACTTGTCTGTCAGATATCTGGTGTTCAATGGAGTTTTGGGGGTAGAGAGGAGAAGAAATAAAGTGTCTCAGCTGTGCCAGCTCTGTCAGGCAACACGCGGTTTGCGGTCAGTTTTGGGGTAGGGTGAAATGAAGTCATTTAAGAGTGTAATATTGTGCCTGAAATACTCTGAAGTGAAAGGGAAGGTCTATAGGATGGTAGTGAGACCAGCTTTGTTATATGGGTTGGAGATGGTGGCACTGACCAGAAAGCAGGAGACAGAGCTGGAGGTGACAGAGTTAAAGATGTTAAGATTTGCATTTGGTTTCACAAGGATGGATAGGATTAAAAATGAGTACATTAGAGGGTCAGCTCAGGTAGGACAGTTGGTTTGGACATGTGCAGAGGAAAGATGTTGGCTATAATGAGAGAAGGGTGGTAAAGATAGAACTGCCAGGCAAGAGGAACAGAGGAAGAGCTAAGAGAAGGTTTGTGGATGTGGTGAGAGAGGACATGCAGGTGGCGAGTGTAACAGCACAAGATGGAGAAGACAGGAAGATATGGAAAAAGATGATCCACTGTGGCATCCCCTAACGTGAGCAGGCGAAAGAAGAATAATGTGCGTGAAATGCTTTGATATGCTTTCTATATTAAATATAGCTTTTAACATAGAATAAAGGGTTAAGCAAAGCACTATTAGGAAAACAGATGAAAGGAGTGTGAGCAAAATGCTCCACTTGGTTTAGGAAGTAGCTGAATGCCATGTACACAGCAAGACTTGACAATTGTCACAAACACAGAACATTTCATAAAAGGAGGTTAACAGTTGAACTTAAAAGTGTGAGTAGAAGGACATGAATGTAGTGGAAGGAGACTTATTTTGGATATGCAAGTATGGCTATGCTCTCTGCTGAAAGCATCTCATGTCTTTTAACCAATCAGAATTATTGACAGATGGGTGTGTAAGATAATAAACCAATTAAGGTTTCTTTATTTAGTCACGTTTACACAAGAAAACATTAAATTTACCTTCTCAGTTGCATCTAATAACAGACAGAATGAGATAAAACAGACAAATAGAAACAAGAAAGGTTAAGGTAAAGCAGTTAGATAATATATATTAGAGTAAATGTCAAGTGATTCATGCAGTATTATGTAAATTCAATGCTTTATAAAATATTGGACTAATTTTGCTCTGTGACCATTCCATCACAGGCTGCTAGGAGGGAGAGCATCCTTCTTCATGAAGAGGAATTAAAGGACGCATAGACAAGCTTCCTCCTGCCTGGTTCTTACAGTAGATTTTTAGATATATTTAAGGTAACAATTTTTTCCACATCAGAAAAAGGAGGAAGCATAACTGTGCTGTTAGATCAGCAACTCAATTGGTAAATATGACATGCACCATGATTTTCAGTTACTTAAACTGATTTTGTCTGATGATGTGATCAACTGCAGTGGGCAAATCTAACAGACCCCTTTGATACACATTGGGGAAAAAAAAAATTTATATTATATATATATATATATATATATATATATATATATATATATATATATATATATATATATATATATATATATATATATATATATATATATATATATATATATATATATATATATATATATATAAAAAAACAATGTGACAATGGCCAAAAAGGCTGCCACTAACTGGAATTGGTTAGGTTTCTACTGTTCCTGGAACATTACTAAAGAGAATCAGTCACCTTCAACCAATCAGCTTTAAACAGAACCTCTGACATCATAAATCAGGAAGTAGAAGTACACAAAACCACCTGCTGGAATTTTAATTTTCTCATTCAGTGCAGAGTGGTGGCTCCAAGACTAGGGATCTGCACCAGCAATCGGGGTTTCCAGTTCAAATCCCATAAGTGCCAGAAGTGAATCCACCCCATTGGACCACTGAGCATAACCCTTAACCTGCAATTGCAATGTCCTGGGTATGACATTAACCTGGCAAACAGGTTCTCTTACTTGCAAAGGAAAACTTGGGGGTTCGGATTGGCACGCCAGCCACAGTGTGGTGCTGCGGTTTCACTTGTTTCATGGCTGTTATTGGGTCCCAATTTGGGATCTCGAGGTGGTTTGTTGCATGGTGGGTGCAGCAAGGTGCCGTATCAGTGCATGCTCCCAACCTCTCTCTCTCCTCTTTCTCATTCACCAAAAAAAAAAATTAATTCGTAAGATAAGCTTTTTTAATTGATTAATTAAAAGCAATAAAGAAAAAAAATTGCATCAAGCCCCTCCTTTATGAGGTCATGGGCAGAGTTTAAAGCCAACTGGTAAAAGGTGATAACCATCCTGGAACAGCTCCTCTGATGTTGTCATCGGGTTTCTACTGCTCAGGATCATCACATCCACTGCTGTGAGCCAAGTGTTCCACTTTTGGACTCCAAACTTTGCCCTAAACTTCATTTGAGAGAAAGGCCAACTGCTAACTGAAGCCACTACTCTACTGCCAAGCTGTAGCCCATCAAACAGAAAGACACCCGAGACACTGGGAGCCTTGGAGTCAATGATTAAAAACCATTCTGTCATTAAATGGCCCAGCCAGGACTCTACTGTACAATGTTCAGGGATTGTTCCTGCATTGCACCCAGTGGTTACTGGGATAGGCTTCAGCTGCCCCATGATCGTGCCCTAAATAACCAGGTTAGAAAGACGGATAAACATAAATGTCCAAGAGGGGCTGGGTGACCAGTTGGCCAAGATCTCCGGGACAGTGACTGATAAATGATCCTGAAATACAGCATGGCCTACCATAATCACAGAAATGGCGTGTCCCAAATAAAACCCAGCATGGATGGATTTAAAAAGGCACCTATGTCTATCGTTGCCCTCATTAGTCAAGGTCCTCAAACTGGCCATTATAGGTATATATACACACAAAGCTGAATCAGATACACGTTTACATCTTGCATCAATAAGTAATACAATAATTATAAACCCTTACTAAGCCTCCTCTATTCTGTTTCTCTTCTTAGTATCTTGATGTGGCACTTGGCGCCACTGCTCTACTGACAAACTGTTTTCCTACTCATGGTAAGGACACCCCAGATCCTGGGAGCCTTGGAATTAACAGATAGAAAGATTCAGTCATCAGATAAGATGGCCCAGCATTGACTCTACTGCAGAATACCTCCAGGATGTTGCTGACTGGAGTTTGTTTTCTTTTATGTTATCAACTGCCCATTTTTCATCAATTAATGGACAGATAGCACTGGGCTCTATTTATGTTAATCAGTTTCAAACACCTTTGTCATCCTGTCTGTTTAAACAAGTCTGTCTTTATGTACACATCATGTAAAAAGTGAAGTTTGTGTTTGCATTTTACCAGAGAACTTCTCTGTGCTCTATACTATACCAATTTTGTGTTTCAATATTAACAAATATTACGATTTTGGCACCATTTGATAGACGGATTTTCCAATGAAACAGCAAGTCATTAAGGAGTACCTGTCTAACACACTGAAGATTGACCAGTTTTCTCACTTTCTTTGTTAATGGAATTGCACAAAAGTGGTCATACCAGGTTATCCCACATAACAAGCAGCTCTAAAGTTAATCCTCAATATCATGAAACAGGAACTGAATGCACATAGGTACTCCATTTCCTATCCTTTAATAGTAATTTTTAATTAAACTCAGCCAATTCCTTAACTCCCCATTTCAACGTCAGAGTTGTAAATGGGCCAGGATTTGCGCTCAAGGAAAAAACAGCTGTAGGGAGGAAAGAAATTCATCACAGGTAGAACAACAACATTTATTAATACAGCATATTTTCATACAAATGTACCTCAAAGTGTTTTATATAATGAAGAAAGAGAGGAAAAAAAAAAAAAAAAGTGGACCAGTTTAGAATCAGCAGTTAACCTAACCAGTACACCGTTAAGAGGTTAGGAGCAGGCACTGATACAGCACATTGTTGCATCTACCACATGACAAACCACCTCAAAATCTCAGATTAGGACTGGAGTGCAGCCATGCAATGGGCGACACCTCAGCACCACACTAGTTCAGATGAAATGGAGCACTGAGGATTCTTTATGGTGGCTGGAGTGCCAGTTCTGCCACCAACCCCCAGATTTTTCCCTACATACAGGGATGGATGCAGATTAATAATCAGTAATCGATCCATCCTGGGTATGACGTGATTGCAGGTTAAGGGCCTTGCTCGGGGGCCCAACGAAGTAGAGTCACTTTTGCCATTTACGGGATTTGAACAGGCAACCTTCTGATCAGATCTAGCAGATCCCTACCTTAGAGCCACCACTCCACCCCACCTTTAAGGATGTGAAAGAAAAATGCACACAAACATGCAGAGAACATGAAAACTCCACACGGAGAACTAAGCTTGATGCTAGAATGGTGAGGCTGCAGTGCTAATTACTGTGCCACACCTTATATATTTAAATATGTTTTTTCTTCTAAGCTCCAAGGGCTTTGAACAAGTTCACATCAAGTGGCTTTATGGTCAGACCATCCATACACCATATTGCAGCATACAATGGAACAAAATAACATTCAACAGGACTGTGGTGCAACATATACACTGCATAAACAAGGGAAAGTGCAAGCTAGATAAAGAACTATATGATAAATACTGTAAGTAAATGGATACTAGTAAAGTGAAAAAAATTAAACAGTAACAGCAAATGTACTGTGTATATATTCACCACCAGGAGAGGATCTAATGGCAGAGGGGAAGCACAAAGCTCAGAGTCAGACGATTAATGGGTACAAGACATTGCAGATCATGGCAGAACTGATATGGATGCTATAAAAGCTTCGGCCAAATGGAGGTGAGACAAAGAGACCACAGGATGGGAGGGAAGTGGTCCTTCACAATGCTGTTGGCTTTGTGGATACAACACTTTATAAAAATGTTATTAATGGAGGGCACAGAGGTTCCAGTGATCTTCTCTGTGGTGTCCGCTAGCCATTGTAGGACCTTACAGTCAGAGACACTGCTGTTTCCACACCAGACAAGAATGCAGCTGGTCAGAATGCTCTCAGTGTTGCCCCTGTAGAATGTGGTGAGGCAGGTTTGCTTCCTCAGCCACACAAGGAAGTGGAGAGAGCTGCACCTTCTTCGCTATGGAGGTGGTCTTAATTAACCAAGTAAGGTCAGGTGCCAGGTGCATACTAAGGAATTCAGTGCTCTTGACCAATTAAAGGGCAAAGTGCGATGTGGACATCATGGGCTTTCCGGAATTCAAAAATCATCTTACCTACGTTAAGAGATGGATTGTTGCACTAGGTCTGCCAATCATCATTTCACCACTCTATCTATGACATCCTATGTCTGCCAGTGCCACCCATACAAGGGGTGATTTTTAATGAGGCTTTTTAAGCAAGCCCTGCTTTACAATGTCAGAGGCCATTCTTAAAGTGGATGGTCATGTCATGAAATGACAAGTTTGAAGTCATTTCAAAAAACAGAAACTGGAGGACATCAGCTCCACCACTGATCATCCCAAAATCTACTTCAAATGAGCAATACTCTAAATTCTGCCATACCACATGCACTTCAGAACAGGTCACCCACCTGAAAATAAACCTGCTCTGGCCTAGCAGGTTACTTGGATGGGACACCATTTAGGAAAAGCTTGGGTTGCTGCTGGAAGAGGTGTTGGTAAGGCCAGTGTGGGGTGCTTACTCTGTGCTCCGAATGAGGATCCCAAAGCAGTGACGGAGACACTGTACTATAAAGATAGCACCGTCTCCCAGATGAGACGTAAAACCGAGGTCCTGACTCTCTGTGATCATTAAAGATCCCTGGGCATCCTTCGTAAACAGCAAAGTGTATCCCAATGTCCTGGCTAAATTGTCAACCACAGCCTGGTCATTCTGGTCCCCCTAACCATTCCCTGTCTCTAGCTGTCTCTCTCTCATCCCTTCACCATCTAACAGCTCATGTGTGGCAAGTGTACTGGTGCAAAAACAGCTGCCATCACATCAACCAGGTGGATGCTGCACATTGGTGGTGGCTGAAGTGGCTTGCGCTTTGATTAGTGAGAAATGCGCTATATAAAGAATTATAATTATCATTATTAAATTCTGTGAGCACCAGTCTACATTGATATGTGCAAGAAGGTCAAGCGTCACCCCACCAAGTACATCTTAGAGCAAGAATGGCAAAGAATAAATTTAGGAAGGTTGATAGGGTCATTATTGTGAAATTCTTAGCTGATCATCATAACAAATGGCAACCACCCTTCGGCACCATGATTCACTGCATCACTCTGTGATGAGGAGACGGATGGATCAACTGTCATTTTCTGACCCATCCAACTCATGTAGGATCAGTTACAGTTTAAAAATAGAGAGAGAGAGAGAGAGAGAGAGAGAGATATATATCTATATATATATCTATATCTATATCTATCGGGCTGAGCTTTTTAACTCAACAAACTAAAAGGGGCTTCACACAGCTTAGCATTTCTGGTTATTACAGTTTCATTCACTGCTACTTTTAACACATACAAGTTCCTGGAAAACGTGTACATCTTACCACATTGCTTAAATTGAAGTCTTGCTACCGAGCCCGAAAGAAATGACAAAATATCCAAGCATTTCTCTCTATTATATAAAAAATTCTGGGATGAGAAAAGACTTTTTCAAAGAGATAATTTCAAGTCCTGCGAGACAAAACTTTAGCCATGAGATTTTTTCAAGCCCCGCCCACCTCTCAACCATATTCATCCACACATACGGCCCTCTCACCTCAGTCGTGTGAATGCTTTTCACAGACACAGTTCCTGCTCTCTCAGCTCTTAAAAATTAACGTTTTCCTCACTTTAAGTTCCCAATTAAAGAAGACATATGTCCAAATCTTATTGAAGAATTTTATCACAAAGAGTTAATCAACAGTAAAAACGAGTACACAGGCAATCCTAGCACTGAGAAAAGATGAAGTCAAACGAATTAACGCCAAAAATGTCGACCGGTTACACTGCAAATTGGTTAGATATGTATCAGTAGACTATGCTGAAACAGTTGGTGGTGATCGTGTGGAAGATGAAAACATCAGTTAACATCATCTGGTCTTCCACCACACGAATTACTGTAGAAAGAAGGATGTATCCAAGAAAGGCAATGTTATCCCCTGAAGATGTACTACAAAAGACAACAAAGGAGATCTGGATATACCATTCGTATTAAAACGTTAACAGTTTCCCGTTAGAATAGCTTTTGCAAAGACAATTAAATCTCAGAGCCAAACATTTGAAAAAGTTATTTAATTTGCATGTTAATTTCAAAGCTAAACAGAATGAAATCATATTACACAACATTAAACAATTTACTTTCAAATTATGTTTTACTAATTTTTTTTTTTTTTTTTAATATGGTTAATTACTCGCTGTAATGTATAATAGTTAGTTCTATTATGCATATGTAACAAATTCCCATGAAAATAATCTGTTTAAATTTTACTTCCCCATACACAAGCAGCAGAACTGGAAAGAGGCTAGCATGTAGCGCAGGCCTGGGGTTTGGCAAGCGAAGTGAGCAGGGGAAAAGCCCCCTAGTCTCTCCTTAAAATAAAATGACTCAGCCATGTGTATGTAGATTTGTTCCCGATACTCCGATTTCAATGTATTAACACACTCACACGTGTTAGTTTAACCAAGGACTGTGTACTGCTTTAGTATTAATGAAACCACCCCCCTCACACAAGAAAGAGTCCTCTGGAATCACACTGTCCAGAACTGGCACATGGAGGGCCCTATCTCTTCACAACTTTAACAATAAGAGCAGAGACCACACACCTCTCTCATTGTGATTGAAGGGTATACAGAAGGAGCCATTTCTGGACAGACCACCATGAAGAAGTATACCATCGGGAACATATGTAGAAAACTGGACCCACAGTGAAAAATGCAGAAGATACTGGGAGAACATGAAACCTCCTCACAGAAGGAAACAGAGAAAAGGGCAAAATGAGCAGCAAAACAATTGGACTGGTACATTTGGAGTTTTATGTAACAACTGAACATCCTAATCTTGTTCATGATCACTGGGGTCTGGTCCCGGCTGCGCTTATCACAAGGCAATATTGGAAAGTTCGCTCTCACACACATACACCATATAAAGTGTTTTTTCAGAGCGATACCATAGAACAGTGAATCCCAAAACTTGTCTATGCCCCGCACCCCTGGAAAGTCTTTTGAATTATATTCGCACCTCCTGCAAAAGAGATATCGCAGAGTATGAAATTTAAACAAACTGGGCAATTTACCCTTAGAAATTACAATAAATGTGTAAATGTGTACACCGTGACACTCGGTTGATGATCCAGGGGTTGGCGTATCTCACGAAGCATCAAGCGGCGCAAGGAAATTATTCACGATCAACGATCGATTGGTCGGAGGACCCCCGTGAAGTAAAGGGTACTGGCATGCTGCTAAGCAATCAAACGCAGTCGACGAGCTTTGTCCCCCATAACACATGCACCGCAGTTCAAAAACCAGATGCCCCGCACAGTTAGATGCACCACTGCCAGGACCGCCAGCAGGTGAGATGGACCGAATGTAAGCAGCAGATGTTCCATCCAGTTCAGTCCCCCTTGTTCTCCCCTGCCAAAAATGTCAATCAAAACTCAAAATAAGTGACGTTTTACGATCAGGGTTTGCACAGAAATCAATACCAGACCGAGCCCTTCTCTTTACGGATCATTGCAAGGTCCAAATTCCATTCTTTTATTCGTCTTTACGAACACTCTGCCCGCAGCAAGGAAGCGGCTCTTTCACAGGTGACAAGTGCGTGTGCAATGCTCAGTTTTTTTCATATCACTGAACCCGACGTTTGGTTTTGAGGTTGGGGGCATGCTCCGATTACAACGCATTGCCGCACCCACCACACGACGAACCACCCGGATTGACATCCAAGTGCAGCCGTGCAACGGGTGACACGGCTAACCAATAAATGACCTACACATGACGACACACTGCAGACAACTACATCACGATAACGTTGGACAACGCACCTCACTCAGTTTTGGCGAATCGCGATGCAGCCTCTATCTTTGTCGCACCCACTGGGGTTGTGGGCATCCCAGATTGGGAACCCCATGCAATACAGGAATCATTTTTGGTTCCCGATAGAAGCATTTACACAAAGATTTCAGTAAGAACTTTATTTAGATCTGAAAAAAATCCATAAATAACCCTGAATAGATGGTAACAGACTTTTGAAAAACACTGTTGGGTTTCTGACTTTAAAAAGACCTGTTGATGCATAGAGTAACACGGTCTTGGTTTAGAGTTTCTCGACCTGTTGTATCCTGTGGATCGCCTACTATACGTCAAGAACATTTTCAAAGCCTAAAGGAAACCGTTATAGGTAATCGTTAAAGTACGAACCACACAACAATAAAAAATAATAAACTTTAATATTAGAACAATTGTGACCAGAATATGACATTAAGTCCAACAAGCTCGTCCATCCTATTCACCCAGATTGTCTGAAATAACATCAAGTCGAGATCTACAGTCCCCGAAATCCTTCTCGCCACCACGTTACTCTATTCCATGTGACTGTGGTTCTTGACGGGGAGAACACTCTATAAGATTTGCCATTAAAAAGTTTCCAATCCTGTTCTTTTGCTCGGCCGAAGATTTTGTATTAAAGTAATATGAGAACCACCAAGGTACTCCCGGTGCTCGCAGGCTTGTCCACTCTTATTTACTCCCGCGATTGAAAAAGGCGCTGTCAGTCTGCCTGGAGCGCGCGCGCATGCGTGAGCAACCCCAGTGTGCGCATTACCTGGTGAGCCCACAGGACAGAGGGACGTACAGACCGGACTTGGTTACAGACTTGTCCTGCTTGAAGAAAATAGGTTTGACGCTACTGCATGCAGACGAACATTCAAATGTCCAGTAAGTGTGTTAATGACACATACGCGAAAAAACACCGAAACCGCACCCCACCCCCAAAATAGTTGCAAGGCTGTAACGTTCTAAATAAATGAAGTTTACGGCGCGCTTCTCTCGTGCATGTGCGGATTTTCTCCGGGTACATCTGTTTTCATCAGTAAAACAGTTTAGGTGGATTGGTCCCTGGTGGGAGTATGAGCGTGTGTATGTTTACACCATGCGACGGGCTGGCGTCCCGTCCAGGTATTGTTCATGTCGGATGCTTGCGGAGATTACATCCAGCTGCCCCGTAACCCTGCCATGCGGGCATAGGCGGCTATGGAATATGGATGGATAAACACTGAGCAGCCCGCTCATTTTCAGCGCAGTCCTGTCAGCCCGACATAAGCAGCGTCAGGGCTATCAGAGCAGATCCAGCGAATATGTCGAGTATTTCAGTTTCTATGACTCGAAATATTTTAGATTTTGATTCTTTAATTGAAATAAACATTCAGTTGCATTCTATTCTGGACAGGCAGATTTTTCTCTACCCCGGGGGGCAATTTGGGTTTCTACTGACACTCCGTAAATCTTTCATTTTCAAATCCCATCATTTTAAAAACAGGGCTGTTGGGAAGCTGGGGTCTGTCCAGTTAAGCCCCTAGCACAAGGCGGGGACAATCACCCAGAACTGGAACCCCGGTCTTCCTAACTTCGAATTTCCAAAACCTTAATACATACAGTAAATACTATATTATAACAAATCACCATCCCACCTCAAACGCACACCAGAATGACTAAAGGGAAACTTCTGACTGGGCTAAAGATAAAGAGCAGTAGCAGACAGACATCATTCAGGCGTGTTGCCGTTGGTATAAAAGAGCCCTAGTTACGTTTCTTTTTACGGCGCTACATAGAATTCTGACGGCTTAAAACACGCGCCCACCCGCTCTTTAAACACGCCGTGACTAAATGCCAGCTTAAAGCCATCCAACTCTTTAAATTTCGACTCTCCAATGAACAGGTCATCGATGGGATTTATTACTCTCGTATTAAGGTTACGTAGACGATTGTGTCATAGAAACACTGAATAGGGGGCAGGAGGGTGTCGTCTTTCTTGGCAGCCCAGCTGACGGATTGACTTCGTAATCCAACGTCCTGGAACGAAAACTCCCAGACAAGCTAACTTCAGCATGCTACATGACAATGTATTAGTCGCTCTTATTCACTTTTCTTTTATTAGAATACCGATTTCAGTACGGGTGATATTTTAGAGAGGTATTTTTGTAATATGAATCAGACACTTGATACCCAAAAACCTTCTCACACCACCTTTCTTGAAGGCGGACCCAAGCCGAGCCTACAGCTTTCCCAGTCTTGCCGACTCTCCAAATCCTGTCATTTTTGTCATTCATCCGTTCTCTAAATCCGCGTTATTCTGAAGTAGGCGGAAATGCTGAAAGCCATCCCCAGCATGAAGTGAACACTCGCAGGACTGGGAACAGGGCGACCACATACGCCAAACACGGGCCAACTTAACGTCAGTTGTTGAAGCCGTTCATTCTGTTACACGAACACGATTATCAGGACCCAAATCCCGGAGAACCAGAGCCATAACATGGGCTGAATGCTCCAAGGTTTGAGGGGACCCCCAAAAATTCTACAGTCACGCACAAGCTGGTGTCGCTAAATTTGAGCTCCGTGAGGACACCGATGGGAACATGGAGTTGAATGTTCAGCTTCTGCAAAGGCGGCATACAAAATGCGAATTGAAACGGGATGGAAACTTGCTTTTGCGGCGCCACATTTACTTCTTTCATATAATGTGAATGATGCGTACCAAGAAATTGAAATAATTAAAATGCCTCTAACATATAGACTACATGCGACTTATTGCCCTAATAACTCTGGTATTGTGATTCATAAATAGTAATAAAAACACTAGAAGAACAGTATTTTAAAAGAACCTAAAGGGTGGAGTTGTTAAGAACAGCTTTTTACAAACTAGGTTCATGTTAAACGAAACGCTTGAAGAGAGCGGATAAAAGCCTGTCCTTGTAAACGAATTCGTTTAAATTAGTAAACCATTTTCTTGCGCTCATGAACGAGCTATGCCTAATAGTATACGGGTAGCTCATCTTGCACCTCGGGAGGAAAAGTGCGGAGCAACTCCCTCTGAAAGTTATAACCGCTTGATTTAAAGTTAACCAAACTTCTCGTTAATGTGGAGCATGCATTAGAGACAGCAAAGCCCCCTTACAAGAGCCGGAAATTCCCACACTCTACACGCTTTTGAAGTCGGGACCTCTGAGCAGTTTTCAAAATTTCTCCGTTTTCCCAAGCATCTGAAAAATAGCGGAACAGCAGGACAAGCGCCCTAAAAGATATAACAGGAAAAGAAAAAAAAAAGAGGTCCAAAGTTAGCGCACTCGCTCCCCACGCCACTTACCTGGATGCGTTTGGAAGGTAAAACTCCACCGAAAAGCCAAAATAGCTACCCTCGGGACCGGTATATACACTCGGATGATCCACGTCCAAGTTAAATCCAGCGCACAATTGCGCTAAGCCAGTAGTGAACAAGCATAGTCGAGCCAGGCGTAAGTGGGCGCAAGTTTTCAAGTATTGCCTGGCGCGTCTCTCCATCGCTGCGGCTCCTGTCACTTGATTAATCCGGCAGCTGCGTCGCGATACCCGTATGCTAGCAGCGCTTTTCCATGTCTCGCTTTCAGTGCAAAAAAAAAAATAATTAAAAAAACTAATAAATTAAAACGAAAAGAGCACAGTAGGGCAGAACCTTTCCCCCGACTCCCTCTCTCTCTCTCTGTTTCTCACATACACTTTCCCTCCCACCTCACATCCCACAGTCAAGTGGGCGTTCCGTACATGCGTCAGCACGCCCATATAGGGGCGGGGCTTCTAATTCACAAAACGCTTGCTTCTGTGGCTAAGATTTCTTATTCGCCCCGCCCACGCCCTTTCCTTATTTTCCTGATCAGCCTTTTCACGGAATATTCGACACAGCTGTGCTTCTGTTAAGTTCGACATGTCCACCGGTGGTGAAATGGTAGAGGGTTAAAAATCTTACGAAAGCATTCATTATATGCTAGTGTTACTTCATAGAATGTGTTACAGTTTGGGACACCAAGATCCTGTTACACGCTATACAGATGGATTTATTGAGACATTCTGACTTGGTGTTTCTTTCGTTTTTTATCCATCCATTTGTAATCCCTTTTTTCGAATTCAGGATCGGAGATTATTCAGCGCTTTGAGCGCTGTTAAGGCGACAGACCCTGCTGAGAGGAACGCAGTCGCGAAACACACTTTTGTGCAAACCCTGCTCAGGCTTTATGGCATGGAGTTAATTAAGAACCTAACCCGCAAAACGTTGGACGTCGGTATTCCCTGCCCATACCAAAATACCGCACTCTTAAAAACACTGATTCTTTAACCAAAAGGAAAAAAATATGAGCATATATACCCAATACTAATATATTTATTTTGGCGGCCACTGTCCTTTAGAATCTATTTTAAAATACTTCTACTTGTATAATAAGGCTTTAAACAATCTTGCCTCTAACATATATCTCAGAATGGCTGTTTCCTTATGTACCAAATCACAATTTGATTTGCTCGTTATTCCCAGATCTAAGCATAAAAGAACAGGTGAGGCAGCTTTCTGCTCTTATTTCCCCAAACATTGGTATAATTTACCAATCGAAACACACCAGGCAAAATCTGTTAGATATTTCAAAAAAAGTTCTAAAACCCCTTTTTTTAATCTAGCTTTCCAGTAATGATATCATAATATAGTGATCTGATTATAAGATTAGCTCCATGATGCATTAATAAGTACCCAGCATTAATCCATTGCTTTTTTTATATTTTTTGTCTCCCATCCTGTTTGATGGCATTATGTGCCACCCACACCTGCTCAGAGTTCTCTATTCTGCAGTCACCTTGGGTGGTACAGGAAATGAGGAGGACTCAGAATCCTTATTATCGACTGTGTTAACAGTATCACCTGTGCCCAGTGGAGGGTGGGAGACCAGCTGGCCGAGATCATTCTGACTTTCATAACACAGAAACTGATTACCATTAGACCTAACTATTTGATTTACTCATTTCTGTCTTCCGACCGTGGCCTTTTTATTTTTATCCTATGACCCATCGTAGGAGTTTTTTGTTTTCCTCTCCACCGTGTCAGATGGTCAGACATTCAGAATTCAAGAACTTCATCTACATCGGGGGTGTCCAACTCTGGTCCAGGTGGCTGCAGGTTTTCATTCTAACCCTTTTCCTAATCAGCAAGCAGTTTTCACTGCTAATTAACTCCTTTTTCCTTCATTTAAATAGCCCCGTTTTTAAGGATTTAGTCCTTTGAATTGATTAGTTTCTCTTTTTTTTTTGTTCTTTATTTCACCTTGTACAATTTCTTGTATTAGGAATTTGTTAGTTTTCGCATACCCCTTGGGGTCAGAGTGCAGATTTAGTTATTGTACAGCGCCCCTGGAGCAATTACAGGTTAAGGGTCCTGCTCAAGGGCCCAGCAGAGTAGGCAGTGATAGGGATACGAACCGGCAACCTTCTGGATACCAGCACAGATCCTTAGCTTCAGAGCCACCACTCTGTCCCAATTGATTATTGATTGATTGAATTGATTAGTTTCTTCATTAAATGGCAGCCAAATAGAATGACCCACAGATGACCAACTAAATTGGAACATCAAACTCCAGCCAATTTCACTCCAACCAGTTTCTTAATGAGAAGCCAATTCTTTATGTTAATTTAAGCTGTTATATAATATCGTGACTTGTTGCTGCTCTCATTCCATCACAGCAGACTGTTGATTTTCTGTTTTTTCTAAGATCACCATCAAGATGTCTTGGTGACCTGACTGAGACCTTCATCCATCCATCCATCCATTATCCAACCCACTATACTGTATCCTAACTACAGGGTCACGGGGGTCTGCTGGAGCCAATCCCAGCCAACACAGGGCGCAAGGCAGGAAACAAACCCCAGGCAGGGGTAGACACGGGGAGAACATCCAGATTCCATGTAGGACCCGGGAAGCGAACCTGGGTCTCCTAAGTGCGAGACAGCAGTGCTACCCACTGCCCACAGTGCCACCCAACTGAGACCTTCACCTTTCTTTATTTTCAGGTTAGCTGAAAAAGAAACAACTAAGTGGTCTGAGTCACGTCAATTACAACGAAGGCAAAGCAAGTTAATCAGCAACAAAAATAGCTTACTAATTAAGAAGATGGTTTGAATGAAAGCCTGCAGCCGTGCGGCCCACCAAGACCGGAGTTGGACACCCCTGTTATACAGCCATTGCTTCATAAAGGACCATTTAATTCTGGACAGGATTCTTTGCATACTTTGCAGACTTTTAAAAGGTTCCTAAAACAGAAATCTTTAAAGTGTAGTAGGCAGGATACTGGCACATCAAGAAAATCTCAACTTTGCCTGTGTTATTTATTGCCTGAAACAAGAGTCCTTTAACATTAGGATCACATTGGGATTTCACAAATGTTTCATCGTCTCTTCATGGTTAGGTGTGGAGCCTGTTGAAGGTTTTAACAAACAATGGTTCTTTGTGGAACTTTCATGCAGATGGTTTGATTAACAACCAAAAATGGTCCCCTCTATGGCATCATCGCAGTGAAGAACCAGTCTGACACCTTCATTTTTAGGAATGTGTATTGCCATCTGTGTTTACCATCTGCACTTGTTCCGCTGTTTTTAGCACTGCTCTTAACCTTTGTCATGTCTTGGTCTGTATAGCTCTGTTTTCCACTCTGTATATATTGTGGCATTTAATACGATTATCCTTATTGTCTGTAAATATTTCTCTGCCTCCATCACAACTGTAAATACAACATATTAACTAACTGTTCTTAGGCTTATAAATAAATAAACTAACTGATTAGGTAATCAAAACACTGTGTCATGATTTCTGAATAAACGTGAGTGCAACCTCAGTTTGCAAACATCACATCTGTTAATCCGGTCTGAATGATCGACTCCTCGTATTACCTCGTTTTTAAGGATTCAGTCCTCTGAATTGATTCTTTTTGTGATTAAATGGCAGCCAAACAGAAATGAGATGTAAAGTGAGCCAACAGACGATCAGCTAAATCAGAGCTTCAAACTCCAACCAGTTTCTTAATGAGAAGCTGATTCTTGCTGTTCATTAAATGCATGATTTAATTCCATGGCTTGTTGCTGCTCTCATTCTACAACAGCAGACATTTCCATAACGGTTGATTTTTTGTTTTTTCTAAGAACACCGTCAAGATGTTTTTGGTGACATGAGAGATTAGCCTTACCAAGACCATCACCTTTCTTTATTTTCACATACTGTGTAATGGGCAAGTGTGAAGGCACAGTTTGAGTCTAATTATTGTTTGGCTGCCAATTAAGAAAAAAGAAACAACTGAGTGGTCTGAGTCAAGGTAATTAAAACGAACGCAAAAGATTTTAATTTGCAGCACAAACTGTTCACTAATTAAGAAGACGGTTAGAATGAAAACCTTCATCCACTGTGGACCTCCGGGACTGGAGCTAGACACCCCTGCTGTACAAGGAGCCACGCAACCCAGTGGAGTGCCATTAAAGAACCGTTATTTTTAAGTACAGAAGTGACACACATCAGATTTAGACATGATTAAGCAAATGAGGGCCGCACAGGGCAGGAAAGTTCAGATTTCATGAGAGTTCATTGACCTCATGGCCTCAGGTAAGAAATTGTCTCTAAAGTGGGTGGAGCGAGTGGTGAGGTGAGTTTTACCAGAAGGCAGAAGTGAAAACAGGGAAAGAGCTGGATGGCAGGCATCAGAGATAATGGATTCAACCTTCTTGAGACAGTGGGCGGAAGATTGTAGAGAAGTTTGCCATCTTGGCAAGCCAGGCCACCAAACCACACTGTGATGCATCTGGTAAGGATGTTCTCAACATGGCAACAGTAGAGGCTGACCAAAATTTCTTGTATTTAACTTACTAGCATGGGGCACAGTCATGCATGGGGTGCCTGTCTATTACAGGAAACTTTCACACCCACACCCACATATTCTTCAATTCCTGGTCGTTTTGGTGTCTTCTATCATATATGTTCATGGCCTTTGTATTGGCGAGGAGCTCAGAATATCACAAGAAGGATGCTGGGAAAACATGCAGATTCCACACAGACTGAACCCTACTGTACAGGACTAATGCCAGCCTCGGTGTAACCCTGCTGATGTAGTCTTCTGATAACATTTGAACTTTCTTCAAAGTGACATTCCTTTTTAGAGAGTCGTTGAAATTAATGACATGGCTTAAGCTGTGCTGTCATAACATGTTTGGAAGTTATAGAAGTCGCTGGAAAGGATGATATACTCCTTAAAGGCATGATAAACCTGGTTAATTGATCAACAGCCTAAATTTCACACAAACATTAGGATGTTTTTATTCACCCAGAAGACATAGACACATGGAATAAGTGACCAAAGTGTGGTAGATACCAGGACTTTAGGGATTGTGGAATAAAGTGCTCTATAGCGCCCCGTTGAACCCACCAGACAGACGTCCAGGACACACGTTTAAAAGCACAAGAAGATTATTTTTTAATATTTTCTTTAATAATAGTGCACCAAGCACTGCACTCACCACAATTCTCCAATAAATAATCAATAATACAATAAATCAATTTTCCAACTCCCAGCAGCTCCATCACACTCCCAACCAACTCTGGCTCAATCTGCTGGGGTTTCCCATAGTCCTTTTAAAGTCTCTGACCTGGAAGTATTTCATCTCCAGGTCAAATGCCTTCTTCAAATGTCCCGGAAGTACTGCAGGTTTCCGTCCTCGTGACTCCTAAGTACTTCCGGGTTAATGTCACCATAATATTCCCTGGGTTCTTGGTGAGCTCCCCCTGGCGGCACCCATGGCACCCAACAGGGCTGAAGAATAGGACTCCATATCCCATGTTGCCCTGCGGGAATCCGGGGAGCCATTTCCATCCAGGGGAGCTGCCATCTAGAGTCCCAGGGGATGTAGTGTCTCTAAAATGGCTCTCTCTTTTGGTTGAGGGACATCCCGGCCGGACTGAAACGGCAGCTGTCCATCACAGGACATTCAAAACTTGACTTGATGTTATTTTGGAGGGTTCACCAACAAAAGCGCGATAGACATATGCACCCCGACAAAACCGCGATGGACAAATGAGCGGCGACAAACCCGCTAACTGGTTTTTGAATGCACGCCGACAAAATCGCCACAACAAAATTGCAAGAGAGCTCAAGAGAGTGGGACGCCCTTGCTGCAATTCTTCCTACATATGCAGGGCGTGATCTTAAGGACTATCTGCGTGCCATGCTGATGGCATGCTGCGTCTCATAATATTGATTTCTAAAATAAACATTATTAAATATGCTTTAAACTAGTAATTCATATTTAATGAAACTTTCGCAATTTTGTCGGCGCGATTTTGACGGCGCATTTTAATCTGCGCTATTTTGTTAGTGCGCATATGTCTATCGTGCAAATGTTGGGTCACAATTTTGGAGGAATTAAGTGTGTCCTGATGTGTATATACAACAGACAGATATTAGGAAGGACCAGGAAGAGAAGTCAAAATGAAAGCGAAGGTCAAAACTAAAACGCCAAGGGTTAGACGAGAGAGAGATCCGTAAACAAAACTGGGGTCCATACCAAAATCAGACACGAATTAACACATCAAAAAGCCTGGTAGTAAGTTGTACCAGCGTCAGACACTGATTGGCAGACCCGGAAACTATTTATAGGATCACTTCAATAGCGTAGAAAATTGCAAACTCTTTGACAAACCTCATGGTAACCACACACAAAAATGGTGTCAGCGATTTCCAAAAACGGTTCAATAAAAGTCAAAACATTAATCAAAGGCTTTAAATAAAGAATCTAATGAAAGGATATTGAAGAAGCCTAACCTTCATAAACAAACTATATATGAATTTGCCAGTTCTGTTCTAAATTTAATTGCCTTCCATAACTTAAAAAAAATGTGTTGCATGCTCTGGCACTTTACAATGGAGGTTATGGGGCACGGAGCAGAAGCTTAAAAACGTAACCAAATGAGTCCATTTCTCAAGCCAATACAGCTGTCGAG
The DNA here is from genome assembly GCF_016835505.1 of Polypterus senegalus. Taxonomy (NCBI): domain Eukaryota; kingdom Metazoa; phylum Chordata; class Cladistia; order Polypteriformes; family Polypteridae; genus Polypterus; species Polypterus senegalus. Next base: position 28,387,739 of record NC_053156.1, read on the forward strand.
TACTGATCTGCACTTTCTGTATTTCTGACACACGATTGTGACAACAAAAGGCATCTGGAAATAATACTTTTATTGCACATTCCTAGTTTTTTCTTCTTGTGGTAAGGATACGTTTTCTATTCTCATGTGCGAATTCTCATGTAAATACGGAAAAGACTTAAACAAAACCAACCACCTTGCAGAAAATGTGTACTGTGATTTGGTCTTTTGGGAGTAAACCACTCAGCAGGAGGACTGAAAGGGTGCCGTTGCACTAAATGCTCAGCTGTTGCACATGACTGGTCTTTGTTTAAAATATTAATAATAATATTAATAACTTTAGCTTTGCTTGCTAACCCCTCCAGTCTGCGCTATGTACCAGCCACTTCGCGTCTCCGCTGCTCGCGTATGTGGATTTCACTTTCACCAAACAACAAATCTTTAAATTCTCATAGATATGCTTCTTCATTGGGAAGAAACACTACTTTTCTCTGATGGCAACATGAATTAGACAATCTACAAGTCTCCAACTTAAAGTTTAAATCTGAACAATATATTCAATCTCTTTTCGCTGTTCCGTTATTTCACTGAGTAATAATTTCCATTTGTTTGCACTAATGTGATCTTTACCATAATTTTTTTGAGACTTTTGAATTTTCGCACTTTCATTATCTCTGACCTGCTCTGCATGTGTATCGCGCCAAAGTTTTTGAATTCTTTACCACATTCTACATTGTCATCTACTCTTTGTCTTTTATTTCCAACCCCAGGCGTGGTTTAATCTCTTGGCACAAAGTTTCATCTCACAGGAAGTTAAACTATCTCTCTGAAAAAGTCACATCTCATCCCAGGCTAATAAGTCTCGTCTCCTCCCAGGATTTTTTTATTACAATAGAGAGATAAAAATAATAATACCTGTTATTTACATCAGAATCTTATTATGGTGGCATCTAATTGTTTAAAAATGACATGTATAAACTAACAATGTGTGAGTAATCGGAAGACTTGGATCAATACTCGACAGCTGTCTTGGGTTGAAAAACTGTTTCTAAGCTTTTTCTCCATACCCCATGGACTACAACGTAAAGATGCAGTGTGGGTAAAGCATATATTTTTAAAATATAGAAGGTAATTAATTTCAGCACACACAGTTGGCAAATGGAGTGGCATGGTGGTGCAGTGGTAGTGCTGCTGCCTTGCAGCAAAGAGACGAGGGTTCACATCCTGGGTCCTCCCGGCGCAGTTTGAGTGATCTCCATGCATGTTTGCCCTGTGGTGGACTGGCGCCCTGTCCAGGGTTTATTCCTGCCTTGGTCCTTATGCTAACCAGGATGGGCTCTAGCACCCCCTACCACCCTGTTCAGGATTAAGTGGGTTACAAAACGACTGACTGACTGACTTGGCAAATTCATACATAGCATGTTTGTGAAGAAATAACTTAAAAAATGCCAGACTTATCCTTTAAGCTCTGTTACCGCCTTTTACAAATTATATATGCATTCTGCTTTTTATTACTCTGAGAACACTGGCAAATTTAATCTTATTAGAGTGCATTTTATAGAATTTGTTCAGATGTACAACACGGGTGTAAAAAGTGTTGCAGACACCTTAAGGGTATTTTAAAAGTAATTTTTCATGCTGATTTCAGAAATGTATGCAGATTTATTTTGTCACCCTTTGTTTTTTGAATTATGTCTTTGTTAAGGCTGTATATATACAAACCGGATTCCAAAAAATTTGGGACAGTAAACAAATTGTGAATAAAAACTAAATGCAATGATGTGGAGATGGCAAATGTCAATATTTTATTTGTAATAGAACGTAGATGACAGATCAAACGTTTAATCCGAGTAAATGTATCATTTTAAAGGAAAAATATGTTGATTCAAAATTTCACGGTGTCAACAAATCCCAAAAAAGTTGGGACAAGTAGCAATAAGAGGCTGGAAAAAGTAAATTTGAGCATAACGAAGAGCTGGAAGACCAATAAACACTAATTAGGTCAATTGGCAACATGATTGGGTATAAAAAGAGCTTCTCAGAGTGGCAGTGTCTCTCAGAAGCCAAGATGGGTAGAGGATCACCAATTCCCACAATGTTGCGCAGAAAGATAGTGGAGCAATATCAGAAAGGTGTTACCCAGCGAAAAATTGCAAAGAATTTGCATCTATCATCATCAACTGTGCATAACATCATCCGAAGATTCAGAGAATCTGGAACAATCTCTGTGCGTAAGGGTCAAGGCCGTAAAACCATACTGGATGCCCGTGATCTCCGGGCCCTTAAACGACACTGCACCACAAACAGGAATGCTACTGTAAAGGAAATCACAGAATGGGCTCAGGAATACTTCCAGAAACCATTGTCAGTGAACACAATCCACCGTGCCATCCGCCGTTGCCAGCTGAAACTCTACAGTGCAAAGAAGAAGCCATTTCTAAGCAAGATCCACAAGCTCAGGCGTTGTCACTGGGCCAGGGATCATTTAAAATGGAGTGTGGCAAAATGGAAGACTGTTCTGTGGTCAGACGAGTCACGATTCAAGTTCTTTTGGAAATCTGGGACGCCATGTCATCCGGACCAAAGAGGACAAGGACAACCCAAGTTGTTATCAACGCTCAGTTCAGAAGCCTGCATCTCTGATGGTATGGGGTTGCATGAGTGCGTGTGGCATGGGCAGCTTGCATGTCTGGAAAGGCACCATCAATGCAGAAAATATATTTAGGTTCTAGAACAACATATGCTCCCATCCAGACGTCATCTCTTTCAGGGAAGACCCTGCATTTTTCAACAAGATAATGCCAGACCACATTCTGCATCAATCACAACATCATGGCTGCGAGGAGAAGGATCCGGGTACTGAAATGGCCAGTCTGCAGTCCAGATCTTTCACCTACAGAGAACATTTGGCGCATCATAAAGAGGAAGGTGCGACAAAGAAGGCCCAAGACGATTGAACAGTTAGAGGCCTGTATTAGACAAGAATGGGAGAGCATTCCTATTTCTAAACTTGAGAAACTGGTCTCCTCGGTCCCCAGACGTCAATTGAGTGTTGTAAGAAGAAGGGGAGAAGCCACACAGTGGTGAAAGTGGCCTTGTACCAACTTTTTTGGGATTTGACGACACCATGAAATTCTGAATCAACATATTTTTCCCTTAAAATGGTACATTTTCTTAGTTTAAACTTTTGTTCCATGATTTATGTTCTATTCTGAATAAAATATTAGAAGTTGGCACCTCCACATCATTGCATTCAGTTTTTATTCACGATTTGTATAGTGTCCCAACTTTTTTGGAATCCGGTTTGTATATATAGCATATAAACACTTATTAAGGTGTATGGGCTTTTATAAAGTTTACTTCAGGATTGAAATGTTCTTATTGCTGTTTTTCAACATCTCAAACCTTTCTAGAAGAACATAAAATAAATCTGTTTACAGGTGGTTAACACATTTGGACATGAGGAGTCCTCTCCTTGTATGAGTCGCAGCTTCATGCCAGTTGGAGATTGGACGTCAAAGCATAAACATCTATCTGTTTGCATCTTTAAAAAATCATTTCTTGGATTGTCAACTGGATTCTTTCTCTGGAAATAGTCAGTAATGAGCAACAGAATGGAAAAGCGATACCAAGGCAGGTGGAGTCCCATTATGCTTCCTGACATTTACTGGACCTTTACGAGGGACATTCCTGAGGCCAAGTAGAGCAGAAAATTTTGCAATTCTACCTTTAAGGTGAGAAACTCCCAGGATGTGTATATATACTGTGACACGTGAGTCGGTGTCTTGCAAAGATGAGGCCGAGCCTCAGCACTTTAGCAAAACCAGCTTTATTCAGCTCGAAACAGGAACAGCAAGCTTATTTATTTTAGCAGGATCTACCATTCTACTATACACAGACACAGCAAACAGACGGGGTTGGGGCCCGGTCAGTGGCCAAGTTAGAATGTCCCCTGCATCACCTATCGGGCGACTGGTGCTTTGTAGGTGGCAGCGGTCAGCTTGTAGTTGTTTCTGTGGCGCTGCGAATCCTTGGTTGCCTTGGCAATGGACAAACAACTCTTAACAGATGCTGCAGCCATCATTATTCTGTATGTCATCCCGTTGGGGAGAGTCTCAAAAAAGTTCACTATATATATTGTCACAGAAAGCTGAGGGTCAGACCCAGCCGGGACACCTGGAAGGACCGGGAGGTCATCTATACATCCCCCAGGCCACGAGCGGGCAACCACCCTGGATGATGAGGGAACCACGGGGATGGAGTAAGGAGGCTCAAATCCACTATGGCCTGTGGCCACCGCCAGGGGGTGCCCCAAGCGTCATGGAGCCCGAGAGATCGACACATCCGCCACACCTGGGAAGGTGGAGGGAATACCTTCTAGGGATGCCCAGAGTGCTTCCGGGTGCAAGGGCAGCAGTTCTGCCACACCAGGAAGTGCTGCTGGAAGAACGTCATCAAGCACCTGGAGCACATTCAGGGGGAAATAGAAGGGGTCGCCTTCCTACAGTTGGGGAGCTATAGTCGAGAGTGGCAGCAGGATGAAGCTTCCTGGACAGGAGAAAGAAAGGCAACCCATGGACATTGGAGAAGCCCGTGTTGAGGGGTGTTTGGTGTGGGAGCACTGTGTGCTGTGCGGGACTTTTGTGGAGAACAAATAGTTCAATAAACGTGTGTGGCAGTGACAGCCTGTGTCTGTCTGTCTGCGTTCAGGCTGTCTATCACTATATATATATATATATATATATATATATATATATATATATATATATATATTGTGGTCAATACCCCCAAGCCACCAGGTGGAGCCCTCCCTGCAGTATGGAGGTGCCCCGATGACCAGCAGGGCATCCTGGACATTGGAGTTTTTATACACAGCCCTGCTGGATACCATGGGGGCCACTAGGAGACGCTGCAGAGAGGAATGAGGGTTATTTGCCTTACGCCCCGGAAGTATGTCCGAGTCACATGGACAAGGGGAATGACGTGCTTCCGGGGTGAAGAAAAGAACTTTTTATCTGACCCGGAAGTGATAAGAGATCACATGGACTGGGGACTGGAACACATCGGGGTCAGGGAATATAAAGGGATTGTGGGAGCTCCCAGACAGCGAGCTGAGCTGGATGGAAGGGTGGCAACATGGCTGGGAGTGTGGAGGAATTGTTTATTGTGATTATTGTGTTTAATGAGTATAGTAGAGAGGAGGGTGCTTTGTGCACTGTTGTTTATAAATAAAGTCAACCTTTGGACTTTTATCTGGTGTCTGGTGACTTGGACAAGGGTTCAAGAGAGCAATAGCGCCCCCATCTGTCACTATATATCATGTCATCCACATGTAATCGAGGCTACTATTCAATCATTCTTTCCATGTATACCTATAATTTCCAATGAATTCCCTTTCAAATTCCAGCGACTTCAATTTCCTGTACACCTTGCATTTGCAATGTCCATAAGTAAAGCACAACGACAATCACTTAAAGTTACTGAAGTTTACCTCAAAGAATCATACTTTTCCCATGGTCAGTTATATGTCGCCTGTTCCAGAGTCGGATCAGAAAAGAATTTATACATTGTACTTGTTCCTAATGGTGAAACAAAAAACATTGTGTATCATAAGGCACTCTAAATGACTCATAGCAACTATAATCCATTATTCATTAATAATGACAGCTTGACTTTTGAACAATATTTGAATAATAAATTAATTGCCAAATAATAAATGGAAACTGTTTCACTTTCCTCCAATCTATATAGATACAGTATATATATATATATATATATATATATATATATATATATATATATATATATATATATATATTGTGAGCTGGAGGGCTGATATATATATATGTGTGTGTGTGTGTGTGTGTGTGTGTGTGTTGTGCGGGCGAATGGCTGGGGGCGCCTAGTGGACCATGAGGGAGTACAATACCTTCTCCGGACCATGAGAGGGCACCCTCCCTGGGTCACCTGGGGGCCACGGGAGTAGAACTTGGAAGCTCGACCCTATTGGAGCCTGTGGCACCCCCAGAGGGTGCCCAGAAAATGGCTACAGAGCCTTGGATTGCAGCACTTTTGCCACAACAGGAAGTGCCACCGGAACAGGAGCAAAGTACGCCCGGAGTGCTTCCAGGTCCAAGGGCAGCACTTCCGCAACACCAGGAAGTGCTGCCGGAAGATCGTCATGTAGCACCTAGAGCACATCTGGGGCATTATAAAAGGGGACGCCTCACTCCAGTAGAGGAGTCCAGGAGGTGGGCAGAGCTTGTGTGGAGAAGAGTGAAAGTGAAAGAAAGAGAAAAGAAGAGAAGAGAAGAGAAAGAAGGGATTGAGTATTTGGTTTTGTGCATTGTGTGGTAGTGTGTATTATCAGAAGTGTATTAAACGTGTGTGTTTTTGGACATCTGGTGTCTGTCTGTCTGTGTTTGGGGGTATATATGTATTGTGACCAGCAGAGGGTGATGCACCACCTCAAACTCCAAGCACAGTCCCTGGTTCAAACATAAGAATTTTCTTTATAAAACTACCTTTCACGGTCTCTCCCTATGTTTAATTTAACAGAATCTCTCTTCCGCCTTTTGTCTTTATTTAATTAATTAATTTATTTATTTATTTATCGGCCGATTAATAGATTGGCTGTATTATCAGTCCTGTGAGTCTGTATCCTTGTTTTTTTATGTTTTTGTTTTATGTTTCTGTTGTTGGAATTAACAAAGTTTATCTAATGTTATGTAATGTAAATATACACCTATTGTAAATTTAATTGGTTGTTACTTAAAATCCTTGCATGTTAAAGAAAGTCTAATTAGATATTTAAATTCAGCATGAAAGATACTGTGAGATTCTCCTGTATTGATTCATGTGTGGATTATTGTAGTAATATCAGGTCTCTGGACATTACCACAGTTTGGGGTGCCAAAATGGCTCATCCCTTTTATTGTCTGCAGACAAATGAAAATAAAAAGAAAGCAGTGCTCTTCAATGTAAGTTCTGAGCGAGAACTGGTAGAGTTGCGACATTGTTGTCTCTGCTAGCAGAGCTCCGTCCAGTGGGTCCCTTGAGCCAGTAATGTCTCCTCCTAAGTTCCAGGACCCCTGAGGTTTTATGGTGCCTGGAACAGAAGGGGTGGAGTCAAATGCCAGATGGCTTCTTGGCGCTGTGAGAAAAGAAGGGTTGGCAGAATTAGCAGCAGCACCTCCTGTCGTCTCGGTGAGTTACTACAAATATCTCGACGGAGCCCATGATGAAGTCCTCTGGCGCGCATGTGTGACACACGTGACAAAATAAACTTACATTTTGTGGTGAAGTGTTATTAAAATAAACACCAGACTGGACTGCCTAAGCCAATAAAGTAAAACAATGGAAAATCTGGAGTTGTAGGTTTACAAATTTAATGTCTCACTTTCAATCAAAAGTAATTATTTATTTATTTTTAAAATGTATACAGTCTTTTTTATTTTTCAAACTGCCAACATTTTTCCTTGATACATTTCCTTTTAAAACTGTCATGCATTCAATGCCAGTAACATAAAGCAGCTTTTCTAGAACTGTTAGAACGGAGCAGTATACATAGAACCCGCTGTAAACTATCCCATCAAGTTTGTGTTGTTGGAAAATCAACAAAATGTTCTGCTGGATTCCATCAGGCTGATGGATGCACTGTTACTCATCTGTAGCAGTAAATTAATTAAAAACAAACAATTACAGAAAGCATAGTTTGCACATTTGCCTGGTTTGGTTAGTCTGACCTCCTCCCCCAGCTATAGGACAGCTGTGTGTTTGAATACTTTGTTATAAAAATAAATAAAATTAAACCTAAATAAAGGAAAATTCTTGACACACAAGCAATTTAAAAGAAAGCAAAAGACAAAAAAGTTGTATGTGTTAAATGTCTTCAAGAATGTTTGTGAATTTCAAAGACAAGAAAAAGTCCAAGTCTTGTCCATTTTGTATTTATTTCTTACCAGCTGAATTACCCAGCATTGCCCAAGTATACTTAACTAGCTGTGCTACCCATCTAAGTGGGGCTGAAATCAAAGTAATCAATGTACACCGTCTGTTGGAATGCATCCATTTAATAAAAGGATAATTGTCTGTGCATCTGTGTTTGTGTCCATCTGTTTGCTATATCCCTGTCATTCCAACAGATGGCGCATCAAAAACATTTGTAGTAATAAGATGCATCGCATTTGTTAGCAGGTGGTGTAGATGACAGAGGGTACAGCCAGCAATGACGAAAAGAACAACATTTAAAAACATAACATTTAATTTCCTGCCTTTCCCCATTATCCGCCTTATTAAAAGGATAAGCATCTATTGAGTCGGTTTATATGTCCATCTGGTTGCTATATCTCTGTCACTCTTGCAGCAATGCATTTTATTATTGACTGTGATGTACCATCGGTTGGAATGACAAATGCATTATATATATCTCATTTTTCATTCCAACAGATGGTACATCACAGACATTTGTAGCAATGCATTTTATTAGTGCCAATTGTTTGTCATATGCATGCAATTAAGAGGCAGTTTACGGGTCTGAATCAGTGTGATTATCTGCTGGACGAGGGGTTGACGCTGTCAGATGACACTTTTTCTCTTTCCTCCTCTGCAGACCATCAGAAGGAAGTTCCGCCTGACGCTCCTGACCTCACTTCCAGTCCAAGCACTCCTGACCTCACTTTCTCTCAAGGACCTATACAGACGCCATTTTGTTAGAATCAGTTCTGTATTGAGCTCATTCTGAAAAGGCATTTTTGACTTCAATCTTTTCATCTGTTTTCAAGTATACGGGGGGCTTCCGCAAACCTTTGTTAGAATGACACATGCAATGTATATGTCTCATTTGTCATTCCAACAGATGGCACATCAGGAGCATTTATAGCAATGCAGTTTATTACTACAAATGTTTGATGTACCACCTGTTAGAATGATAGAGACACAGCAGCCGGATGGACACATAGATACAAAGACACACAGACATTTATTCCTTTATTAAGGTGAATGATGGGTTAAGGTAAGGAATCAAATATATGTGTTTTAAAATGCTGACCCTTTAGTCACTGCTGGCTGTTCCATCTGTCATCTACACCATCAATCAACTTCTCTGCTCTTACAAGGTGAGAAGTTGTTGTTTTTGTGCATGTTTAGGTTCTATAATTATGGTCACTTCTTGCTGGGTTAGCATCATGAAGGCTACAAGTATGTATCTCGTGTTTTTGTGTGGTTTCATGGGTAGATGTTTAATTCCACTTTAATAAACTGGTCAGTTAGTAGAATAATTGAATCATTCATATGGCATGTACACTGGCACAACTTCTGTTTTTGTGTTGTTCCCTCTATTGAATCTCAGTTCACAATGAACCTTTTGAAACTCCATAAACTCTCTATGTTAAGGTGGGTTAATTGTAATATACATGCAAGATGTTATGGACATCCACTCAGCTGTTTTGGAGTAATTTGTGGTTTCTGTGGTGTTGCTTCTCCCATTACAATTTCCCAATGAATTTCTTGAAACTCCATGAAGCCTATATTTTAAATCACTTGAACAATAACATAATTGCAAAATGTTTGAAAGGAGACATAGCCGTTTCTGACTGATGAGTCGTTTCCATTGAATCACTGACGTGGCATGAAGCCTTCACTGTGTGTAGGGCCAGACCTAAAGAATATGCCAAATTCATTGCCGTCAGCTGAACCGTTTGGTTTAGTCGTGCGGTTTTGGCTTTGCGTCCCCCTCCTTTTACGGCTCATTTCTCGACTGAACTTTTGAAAAGCCTTCAAGTCTAGATTTTAAGTTGTATCAACAGTAATTTGCCTGCTAGATTTCATGAACTTCAACTCCGCCATTTTTGAAAGAGATGTAGTTTTGGCCCACCCCCCATTACAACCACCCGACCCAAATACATTTTTGAAACATCGTGTACCCTCGATTTGAACCAACAACAACGTACATGCAAAATTTCACAAAAATCAGTCGTTAAGATGTGATCTGAGGGTTGAAATGAGCCCCTCAGTATGCAAAACATATAAAAAAAATCAAACAAAACCCCAAAATTTAGAAGACCGACAGAGGGTATCATGATTTTATTTCTATGGATTTGTATTTAAGCGGATTTGTGTTCATTTCGGTGGTTGCTCTAAGAACGTCAGAGTGAGCCTTCTGAGTTTAGTTTACAGCAACAATGACTAAGGGTTGAATGAGGGCCTGAAGCCAATTGGCCGCTCCATCACACTGCCTGAGATGTAACTGAAGATGGGCACCTCTTCACTGCCTGGCAATTTTCAGGTTTCCTCCCACATTGTAAGGATTTGCATGTCAGATTGATTGGCAGCCATAATTTGGCTCCATATGAGGTAATGTGGTGTGTGAATGAGTGGGCTGATGGCTTCTCTGGAGTTGGCCCTGCCACTGCAGGCAGTAAGCTGGTCAGATAATGGACAGATTTTAGTAAGGAGTAGGTAATTTGTTATTTACCATCCATGCCCCTCTTCACAAGTGAACGTTTGACCACTATTCATTTAATTATTATATTGGATCGAGGATTTCTTGTGTTCTGTTCAGTGTATTGTATTGTATATTTCCCCTTTTTTTTTGATACCCACTGAACGCTCAACCTACCTGATGTCACACACGTGCGAGTAGGAGACAATTAAAGGGCCTGAATAATAGTAATTCCACATCCGACCAGGGGGCGGCGGGGTGCACTGACTGTCTTTCACGATCCCTTCCATCTCAGGAAATCCCGCAGGGTTCCGACACCTCCAATGATGCCACTTCCGGTCCCGCCTATGATGACGTCATTTTCTACAGTGGCCTTTAAAGTGGCCATTTTGTCTCTATTCCTGCAGTTCAGTTGTGGACTCTGATCTGTAAAGATCTGTGTGCTAAATCCTAACTATTTGTAGCCAGGACATAATATACAGGTGGCTGCCCCATACCTTCTTGTTGATCATAGTGATTTTTATGACACTGAAAAGGGATCCCGCTTTGCCTTTCCCAAGGTTTCTTCCATTTCATCCTTACAAGGGTTTTTTGTGTGGAGTTTTCTTAGAGAGTCAAGGCTGGGGGGCTGTAAACAGGCAGGGCCTGTTAAAGCCCATTGCAGCACTTCTTGTGTGATTTTGGGCTATACAAAAATAAATTGTATTGTATTGTATTGTACCATGTTACATGATGATGTGTCCTGGTGGAGGACCTGACATGGTCTATCAATAATTCCTCCTTGTCCAAGAAATCACAGCATAGACTTCACATTTTGCCCTGGCAGAAGAAGTACGCCTTATATAACATATTCTCATTAAATCCTATAGGGGCAGCAGTGAAAGCATCCTGACTGGTTGCATCACTGTCTGGTATGGGAACTGTGATGCATCTAATCGTACGTCCATGCATACATTGCAGAGACTGTTACTGAGATTTTTCTCCCTTCCACCATGGACTGGTTCAAAAAGCTCAGCATCCATAAGGCCTTCAGCATTCTCTTTTCCCTCATTCCATCCAGCAGATTGTATCAGAGCTTGTGGACCAACAGTGCCAGACATAACATCAGGTTCTTCTCACAGCCAGTCAGGCTCCTAAACACCTCATTGTCCCCTGCCCCTGCATGTTCCTCCTTGTCATAGACTATTATCTAATTACTTTTCTGTTCTGCTTTCATTTGCATTCCTAGTCCACCATAAATCTCCTCTCACCACTGATTGCTGTTTGTCAATATAATGTTGCTTTGTAAAGCTGTTCCTCCATGTTCTGCTTTCCCTTATTTAAAATTACCCACTCTTCTATATTGTTAAATTGTCATATTTATTGTCTAAATATTGCACTGTGGTCCTTGGAAACATAGTTTCCTACCACTGTATAATGGACCATGTTATGTATTGCCAAACACTTGCGAGTAGGAGACATCTTCATGGCTCCAGTCAGGTAAGCAGTACCACCCTAAGACAAGAGGTGGCGCTCTCACTCACGCGACAAGTCTTTCAATTTGGAATACAGAGGGACATCAGCTGGACAACAAGTGACAACACTTCCGGGTCTTCACCATCAATGCCCTCCCCTTCTGGGAACCAGCCTTTGAACACCAACCAATATTGTCAGGAAGCCATTATTGTTACAACTTAACTTGATGGAGACGGACAACTCATACATGGTCACACTCATGTCATTCATTTTCAGTTTTTCTTTCACTATATCCTCCATTAAATGAGGTCCCACTGGTTCCTCAACCCTTTCTGCGCCTTCCTGAGTTGTCTTTTGCTCACAGTGTATAGATAATATGACAATAAAGTCCACTAACCTAGAGAATGGAGGTTTTGGGTACCTAGCGAAGGTTCCCACAGCTTTAAAAAATGGGCATGGATCTCCAGATCATTCGTAATGTGGACTGATGGTGAGTTTGCATGTCTTGGACACCCACATCTATCACTTACAAGTACTCGAGATGAAAATGCTGTCAGATAATGCCACAAGTTAAAACTGCAGAGATCCAAAATATGGTGAACACTAGTGATGAGTGACCATTTGCTGAGTTCCTGGTAATCACGGAAATGTCTGTGTTATTTACTTGGCAAACTGCATTAAAGTGAATGGGGAAGGACTAACTGAACTAGATTTGACTGGATTCTAATGGTGCAATCATTTTTAAAGTGGCCCTGAAAGCTAGGGAAACGTCTGCCAACTATCGTGGACCGATTACTGTGGTCAAAAAGGTGACGTGAACTATGCAGCAGCAGTGCCAACCACTGCATCACTGTGCCTCCGTGAGATCAAAGAAGAAAGAATGTAGTCAACTTGCTTAAGATTTCCAAATCTTAATTTTTTTGTTTTAGTCTTAAGCAGCTCTATTCAAGCATTACCTCAATGGGCACTGCACGGGCATCCGACTTTTCCCAAACCGCTGTGTTCAATCCGTTTGTCTTTTTTTACTTCTGATCTTGTCACTAGCTTTGATTAAGGCCCCGTCCACACTACTGTGTTCTTGTATAAAAATGCAGGCATTACTTGTCTTGTGTTTATATATATTTTGCACAGTAGTCCTGGGTTATTTCATGGAACTGTATGTTGTAACGTTGTTTATGGATGGTATGACAATAAAAAGGATAGGCTGTGATTGATTACCTGGCCATGAGGTGCTCATAAAAGATGGAGAACATTAGTGGATGGGTGTCCAGGCCAGGATTACTGGTATTCCCAAGAGGTAGTCAACCTTACAAGGCTGTTTGCACCTCTAAAAGGCGAGGTGGCAGCATCCCTTTGCTAGGACTCATAGGAGTTGTAGTCCGGATGTGCAGCTATGCTGGGGTACTTGGATACCACAAGGGGAAGCTGCTAGTAGACAACATCTCCACTTTAAGCAGGTTTTCCCTGGCCCGGAAGTGATTCTTGGGTACAAGGTTGTGGTTTTGGAAGTACTCCTGTGTCTGGCATGAAAGGAGCCAACTGTGTATGTACATCTATCTATCTATCTATCTATCTATCTATCTATCTATCTATCTATCTATCTATCTATCTATCTATCTATCTATTGTCACACATGTGCGAGTTGGAGGCAGTCAAAGAGCCTAAAGGTGAGTGAAATCTCGCGAGACAAGTGAATATCACGTGATACTTACCTGAATCTCTTTCTACCTGCAGGAAACTAGAAGAAAAATAAAACCTCTCCATTTCCGGCTTAAAAATGGCCGCAATGACGTCACTTCCGGTCAACTCCAATGATGTCACTTCCGGTTCCACAATCCATTACTTCTGTCTACTCCTGATGACGCTGGTTCCGTGTTCCCACCTCCAATCGTCACTTCCTCTCCCATCATACATTCTGTTATATAAACACCATCTTGTCTATAATAATTCATTCATTTTGTACTGCAAAGTCATTCTGAATCGCTTCTTTATTTCAATTGTCTGGACGACAATATATGGGGACGATCCCCAAACCTACTTCTATTTTGTGAAGACTCTTCTTTATCTATCTATCTATCTATCTATCTATCTATCTATCTATCTATCTATCTATCTATCTATCTATCTATCTATCGTGCCTTTCATATTTATCTGTCTGTCTGTCATATAGTACCTGTTAAATGTCACTGTTTCTTATATTAAATTAAACTTTCCACTGTTCCCAAACTCCCCCCTACTCCACTCCTGCCTCACTTTACCTTGCCTGATTTGACCCTGAACTGATGATGTGTGTGGTGGGAACAACACCAGCTCATCAGACAAGGTGACACAAAGGCTGTTAATGTGTCCATACCTCCCATAAATCAGCTGCCACTTGCACTTTCTGATGCCACCATGCCTGGGAAGTGGGGTGTTTGTACTGAACTGGTTAATCTTTAAGCAGCTGACAAGCCTGTTTCATGCTATTATTTTTTTTTTTTAGCAGGTTAGGGGTGAAGTTGAGTGTCACCCGTTTTCGAAACTCTGACACGACCAATAACAACGTCGCCTGGGATTTTTCCTTGCAGCTTTGCACATGTTTTTTTAGGTGATATCATTGCATGTTCAGTTCAGGGCCACACAGGCTGCCAACTCCCATAAGGGGCGCTGACCTCTTTCGAAGCCTGGCTTAATCTTTTACTGCGAGAGATCCTATGGCCCTGTCACTTTCTTCTCTGATAACAGATTGTCGATGTGAAAGTAACAGAACACTTACTTAGGATTTCTACATCTACTGTAGTTTAATGCAGGGCGAGATTTTGTTAAATGCTTGAATGAAGACACTAGCAGTTCATCCTCTGGCTGTTTTGACCTGTGAATGAACAGTAAAAGTTGTCAAGGCAACTGCTGCCATGAAGCCAGGTCATTTCATCAGCTTCACTTATTTACTTATTCACTTCATTAAATATCTACAGTATATTGTGATGTGTCTTGCCACTGCATGGGCTGTAGAGATTGGAAGCAGTGTTTGGGTGGAGTCTTGGGGGAACACACTTGGTAAGGGTCCGGGGCACCTCCCTAGAGAGAGAACTGAGTGACAGGGATCAGGGTTAATTAAGGGTATGTGGAGAAAAAGGGAGGGGGTAGTCGGAAGTGGTAGCTTTTGTTAGAGGGAGAAAGACAGCATCAGGTTCAGAAGGGAGTGAACAGTTAAAGAGCAGGTAAGAGGTAGACTGGACGAAGGTGAATTATTTTTGTTATTTTGGAGGTGTCCCCATGACCCAGACAACCGGCGGCAGTAGGTCATCATTTATATTGCGGCATATCCAATAAAAAGCCAGTCGGCATTTGGAAGACTCCCCTGGACAAATGGCTCCTGAGTGTGTTTTACTTTGACAGGACGTTACAATATGTTTATCCAGAGTTTTCTTATAGAGTACAGTGGTACCTCGGTATACGTCCTTAATCCGTTCCAGACCCTTTGACTTATACCAAACAAATTTTTCCCATAAGAAACAAAGAGAAAATGATTAATCCGTTCCCATGAAAAAAAATCCTATTGTTATTGGCATATTATACATTGATGGGGTTGTATACTGTAAAATAATTTAAACACTGCTTAATACTAAAATACATCAATACAAAAGCAATTGGATGAAATAAATGAAAATTTAACCTCATTTTACTTTTTAATAACGTCTTTGTTTTTCACAATTGTAGATACCGTCGTTCTCAGCATACAGTATGCAGCAGCCATGTCCCGGATACGCATGACACCTTCATACTTTTCAACAATCAATTCAAATTTACGAGAAAAAACACAAAATCACGTGAAAATTCACAGAGAGTTATAGCGCAGGTTGTTCACTGAATGCTAGCAACTGGCGTACTGACGCTCGTGGGCAGTCGTGGCTTTGTCTCGAGAGAGGTAAACAAGGGTAGTGTAGTGTTCTCTAGATAGAAGTAGCGACACACTCAGAATAACGTTTCGAATGCTGTTTATTTTGAACCATGTTTAACCAACTCTCCATACAGCGTGCCTTCTAAACCACACCCTACGGCAGTCATACGTCTCAAAAGACACAGACCATAGCAATCAACACCCGAACATAAAGCAATGAACAAAAGCATCATTGAACAATCATATACAACAGGTAGCATGCGGCGGGTTGTTCACTGAATGCTAGCAACTGCCGTACTGACGCTCGTGGGCAGTCGTGGCTTTGTCTCGAGAGAGAGGTAAGCAAGGGTAGCACGCGAGTCGTATTCCAAACAAAGGCCGTATAGTAAGCAAAATTATTCATGTCCAAAGAGGACGTATACCAAGTTGGACTTATTCCAAAGTGGACATATACTAAGGCATCACTGTATTTATTTTTTTTATCCACACCTTATTTTTGAAATAACATAACCACTCTAGGGTTATGGGAGGTCCAACACTGCAGTCCAGGATTTAAGACAGGGACCAGCACATCACAGGGTGTGAGCCACCATCGGTTACGTTCACGCAAACATCTACAATCACTATGAAGAGTTCAATTAAAGTGACCGAATAGCTTAGGGAAAACCAAAGTACCAGGGTGGGGAACACATGGGGACACCGGACAAAACAACCACATAAGATGTGCCAGATTTGAGACTAAAATCCAGAATGCAGGAGCCGTGGAGCAAGAATGCTAACTACTGTGTAACACACATGTCTGTCTATCTATCTATCTATCTATCTATCTATCTATCTATCTATCTATCTATCTATCTATCTATCTATCTATCTATCTATCTATCTATCTATCTATCTATCTATCTATCTATCTATCATATAGTGCCTTTCAAATCTATCTATCTATCTATCTATCTATCTATCTATCTATCTATCTATCTATCTATCTATCTTTTGTCATGGATGGACACTGCTCCCTAGCCTGCCAAGAGGCCCATATAATGGATGGTCTGGAAGTGAGGCAGGGTGTTCCCAGGGGCTATCATGGGATGCCAGTGTAGTAGCAGAAACAAATAGACTGGTGTCGATGGAGGGTGGATGGTATTGCATTTCCCACCTGGGAGGCCAGTCTAACAGATGGACTATATGAATTATGAAGAACAAGAACAAGAAAATATGTACATATAACTCCAGTTCTTCAGTACTTACACTGGTTCCATGTTAAGTTTAGGGCAGATTTCAAAATCCTTTTTTAATATGTAAAGAAAACCTTAAATGGCCAAGGTCACGCTTACTTATCTGAACTTATCATTATTTACAAACCAGAGTGCACATTAAGATCTCAAAGTGCCGGCCTGCTTACGATTCAGAGGATTACTAAAATAAAAGTGGAAAGTCGAGCTTTTAGTTACAGGTCCCTGAAGCTGTGGAATGGTCTGTCTGCTGCTATAAGAGATGTCCTTTCAGTTAGCTTTTAAATCCTCACTGAAGACTCACAACTTCAGTTTAGCATACCCTGACTAGAGCTGCTGATTAGCAGTGCATACTGCAGTTCTGTTGTTAATAATTAGTGATAAAATTAGCCCTGCCCTATTCTGGCTCTCTTCTGGTATCCTCATGTGGCACTTGGTCCCACTGCTCTACTGCCAAGTTGTTTAACTGCATATGGAATTGTCATCTCAGATAAAGGAGCACTAGAACCACTGGGTAGCAGGGTCCTTTCACCTGATTGGATGGCCAGGCACTGACTCAGCTGTAGAACGACCAATAGGGGGAGCTGGCTTGTTGGCTGAGATCTCCATGACCCTGACTGTGTCTGGCTTGTCTGACTCCTTTTCTACAATCTGGTGGTGGATCTACAATTGACTGATGGACAGATTTTGTTTTCATTTGTGTTAATTAGTTTCTGCAATGTATTTGAACAAATCTGTATCCTCATATGTGACAGTTCTGTATTTAGTGAGTGATGTCATCTATTCTTGCATTTTTCCTTGAGAGTTGTCACTGTGCTCTGTGCCTGCGCTTAGTGAAGAGTGCTATGCAAGAACAAAGTCGTTTGTATTGTTGTGTTGTAATTCTAAGGTAGTTATGATAGATTGGCCATCCAGCTCTGTGAAGAGAATTATTTGTGTTCTGTTTTTTTGTGTTGTATTTACCCCATTTTTGACACCTATTGCACACCCAGTCTACCTGGAAAGGGGTCTCTCTCTGAATTGCCTCACCCGAGATTTCTGCCATTTTTTGTATTTTTTATTTTGGAAGTTCTTTTTCTTTTCTTCTTAGGGAGTCGAGGTAAGAGGACTGTCAAAAAAACAAAGCCAATTGAGCCATTTCTTGTGTTATTTTGGGCTATACAATAAATAAATTGTTGTTGAAGTATCTCATGAAGGGATGTTTGGAGTTCCCTTTCCCACTTAAGAAGACAAAGGACGTGTGGGGCAGTAAGAGACTTCCTCCCAAGTGCATGTCATTCTCCAGTACACTGAATGGCAGTATCCTTTTTGGCAAGCCCATATTCGGACACCTGAGGGGCAGCATGGGAGTTGAGGTCTCATTGGGCTGCCCTGTTGGGTTTCATGGGTGCTGCCAGGGGCAGTTGATGCAAGGCAGTGGTTCTGCCTTGCCCAGAAGTGCTTCCTGGAGATGATTATTTTTGACCAAAAATACCCCCAGATCATATTTGAAAAGTGAACCTTCCACATCACCTAGGGAGTCAGAGTCTGGAAAGAAGGAGGGCAAACTCACCTTGGAAGCTTCTGCCTGTTTTTGGAATGGCTTCTTGTATTACCAAGTCAAGTCAAGTGAAGTTGGTGAGCATACACTGGTACAGTATGTTGCCACACCCACTATACAACGAAACAACTCTGGATCTCGGTTGGCAACCCCCCAGGCAGACACGCAGTGCAGTCCCACCCTCCAACTTTACCAACTATTACCAACTTTAGTAAAATATTTAGGCTTTACATATTTGCCACGATTTCAGTCCTACATGCTGATTTGAACACCAGCCTGGGCTCTCGTTGCCAGTCACTCTGGGTAAGATGGTGTGCTGTGCTGTCATCTTTGACCTCAGCTTTTTCTTTGGATGGGCTGTGCTGTACATGGGCACTGAAGACCAAAGTACACTTGACAGAATTAAAAGTTATAATTGCAGACATGATGTAACAACCGACCACTTACCCAGACCGGCCACTACACTACCAGGACTATTCCTTGGATAACATGAGGCTTCTTGATCTACTAACATGCCATACTCTTTACAAGTTGTACTTTTATTTCCCACACAATGAAATAACCAGAAAACAGTAGACCAGAATGTAAAATCAAACACGGATATATTGTAAATGATAAGGCAAACAAATATTCAATAACGTAGATATGCGCACGAAAAACACCACTATCCCAATGACACCAATGACTAATTAATATATAAAAAAAAAATTTACAAATATTTACAAAAACCCTCCCTTGCCCCTAAACAACAAATAGAAACACGGAACACAAATACAAACACAGATTATTTAAACACAGCAATTGAAATGTGATGATAAATGAGTCCAACGTTGATAAAGTATTGATTAAAGTATTAAAGTATTGATACTGGCTGTAATGTTATTGTGCTCCTTCCCGAAACAAAACAACCTCATCGTGAAAGTCCTGGCAATGGCTGGGATGAATCTGAACCCCGGGGTTTCTCGGTGCTGGCTGTCGTGATCAATCAATCAATCAACATTAATTTATATAGCACATATTCATACAAAAAAAATGTAGCTCAAAGTGCTTTACAAAATGAATAGAGAAATAGAAGAGACAATAAAAGATAAACATAAGTCAACATTTATTAACATAGAATAAGTAAGGTCCGATGGCCAGGGTGGACAGAAAAAACAAAAAAAAACTCCAAGAGCTGGAGAAAAAAAAATAAAATCTGTAGGGGTTCCAGACCACGAGACCACCCAGTCCCCTCTGGGCAATCTACCTAACATAAGTCAAACAGTCCTCTTTGTATTTAGGGTTTTCATGGAAGGACTTGATGATGATGGTCACGTAGACTTCTGGCTTTCAGTCCATCAATGTTGGTGCATCATGATGCTTTGAGTAGGTGGTTGTGGCGCAGGCCACCAACATAAAGAAACCGGAAAAAGAAACAGAAGAGAGAGTTGGGGTCAGTACGGATTTTAGAGCCACCATGAATAGTTATTATGAAGAATTGAACATATAGAGTATCAGGATTAAGTTAAAGTGAAGTTATAAAAAGGCCATGTTAAAGTAATATGTTTTCAGCAGTGTTTTAAAGTGCTCTACTGTATTTGCCTGGCGAATTCCTACTGGTAGGCTATTCCAGATTTTGGGTGCATAACAGCAGAAGGCCGCCTCACCACTTCTTTTAAGTTTAGCTTTTGGAATTATAATGATAATGTTATTACAGATTGTTACAAAGTTTTACACTAAGACAATATTAATTATACTTATTGTATTGTCATATACGTACTGTTCTAGCGCCTGTTATTGTAATGGGCTTAATATCTAGTATATAACATAATATATTCTATAAAATATAACATATGATATATCCATCCATCCATCCATTTTCTAACCCGCTGAATCCGAATACAGGGTCACGGGGGTCTGCTGGAGCCAATCCCAGCCAACACAGGGCACAAGGCAGGAACCAATCCAGGGCAGGGTGCCAACCCACCGCAGACATATGATATATTATATGTTATAATCTTATTTATAAGGACAATAAAGTACAAGTATTGCATCATCATGATAATGATGATGAATCGGATGTTGAAAAAGCAAGCAGTTGAATAAAGCAATGATCGGCAGTGATGAGTTGGTAAATGAATGGCTAAATTGTCTTCTTTTCATTTCTCGATTTCTCTCCTCTACTTCTCCTCTCCCTCTCTCTCTTCCTTTTTTCTTCATTTTGCTCCTCTTGTTTAAATGCAGAATGTCCTGGATGTAACTGGTGGATCCAACAGGTGATTTCCATCTGGGGTTGCGGTGTCCCTCCATCATCCTTCAGCTTTTCACTTACGGGGACAACATTTACTAACGCACATATAACAGACAGTAAACTGAATGATGAAAACAAAATGCACTCAGCAAAGACAAAAAAAAAACAAATACTTATTATTATGTAACCCCGCTACAATGAATTTAAGTTGCTGCAGTCCAGAATATGTGGTATTGTCCCCGTTTTCACTGTACTGAATTAATGTTACACACTACTATAGTTAGCTAATGTCACACAGTGCAATACTTGTACTTTATTGTCCTTATAAATAAGATTATAACATATAATATATCATATGTTATATTTTACAGCATATATTATGTTATATACTAGACATTAAGCCCGTTACAATAACAGGCGCTAGAACAGTACGTATATGACAATACAATAAGTATAATTAATATTGTCTTAGTGTAAAACTTTGTAGCAATCTGTAATACACAATATCTGAAGAAGATATTTAGGAAAAAGTTTTTTTTACCTCATGAAATTTTTCTATAAAATTTCATTATAGACAACATTTGCTTGTAAATATTCTGTCTGAGTTTGACAACAGTTTTCCTTGTTCAGGACCATCTACAACCTTGACAACAACATCTGGAAAACTTCTAACTCTTGATAATGCAACATATAACTGACCGTGGCTGAATACTGGTTCTGGCAAGCAAATGCCAACTTTTTCTAAGGTTTGGTCTTCGGAGTTTTTCTCTTTTAGCGTTTTTCTGACGCTCATTTTCTTTTTCTTCAATCGATCTAGTTGCTCGTATCTTTCTTTGTCTTTCAGCATTTCTTTTTGATGTTTACTTGTTGAGCTGACCGTTCTTCCAGGAGATGTTGGTTATATAGGTTTTGAGTGTCTGTGTCTTTTGTCCTACTTGACGTGTCCTTTTTTTTGGGTGGCATGTTGTTAGTAGATACGTCCGTAATATTTTCTCGTACAGTAATACTGGCTTGTATGTGGCTGTAGTATGCGTCACTGTATTGTGTGCCTTTAATTTTCTCCCGCAGTAATACTGGTTTGTATTACCGTAAAATGCCTGTAATTTTCTCTGACAGTAATACTGGCTTTGATGTCCGTAATACGACTTTAATTTTCTGTCACAACGGTGGGCAATTAGCAGAGTGTCCCCAGCAACTGACGTAATGTGTGGCATGTAGCTGATAATCGTGCCCGTGGCATCTCCCCAGCAAGTACTGTGCAGTTCTCCAGCAAGTATTTTAATCCGTGCTGGCGTGCCGCTGATTACTGTATGTGTGGCGTCTCCCCAGCAATGGATTTTATGTGCGCGGCCGCGACTACCCAATCAGTACTCTCCCCAGCAATGATGTCCTTTATTTGCTTATCAAGCGCGGCTGCGGCTATGCCATTCACTGTGTGCCCAGCTTCCAGTGTGTGTGCGTCCACGGTGCCGTGTGCATGGGCGGGGCATGATGCGATGCGCGGACGCACACAGGGGTTTTATTAAAGAGGATTATAACTTATAACACATAATATCAAATAAAAGGAGGCCCGGACTCCATGATCATCAGAGGAGACTGTGCGCAGAGGGTACAGACCTATAAATACCTATAAGTACAGTCCCCTGCGGCGCTCCTGTGTTGCTAACCACAATGTCGGACCTGCAGTTCCCGAGATGCACATACTGAGGTCTGTCTAGTTCACAATCCATGCTACCATGTATGAATCTTCTCCCATCTCTGTCAGCTTGTCCCTATAGAGCAGACGTTGGATGGTGCTGAAGGCACTAGAGGAGTCCAGAAACATAATTCTTACAGCACCACTGCCTCTGTCCAAGTGGGAGAGGGATCGGTGTAGCATATAGATGATGGCATCCTCCACTCCAATCTTCTCCTGGTATGCGAACTGCAGAGAGTCAAGGGCGCGGCAGACCTGTGGCCTCAGGTGGTGAAGCAGCAGCCGCTCCATAGTCTTCATCACATGTGACGTCAGAGCGACAGGCCGGAAGTCGTTCAGCTCACTAGGACGTGATACCTTTGGAACTGGAGACCTGCCCAAATCATAGCTTTGGCAGAGCTGCATTTTACGTGTAACGTTTTTATACTTTCAACTCAGCTGATAGCACATAGCTTCTCTGTCTAGATGCCACCATCACACAACCTATAAGATTTGTTAGAAATATTAATCCATCTGTGTCAAATCAATGTCTTTATATGAGACCATTGTAGTTCTGTGTTTGCAGAACATTCCGCTTTTCCTGTGATCTGCCTGAATGCCATTTTCTGGTAGCTTCCAGTGATTTTGAAAAGCTCACGAGCTCTCCTAAATCCAGGTGAAGTTAGAAGTAGCTTCCTCAATAAAGAAAATTTCTAAAATGCTTTTCTCCCATTCGTAAGAGTAGGACGAAATTCTCCTCCCATGAGCCAGTTTGGATCATTTTCCTCCTCTGAGATGCTTGATAAATATGGACATAGAACTATAATTCTGAAATTAAAAAATAATAAAAATTGCAAAATTAGAACAAAAACATACATAAAAGGATAAAAATAGTTCATAAAACAAGTTTATAACAGGCGGTGACCAAGTAAGACATTGACATCATACTCTTAAAAACAGTTCACACTTGAAAAAACAAAAACACCACTTGTCAAACTTCTTCTTTAAAGCAAAAAAAATGGATTCCTCATATTACATATTAATATCTAACTAACATTTTGGACATTCACATTACTAACATTAAAGCAGACTTTTTAAAATAATTATTACCACATTGTCACGCACAACTTCTAAAGCTTGATTTCTTAGAAAATCAATTTCAATGAAATTAAAAAGTTGAGTAATTGTCTACAACCCTGACCCTCAGACTTGATGGAATTGCCTTAGAGTTGAATCGCAGCCATGGCTCTGTCACACTTTCTAACATCTCCCATTTCCTCATGCAGTAAAGCTCACACCCAGTCTCTCACCACCAAAGGGCTGCATGTTTAGTCAAAGCACGGCTTTTCACCCATAATTAGACGCTTCACTTTTGCTTTGTCTGTGTACTGAGAGCCAACCTCATGTTGAAAATTACGCTTCCTCACAATTTTCAGTTTTCTTTGAGGGCAGCTGAGTTCATTCAGGAATCTTCTGTGAACAACTTCCATTCTATCCCAACTTTCCCCAGGCCCAAAAAATCCAAATTGTACTTTACAGTAGAGATGGTATGCTTTTGGAAAAAATATTTCTTTTGGGTTTCTTCCAAATGACCAGACTGGTGGCACTTGCTCCAGTCATGATGAAGTGGTTTGAGAGGCCCGTGCTGGGACACATTAAACAGAATGTTCCATAAAGTCACAATCACCTCCCGTTTGCAACCACTTCACTGAGGCTGGTGTATTTCTTTTAATTCACACCATCCTGGCACATCTGGATAATAAAAGCTGATAATAACTGAGTCCTACTTACTGTATAGACTGCAGCAAGGTGCATTAGCTAGAAAAGCTAGCTGTGCAACAGGATTTGGACTTCCTAAACAATAAACTTCAGCCGCATCACATCCTCCATGCAGATCCTCAACACAGGCACTCCACGGAGCCCCTTCTGTACTGCTTGTCCACCTCTGATTGTGTCTCCAGGCTTGACATCAACGCCATCATTAAATTTGCAGATGACACCGCAATGTTGATCTAATCACCAACAATGATGAGATGCCTTACAGAGAGGAGGCCTACCTGCTGATTCACTGGTTCCAGGACAACACTTTCATTCTTAATGACAGCAAAGCCAAGGAGATGGGACTAGAGTTCAGAAGGCAGACTCCACTGACATTTACATAAGAGGGGATGCTGTGGAGAGGAGGAACTGCTGAAGAACTGAATTGGTCGCAAGACATTCTCAGGGAGGCTCACACATGATGAACATCTCTGACATCACTTCCAGTGTCCATCCTCCCGAACCTGCCTCTTCCTGTCAGCGGGGCCCAAAGCTGGAAAACTTATCATCTTGGGACAGTTCTGTTTTGAACTCACATCTGCAAAGACAACTCTGCAATAACTGTGTATTTTGATCATTCTTCAAAACCAGTTATACAGGGTGACTAGGCTGTTACCCTAAGTATTTGTCATTGTCATCTCTTTCTCTTACTATATAAACTGCTCAAAAAAATTAAAGGAACACTTTGAAAACACATCAGATCTCAATGGAAAAAAAAAATCCTGCTGGCTGTCTCTACTGAAATGGACTGGGCAATGTGTTAGGAATGAAAGGATGCCATTTCATTTGATGGAAATGAAAATTATCAACCTACAGAGGGCTAAATTTAGGCAGGCTAGTCCATCTTGACAAAATTTCATTGCAGCAACTCCAAATCGTACTCAGTAGTTTGTATGGCCCCCATGTTCTTGTATGCATGCCTGACAACGTCCAATGAAATGTCGGATGGTGTCCTGGGAATCTCCTCCCAAATCTGGACCAGAGCATCACTGAGCTCCTGGACAGTCTGATGTTCAACCTTGTGGCATTAGATGGATTGAAGCATAATATCTCAGAGGTGTTCTGTTGGATTGAGGTCAGGTGAATAAGTGTGGGGGCCAGTCAATTGTATCAATTCCTTCATCCTCCAGGAACTGCCTGCATACACTCACCCAATGATGCCAGGTATTGTCATCCACCAGGAGGAACCCAGGACCCACTGCACAAGTATAGGGTCTGACAATAGGTCCAAGGATTTCATCCTGATACCTAATGGCATTCAAGGTGCCGTTGTGTAGCCTGTAGAGGTCTGTGCGTCCCTACATGGATATGCTGCCCCAGACCATCACTGACCCATCACCAAACCGATCATACTGAATGATGTTACAGGCAGCATAACGTTCTCCACGGCTTCTCTAGACACTTTCAGATCTGTCACATGTGCTCAGGGTGAACTTGTTCTCTTCTGAAATAAGCACAGAGTGCCAGTGGTAGACCTGCCAATTCTGGTATTCTATGGCAAATGCCAATCAAGCTCCAGGGTGCCAGGCAAGCAGTGAGCACAGGGCCCACTAGAGGATGTCGGGCTTGCAGGCCACACTCATAAAGTCTGTTTCTGATTGTTTGGTCAGAGACATTCACACCAGTGGCCAGCCTACTGGAGGTCATTTTGTAGGCTCTGGCAGTGGACATCCTGTTTCTCCTTGCCCAAAGAAGTTGATACCGGTCAATCCTGCTGATGGGTTAAGGATCTTCTACGAGGGGTCCTATCCAGCTCTCCTAGAGTAACTGCCTGTCTCCTGGAATCTCCTCCATGCCCTTGAGACTGTGCTGGGAGACATAGCAAACCTTCTGGCAATGCCACTTATTGATGTGCCTCCCATCCTGGAGAATTTGGACTACCTGTGCCAGCTCTGTAGGGTCCAAGTATCGCCTCATGCTACCAGTAGTGACACTGACTGTAGCCAAACGTAAAACGAGTTAAAAAACAGATGAGGAGGGAAAAAATGTCAGTGGCCTCCACCTGTTAAACCATTCCTGTTTTGGGGGTCGTCTCATTGTTCCCCCTCTAGTGCACCTGTTGTTAATTTCAGTTACACCAAAGCAGCTGAAACTGATGAACAAGCCCCTCTGCTACTTGACTGACCAGTTCAATAGCCCACAAGTTTAATTGACTTGATGCTATACTCTGATTAAAAAGGGGTCCTTTAATTTTTTTATATATAAAGAGTTGGTGGTGGGCTGCCAAAGAGTCTCTGAGGTCAGTATCCATTCAGGATGTGAAAGTGACGCAGAGCTACATCTACCTGGGGTTCACATAAACAACAAACTGGACTGGTCTGACAACACAGTAGCACTGTTCAAGAACAGCCGGGGAAGACAAACATGCGTCTTCTTAGATGCTCCTGCAGGAACACAGAAGATGTTTTCCTGCCCACCAATGCTCCTTTTTCACCGGACGGCATCTATCCTCACTCTCTAGGCATTCACACTGCCTGCCCATTTGCCCGGACGCAAAAACTCACCGACCACCCAGTTAGTCCCTTTCGTCTGTGGTAAGAGTCCGCATGCACGTCAGAGCCATGTTATGCCGCGGGTTCACTATTGTGTTGTATTTTGCTCTCTCCAGAGTTCCAACTTTTCATTCACTTACTGTTGTATTCTCACACCAACCCGTTTTAGACATCCGTGTCTTTCCAGAAGTGTTTAGCATTCAATAAATAATTATGCATGAGATTGACCGTGTGTCTACCCGGCACAGAGAGGCGTGGGTAAGCCGTTGAACCCCATTCGGGCTGCAAGCCGTGGAATTCTCACTAAGTGCGACTCATACACTCCCACTCATTACGTCCCTACACTTTGTGCACACCCCCCTCCTACCGTGGTCGGGTATCTTGGTGGATTATATATAGAAAAGCAGCCAAAACCGAGGGGTATCCCATGGGGTCCTTAAAACATTCCTTTACAACTGAGGTTAAAACACAATGAAGTAGGAAGTCTTTAAAAAAAGAGTTTTCGGTTACGACGCACAACCTCGTGCACCATAGAAAACTGTTTTACACGCTACATGCATCAATTCACTTCAGCGACAAACATGCGTCTTCTTAGATGCTCCTGCACTTTGTTCACACCCCCCTCCCACCTCGCTACTACCGTGGTCGGGTGTCTTGGTGGAATATATATAGAATAGCAGCCAAAACCGCACAGTGCAATGAAAAGTCTACGTCAGTCACAGGTACATCTGGACTGTGTAAAGACGGCGACTCAAGTGACGAGTTGGACGTTGGCACATGAGCGGAGATTGCATACTAAACGAGAAATCAGCAGACTAGCATGACGGACGGAGCTGAATCGACGTCATTCTCCTTTCCTCCCGTTGCACACTCCACGCCGTGCACCCCCATCCCTCCGTCTGGCAGGAGAAGGTGTGAGGACGGTGCGCCAGTTTTCCGTCACTTCAGACGATTGTATGTTGGTTCGTTCTGTGCATTGTTACAATGTTGCTTTTCTTGCTGATTTATTACATTACCGATTTTTCAAATGTTAATTTTCTCCCTCTGCTTAAAAATCATTAAAAAAACGGCCTGATTATGCGGCGTATGGTATGCCGCGGGTTTGCTAGTATAAATAAATGTTGTTGTTGTTGTTGTTTTAACATTACCCATTTCTAATATGGCTTCCCTCACCTGACCCTTCGCTTCTTGTGTTTGAGCCAATATTGCATTGGTCTGCACACTACTCTCAGAACTACCACTCCTTTTAGTTTGATCACCATCCTCTCATGTGGAAACTTATTAAAAGCCTTCTGAAAATCTTGATAAACAATATCATATGCAACTCTCTGATTGTATCCATTTGTTGGTTCCTCATAGAATTCCAGCACATTAGTGAAATAGGATCATCCTCATTTGAACCCATGTTGCGTATTAAGGGGAGAGTGGTGGGTCTGAAGATAGGGATCTGTGCTGGCAATCAGAAGGTTGCTGGTTCAAATGATAGAAGTAACTCTACTTCGTAGGGCCCATGATCAAGACCCTTAAACTGCAATTGCTTCGTCCTGGGTTTGATTTTAACCTTCATCCAACAAGCAGGTCCTCCAACTTACAGGGAAAACTTTAGAGTTGTTGAAAGGATTAGCACTCCAGCCACCATAAAAACCCTCACACCGTTCCAGTGTGTTGTTGAGGTGTCCCCCACTGCACTCAGGTCCTAATCAAGGTGGCTCATCATTAACGGATGCAGAAATATACTATGAGCACATGCTCCCTACCTTTGAGTACCTGCTAATTTCCTGTTCTAATCATGTGCTTCTCAATATTTTCCTTAATAATTCCTCCAGTTATTTTACCTGTGATTCACATTAAGCTGACTGGCTTATAGTTACCTTTTTGTACAGTGAGATATTTGTTAACTTCAAGCCTTAGATTCTCCAGTGTGCAGAGATTTTCAAATAATATTCATCAATGATTTATACTCACTAACTTCCTTAATTACTTGCAGATAAATGTTACCTGGTCCTGGTGATTTGTTTAATTTCAGCCTAATCCATCTAAGACATATTTCTTTCTTTATAATTTCCAAGTCTTAAGCACCTCCTTAGTAGTCCCTATTACTGCTGGAAGTTATCTGCTTCTTCACACGTATAAACTTCAAAAAAGTGTGAGTTTAGAGCATTAGCTATTTCACCTGTCTGTATATTTTAATTTTCACACTACACATCCTCTTTAACCGTTATTTTACTACTAAAACATTGAAAGTATCAATTTGAGCCATGAGTCACACTCTGACAAGTGTCCATGAGCTGTGCACCACCAACATTATGGTTGGCCCTGTTTCTTCCCATATCCTCAATAAAATTTCCACATTGTCTCAGTATTTCTCAGTCATTCTGTTATTGTGACCCACTTTTTCTCATGACAGTGTCTTGCAAGGGTTCCCCTTGGTGAGCTTAATACAATCATTAGGGCAAGGAGATGAGACATCGGAGCGGAAACCAACTACAACCCACTGCATCTCTCTATCATCCTTCCATTCATCCATCCTCTTCCACTTATCCGAGGTCGGGTCGTGGGGGCACCAGCCACTTCTTCTGGCTCTTCCAGGAGAATCCCAAGGCGTTACCAGGCCAACCGGGAGACATAATCCCTCCAGCATGTCCTGGGTCTCCCCCGGGGCCTCCTCCCGGTTGGACGTGCCTGGAACAACTCACCAGGGAGGCGTCCAGGAGGCATCCTGATCAGATGCCCGAGCAACCTCATCTGACTCCTCTCGATGCGGAGGAGCAGCGGCTCTACTCTGAGCCCCTCCCGGATGACTGAGCTTCTCACCCTATCTTTAAGGGAAAGCCCAGACACCCTGAGGAGGAAACTCATTTTAGCCGCTTGTATTCGCGATCTCGTTCTTTCGGTCACTGCCCATAGCTCATGACTATAGGTGAGGGTGGGAACATAGATCGACTGGTAAATTGAGAGCTTTGACTTACGGCTCAGCTCTCTCAACCATTATAATAAATAATTACAACCCACCCAGTGGTTCAGAAACACTGCTCTATCTGATATTTAAGGGTTATGCAATTCTTTTGTATGATCCCCTTGCTTTTCTGCACCTTCATCTTGATGTCTGTTGAACTCCCTTGGTTTTCCATATTTGGCTCTGTACTCTAAAATGGACCACCCAGTAGAGGAATCTGACAAACAGAACCAATTTAGGTGTAAAATAATACATCATAGAAGAGAAGAATGACATAGTAGTTGCTGTTGCTGCCTTAAATCTCCAAAGTCTTGGATTCACCTCAACAACCATATAGCAAGGAAGCACCAGGACTCTAAAGATTTGGACCTTCATACTTTTCAATAAATATCCCAAGAGTCTGGTCATTGTCAATTTCAAGTTAAAGTTAAAGGTCAAGGTTATTGTCATGTGTCCACAATACAATGACATACTTGCATATGTCCTACAGTCTGTGGAGTTTACACATTGAACCTGTAAGTTCAGAAACAAAATATAGTTATTAATATCCTTCAGGCCTGAAGGGCAATTAAGTAATGTCTAAGGCTCTGCGACTCCAAGGTATTACAGTGAGAGCTGTGATCTCTAAATAGAAAACAGTTGAAACTGTAGAGAATTCTACCAAGAGTGGCTGACCTGCCAAACTCTCATGAAAAGCAGAGAACAAATTCATCCAGGAAGATATAAAGGATCTTAGAAAACATCTGAAGAACTGCAAGTTGTCCTTGACTCACAATGGTCGGTATTCATGACTTCATATTCAGAAAGACCCTGGGCAAACTGAGCTCCATTTGAGAATAACAAAGTGGAAACCACAGCAAACCAAGAAGTTCATAAATGCTCATTTCCTATTTACCAGGAAGCACCTGGATGATTCTGAGGCTTTTTTGAAGAATGTGTTATGGACTGATAAGACAAATGTGGAACGTTTTGGATGATGATATGGGTCCCCTTACATCCGGTGAAAGGTAAACAGCGCATTCTGCATGTAAAACATCATAGCAACAAAGAAACATACCAGTGGTTGGATGATGGGTTTTGGGATGCTTTGCTGTATCAGAGCCTCAATGAATCAGAGAGGGTTAAAGGAGTATGTCTGCTCTTCTGTCTGAGGAAGCTGAGTTATGCAGCATGACGTGGGATCCTAAGCACAAAATCAAGTCCACCTCAGAAAGAATCGAAACTAAAGTCATGAATTAGTTCCAGTGAAAATCTAGACCAAAAGCGAATCTAAATCTAAAGTTCCAGTGAAAATCAACCCACTACCTTTCCACTTGACCTAGTCTCATCACACATTCTCCAGACTATCTCTCCCTCACTCATTTTTCCAGTTTCACACATCATCAACACCTCACTCAGCACAGGCCTTTTTCCCACACCCCCAGTAACTCCTTTCCTCAAAAAAGCCCACTCTTGACCCATCTCAGGTTGGTAATTATTGACCTGTGTTCCTCCTCTCCTTTCTATCCAAAAAACTTGACCATGCTGTCTCTAGCCAAGTCTCCTCCTTCCTTCAACAGAATGGACTGTTTGATTCTAATTGGTAAGGACTCAAGAAGGGCCACTTCATGGAAACTGCTCTATTAACTGTTATCAATACATTATGGCCTGCCATAAATACCAAGAGTCATCTATACTCATCCTGGTAGATCTCTTCTCTGCTTTTGACATGGTCAATCACTAGATCCTCTTTGTGACCCTCTCTTTCTTTTGTGTCACTGGGACTGCTTAGGTGGATTGAGTCCTACCTCTTAGACAGAACCTAGCATGTGTCCTGAAGTGGAGAGATGTTAAAGGTGTACTAGGAGAGCGCAGGGTTGTTCCAAGAATAGGAGCTTGGCGCTCTCCTCTTCTCCCTACACATCTATTTACTAGACCCTAACATTCAGTCCCATGGTATCTCTTACGAGTGCTATACTAATGATACACAGTTATACCTGTCATTCCCTCCAGAGGACTACACAGTATCAACAACAATCTCTACATACAGGTAGAAGGACCACAATCTTCAAATCAACCTGGTAAACATGGACCTTCTTGTTATCCCAGCTCACCTATCTGTTCAGCACCCAATATCTGCTGAGCTTCAAACATCATCACTAACACCTGCCAAGTCATTAGGCAACCTTGGGTGAGGATTGATGACCAACTGTCCTTCCAGGACCATGTTGCTATGGTCTCTCGCCCTTGCAGATTTACTTGGTATAATATCCTATGATAGAAACAGGGAGACAGTGAGCCTCAAACTCCAACACGATGACACAATACGGTTCCTGGTCCAAATGAAAAGGAGTTTATTCAACACAATAACACTACAAAGTTGACAAGCACAGGTTTTCTCTCTCTTCCCAAAATGCTCTCCTCTCACCAACACACTGCCCCCTTCAATGGAGTGTTGCCTTACTTCCTCCCATCTCCGACTTGTCTGGATAATGGAGTGAGGTCCCTTTTTTTGAGGACCCGGGAGTACTTTCGGATCATACAGAAGTTTAATACAGCAGGGAGCAGCTCTCCCTGCAATGCCTCCACAGACCCCAGCAGGGCTGTGCTACCGGACTACAACTCCTGGCATTCCCTGCTGGTTCTCCAATGGGTGCCGATATAGGGGGCCGCTGTCATCTAACACCTGGGGGGAATAAACAGTTCTTTTCTTCTTTTTTCCCATCCAAGGAAGGTACCGGAACCATGTCCAGTTGGGACACCTTTCTATTTGCCAAAGGCCTTCCATCCGGGTAAAAGATCTTCTCTGTCCATCCATCCACTCGGGGAGTCCCTATTGGGACTGGCACCTTCCTCTCACTTGTGCAGAATGCCTGCCTGCACTATGAAAGCCTCCAATCCAGGTAAGAAGCCACCTGTATGCCACCTACAATCCACAAGACCAGACTGTATCTGACAGAAAATGCAGCAGAAGTTCTGGTCCAGGATCTGGAATTGTCACTGCTAGACTACTGCAACTCTCTGTTCATGTCTCACCAAACCACTGCAGGTCATTTAAAATGCAACGACATGTCGGGTGTTCAACTAGCTGAGGTGGGCACTTTTCAGATTATCACTACACTGGCTTCCTGTAAAGGCAAGTGTTAAGTTCAAATCCTTGATGCTTACCTACAGAATAGTCAGTGCACCTTCACCTATACCTATGGAGACACCTGAGATGTCCTGTGCTCCTTGTTTGACCATTCAGATCTGCTGATGAGCAGTGTCTTGTGATTCCACCTTGTTTTGGGTATCAGGGTATCAAATACTCAGTCCAGACTCTTTTCATGCATAGCTCCTGGCTGGTGGCACAAGCTGCCCAACTCCATTCGAAATTCTGACTCCTTCAATATGTTCAAGAAGCCTTTGAAGGCTGACTTGTTTGGTGATTTTTTGTTTAAGTAGGTAAATCTGTTAATCTGGGAATTGTAACTCATTCATTTTTTTATTTTAAGCTTTTCATTTGGAGAAATTAGTTTTTGTATTCTTGTCTTGTACCACTTGTTCCCATACAGTCCCCCATACTAATGTTTACTCAGTTATGTTGACCTCTTTTGTAAGTCACTTTGGATTAAAGAATCTGCTAAGCAAATAAATGTAAATGTATGAGTTCCATTAGCAGCTGTATGAAAAGTTAGGAACGATCACAACAGTCAAATCATGTGAGGCAAATGAAGTGACCAAAGTGGTCATGTGACACTATTTGGAGTGTCGAGTAAACAACAAAAATGAGATTTTAATAAAATAACTTTTTTTTCAGTTCAAGTTAAAATAAAAACAAAATACAAAAATAGAATCTTTTAATTAAAAAAAAAGAAAAACATAATTTGACTAAATTTATATGCTTTAAGAGACTAAACAATACCACAATAATATTTTTATCCTTAATGTGATATAGTCAGCAATACAGGTTTTTACAAATGTAGTTTGCATACATTTAGTTTTTATAAGGGGGTGGTGCTCAGAAGCAGATACTGTACTGTAGTGACCACCTTCAGTGCTTACAGTACCCAAATACAAATGCCTTTTCTAATCGCATAGAATCCTGTGAGCGGAAGATGATTGGAATTTAGTCTGAGGAAGCTGACGTCAGATCAATGTCTGAACAGGATGCAGAGACAATGTAGATGCATTTTAATGCCGGGTGTAAATGTAATCTGGCTTGATTATATCCTGAATTTTGTCCTTGTTTAATTTTACATAGCAGCGGTTTCTCTTTGTCTGTCTGGCCCACTTGCTTCAGACAGGGAATCACCTGCTCAGCTCTGGGACCCCCTGTAGCTGCAGTTTACCTCAATTACACAGCTATTTTAATATTTGGTGTCCAAACAGAAATTGGAATTTTAAGTATTTACAGAATGAGGAAATGATCTGTGTATTAGATGGGTAGGAATTTATTTTTTATCGTTTTATGCTTTGAATGTTTTGGTTATGTAAGACATAATTTACTAATAAGCATGCAAGGGGCTAATAGTGAAATGGCTTCCCTTTAGCATCTAGTGCTGGCTGCAGTGGTGCCGTCTCATCGAACTTTCAATTATCAGTGATTCAAGAGAGCAACATTGAATACAAAAGAGAATTAAAAAAAGAAATAATAAAACAGAATGAAGCATTACTGATGAGCAAAGTTTTGTTCACCGTGAGAAATCACAAAATCACAGAAATGTTTATGAAATTTGGAAAGAGGAAGTGAACTAAGCTGTGAGTGGATAATAAATGTGCAGGGATCTTGTAAGAGGCCTTGAGGGCTAAGGAGTCATCTGCCAACAAGGCTGGACAGATTATTGAAAATGTGACCTGAACTGTGAGGCAGCTAAAGGACCCGATGATCTGCGCAAAACCCACAAGGCAGAGGAAGGGGACAGTGTGCTAAAAACTCTCTCTTATCTCTCACACGAAAGACGAATCATAAAAGAGCATGACACCTGGAATTCGTCACCAACCCTCCGTCTAGACGATCGGGCTGTTTCCGTATTTATCATGCTCACCCGGTCCCTTGCCGATGACGTCATTGCCATCCCTGGATCCCTCGTGCCATAGTTACCCTGCATCCTTCCTGCCGTCCCCTCCTCCATAAATACGTCATCTATTCACCAAAGAAGGTGGCTTGCATATCGGTGCAAAAGTGCTGAAAGTCTGTACAACCCAGAGAAACCTACACTATACGGGGACGGATTCCCCAACCCTTAACGCAGTGTCTGTGTCTTTTATTTACTATATATATATATATATATATATATATATATATATATATACAGTATATATACAGTGGTACCTTTGGTCACGACCGTAATTCATTCCAAAACTCTGGACATGACCCGATTTGGTTGTGACCCAAACGTAATTTCACCATAAGATTGTATGTAAATACAATTAATCCAATCCAGACTGTACGAACTGTATGCAAATATATATTTTTTTAAGTTTATTAAGCTTAAGCTTTTAAGTTTATTATTTTTTTTATTAAAAAATAGTTAATTAAACCATAGAATGCACAGTGTAATAGTAAACTAAATGTAAAAACATTGAATAACACTGAGAAAACCTTGAACAACAGAGAAAACTAACATTGTAAGAGTTCGCACTACAGCCTTACGAACCACTCGCTGTAAACACTTTTTTTATGAGTTTTAAGCACAGGGAAAAAAAAATTAAATGGCACTTCTCTTACAAAACTTTTCAAACCATCCTCTACTGGCTTTAAATTCTTCACCTTCGCCACTCGAAGGAGGATTTATTTTCAGCAAATCACTATGAATCTTCCTGACTTTCTTGTATATGATCGCCTCGCTAACGCTATCCCCTGCAAGTTGTTTCTCGTTCAACCACACTAGCAACAGTTTTTCCACCTCTTCCAGCACTTGAGGTCTCTGCTTGGTTAACATTGTAACTCCTTTTGCAACATCAGCTGCTTTGTTATGCAAACAAAAGAAAATGGGAAATGGAGTTTGGAAAATCATTGGTACGTATGAACCGGAAGGGAAACTGGCCGCCAGTGTTTCTGTTCGCCACCAGAGTGTGTGTTCGTGAACAGATGCAAAATTTTGACTTTTGATCGTAACTCGATTTTTACAGTACAGGCCAAAAGTTTGGACACACCGCCTCATCCAATGTGTTTTCTTTATTTTCATGACCATTTACATTGGTAGGTTCTCACTGAAGGCATCACAACTATGAATGAACACATGTGGAATTATGTACTTAACAAAAAAAAGGTGAAATAACTGAAAACATGTTTTATCTTCTAGTTTCTTCAAAACAGCCACCCTTTGCTCTGATTACTGCTTTGCACACTCTTGGCATTCTCTCGATGAGCTTCAACAGGTAGTCACGTGAAATGGTTTTCACTTCACAGGTGTGCCTTATCAGGGTTATTTAGTGGAATTTCTTGCTTTATCAATGGGGTTGGGACCAGCAGTTGTGTTGTGCAGAAGTCAGGTTAGTTGGACGATCATTTATTTTCCAAACACACCTCCAGGCTGTGTAAGGGCTACTTGACCAAGAAGGAGAGTGATGGAGTGCTGCGGCAGATGACCTGGACTCCACAGTCACCAGACCTGAACCCAATCGAGATGGTTTGGGGTGAGCTGGACCGCAGAGTGAAGGCAAAGGGGCCAACAAGTGCTAAACACCTCTGGGAACTCCTTCAAGACTGTTGGAAAACCATTTCAGGTGACTACCTGTTGAAGCTCATCGAGAGAATGCCAAGAGTGTGCAAAGCAGTAATCAGAGCAAAGGGTGGCAATTTTGAAGAAACTAGAAGATAAAACATGTTTTCAGTTATTTCACCTTTTTTTGTTAAGTACATAACTCCACATGTGTTCATTCATAGTTTTGATGCCTTCAGTGAGAATCTACCAATGTAAATTGTCATGAAAATAAAGAAAACACATTGAATGAGGAGGTGTGTCCAAACTTTTGGCCTGTACTGTATGTGTTCGTGAAACGTTCATGACCAGAGGCTCTACTGTATATATATATTAGCTGTGTAAGTCCGTGCTGTAAAAAGCCCGGGGTCCTAGAAACTATTGAAATTGTCAGAAAAAAAATTGAAATGTAGAGATGTCAGGTAATTGAAAGGAACTACTCTAGGCATCTCACTCCTAGGAGGATTCGTTTTTGCCGACGTGCTCACATCGTTTGTGCATTACCGGCGGGAGGAAAAGTAAAAGGGATAACGTTTTGCCGATGTGCTCGTTTCACTTGCGTAAGGGTTTCTCTCTTTTCTCAGTGATTTTACTTTGGCAACATAGTCGGTTTCTACTTCCGACTCATTAACTTGGGGCCACCTTGCCAGCTCTTTAAACTTCATATTGTAGTAGCCTCGCACTTCCAGGCTGCACAGATAAACACACACCCTTCCAACATGTAGACGTTTATATATAATAAATATATGTATATATAGTAAAGAAAAGCCAAGCAAAATGACACCTTTTATTGGCTAACTAAAAAGATTACAATATGCAAGCTTTCGAGGCAACTCAGGCCCCTTCTTCAGGCTAGATGTAAATTACATCTTGCCTGAAGAAGGGGCCTGAGTTGCCTCGAAAGCTTGCATATTGTAATCTTTTTAGTTAGCCAATAAAAGGTGTCATTTTGCTTGGCTTTTCTCTACATTCATAATGGCTAACACGGTACAACAACCTAGTACTATATATATAGTAATAAAGAGACAAAGAAAGATAATAAATCTTTGAAGGTTAACCCTGTATATTCAAATAAAACGTGAGGTATAACATGTTGAAAAAAGAAAAGAAATATTGTGACGACATGAATCTCCAAGATAGATTGATTAAGATGGCATTGCTTTTGCTGATAAAGGTCCTTGGCAGGAAGAGGCGGGTCCAGGCAGGCAGAATCTGGAAGTGATGTCAGAGGTGTCATGGTTGTCAGTCTTCTGGTTTGCAGAGAGTCCCCTGTATATACTGTATATATATATATAAAGTCACATATATATATATAAAGTCATGTTTTTGAGTCTGAGGATCATCATCCAAGCTTTTCCCAAGTATGCAATACCACCCCAGGCCAAGAGGGGGTGCTACTGCTAACAGCCTTCTCATTTTCTTCCTCCATAGTCTTCAGAAACCATCTGGTGAGGACAACTGACCCTGCCCCTTCTGGTCCAGGAATCCTCAAAGGAATAACCGCTTGTAAGGAGGTGTCATTATCTGTGGAGACGACCTGGAGAGAGGAGTTCAGAGCCACTTGGCTACATGACTACATGGCATATGCCTTTATTTATGGTCCACATGATTGTCATCATCAAGTTCTTACATGTGAACCCTGAATACCATGAGGACTGATTGAGGTCATTTATGTTAGGTAGAATTCCTAGAGGGGGCTGGGTGGTCTCATGGACTGGAACCTGCAGATTTTATTTTTTTTCGCCAGCCGTCTGGAGTTTTTTTTTTTTTTCTGTCCTCTCTGGCCATCAGACCTTACTTTTATTCTATGTTAATTAGTATTCCCTTATTTGAATTCTTATTTATTTTGTCTTTTTTCTCTTTCTTCATCATGTAAAGCATTTTCAGCTGCATTATTTGTATCAAAATGTGCTATATAAATAAATGTTGTTGTTGTTTTCTTGCCATCATGTGTTGTTTTTGTTTTGGACTTGTCAGTAAATAAGGATGGATTTGGCATGTTGGCATTCCAAACTATGTCTGTTTTGTTGACCCTTGGCCATCACAATACATAGCT
Organism: Polypterus senegalus; assembly: GCF_016835505.1. Classification (NCBI taxonomy): domain Eukaryota; kingdom Metazoa; phylum Chordata; class Cladistia; order Polypteriformes; family Polypteridae; genus Polypterus; species Polypterus senegalus. Next base: position 28,426,158 of record NC_053156.1, read on the forward strand.
ACTATATAATAAAACACTCTGTGTTCTCACCCTCAGAGCAATCTGATTGGTCAGTTTGACTATGTCAATGCAACGAAAGTGGAAGTGCAAGTGAGAGACGTACAAGCAGGAGTAAAGGCACACACTGAGAGAGACACCATCAAAAATACAAACTATAAAACCGAGCAGGAGGTAAGAAAGGCGCCTCAAAAATAATGATGGAGTGTGAGAAGCAGGCTTTATGGGAACACACTGAAGAAATGGAACAGAGACGCTCACACACATGGAAATACAGAGAAGAGATGTGCAAGGTACAGTTGGGCAACAGATAGCAAATATTTTCAAATTATTCTCTTACTTGTCACTGACAGGAACAGTGACTAGTATATATGTGCTGTACTGTATATGTGCATTCGCAAAGTTTCAGTCTTAGAACACACATTGGCCGTGACATGAAATGGAAGCGCGGGACTGGCTCATTCGATTGTTTGAAATCACAGCTCTGGGCACAGCTGGAACATCTTTCCTGTTCCTGATCTGTCTTTACAGATACCTGTTTCTTCCATCAATAAAATAGGAATGCCTCATAAATAGTAATAAATCTTTTGTTATTATTTCACAGGGTTTCATATATTTTCTAACTCAGTTGGAGAGAAGGAGGGCTTCCTTTAAAGATTTGTTTGAAGTGGCTGCACATGATTAATTATGAAGGCAAATGAGCCATGTGGTGCAGCTCAGTGGCTAGTGACCAATGAAGAACTCAGGGATTAATTTTAATTATTCATTGGCAGTCATTGTAATTTTCTCATTGTGGTCAGATAACATACCCACAAATGAAAATTCTGCAAGATTTTTTGTTTATTTTTTTTAACGCACTCTGGGGTGCAAATTCGTCTGTATCAGTTTGTGACATCACGCTTACACAAAGGGATAGGGAAGGGATGTACAGAGCAGCCCTTGCAATTCATGGGTTTGCAATTCGCAGAGCTGCCTATTTGTGGGTTTGCCGTCAATAATTAAAATGGAAATTAATTTTTAAGTGTTATGATCCATTTCAGAAATTCACAGATGAGATTCTGTGGCAGTGCTGCTTGAAAGGACTGCAAATCCCAGCATCCCCAGGGGTACTGAGTCATTGGGTAGATTTGGGGTTACCACAATGGCTGTTGGGTGAAACAAGATGGAGGTGCTAGTTCTAAAAGTAAGTCATAAGAAGCCAGAAGGATTACAATGGATAATTGGATTACAATCACAGCCATTGGATTAGTTTATTCTTAATTTATGTTCTTGTCCAGTGCCTGCTTATTTATATGATTTCTGGATATGTGGGCAGGGCCGGATTAAGACGAAATTGGGCCTGATGCTGCAGCGCAAAAAAGGCCTATTTTTTCTTGGCATTGGCGCATGTGTATTCAACACTCACCATACATGCGCACTGAGACTGACCAAGGAGCCTTAATTGCTTGTGACACAACCAGCCAGCCTTTATTAAACATGAATAATGATAACGAAGTAGTATCGTAACAACTAGAAATTAACATCAAACTATGTAACATCAACATTCAATAGCAATTGTCTGAAAAGTGCACTTAATGCAGAAAACCTAACAATGAAATACACAAAATTTCACAGTTCTCTTATGAAACAGAGTAAGAAATAATGAATTTGCAAAGGCATTGGGTCAAAGTGACTCAGTTCAGGTTCTTGAGGGTAAAAATTTATCCACGATTTAAATTTCATAATAGACCAGAATCCCGTCAAGGATTTTAAAAATTTTAAACATCCATGCCGGGCCCGCGGGCCGGCTTTTAGTTTTACCTTTACAAATATCCATTTAAATAGCCATTGATTTTTATTGCACAACTAACATTCAAGGTGAAAAATTTACTACGTGGCACTTACCGAACAATAATAAAGTGGCAAGAATCCCCAAGATATTGCAAAAAATGCAGCTAAACTACTAAGTTAACTGTTTAACGTAAAATTGATAGCATTAACTTGAAATCTTCAGTTAACAATAAACACAACGACGTTATAGTTACGTCACAGCGCAAAGAACAATAGTAACTGTATAATAAGTAACGCTGTGTCTAGGCGTCTGAAAGTTGAACTCCAAATTTCATTCTAAGAATTATTTTGAGGTTAATATAGCAAAGGAAAACTGTTCAGCTTCTGGAATATTCTCATCCGTTTTCATCTGGGCCTATTTCAGGAATGGGCCTAATGCTGCAGCATCAATAGCACCCACCTTAATCAGGCCCTGTATGTGGGTTGAAAAATGTCTTCATTTATCTTGCATTTCTCACATTTTTTGCAGTTTATTTAGTACAATATACTCGTAGTATACAGCAATCATGGGCCCAAATGTATTTACAGATATTCACACCCCTTAACCCCAACAAACTGCAAGGGATAACTGCACATTTAAGAACATTTTAGAACTGTAACATTTTTTTTTTACCTTATTTCTTGAAATGTCGGAAAAGTTCAAGCTTACAGTACGTCTCAGCATGCAACACATTTCAGCCTACAAATGCTGACACATCAATCTACCTTAGCAAATTAGAAAGAGCCACATTGTGTTTAAAGTAACTGGCATCTTTGGGAAGCCTGTGGATGACTTTTTCCAGGTTAAAAGGTAAGGCAACACAGATCTTTGAGATGCAAGAGCCTCTTGTCCAGCAGTCCACCTCAAGCATAACTAAAGCTGCCAAGGAATGGCCTTAAAACAACAATGTGAATGTCCAGGCGTGGTTGAGTTAGAGTCCAGATGTCAATTGAGAATTTGAAGGTTGGATCTGTGAAAGGTTGTTCAATCATAAGCACCCTGACACACGACAGACAAAGAGGGAGCATGCAGTTTTACAAAGGAGAATGGGGAAAAATGGCAGAGCTGACAGGGGGAGAAAAAAATATTAGATCAGCTAACTCATTAACAACTTTGAAATCTATCTTAAAAACTTATTTTTTATGATTTGGTTTTTGCATTTAATTGTCAATTAAGCTGTATTTATGATGCCTGGCTGTTTAATTACAATTACTGATTTTGTTGTTTTAATTATTTATTTCTTTTTCATTATTCTGTTCTCTGTATTGTATTTGTTTGAATTCCTTGAATTGCTTGTCACCTGTGAAGCATTTTGTTCTGTTTGGCTTGATAAGTGCAATCAAAATCAAATTTTTCTTCTTATTATTATTATCTAGCGCTTTTCTTCGAAGCCATTTTATGTTGTATGGTATACAGTAATACAGAGGCCACCAAAATTCACGTTTAGCAGAGACGTTTTGATTGTCCAATTGCCATCTTCGGCTACGCAAGGGATCCAGACTTTTAGACTTTCTAGCACACCCTCGAGCCTAAACCTCCATCATCCGGGTTTCTATGGGCACCGAGCACTGCACTCCTGGAAGTCCGGACCTGTGCACAGCACGCTCTTTAGTGGAGCCCGTCGGTGTTCCCTCTCAAACTGCTTCAAAGTTCAGGGCACTTAATTCACTGCCGACAGTGTAATGACTGTCGCTTCGTCATTCTGTTGTCTCAGAGTGTGGACAGGCATAATAACCGCCGCCTTGATACTTAGAAGTGTCTCTCGCTCATAGTCTACCGCAGGCGGAGGGCGGAGGTCGCGGGTGTCACGCTAAGAAGGGTGGATCGAGTCGCTTATCTCGTTTAATTAATGAAAGCGGCAGGCCAGTGCAGGAGCGACTCAAAGGCGACCCACCGCCTCGGGTGGCCGAGACCAGCACACTTAGACTTGAAAGTACTCTTTGTAGATACGCCACTACTACTGCTTTCTTAATTGGCCGGTCCTGCCTGCAGCTGCCAAGGGGCGTACTCGTTTACTTTGTTTTATCTGATTATTCGCAAGAGCGTTACTTTGCGTTACTTTGAAAGCTTTTTGTCTCTTAATGTCCGCAACTAACAGGCTCTAATTAGATCCTTGAAGGAAATGATTATTTAAACGGTAGAGTGATATGGGAATTTCAGGGAATTTAAGGGGCAACTGAGCAACAGGAAGATCGACATCAGGTTAGAAACAGGGTCTTAATATAATCAAAAATGTAATTGTGGACTGAGCTGCGTAAATACGGGGTTATTAATAGTCTTTGAGGGCTGCAATCGATACATCGATGGATTGTGTGAATCTGATGTTTCCATTTAGCGGGATGCTAGTAGGCAGAATGTGTTCACCGAGGATGTGATCTATTATATAGTGCCTATCTATCTATCTATCTATCTATCTATCTATCTATCTATCTATCTATCTATCTATCTATCTATCTATCTATCTATCTATCTATCTATTATATAGTTCCTTTCAGCTATCTATCTATCTATCTATCTATCTATCTATCTATCTATCTATTAATAAAGTATCTATCTATCTATCTATCTTGCTCTTTTTCCATTTGCGGGCCATTTGTCGGCACACTCAAACACAAGTCTTTATTTCATTACACAAACGTCTTTCATTTTTATGCTGATGTTCTGAAGCACTTTGTCATGGTGGATGCAGTTAAAGTTTTGGTGTAAAAGTGATGGACTGTAGATTAACGTAGGGCATTCATTCATTCATTTGTTGTTTGTTTGCCATTTTAAACAAATGTTCGCTACACATTTGTATTTGCGTTGTTGTTTTCATGATCAGCTTGCTCTCCATTCTCCGGAGCTGCTTTCTATTTCTTGGTGTGTTCCTTTGAACTTTTCCTGGCAGACCAATGTATTTTTCGTCCCTTTTGTTTCAATTTCCCGGTTTTGACTCCTCGCTTCGGCCAGCCATCTCCTGACCTTTTTTGTTTTGCTCTCTCATACTAATTCCACACTGACAGTGGCGACATGTTGAATTAGCACATGCAACTAAGAATTTTGCCTCTACTCTGTACATGTTATTATAATATTGGTTCTTTAATAAGAGCTACACATATTGTATAAAAGGAGCTTGGATAAATCAGTTTGATCTTTCCTTAAAGTTTGGATTAAACAGTTGCCACCATTACACAACTGGGAAAAGAAAAAAAAAATAAGATAAACATAAAAGTAATAATGCACAGTGATCAAATACAATAAAAGGAAACATCATAACAGCACTTAACAAGCAGATTATGTCTGCATTGCTCCCTCAACTGAACTCTCCTGCCCCCTCAATGTTGGGCATAAGAATTTCTGAACACTTTTGCCTGCATAAATTGTGCCCTAAAAAGTAGCTGCATTTGGTCAGTGGTCCGATAACCATGGTGTGGCATAAGCGCTCATTTAATTCAATTCAATTCAGTTTATTTATTTATTTGTATAGCCCTTTTCACTGGTAGGCACAGGGCACTGGGGTAAGACTTCAGGTAAAGTGCAAATACAAGTTTAAAGAGTTGGAGACGACAATGACAAAGAACTGGGATACCAGCCTGGTCACCCCGTATCACTGATTTGCAAAAACAAAAAAGAAAGAAAGAAATACACACACAATATTTTGGAGATGTCTTTACAGATGCAAGTTCACAACTGAACTGCCAAAGATGTGGAGCTTCTGGTTTTTGGGGTCCTTCTGGCAGGAAGAGGCTGGACACCGGAAGTCCGGTCTGCAGAGGGAGGAAGAGAAGAAGACATTAGGAAACAGCGCCAACCCCTGGAGCGGCAGTAGAACTGCAGTTACTAGAGCCCTTCAGTTGTCTCCTATGTGCACGTGCAAGACAAAGTGTAACATGCAAGTCAAGTTCTAAATCCAGACTTAGTGCAACACACATAGAGCAAAGCAGAAATTGATTGACATACATGGAAGCCAAGAATATCTGTCTATTAATTGAACTAAGGTAGTTGAAAATGGAGTGCAAAAGCTATCTGGTAAGAGGTTTGTTAGAGATTGTAGCCTTTATTTTACCACTAATATACATAAAAATATATAAAATACGGTATTGTATCATTCCCTAGTTCTACAGCCGTGATTCTAAAAGGAAGAAAGAATCGATAACACTAAAGGAAGATTCTGTTGTTGGAGCTTCAGTTTAATATCGGCTAACACTCACAATAACACAATAGTCAAAAGAGACCTACTTGACCAGAACATGATGCAGTTAAGGTTTACTGCGATCAGCGCTTGTCCAGCCTTTGACAGAGAGGGTGTCCTAGGCATGGGCAGGAATGACATTTTCCATCCATCTGTAGGTGAGTTCTGGTGTTCCATGCAGTTGTCCGGGTTTTTTGCTTTCTCTTTGTACATGCAACCTCCAAACATGGATGGCTTACTGCAGAGGTTGCTTGCTTGGCAGTATTTAGTTTAGTAAGCCCTGAATTTCCTGACAAGGACCCTGGTAATCCTGGCCATAATATTGGTCACAGCAGCATTGTGGAACACCTGACTCGTCTCATCTCCCCGCCTCGTGTATTACATGAGAGACACGGGTCTTTTCCCTGTCCGCTGGCTTACATATATGGGTCTAGTTTCTGTTCATATTAAATTAGATAAAATGAAATAAACTTTACAGATCAAAGTGACCAGTGTTGTGCATGAACTAGTTCAAAAGAGCGCGTTCATTTAACAAGCTCATTTTTCTAAGAACGGTGAAGTTAGCGTAAGGTATTTGCAACTGAAGAACTTGAACGTGAGCGAGTTCAGTATTAGGTGATATTCTGCATCTGGTTTAGGTCCCAATTAAACATTTTGCCTTACCCTGTAATTCGGGGTGGAGCCGAATCCAAATATGGTATAAGCACAAATAGTGGATTTTACAGATATTTATTTCGTACAAATTTTTTGCCATTTATTTGTATTCAGAAAAATTAATGCAAAATCAAATAAACACCGTCTGTCAGCTTAAGCTGCACAACCCTGCTGACATGAGCACGCGGTGAAGCTCCGCTTTCGCATTTAGGAAAATATTGTACTTCGCGAGGCGACTTTATATTTTTCCCCGTTGGACATGCAATATGTGACGTGAATTTTGAGCGGCAGCGGAAAAGGTTAGTTTACCACAGTCACCATTTGTGTCACACGGTTGGAAATAGAGAGGTAATTTATATGTATATTTCCATCCATCCAACCCACTAGATCCTAACTACAGGGTCATGGGGGTCTGCTGGAGCCAATCCCAGGGCACAAGCCAGGAACAAAACCCCGGGTAAGGTGCCAGCCCACCACAGGTTGTGCACACACTAGGGACACTTTAGAATCGCCAATGCACCTAACCTGCATGTCTTTGGACTGTGGGGGGAAACCAGAGCACCATGCAGGGAGGACCCGGGAAGTGAACCTAGGTCTCCTAACTGCAAGGCAGCAGCACTACCCACTGCGCCACCGTGCCACACTATATGTATACTTGCATCTATTTAATTTCTTTTTTGACTGGGAGGATATTAGGATATGCGGTTATACATGTTTGTTGCTGGGTATAACTCAATAAAGTTTATTTAAATAAAAAAGTTTTCATAATTATTGTATTTTATTCAAGAATGCAGTAATAGCCTAATATAAGGCATGCAAAATTGAAAAGTGTGAACCCATGGGTCATTTATTCTCACTCCTTAAAAAATACAAAATGAACTGAAAATGAATGAGTTCAAAATTGAAATGGTGAACTATGAAGGTGAATTTATTCATTTTAATCTGTGTCAACTGAACTTTGAGTGAGTTCTTCTGAGGTGTGAACTTGCACAACACTGAAAGTGACATACTTTAAACATGGAGGAAAACAAAAACTCCATTGAGTAGCGTCTCTGGAGAGAGGAAACCTCTGCAGGGTCTACGGTCATTTGTAAGAGCGAAAAATCAAAGACAAAGTTATCCGTCCAGTACGCACTCTGTCCACATTGAAACTCTACAAGGGTGAATAAGCATTGGCATATGGTTTAATATGTTTGTATTTAGTACAATTTATAATTATTCAGTAATGCTGTATCCACCAAGGGGACAAACCAACCCAACATAGTGCAAGTCCCAAACCGAGATAAATAGAAAGGGTTAATGTCAGGAAGGGCATCCATCTGTAAAACTTTAACCAAAACAATTCATGATGAAATCAGTCCAGTCAGCTTCAGAAAATGTCAGAGCATGCGGTGTAAGCGACACACATGGGCCTCACTTGACCCTTGTGGGAAATAAGCAAGTGTTAAGAAATGGAGTCTTCACAAAGACCGAATGATGTGAGAACTCAAGAGTTAGCAGACCAGGATCTTCACTCACGTGCCCAGCAGAGGCTCACCTTAACTCAGACAGATCACAAATACTACCGTCTGGCTTCAGCAGGAGTGGCCCCAAAAATGGGAACCTGCAAAAATATCACAAAATGTCCCCAAATGTATCAAAAAGCCCCATGGCAGAGACAGGCTTCTGAATAAAAGGGCAGTAGAGAATCTTTATAAAGTGAAAATTTATTTACAAAAATGGAAAATTACACAAAAATGCTCAATAGTGCAAACTGAAAAAGGCAAAAAGGATTTGCCTAACTAGGCGATCCACAGCAATCAATATATGTACTTTCTAGAAAAATATTTCAAGAAAACAAGTCAAGAGTATAAAAAATTAGTAAGTCAAAGCAGAAATGGTAAAACTAACAGGATTCCACAATGAACAAAATGATCTTCAACTCCTGAGCCTCCTCCGCCAACTTAAATAGCCAAAGGGAAGGCTCAGGTATGGTGATGGCAGGGTGGTCCCACCTCCCAGGGTTCCACCCACAAAGAACGAGGAACATTTAAAGCACATTTCAAAAGACGGTACATAATTATAGACAAAATAGAAAATATCTAAAAATATGACACATCAAAATATATAAACACACATTAATACATAATAGTAAAGGCTACCGGGTCAAGGGTGGGGCCAGTTATAGAAGAAAGCCCAGAAGAATCAGAATAAAAACACAAGGAAAGAGAAAGAGAAGGGCAAGTTGAAGGTAAGAGTGGGGACACTGAACGATGGGACAATGGCTGATCAAGGAATAGAGGTGGCAGATTTGAAGGAGAGTAGGAAGGAGGCAGTGCTGTGTGCGCAGGAAAATGAGATGGCTATGAGCAATACAGTGGAGTGAATGGGCCAGGGATAAATGGTAGGTAGGTATAGTAGTACTGTATATAACGTCTTGTCAGTGAGAATAGGAAGAGTGATAGAGTAAGGAGTGTCAAGCTGGAACTTGATGTGATTGGTAATAAAAACTATTTTAGTAAATGCTCCTCAGAGGGCTGTGAAGAAGAGGAGAAATTTCTTTGCAGGCACAAATGGATGAAGAGCTAAGGACAACACAAAAAGTTGATTGTTGGTGGTTATCTAAATGGGCATGTGGGAAAAAGTAGAGAGATGATAGAAAGGGTACATGGGGGATGGCAAGTAGGAGAGAAAAATGAGGAAGGGGAGAGGATAGCAGATTTGGCCATTGGCATTTGATTTGGATATAATTAAATATTTGACAATAATAAGTAAATCAGCTTATGACTTAAAGTAGTGGAAGAAGGGGAAGCCAAATAGAATATCTAATGTGGTGAAGATCTCATTTGAAAAAGATAAAAAAATTGTAAGGCAGTTTGGAAAGTGGTGGAGATGGAGTAAGAGATCAAAATCAATGGAAGAATAAAACCAGAGTAAGCAGCACCGAGAATAAAGTGGTGGAGATTCAAAGAGGGAGGGCTTGAGAACAGGTTAAGGGAGAAAGTTTTAAATGAAGTTTATTCATTTGCTCCAAAGACCTCTGGGCTCTCAACGTTGGGCATCTTGTAGTTCATGAACCAAAGGATAAACCAGGGTGGTAGAGAGAGACACAGACACGGAGATGTAGAAAAACAAATAACAACAACAACATTTATTTATATAGCACATTTTCATACAAAAAGTTGCTCAAAGTGCTATACATAATGAAGAAAAGAAAAATAAAAGACAAAATAAGAAATTAAAATACCGTAGATCCCGGAATATAAGCCGACTCGGTATATAAGCCGACCCCCTTTTCTACCTACTAAATTACATGTATTTGCCGATGACCGGTATTTAAGCCGACCCCCTTCTCCAAGCAAAATTTTCTAAATTTCCTTAAAAGTGTCTCTTCAGGTATATTTATCATGTTTATCGGCAAGAATTTAAGACTGCCGGCATTTTTGATGGAAACCAGGAAGTGATTGCAGAGAAGTTTGGTAAAATGAAACCTTTGTGTTGAAACTATATACGCAAATCCGGTACATCGGTGGGTGGATTTCCGGAGACTCGTTATAAATTTGATTAACTTAAATATGCAATACAGTGGACCTTTGACTTACGAACTTAATTCGTTCGCGAGGGCTAGTTGTAACTCAAGTTGGTTTTAAGTCAAGACTATTTTTCCCATAAGAAATAATGGAAATACCCATAATGCGTTCCGAACCTCCCACTGCAACACTTACTTAACTTTTTCATAATAAAAAGGGTTATATAATGTGCATAATTTACCAAAACACCAATAATTTTTCTAATGTAGTGCCTAGCCTACCAGAAGTAGGCTAGATTAAGCTAGGAGCATGGCGGCGCGCATGCTCACAGCCGCTCAGAGCTCTCCTTTTCAGTGCACTTTTTTGTTGTTTTTGTATTTTTTTTTTGCTTGTTTGTGCACGATTGGTTCGGCGAACATCCGCTACACCCATCAGAACCTTATAGACATCGGTATCCAGAGCCAGACATCTGTTTCGAGTGTTTTTCATCACATGCACAACATCCCAGACAACATAGCGAGACCAGCAGGCTCTCCGTGGATTGTTGTCGGGTCTAGGAGACGACGCAGACCGAGGAGGGAAATGAAGCTGAAGCGGGGCCGCAGATCTGGCGTTATGCTAAGGCTAAAGAAACAACCATACAAGCCTTATACAGAACCTTTTTTTTTGTAACTTCTTTGCATCTTTTTGCACCATTTGTTTATTTACTTCTTGTGTTCTACACATATGTCTGCAATGAAGGAGCTGCTTTTAATCTCATTGTATATGTGTATAGTGACAATAAAAGGCATTCTATTCTAGAAACAACAATTTCATACTGTACTCACCATTTACAGTAATTTGACATCTTTGGGCTGCAGGAAGGGAGGAGGAGGAGAATGAAACGGAAGGTGGTTGTTGTTTAGAAGAAGCCTCCTTAAGCAAATCTTTTCTTTGTAAAATTGTCGAGATGGTGGATTTCGACATGCTGTACATATTAGCAAGATTGGTCACACGAACAGCACTCTCATATTTCCACACAATTTCCATCTTCGTTTCAATTGTTATCGCTTTCTTTACCTTCGTTACCTTCTCTTCCTTCCTTAGCAATTATGTGTCTTGCTTGCATGGTCTTAGTGAATTATAAATATAGGTAAATCACTGCAATGACCGAAATTACATCCACAAACACATATATCTAGGCTCCGAATGACGCTTACTAACGCTCTCGGTTGTTTGTTTACAATCGCGCAAGCGGATACACGTGACTGCATTCGGGTCGTAATGCAAGATGTTGGTCGTAAATCAAAACAAAAAATTTTATTTTAAACTTCCCGACAATTTATTATAAATTTTGTTAATAAAATCAACAACTAAAACACTTTTTTGAATAAATTCTTTATTTGATTTAAAGTACCGGCATGCAAAGTTACTTCTTCATCTGAAAGATGGCACTGTGGCTGCATCATTAATTACTTCCGTATTCATCGGCAAAACCGGCATTGCTCTGGAAATCTTGAATCTGAAACGATACTCGTTGTATAAGCCGACCCCCAAACTCCAAGCCAAAAATCTAGGACGAAATTTTCCACTTATATTCCGGAATCTACAGTAAGACAACATTAATTAACATAGAAAATAATAACTATTAATCAAAACCACTGCCAAAAAGCACAGTCTTGTATCAAGCAAGCAATTTCCAAACAAACTGTTCACGTGCAATGATATTTAAAAAATCCTACCACCTGCACCCTATAACCTTCTCCCTCTCAGGTAACCAGAAAGTTTGATAGACAGCAGCTAAAAGAACGAAAAGACAACCTCTGATATCTGTGGGATCTTTCTATCCAGTCCCAGTGGACGACCCTCCAATCCCTACCAATGGGAGTTTGCCATGCTCATCACGCTACACACCTCAAGCAGAAAGACACTTCTATATCATTGGATTTGGACTTTTACATGTGGACATGCAAATGTGCAAAATAACTATCTGTCCAGGCAAATCTCCAAAGCGCCACACAGGTATCTTTTAATGTATCTTTTTTGAGCCCTTACTTCACAGTAATGCGGGGATGTCATCACCTCCAGATGTGTGCACAGCTTATTATGCCTCCCGAATGTGCACAACCATTTACCCAGGCATCATTTAGTGTAGCAGCCCTGCCATTTCTTATTGGTGCTTTACTCTGCACTGCTTCTTCTTCTTTTGGCTGCTCCCGTTAGGGGTTGCCACAGCAAAACATCTTGTTCCATATCTTTCTTTCCTCTACATCTTGTTCTGTTACATCCATCACCTGCATGTCCTCTCTCATCACATCCATAAACCTTCTCTTAGGCCTTCCTCTTCTCCTCTTGCCTGGCAGCTCTACCCTTAAACATTCTTCTTCCAATATACATGTCTCCTCCATACATGTCTAAACCAACACAATCTCACCTCTCTGACTTTGTTTCCAAGCTGCTCAATTTGAGCCGACCCTCTAATGTACTCATTCCTAATCCTGTCCATCCTCGTCACACCCAATGCAAATCTTAACATCTTTAACTCTGCCACCTCCAGCTCTATCTCCTGCTTTCTGGTTAGTGCCACCATCTCCAACCCATATAACACAGCTGGTCTCACTACCATCCTGTAGACCTTCCCTTTCACTCTTGCTGATACCCGTCTGTCACAAATTACTCCTGACACTCTTCTCCACCCATTCCACCCTGCCTGCACTCTCTTTTCCACTTCTCTTCCACAATCCCCATTACTCTGTACTGTTGATACCAAGTATTTAAACTCATCCACCTTCGCCAACTCTACTCCCTGCATCCTCACCATTCCACTGACCTCCCTCTCATTTACACACATGTATTCTGTCTTGTTCCTACTGACCTCCATTCCTCTCCTCTCTAGAGCATATCTCCACCGCTCCAGGGTCTCCTCAAGCTGCCCCCTACTTTCGCTACAGATCACAATGTCATCAGCAAACATCATAGTCCACGAGGACTCCTGTCTATTCTCGTCTGTCAAACTGTCCATCACCCTTGCAAATAAGAAAAGGTTCAGAGCCGAACTCTGATGTAATCCCACCTCCAGCTTGAATGCATCTGTCACTCCTACTGCAGACCTCACCACTGTCACACTTCCCTCGTACATATCCTGTACAACTCTTACTTACTTCTCTGCCACTCCCGACTTCCTCATACAATACCACAGCTCCTCTCGAGGCAGCCTGTCATACGCTTTCTCCAGGTCTACAAAGACGCAATGCAACTCCTTCTGGCCTTCTCTAAACTTCTCCACCAACACCCTCAAAGCAAACATTGCATCTGTGGTGATCTTTACTGGCATGAAACCATACTGCTGCTCACTAATCATCACCTCACTTCTTAATCTAGCATCCACTCTTCACTGCACCACCACATAGTTACCCGGGTAAGTTCAATAAAACGATTCAAAACTGGAAAAAGCAAATCTTAAAGTTTTTTTTATTACCCAAAATTAACTAAGCCTTGGAGTGTGGCATCCCACAGACATGGTGGAGGAATGGTGAGAGAAGAATCGCAAAGTTGCATTGAGAGTAGGTGAAGAGGTGTTACATAGGATGACAGGAAGGATTTGGTTGGGGAATAGTGAGGTTCAGGATGGGACAGAGAATGAGGGAAAGAAGACATGATACCAGTCAGAGAGCGAGGAAGATATGGAAATGTGTAGGCAGACAAATGAGGAGATAAAGAGGGCAGTGGTGAGAGCCAAGACATGGGCTTTGGAGATTACAAAAAAACTGGAGACACAAGTGGTAGAGGAAATGATTTTTAAAATAGTGAGATCTAGAAACAAAAGAGGGAAGGATTTTAGTCAGATAAGGCAGAATGAGCAAGGTGTGGTTTGGAGAAACTGGATTGTATTGTGGGAGTCTGCTATCTTCTTTTGTGGCCATGAAGGAGGGTTACTCATTGTTGAAACTTGTGATAAGCTGCCAAAGTCCTTAATCGGTAATGGCAGTTAGAATAGCACTGTGGGAATAGAGCCATCATCAATCTTCCTGACTATCAATCGGCCCGCTTGGATGTGTTGTGTGGCCCAGCAAATTGAGCAACTCAAGTAGTATGAAGCGGAATGCAGAGTCTCCTACCAGGAGCTCCATGTTAGGAAATGTCCTCCATCCTTCTTCCATTAGAAGGTGAAAGTCATTAGTCAGGAATGAGTGTTCTGTTGATACTTGAGGAACGAGTGACTCTTCTGCCAGTCACTCCCTTCCAGCCCAAATTAGGTTGTACATTCTACTCACCATCATGAGGTTCTGAAAAGCAATGTGTGTCATTCCTTGGGTGGATGTGTCAGGAGGCAGCAAAGGCGGGAGCATTGTCACAAAGTCAGGGTCTGCTTAATGTCAGTCTAACAAATGGATTTACAGAGCTCCCCCACTCCCTACCCCTACCTCACGGCCCAGTCATAGCTGGCATTTTATCAGAAAGTGATGCATGAGTAGAAAAGTTTGAGATGTATCTGCTCCTGTAGAGCGGCCTGGCATGATGCTGAGATGATACCAACTGTTCATCTCAGAATGGCAGCCTCCTCCTCCTCTTTCTGCTCCTTCTCCTTGTCCTTAGCCTGCTGAGCCCCCTGTTCTGTGGAACACACTGAATACTGCCAGCATCTCTGAGGTCATTCATATTCCCTCACTCCTGGATTCCTATGCCAGACCATATCATAACGGACCCCACATCTCAGATTACCCAACAGCACTTCATTAAGGAAAACAGCATGCCGAACCTGAGACGGTATAGTGGAAGCACATCATCCTGTAGAATCTTAGAACTGTCATGGATGCAAATGCAACGCACAAACACGTGTGAAAAACAAATGCAGCAAGCGCAGAGATGCCAGTTTGTTCAGATTAACAAATATTCCAACATCCATTTGCTCTCATGACACAAAACCAGTGTGCATGGGAGACAGCTTAAGGGATTTGTTGATTACTCACCAGATCAGGAGTTAGCACTGTATACTATATGCTAATGCTTTCTCTTCTCCTCCCTTTGCAATATGGAAGATTGACAGCCAACTCCATCTCTGATGTCACTTCTGTGTCCATCTATCTGGTCCTCCCCTTCCTGCCTCATGACCTCATAACCTGGAAATCAGCCATCTTGATGTAGTTTTGTGATGAACTTGTGTCTGGATAGACATGTGTGCTTTCTTTATGGTTTAAATCTTCCAGTTATACGGTAGATGGTCCGTGACTTTAAATAAATAATAATGGCCCGCAACGTGTAGACTCCAACCAGGATGGGGAAGGTGTGTGCGATTGCGCTCTGCTCCGGGATGATAGAGCTGCCTGGATGATTGAGTATGGATGGACAAATGTGAGTATATATCAGGTGCCTCATTATTGTCTCACATCGCCACTCCATTAGGAGAGGTATATAAGAGGAGCCTGCATGGGTCAAAAAGGGGTCCGAACATTGGGAAGGAAAGAGAGAACGATTGAGAGCAAGAAGGAAAGATGAAGGTTGTAAGGAGGGATGGCGGAGGAGGCAGGCGTGTAAGCAGTGTGCAGGTGGATGGCGGCAGGCAGCCAGGAAGAAGAACCCCATGGGGAGCACAGGACAAATGCTCAAAGGGGGGCTGCAGAGGGTCTATGCCAGCTGAAGTGATTCAATCCTTGCAATGGACTCCTGTATAAGGCAGCAGGAGATGAGGGGATTGAGGTGAGATTTGGTGAGGAAGCCTTACTTGGTGCCTGGGACCAGCAGTGACTTGAGCCTGGATAGAGGGGAGGCCACACCTGTTGCTGGGACATCTCATTGTGCTGAGAGATCCATAGCAGGGAAGCCATGGAGATGTCTGTTAGCGGAAGGAGGCACCAGGGCTTACATATCTTTGACTGTGCATTTTGAAAAGATTTTACCTGTCGCAGATTTTAACTTTGTTTTACCTGAACATGTTTTTGGATATTTTAACCTCCTAGGACTTACTCCAGTTTTAAAGGATTATTTATTCGAGAAGATTTTATCTGCACTATTTATTTGGACACTATTTTGTTTTCAGTTTTTAATAAAAGCGCTTTAGCATTTTTGCGCCAACCCTTTGTCTATAATGTATATGTCCTCATTTGCTGGTAATTTTATTGATGGTGGTGAGTTCAAGAAGCTCCCGGAGCGGACCGATAGCGTGGAGTCAACACACACAGTCACGGGTGCCCCAACTGTTTATCGTTGTTTGTGTCCAGCTTTACAACACACACACGCACACACACACTGCAGACAGACCAAGGCTCACCAGTGCACATCTGCACAAAAAGACAGCCAAACTCTTACATTCAAACATTTGCAGGCAGGCAGACAGACAGACAACACACAATCCCAGCCATCTCATAACACGCATTGCAGACAGATGGTAGATTAACCAAACAGCTGGTACACACACAGATTTACAGATTCCTGGATTTTCGCACAAGTAGACAGACAGGAAGGCACAACACACATTCACACCCACTCAAAACACACACACAATGAGGGAAGATAGCAGAAAAGGGGTAACCATAGCAATTCATATATACAAACACACACACACACACACACACACACATACACACAGGCATAAAGACTTTCAGGTTCACAAAGATACAGAAAGACAGACAGAAAATTATTTTCACACATAACACACAATTATTCACCCAAAAATGTACGGTACATACAAAGGCTATTAAAAAAAGTATTCAGCCCCTAGGCACTCAATCTATAGGCAGTCCTGAGGAATTTGAGTACAGGTTATAAATTGTACGCACAAGTCTTGAAATGTAACAAAGAATAAATGTAACCACCTTGGAAGTTTTCAGGTTAATTGTATACGTCTTTGAGTCACAGTGGATTTAATTTGATTTTACCAATCAACAGAAAAAAAAAAACACTCTTTAATGCCAAAGAGAAAACAGATCACTGCACAGAGGTGTAAATTAATGACAAATAGAAAAGGCAAAACTATTGCTTGCATAAGTATTGGACCCCTTTATGATGTCATTTTCTAACTCACTTAATGCAGGACAGAGTCACTGTGGGGCTGGAGCCAATCCTAGCTAGCACAGGGCACAAGGCAAAGGAACAGTCCCAGGACCGGGTGGCAGTCCATATCAGGGTGAACACACACATCCACACGCCAAACAAACATTAGGGTCACCAGTTCACCTAACCTGCATGTCTATGGACAGCAGGAGTAAACCGGAGCACCTGGAGGAGAACATGCAAACTCCATGCAGGGAGGACATGTGATGTGAACCCTGGTCTCCTTACTGTGGGGCAGCAGGCACTCCTACCACTGTGCCACCATGTCAACAAATGCAATATGACACTCCTCTATCATCATGTGTGCAGCCCATTGGTTTTAGAAGTCACTGAATTTGTTTGATAGAGGTCACCTGTCTGGGGATTCAGCTGATTGCTGTCTAGATGCAACTGGGTGTGGAAAGACTAACTTGTGGGGAAACAGTATGGTGGGCTTACTTACACAATGAAGACTAACAAAGAGTTTAAATATCTCAATAAAAAGGGGAGTGGAAAGCACAAGGTAAGCGGTGGAGACAAGTAAATCTGCAAGTCACAGAGTGTCCAGTTAAATAAGATACATTATGTAGAAATGGAAAGAGCTTGACACAGATGTAAATCTACCTTGAGCAAGCCATGATGTCCCTCAGGGGTCAGTGTTATGGCCGCTGCTATATTTCCATCCATTCACCATCCAACCCGCTATATCATAACTACAGGGTCATGAGGGTCTGCTGGAGCGAATCCCAGCCAACATAGGGCACAAGGCAGGAAACAAACCCGGGGCGGGGTGCCAGCCCACCGCAGGGCACACACACACACTCACACACCAAGCACATACTAGGGACAATTTAAGATCACCAATGCACCTAACCTGCATGTCTTTGGACTGTGGGAGGAAACCCGCTGCTATATTTAATATATATAATATATTTTATGTAATATATCTCTCTATTAAAATAAAAAAAATCTTGGGAAGAGAGATGAGACATGATTTCTTTCAGAGAGACACTTACATGTCCAGCAAGACAAGACTTTGTGCCAAGAGATTTAACGACGCCTAGGGCTGGAAATAAAAGACAAAGAGTAGATGACAAAGTCGTAAAGAATTCAAAAACATTGGCGAGATACGCATGCAGAGCTGGTCAGAGATAATGGAAGAACTAAAATTCGAAAGTCTCAAAAAAAGGATAGTAAAGATCACATTAATGCAAACAAATGGAAATTAATTACTCGGTGAAATAATGGAACAACAAAAAGAGATTGAATATATTAATCGGATTTAAACTTCATGTCGGAGACTTGTAGATCATCTAATTCGTGTTACCATCATGGAAAAAATAGTGTTTCTTCCCAATGAAGAGGCGTATCTGTGAGAATTAAAAGATTTGTTGCTTGGTGAAAGTGAAATCCCGCAAGAGAAAATTTCAAGCCCTGCGAGACAAGACTTTATGCCAAGCGATTTGGAAAAGTCCTACCCACATCTAAAATATTTACAACTACGCACACAGTTCAATCATTTCTTATTTGTGTGAATGCTAATGTTAGACACAGTTTCATAGAGAGAAAGAAACAATATTCACTCATGGGCGATATTGACAAAAAGGTAAAAGTGAAAAGAGATTGAATATATGGAGATAGGTGATATGAAAGAATATGTAGATATTGTTTGGCTTTAAACTTTAAGTCGGAGACTTGTAGATCTTCTAATTCATATTGCCATCAGGGAAAAATAGTGTATCCATGAGAATGAAAAGTTTTGTTGTTTGGTGAAAGTGAAATCCACATAGGCGAGCGGCAGAGACGCAAAGTTGCAGCGGGGTTGGCGAGCAAACCGAGCAGAGGGCGAAGCCCCCTAGTAATTAATATATATAAATGATCTGGATATGAATATAAATAACAAGCTGGTAAAGTTTGCAGATGATACCAAGTTAGGAGGACTGCCAGATAATCTGGAATCCAGTGAATCATCACCGAGGGACTTGGACAGCATACAGGCTTGGGCAGATTTGTGGCTGATGAAATTTAATGTCAGTAAATGTAAATAATTACACATAGAAAATAAAAAATGTCAGAACTGTATACACAATGGGAGATCTGGAAATCAAAGTTACTCCTTATAAAGTGGATTTAGAAATCGTGGTGGACTCGAATAGATCAATTACCAGACAGTGTTCAGAAGTCATTAAGAAGGCTAACAAGAATGTCAGGTTATATAGCGCCTTGACGTGTGGAGTACAAGTCACAGGAAGTTCTGCATAAATGTTTTATAACACACTGGTGAGGCCTCATCTGGAGTCCTGTGTGCAGTTTTGGTCTACAGGCTTCAAAAAGGACACAGCAGCACAAGAAAAGGTCCAGAGATGAGCGACTAGGCTGATTCCAGGACTACAGAGGATGAGTTATGAGGAAAGATTAAAAGAGCTGAGCCTTTACAGTTTAAGCAAAAGAAGATGAAGAGGAGACATGACTGAAGTGTTTAAAATTATGAAGGGAATTAGTCCAGTGGATCATTGCTTTAAAACTAGTTCATCAAGAACACGGGGACACAGTTGGAAACTTGTGAAGGGTTAATTTTGCACAGACATTAGGACGTTTTTCTTCACTCAGAGAACCACAGACACATGGAACAAGTGACCAAGTAGTAGTGTCGTAGACCATTCATTGACCATTTTTCTTTTTGCCACTTTTTCATTAAAGCTGTGTAATGTGAAGCATCCGTGTACAGATGTTGTCTGCACAGTATTTCCAGTATCAACTAGTGTTATTGTACTCTACACATCAGGGCGCTATATAACCTGACATTCTGTTAGTCTTCCTAATGTCATTTTTATCTGTTACTAACTTGAGCAATCAGAACAGCAGTGGGGGTTGAATTTAGTTTTGTTTGTTTAGTTTGGTTCGATTGTATGGAATGTTATTTGCTTTTAATTAAAATAAATAAATAAGTAAAAAGAAAATGTGGCATTTGTTCATTTTGCTTCCTTGAAGACGGATGTTTAATTATGGGGTCAAAAATCCCCTATCGAGTTAAGTTTAGATATTGAGACCACAATGTTCAAAATCTTGAGAAAAGTTGATTTTAACATGGTGTATGTGTCTGAGGAAAATCGATATTGATTCGCATGTCTTAAAATGACAGTTTTCTTTAGAAATGTACTCTTTTTGGATTCTTTAGCACTTCTGAATGACTCCATCCTATCAAATACATAACATTTTAGAATGAGTGGTGTTTGAGATATCTACCGCTTAGATGGATTGTATGTACAATGATAACTTCCAAAAGCATTGACTTGTCTTCATTGTCTTCATAACACAAGGTGCATTGTATTTGCCTTCTTACAGGCCCCAGGCCTGTTTCTTTCAGTCCAGTACTTATATGTCCAATGATGGCTGTAAAGAAATTGTTTAATTTAACCAGCATTTTGCAGTCTGCTCCATTTAATCATAAGACCAGGCCTACTGATTTGTAAACATTTTGCACATCTTGTTTGGTCTCCTACCCGAGCATTGTGGCCCCTTTCAGTTTATGAGGTCCCCATCTCAATAGTAGAGAAGCTGGAAAGAGGAGTCACAGCCTACATTAAAAAGTGGCTCGGGGTTCCGCGGAGCCTTACCACCATAGGCCTCTACGGAGACGGTGTCCTCAAGCTACCCCTCACCATCCTCGCACATGAGTACAAGTGCACTAAAACACGACTGCAGATAACATTGAATGATTCTCAGGACATCATGTGACAAGTGTTATGGAGCAATGCACCAACCTTGGCTACTGGGCAAAAATGGAGATCAGCAGCGGCGGTGAAGGAGGCAATCTCAGCTCTCAGATATGCTGACATCGTGGGGAATGTTCAGCTTGGAAGAGGAGGCCTTGGCCTTACAATTAGCCAACCAGCCTGGAATAAAGCCACTGCTCAAGCACGGAGGAGGATGGTGGTGGAGGAAGTATGTCATCAGGAGGAGGCTGCAAGGTGGGTGAAGACAGTCTCCCTTGGCAAACAGGGGCAGTGGGCACGGTGGGACATTGTCAAAAGGAGGAAGCTTATCTGTAATGATGTGTGGGCCATAGAGACGAGGAGTCTGAGCTTTACCATCAGAGCCACTTATGACATCCTGCCAACACCAACTAGTCTCCATCAGTGGATTGGTGAAGATCCAGTGTGTGCCCTTTGCTCCAGGCCAGCCTCCCTCCAACATATACTAACAGGGTGTTAGACCAGTCCTAAAGAGCCTTGTGTCCACAATGGAGGAAAAATGCCCTTTCACCACCAATATCTAATCACCCATGGATGATTGCCTTTGTCCAAGAAGGTGCTACAGTTACCAGGAACAAATCCACACCATCGGAAAGAGGCCAGCTGTACTTAGCATGCGACTGGAAACTGCTGGTAGATATTGGCCAACAGTTGGTGTTTCCTCCGGAGATTGCCACTACTACCTTGAGAACTGACATGGTGCTCTGGTCCCCTTCCTTAAGGAAGGGTTACATTATCGAGCTCACTGTACCCTGGGAGGATTCTGTGGATGAGGCATACGAGCGGAAATATCTACGCTATGCTGAGTCAGCTGCTGAAGCGCAATATCGTGGCTGGACCATGGAAGTTCACCCAGTGGAAGTTGGATGCAGAGGGTTTGTGGCAACATCTACCATCAAACTGCTTAGAGACCTGGGAATTAGGGGTCAGAGCCAGCGTGCAGCCATCAAAGCTGCATCAGAGGCAGTGGAGAGAAGTAGCCAGTGGCTTTGGATGAAGAGGAATGTCCCCTGTTGGGCCCCCAATTAACAAACTTAGGCTGCCATACATAGGTTCATGAGATGTCAGTCATTTGACACAAAAGCAACTCTCATGACTAATTGGGAATAAGACGCAAGCTTAGGGCTGATCACCCTATAGCTGGCCATCTCTGGTGAGGGTGTATAGTGTGAAAGGCCGAAACACCCCATGAGCCAGAGGAACACTACTGATGATGTGTTCCAATATTCTACAAACTTCTCCAAGTCTACCATTCACCGACAAGTGTAACGTATTGTTACACTTTTGCAGGACAGAGTCACCTATTGTACGTGCTTGCACAAAGATTGTAACATCTCATTCTGTGTTTTGTAATCTTTATGATACAAAATGAAGGTGCACACAAGCATGCACATGTTAACATACACACTGAAAGAAATGTATTAGTGAACAGAGCTGACATCTTGTGTGCCTTACAGCATCTCATACTGAATGATGAGAAGAAAAAAACAAACACACAAACATACAAACTCATGAGCAATAAATCTGTCATGGACTGGGAGCCCCAAAGCATGAAATCCCAAAAACACTTCGGAAAAATGCCCAGTAGAGGGAGATATCACCCTCAAACCCCAGCTAGTAATAAGGGCAAGCAAAAAAATTATTAAATAATAAAGAGTTCATTATGACAAAATGCTCTTCAATAACAATGAAGCTCCAAGGAGCATAAGAAGCAAAGTAATTGCTCAAAAACACAACAAAGTCCCAAACAGTACAGTGATCGCTCGCTATATTGTGCTTTGACTTTCGCGGCTTCACTCCATCGCTGATTTTAAATGTAAGCATATCTAAATATATATCACGGATTTTTCGCTGGTTCGCGGATTTCTGCGGACAATGGGTCTTTTTAATTTACGGTACATGCTTCCTCAGTTTGTTTGCCCAGTTGATTTCATACAAGGGATCCTATTGGCGAATGGCTGAGAAGCTACCCAATCAGAGCACGGATTACGTATTAAATAAAACTCCTCAATGATATACGATATGCTTCCCTGGCGGTGCTTGGCACACTTAAAAGCTCTAACAGCACGTATTGATTTTTGATTGTTTGCTTTTCTCTGTCTCTCTCACTCTCTCTGACATTCTCTGCTCCTGACGGAGGGGGTGTGAACAGAGGAGCTGTTTGCTTAGAAGATACGGACGCTCCTCTAAAAAATGCTGAAAGACTCCCTTCACATTGATCCCTTCCTTGCAGCCGCTTTATCCCGGTGCTTCCACTTAAAAACCCAACAATTGATTTTTGATTGTTTACTTTTCTCTCTCTCTCTGTGACATTCTCTGCTCCTGACGGCACTCCTTTGAAGACAAGATATATTTGCATTCTTTTAATTGTGAGAAAGAACTGTCATCTCTGTCTTGTCATGGAGCACAGTTTAAACTTTTGACTAAAGGGTGTTAGTTCATGTCTAGAGTGCTCTAATAATGTTAAAAAACATATTTAGAAGGTCGTAAACAGGTTTTCTATGCTCTAACTGCAAAAATATTAGATTTATAAATAAAGAATCCTACTTCGCGGAAATTCATTCATCGTGGTAGAGTCTGGAACGGATTAACCATGATAAACGAGGGTTTAATGTATTCCAGAAACGCAGTCAAACACAGACCATGAAGATCACGATTCTGAAAAGAGTATCAAAGGCACAAGCGCACTCACCAACTCCCAAGAGCGTTCACAAGAACAGCCAGGTACTGTGGGACAAACCTCCCCTGCAGTAATTGGCTGGACGCCCCGCCTCTTGGGGGACACCCACAAAATACGTGGAACATAACAATGGAAGCTAATACACTGTAAAAATAACACAAGGCGAAGTGTTTTGGGCACCTCGAAGGCAAACGCAGTGTAACTGATAGACAAAACAGTAAGAAAAGATAGCAAGTATTGATAAGATGTTTTCATACAGGAGTCAAACAATAGACTGGCCCAAATGAGCAATTAAACCCCTTAAGAAAAAGCCAGACTGGAAGGGGTGGGGCCAGGAAATGGTAACCCGCAAATAATGTCACTAAGACTGCCGGTCACCTGATCATTACGAACGAAGTGAGGAGAAGCATTAGGGAACAGCGCCAACCCTCGACTAGGGGTGGAATTAGCATTAGGTAAGCCCTGAAGTTGTCACCCAAGCACATGTGTGTCATAATACATAGACAAAGCCAAAAATAAGGAATGACGCATATACAGTAATCACCATAAATCAAGGAATCAAAAACGAACAAAAGAGACGTAAAACGTGAATTTGAACTGCAGCCAGGGGAGGAATCCTGACTGAGAAATGACAAGATCTGTAAAGATTGATACGGACCCCATGCCAATCTGTCCATCTGTGCAGCTGTTTTATCTCATTGACCCAATGTGTTTAGTTCCAAATCCAATAATATTAAAGTGGTTCACTTGATTCAATTTCCTATGCATTTAATTCTAAATTTATTTGAGTGGGTGGTGCAGTGGGTAGCACTGCTGCCTCGCAGTTAGGAGACCTGGGTTCGCTTCCCAGCCCTCCCTGTGTGGAGTTTGCCTGTTCTCCCCACGTTTTCGTGGGTTTCATCCGGGTGCTCTGTTTTTTTTCCTACAGTCCAAAGACATGCAGGTTCGGTGCATTGGTGATCCTAAATTGTCCCTGGTGTGTGGGTGTGTGTGTGTGCCCTGCAGTGGGCTGGCACCCTGCCAGGGGTTTGTTTCCTGCCTTGTACTCTGTGTTGGCTCCAGCAGACCCCTGTGACCCTGTAGTTAGGATTTAGCGGGTTGGATAATGGCTGGATGGATTTATTTGAGTACATAACTAACTTAATGTACTTGATTCTATAATACCGTACAGCACAATCAAATATATTATAATATATTGTAAAATGTTCCAGTGATTTCCTGAAATGTCACCAAAGTGAAATGTACAGTACATGGAAATTCTGAATAGGCCATCTCATAGCACTTTTTTTAAAGCCTGATATTATGTTAATTATTTTTTATGAACAGGAAACATGAATGTAAAATGCAAGGAATTATGTTGAAACTTTGGTAATTATGAGACTAATGATTGCTTAATTACATTCATTTTGATTGGTGTTGACACGTTTTGGAAGTCAGCCTAGTCTTCTTTTTCTTTGACTGAAACTGAAGAAAGTAGTAAAATCCTATAAACTGCAGATTTGCCATCTTGGTATTTTTAGATGCCCTGTTCATATACAAAAGTATTTCTTAAAAGTGTTTCTTGGATTAGCACCTGTATTTTGTAGACAAGCTCATCCCCGACAGAGGGTATTTTGGGTCATTCTAGAAAAATCAGATTTATTTGGGCAGTTTTTCCTGCAAACTAACTGGCTATGTGGTACAGCAGGTCCTGGTGTTGCCTTCTTGGTGAAGTCTGCATGTTCTCCCTGCGTTCTCATGACATCAGGTATATAGCCTGTTGTAAATTGGTCCAACATTTGTATTTATATAGTGTAACTAACCAGACTTTAATGACCTCTTGGGCATAACTGTCAGCAGTGTGTCAGTCTGCAGAGAGAGTGACGACCGCATCGAGGTTTACTTACCTCAGCAGCGACATTGAAGTCTCTGCTGATTCTTCCTATGAAATCAGTAGAAGGATTGGGAGAATATGTGGGGGTCATGAGGTAGCTGGAAAGGGGTGTGTGGCGCTCCAGATATCTATGCAAAAGGATGAAGGTCCAAGTGTTTAGAGTCCTGGTGCTTTCTATATGATTACGAGACATGGGCGCTATTCTGTGACCTGAGATGAAGACTGCATGCCTTTGGTACTGTGTCTCTACTGAGGTATCACTGGTTTGACTTTGTGTCGAACGAACATTAGCTCCCGAATGAGGCACATTACCTGCATTGTGAGGGAGCATCAGTTATGTGGTGTGATTCTCCGAGGGGGATCCGGCTCACAGGTTTCTTATTGTTTAGGGCCCAAGCAGCTGGCCTAGGCCAAGGAGATGCCCGCATAACACCTGGCTGTTCCAGATAGATGGTCATTTCTAGATGGGAAGGACTGGACCGTGTGTCTGACTGGGGGGGTTGCCAACCTACCCTGGGAGGATTCTGTGGATGAGGCATTCGGTTGCCAACCGGGATCCTGAGCTGTTTCGTCGTGTGGTGGCTGCAGCAACGCGCTGTACAAGTGCATGTTCTCCAACCTGACCTGACCAGACCTGACTAACCGCCCCCTTAACGATGGACACAGCTCTTCTTTCTGTTACTTCCAGTAGGCTTCAGTCTTCATGAGCTGGGAAATAATTTGAAATGGTTATTTATGGAAAGTATATTTCATTTTATACCTGAATCTTTTTGCACTGCCAGCTAACACCTCCAAGTAGCTGTGTTTGTATTCTAGCATGGTCAGTGTCTGCGCAATTTCTCTGAAGCCAGACATATAATATCTATATCTGGAGAAAACCATAAGAGAATTTTGCTTAAAACTGGGTGGGAACAATTAAACGGCTGACTGAGTGTCACATCCAATGAAGGTGGCGCTCAAAATAGGGGCAGTGATTTTAAACTGCAGAGATTAGTGCTGTTCTTGATAACTTGGTGTGACAAACAGTGGGCTTCTAATTAAGAGTCAAAATGTCTCTTAAAAAACCCTACTAAACATTTTAAAGTGCGTCATGTGTGCAGAGAGCACATTGCACGTGTTAAAAATTCCACTGGTATACAGTGATTTTGGTGCCAACGATGTCTGAACGGTTTTATATTAAGTTTATGGTGCTGATTAAAAATAAGACTTTGGTTTTGCCAGATTGGCTCTAGTTTCTGAGATATTTAATAGTTAATTTAAGTTTGAAAAGCATTCAGAATTGCAAGAATGTTTTTATTTTAGTTACAACTAGTAAGTAAACAGTCTAACATCATACAAAAAACGTGACAGGAAAAAAGTTATGTATGATTTGATTAATTAATACAATATTAATTAGTTATTAATTGTTATTAATGTCAATGCTTCAATAAATGCTGTTTATGCGATTTCCTTTTATGTCTGTCATCAGGACAATCATGTTGGAGACTCCAACAGTAGTCTGCCATCATGTGTATGTCCCACCTGCCTTGATATCTCTCCTCCATCACCTTCATATCCTGGTGGAACCTCTTGCCTTGTTCCTCACTGAAGTCTCCAAGGTTATCTGGAAATCTGTTTAAATGGCTATGGAGATAGTGCATCTTTATGCTCATATTAACTTTCAAATTTCTGAAGTTAGCAAGCATATCTTACACTAATTCTTCATAATTCTCTGCTCTGTGATTACCCAAGTAGTTCTTCACAACAGAGACAAATCTCTTCCAGGCCGAAGCCTCAGTGTCATTCATGCATTTGGTAAAATTGGAATCGTTCATGATGACCATCAAAGATTCCAGCTTTTAGTTTTTCCATGCTCAGTCCAGGGAATGATCTACAAATGTACTTGAAGCAATTACCCATTTTGTCCAAAGCCCTAACAAATTGCTTCATCAATCCTTCAACACCAATCAACACCTTTTGTCCACTGTCATAGTTGCTCCACACGTGTTTTGCAAATCATATGTGGAGCCCAAGACTTATTCTGATCTCCAAGCTGTACTCCAAAATAAGCCAGGTATACTCGATGCACAAAGTCTCTGATATTTCATGTTCTCTCCACAGATGTAGCAGAATACATCAGGATTGTTGATGCAGGTTCTTCTTGACAAAGTCTTAATTTTTACATGTATTTATATACTTATTAAGACAGAACTTTTTGGGTATAAATCAAGACTGGGTTGACAAACTTATACTGTAGCCGACTTCTTTCCTCTGAAAATTCAGGGTTGAATTCTGGCTTCAGAAAATGTCGCTTTTATAGCATTGTAGGCCTACAAATTGAAATACAAAATAATTATATGGGATATTTCATTACCTAAGTCACTGTTAAAGAGTTAAAAGACAGACCAAAAGCTATTGCATTTGTTATCACACAAGTCGCATTGGGGGAATGCATTATTTTCATGGATGTTCATTATCTCAAAAATGAGAACCAATCCAGCAAAAGTAGTGGGATTTTTTAATTCAGCACCCACAAAATACCCTTATGGCGCTTTTCCACTGCATAGTACGGCACGACACGGTTCAGTTCAGCTCACTTTTGGGGGGTTTTCCACTGGGAACAGTACCTGATACCTGGTCCTTTTTTTAGTACCACCTCAGCCGAGGTTCCAAGCGCGCCGAACCATTACCAAAACGTGACGTGTAAACTGCTGGTCACTGATTGGCCGGAGAAAATCGTCATTACTGCGTCACTGGCTATTCTTTTCTTTAAAGGTACACACACGCGGAAGTTTGTGTCCCATCTCTCCATCGCTGGACGCAGTTTGTTGCATAAGTGGATGAATGTTTCTTCAGACATTCGAAAGTTCTCCAGCCACTGAGTGTTTGTAAAACCGGGAACAATCACATCCCACCACTCTGAAGCACGGTTAAATGTCCAAACAGATGGTCTGTTGCGGCGACTTTTTTGCAAAATGTGGAAGATCTGTAATATACAGAATCAGCATTTTAATGTTACACTGGCAGTTAAGTTCATTTTATGCTTTGCAACAGTGATAAAAGTTAGCTAGTGATGTGCGTTTTTTAGATGCTTACCCTTGCGCGTCGTCGAGCTAAAGTGGTGTCGTTGTCTGCGTGTTGTTGTAAAAGTTCCACGGTGTCACGGCAGTAGAGGCGGCGCAACTATAACGACACGTGAATAATCCCGCCCACTCTAAAGCGGTACTAAACTGCAGTTGAAACGCAAACCGAGCCGAACTGAACCGAACCAAGGTGAGCTGTACTGAACCGTGCCGTGCCGTACTATGCAGTGGAAAAGCGCCATAAATCCATTCAAAAAACCTTGGCACCTGAAAAATATTTTTTTTGTAGACCTGTGTTCACATAATCTGTTGCAAGCAAAAAACTTTTCTGTAACATCAGATTATTCATGGGCATTTGTAGACATCAGTGGAGAAATGCTAAACGCGAACGATACGTTGTTGCAGGTGCAGTGTGTGCTCTCTATTATTCATCATTACAGCAAAGTCCATGTTAGCTTGGCAGCGATGCTAGTGAAAATATGAACTGCAAATGGTGTGTCATACTCCATCCAAAGAACTGCCATTAAGAGAGGGTGACCAGTAGGGGACATTGTAGTACCTCAAATCCAAAAACACAACTACACTAGACAAGCCTGGGTTTGAATAAAACAGATTTATTAACCAAAGGACCTTACAACAAGGGTCATACATGTTGGGTCTACTCCAGTGCTTCCCAAACTCGGTCCTGGGAGCCCACTGTGGCTGAAGGTTTTTGTTCCAACCAGATTCATAATCAGTGGTGTATCTAGCTTGCTGAAGGCCCCTGTGCAGCGCCCTGAGGTGGGCCCTTCCTGTCTAGCATAACTCTTAGTAATTTCTTTGCAACTGGATCCTAGGGGCCGGCTGGGCAGTGGTGTCCATGACCGCATCACTATCATAATCACACACTGGTGACAAACAAACCAGCTCTATAAATGAAATTCATAATAACTTTTTAAATCGCTTTATTACAGCCGCTGTAAGTTAGCAAAAATAAAACAAACTGTGGGACTGGAATGTGGTAGGTGTGGGTAGTAGTACTAGTATATACATCTACATAAAATGTAGACCCGCTTACTTTTCCAAGACAACTTTGTGAAAGATGATTAAAATATAAGGTAAGCTACAAAGTAGAAACTGTTCTGTGCTATAAAATGAAGCGATTTCAATTTGTAATAAATTAAAATGACAGCACCAGATGACAAGACATTAGTACACAATTGACTTGTTTTACACAAATTCTGAGAAAATGGACATCATAAAGTGGTCACGCTGACAAATCCTCACCGTAGTGATACTAATGCACAGTAAGCCATACTAAGGCACACAATAAAACAGATTACAGATTTGTTAAACTGTTAAAGCTTACAAAAATGGAACTGACTGACAAGTCACAAATCATATTACTTCTAATATCACTAGTACCTGAAAATATTCGCTTGTTGCGCAAAAGTCTCAACAATATTTCATATCTGTTTTCGAATGAGAGTACAGCCAAGCCACTAAGTCTGTCTTGCTACATGGCGCTTCTTGGGTAATTTTTGATGGGTTTTAACTTGGAGGACGATCGTTCACATGCAGCGAGAGTCACTGGTATAGTCAGCAGTAACATATAAGCCATGCAAACGTCACTGGAAGTAGACGACGGTGCACAGTGATCTTTTAGAAACAGTTTAGCTACTTCGAAAACAGTCTTGGCTTGGTTGACAGGATGGATTGAAAACATGCATGGAATGACAAAAACTAAGCACAAAACGCTGTTGAAATGTCGGTGCTAAAGCATTCAACGAGATGAATGGGATTGATTTTCACTTCCTACAAAAACAAAAAATCGGAAGAAGTCGCTCCTCTAAATGGAAGGATGGACAGAGCCACCTCAACTGTACTCAGTAAATGTGAGACTGCGACTTTAGCCCTTCTTCACACACTATTTCTCCTGATGCTACATGAGCCTGCACGCTAGTGATGTTCATTTGATTGAATTCCCAGGATTTGCTCCGCTTGAGAAAAATTTTTCCTACTTTTTTTTTTTTTTTAACTTTTTGATTGCATAGGAGAACTCAAAGACAACATGTAGTAATTTTCACCAAGCCTTTAATTACTGTAAGCAACTGTCACAGGAGACCCAGAGTAAGAGCTTTTAGCATTTGTCTCACATGAGAGAGTTTAAAAAAACAGAAGAAAACAAGGAGGAGGGGTGCTGGTGGAAACGTTATGAGAAATGATTTGGGCACTGCCCTGCTGCCCTGCCCTAACTACTCAACAACCATGCTGGGTGGGACCGGTATGTGCCAAATTATTAACATATCATGTTATTACTCTCCACTCTTCCTCTGTGTATATCAATTCCATAGTCTTCTTAATTCCTACTCTCTTTTCTCACCTTTCAGAACCTTCCAAACTCTCCACAGTCTCCTTAATCCAAAGGTGGCAATGTTGGTCCTGGAGAGCCGCAATGACTGCAGGTTTTTTGTTCCTACCCATTTTCTTAATGAGAAGTCAATTATTGCTGATGAAGCACTTATTGCTCAAGTGACATTTTGATGATTCATTTTAGTGGTCTCGCTTGTTAATGTTCTCTACCCTTAATTGCTTATTTCAGTCTTAAGCAGCTGAATTTAGTGTTTTAATGGCTTATTGTAAGCAATAAGATGCAAAAGACAGAGGAGGCAGCAGTTCTCCATTTAACTTGTTTCCATTTACACATGTGTTAACTAAAACACAAGAGAAAAATGTGACAGACTGAAAATGATCAGTTTTACAACAACAACAACAACATTTATATATATATATATATAGCACATTTTCATACAAACAGTAGCTCAAAGTGCTTTACATATTAAAGAATAGAAAAATGAAAGACACAATTATAAAACAAAATAAATCAACATTAACGTCAAATAAGAGTAAGGTTCAATGGCCAGGGGCCAGGTGCCAGTTTTAGGCTTCAAGTCATTTGGATGATATCCATGGGAAGGTAAAATCTACAATATAAGACCCTAACAATGCAGACTAAAAAATTGTAAAATTAAATATGGTCCGAGATTGGGTTGGAATGAAAACCTGCAGCCCTCCAGGATCAACATTGCCCACCCCTGCCTTAAGCCTTGAGCTTTATCTCAAGCACTTTTCATTAATTATTTTACACTAGCTTTATTACCTGTTCAACCAGATAATAGAATACATTTTAAAATATCTGATATTTCCTGCTTTATGCATACCCTCAGCATTTATCCTACGTCTTTCCTCAGTATCCTTGTGAGTCTCAGCTGCCTGTCTTGGCCAGCGCATCCTCCATCAATCATATTCCTCTAAAGGTTGCTTCTCAGATTCTGTCGATTTGAGGCACCTTGCATGCCTCCTCTCTGCTTTTTAACTACTGTCAATGGTCGATGGGCCCTCATTACCTGCTGTAAAATACATCATCTGTATTCTTGCAAATATTTCCCATGTATGACGGTGACTCTCAGCATTCCTCCTTCTTTCCTTGATATTCTTGTGTGTCAGCCTCTCTTGACTGGCACTTCCTGTTTTGATCGCATATGAATGAGCCACTGAAGCAAAACTAACCAATCAGACCAAAGACAAACTGACCAATCAAATTCCTCAGAGTGACTGGACACAGACAGACAGACACAAACACACACGCAGCCTTTTATTGTGGAGCAGATGCAACTTTGACACCACAGCTTTCTTAGCTTGGATACATTCTTGTCACTTATTTTCAGTTTGAATTGTCTTATAATCTAAATTGCATTTTATGAACATTGTCACCTTTCCCCTTGCTCTGAATTTTCTCCACTTCATGCTTTATAAATTAGCACAATGCCTGAAATATTAACAGTTGTGGAACATGACCCGGACACAGACAGGCAGACAAGTTGTAGTCACCCCACACACGTTTATTACAGTGCTCCATATTTACAAAAGTGCTCCCACAGACCCCAATACTCCACAGTCCAGGCCAACACAACTCTTCAGACCGCCTCCTTCTCTCCTCCAGAGACCTCATCCTTCTTCCACCCGACTCAAGTCCCACTCTGAAGGGAGGCAGCCCCTTCAAATAAGCACCCGGATGTGCTCCAGGTTCCCGGCAATCTCCCACCGACACGCCCCAGGATGGCGGAAGTACCGGCTGTCTCCCCAGAAGCACTCCAGGTGTCCCTGTTCCTCTTCCTCCCAGCACTTCCTGGTGTGGCTGAAGTGCTGAGGTTCAGGGTCCTCCAGGTATTGGGGTCCCCCTGGCGGTGAGCTTCCCAGCTCTTTACCTGTGGCCCCTAGGGCAGTCATCCCCTCGAGGTCTGGAGGAGGCACAAGCCCTCCTCTGGTCTTCTCGGGCGTCTCGGCTGGGTACCACCCCCATCTGGGTACCACGCAGTATAAAAAACAGTATGAAATGACACAAGGGATTTTCTTTTGCAGATCCAAACTTTTGGATATTTAGGTATGTGTGGTGCCCACTTTTTAAAATGTCTTGCTAGTGACATCACAATGTGTGACCTTCAGGCAAAGGGGATTCATGTCCTAGCAATGATTTCCCAAAATAGTGGTGTTCTTAAGAAAAACGAGACACCACTCTCGGAGAACATTAATAATTTTTTAACATATAACCATTAGATACAGTACGTTGGCCTCAGAAACTACAAAACCCATACTCAAATAATTTTCGGAGGCCAAGAAACAATTGGAAAAAATGTAACTTATAAACCAGATCATGACAACAAAATGTTTTAAAATTCTGCAATGTAATGAGCTAGAGAAGCAAGTTCAACGAGGTAACATGAAGGGACAGTTTCAAAGGGTGAGGAAGCTCAGCAATCACTTTCACAAACTCAAAGAGAATGATGGCACGATACTCACTGAGCAGAATGCAGTGATGAAGACATGGAGAACCTATGAGGAACCTATTAGTTGAAAGCTCACTGGGAAAATACAGTGTTGGAGAAATAGATGATGGTAGAAATTACGCAGACCAAGAGGTGGAAACAATACCACTACCAATGAAACCAGAAATAACAACAACAACAGTATTTATTTCTAGAGCACGTTTTCATACAGATGGTGTAGTTCAAAGTGCTTTACAGGATGAAGAAAGAGAAAAAAGACAAAATATAAAAATAAAACTAGGCAATACTAATTAACATAGAATAAAGTAAGGTCTGATGGCCAAGAGGACAGAAAAAATAAGCAAAAAAAAAACTCCAAAGGGGTGAAGAAAAACAAAATCTGCAGGGGTTCAGAGGCCACAAGACCACCCAGCCTCCACTGGGCACTCTACTTAACATAAATGATCTCAATCAGTCCTCATGGTTTTCAGGCTTCATATGAAAGAATTAGAATTAGCTGATGATGATCACGTGGACATCTGGCCTTCAATCCATCAATGTAAGGACTGCATGGTGCCCTGATCAGGTTGTGGTGGCGCAGATTGCTAGCACAGAAAACCAGAAAAAGAAGAGCAGAGAAAGTTGGGGATAGTATGGATTTTGGAGCCACCATGAGTGATAATGATAATTAAATGAAAATTAAATTGGAAGGCACAAGGACATGGCAATATACCAATGGAATTGTACAAATATGGACAAGAAAATATGATTGATACCCTGCATCAATTTTGTTTAGATGTGTGGTAAACAAGCAAGTGGCAAAATGATTACATCAGTTGGTTTTTATAGCCACTTTCTGAAGAAACGTGATTTGTCAGACTTACGCAATTTTTGAATGGTTCAGGTGGTTTTACATGCCAGCAAGCTACTCCTAACAGTGATTATCAAAAACTAAAATGGAATGTAAGATAACTGAGCAACATGAAGATTTTTGATTCAGATGGGGAACAAGAGACCAAATGGCAAACCTAAGAATAATAGTAGAGAAAGGAAAAGGATTCAGTACTCCACTGCACTTCTGTTTTGTTGATTACAAGTTACAGCACGTTACCAGTTAAAGTCGGGTAATAAAATAAATGTAAAAATATTTCTATTCTCATCTCTGATGGAGGAGCACTGTAATCATCTGGTAAAAGGGTCCTTTCATCAGATTGGCTGGCTCAGCACTGACTCAGCTGTGGAATGGCCAGTAGGGGGCAGGCAGCTTGATGGCCAAGGTCACCAGGACTCTGAACAAATCAGAATCCTATTATGTTATAGCATCCATCCATCCATTATCCAACCTGCCATATCCTTAACTACAGGGTCATGGGGGTCTGCTGGAGCCAATACCAGCCAACACAGGGTTCAAGGCCACCGCAGGGCACACACTAGGGACAATTTAGAATCGGCACTGCACCTAACCTGCATGTCTTTGGAAATTGGGAGATAACCCACCAGACATGTGGAGAACATGCAAACTCCATGCAGAGAGGACCCGGGAAGTGAACCCAGGTCTCCTTACTGCAAGGCAGCAGCGCTACCCACTGCGCCACCATGTTATATCATCTGCTCTTGAATTTTGCTCTGTACTTGAAATATGACTATTGTACTAGAGTATTGTATTGGGGAATACTTGTGTTCTGCTCTGTGTATTGTATTGTATTTACCCCTTTATTTTGACCCCTACTGCACGCCCAACCTACCTGGAAAGGGGTCTCTTTCCGAATTGCCTTTCCTGAAATTTCTTCCATTTCTTTTCCCTACAGGGGTTTTTTTGGGGAGGATTTTTTCTTGTCTTCGTATAGAGTCAAGTCTGGGGGCTGTCAAAAGACATGGCCTATTAAAATCCATTGTGACATTCCTTGTGTGATTTTGAGCTGTACAAAAATAAACTGTATTGTATTGTACTTACATGTAACATCTCTTACTCTCAGCACTCATCCTACACCTTTCTTTGGTATCCTTGTGAGTCTCAGCCTGTCTTGGCCATCACTTCCTCCCTTGATCACGTTGCCATTATTTCTGCTTCTCAGACTCCGAGTCATTTCAGGGCAACTTGCTCGCCTCTTGTTTGCTTGTTTACACCACATTATCTGCTGTGAAAACTATCATTCATATTCTTGCAAATAATTCCTGTCTATGAAGGTGACTCTCAGCATTCCTCCTACACCATTCCTTGGTATTCTTGTGTTTCTCAACCACTCTTGTCTGGCGCTTCTTGTCTCTTTTGTGTTTGGCTGATCAATCAAAGCAAAACTAACCAATCAGATGAAAGCCAAACTGGCCAATCAGATTGCTCTGAGAGACACATAAACCCCCCCCATACACACACATACACACAGAGGAGCATTTTATTATACAATAAGATAAGAAGGGTTTACTATTGTGCCACACAGTTGACTCTGGTTTACAAAGTTAGAGATTTTATGCACGTATTATTACACTTTTTTTACAGTTTTACCAAAGAAGACAGGCATTGATCAGATTGTTAGCAAAAGAAACTTAACTGGTTTAAAGTCAGCTGTAGTATGAGATGGGATGTGTTATCTCCCTGGTGAAATGGTGATGAGGGAATCGCCAGAGGGATATGAGAAAGGATTCAAAATTGGAGGTACCTGTGTCATTAATAACTTGAGACGTGCAGATGACAATGAGTTAGTAGCTAATTCAGAATCTCATTTACTAGGACTACAACACAGATAAAGCAGGTTTGAAAGTAATGCCACAAAACAAAAATAATAATAAAAATCTGATATGAAGCCGGGCGGCACGGTGGCGCAGTGGTAGTGCTGCTGCCTCGCAGTTAGGAGACCCGGGTTCGCTTCCTGGGTCCTCCCTGCGTGGAGTTTGCATGTTCTCCCCGTGTCTGCGTGGGTTTCCTCCCACAGTCCAAAGACAAGCAGGTTAGGTGGATTGGCGATTCTAAATTGGCCCTAGTGTGTGCTTGGTGTGTGTCCTGTGGTGGGTTGGCACCCTGCCCAGGATTGGTCCCTGCCTTGTTGGCTGGGATTGGCTCCAGCAGACACCCGTGACCCTGTGTTCGGATTCAGCGGGTTGGATAATGGATGGATGGATGATATGAAGCCTGAAAACAAACAGGAATGAATTAAAAACATTTCTGTTAGGTAGAATGCCCAGTGGGGGCTGGATGATCCTCTGACTTTGGAACCCCTGCAGATTTCCCACATAATTGGAATTTTCTTTTTTTTGCTTTTATGTCTTCTGGCCAACTGCCCTTATCTCTGCACTCATATGTATAAGGATGCTACTCTTTTGCTTGATATTTATCTGTTTTTTAAGGTTGTATAGATTTTTTTTTTTGTTACATATTTTAGAAAGAATAAAAGAAAATGAGTAGTCTCTTTAGACTGATCCAATTCAACATATAGTCACTGCTTGACTGAGGGTGTTGACTGGTTT
The DNA here is from genome assembly GCF_016835505.1 of Polypterus senegalus. NCBI lineage: Eukaryota > Metazoa > Chordata > Cladistia > Polypteriformes > Polypteridae > Polypterus > Polypterus senegalus. The sequence continues at coordinate 28,462,944 of NC_053156.1, forward strand.
TATAGCGGGAGGGCAGGAAGGGCATGCTTGCAAGCCAGGAAGAGGAAATGAGGCCATCAGCGGATGGCAGAAGTGATGCAGTCAGGTGGTTTTCTCCTCTGAAGATCCGTGAGGGGTTTCTCTCCTGTTTCTCCACTTTCTTGCCAGGCAAGCCCTTGCCTCCATTTGAGCTCTCCTAGCTGAGGGAAGGAGGCTTCTTTTAAAGTGTAGTCCTTGGCTACTTCTGCGGTCACAACCAGCTGGCTGACCTGTGATTTCAGGTCATCCCTAAAGCTTTGGAAAGTATAACTCTATCAGTTTTATTTAAATGGCCAGGCACACCTCACTGCGACATTGGATTAGTCTTTATTTCTCCTTATACAATTTCTTGTATTAGGAAATTGTTAGTTTTCACATACCCCTTGGGGTCAGAACACAAGGTCAGCCATTGTACATCACCCCTGGAGCAATTGAAGGTTAAGGGCCTTGCTCAAGGGCCCAGCAGAGTAGGATCTCTTTTGGTCAGTGACGGGGATTCAAACCGGCAACCTTCTGGATGCCAGCACAGATCCTTAGCCTCAGAGCCACCACTCCGCCCCCTTCTAGCCCAGGGGGAACAATAGGTGGTCTCTAGTCCTCCTCCTCCTTCTCTGGCCACCTTCACTACTACATCAGGGGTGGGATCTTCAATTGCCATATCTCTTCTTTCAATAGCATTCAGGCAGTGGACCTAACCTGATCCCAGATGGAACATGGATATCCTGTCTGTGCAGTGGTCCCAACCAGCTCCAGGATGGCAGGAAAAAAAACCAAACTGGCATTAGTGCTCACCGTCAACCTTTGACCCAACTTGACAATATCTCAATTTGAGCCCTTTGACTGCCTCCCAAGCGAATATGTGTAACACTATTCATTAATATTCTTACCTAATCCTATTTGTTTTTTCTTATCATTTAACTTTCTTGTTGACATCTTGTAAAACACTTTGAGCCACATTGCTTTTTTATACAAATATTATACAGTATATAATTAAATGATGTTGTTTGTGGTGGTGTTGGTGTTAACGAGAGAATATCATTCAGTGAAAATAACTATTACAGACAAGATACTAGAGCAGGCGCACAATGATGATAAAATAAAAGAGTAAGTGTGGCATGAACATAGAAAGGAGATTGGCTATGGCAAGAAATGCAGTGCAGGTGCTTAGAAACAACTAGAGAAGCAGGGACACCACAGTGGCAATGGAAGATAGAGTTTTACAGACACTTGTATGGTAGATTGCAACATATGGATGTGAAAGTTTGGACGCTAAGGAGCGATGATCAATGTCAGTTAGAAGCTTTTGAGATGTGTGGCTATCAAGGAGCTTGTTGAGGGTTTCTTGCACAGAACATAAAATACATGAGTGGGTTTTACAGCAAGTACAACATGGAAGAAAGCTGCTGCTTAAGATACTTAAGAGAATCATGGTCATGTGATGAGGAAAAATGTGTTTGGAGAAGGACATTATGTAGGGATGTATGGAGGGAAAGAGAAGTAGGGGGAAACAGAGAAGGAGGTGAGGGAGGTTGGGAGCATTGATTACAGCACGCTGCCAATCAAACCACACAACGAACCACCCAGACTGGCTATTGAGGTCAGCCATGCAACAAGTTTTTTTACAGTGGCTGGCGTTGGATAGATGGTTTATTATTCAGGGATGTATGGAGGGAAAGAGAAGTAGGGAAGACAGAGAAGGAGGTGGACAGATGTTATCCGAGGTTGGACAGGTATGAATATCAACACAGCTGCAAGAAGAACGGAAGACAGACAGAGGTGGAGGTATGCACTGCTCGCCGCCTACCCTCTTAGCACTAGACGATGACAGCATAACCACATGGTGTTGAATAATATACTCAGATTGTTTTCGGAAAAAATATCAATCTGGTTGTGTTCTTCACTCCATAGTTTTTCAACAACAGGTACGTGGTTTCCTGAAGCTCTTTATAGTTAATTGGAGTGGCTATTGTAAGAATTAAGACAAATACGCTGTCACTTCATATCAGCGATTTAATGCAGACTTAGAAAAGCAATGTTGTGTTAAGCAGCCTCAAGTTTTGTGGTTGGTATTATTCCACTTCCTTATTTACATAAAAATTCCACCCAAGATGGTTGCTTTTGATATGATTTGGGTTTATTTTTTTTTTTCTGACCAATTTCCTATGTTTCTTGACTCCGAGTTCCTCCCATTATAGGTTCTTATTCATGAGGATTTTTTTTTGTGTATATATTTTTCCAAAGACTGTTTATGAATATTAAAAATACTTAATGTTTTACTTTGAAGCCAGCATTGTTTATTTCAGGTTTCACAATGCTTGTTAATGGTTGCCATGGTTTTCATACTTTCTCTTTTGTTCTTTTTCTGGTTTTCTGTGGTGGCGATCTGTGCAACCACCACCTAATCAAGGCACCGTCCTGTCCCTACGTTGATGGATTAAAGGCCAGAAGTCCACATGACCGTCATCATCAAGTTCTACCATGAGAACCCTGAATACCATGAGGACTGATTGAGGTCATTTATGTGAGGTAGAATGCCTAGAAGGGGCTGGGTGGTCTCGTGGCCTGGACCCCCTGCAGATTTTTTTTTTTTCTCTAGCTGTCAGGAGATTTTTTCTGTCCTCCCTGGCCATCGGACCTTACTTTTATTCTATGTTAATTAGTGTTCCGTTATTTTAATTCTTATTTGTCTTTTTTTCTCTTTCTTCATCATGTAAAGCACTTTGTATTGTTTGTATGAAAATGTGCTATATAAATAAATGTTGTTGTTGTTATCTTTCTGAGTTTGTGGATAATACCACAAAGAAATCCTCTTCAATTGCGTGTGCTTTTGTTATAAGAAGCTTTTTTTTTTAAATTGTTGTTTGATTTCTTTATGAGATCTGAGTACATGTTGAACATGAAATATGAAGTTTTCTGGAGCTCAAGAAAATAAGATTTTTTACACTGCAATATGTAGAAAATTAAACTTTAATAACATCTTAACGTGACACCATTTTCTTTGTCTGTTGTGGCATCCCTGTTTTTTAGTGACCATGCTGACAATTGCCATGGCGATCTTCCCCAGAATCACTTGGGAGTGCATGAACTGTGACATCACCCAGAGTTCCAGCGTAAAGGTGAACACATTCTGCTCTGGTGCATCCGATTTTAGGTTTCCCACATGCTGTGCATTGTCTTATTCTGATCTCTTTCTGGATAAAAAATATTTTTCTGGTTTTAAGTTTTTGCTTTTTTGGATTGTCTGTCTTTTCCAGTTTTGTCACTTGCCTGTTTTATTGACTATGTCTCATTTCCTATTCCAGTTCATTTGAAATCTTATCCATCTTGTACTGAGTTATTACAGCTTTACTTGAAGACTACTCTGGTTTGATTCTTAGACTAACATTTCAAGTTAGCATTTTGAGTTTAGATTACGAATAGGATTGATTTGGTTTAGAACTTTGCTTGACTTTTGACTACATCTATATTCCAGCTGTTAATATTTCAATTAGCTGCCTAACCTTGAGATGACAAATCAGCTGTGAACAGACAAGTAAACAGGAATGTATCCACTAGTAGTGCCAAGAATCCGTGATAAATTATTTCTTAAAATGTCTTTCTGTCTTTTGTTATCTTAAATATACCTAAGAAAGGCAGAAGGTATCATTTCTGAAATTTAAACCTTTGCCTGTTGCTTGTAGACCCCATTTTAAACTACAAGAACTAGATAGATAGATAGATAGATAGATAGATAGATAGATAGATAGATAGATAGATAGATAGATAGATAGATAGATAGATAGATAGATAGATAGATTGCTGCCTGAGTTTGTTCCTGTTGTGTTTATGTGTTCTGAGTGCCATGGAAGAGAGACTGACATCCCGATTCCACAACAGCATGATCTCTTACCAAAATGGAAGTTGCCAGATGATGGAGGAGAAGAAGCCAGAGGTTCAGTCTCACATACGTTAGGCGGCAGTGGGCCCAGCTTTTATACTTGCAGAGGTTCATAGGAAGTGGAGTCTGGAAATGCAGCCCTATCAGGGTCCCTTGGTGTCACAAGGAGAGTCTGTTGGGGGAGCACTGGCCTGGTTTTTAAATAACCCAGTATGACTTGTGGGGAACAGTTCTGGACTCCACTTCCCATGAACACCTACTGGTGTCCAAGGTAGGAAACCTCCAGAGGACAAGTGCTACCTAGTGTATGGGGGAGATAAATGCACCTGGCCTCTGGCTTCTGCTCTTTCACCCCTGGAACTATCTTGGTAAGTTGTCATCCTATCATCCAGCCGTCTGTTCTTCATGGCACTCACTTATTAAATTTGAAATATTTCCCTTGTATTTTGGTGATTACTGTGTTTTCTTCATTATTCTTGTTACATCTTGTTATCTTCAGTTATATTTCTAGATGCAACCAGTCCCACAAGATGATGAACAACAGGAAAACTTTAAGAAATCTGAAATAAACACAAATACTTATATGTCTTTCCCATACACCTTTATCCTTATTGGTCGTACCACAAATGTTCTTCTTAACTCCACCTTCTTAAGTTTAATGCAAATGCACACATAATCTTCACCATATAAGGAATGACATGATACCCTTGAAATTATACCTAATCAAGTTTAATACATAACACTGCATAACAATTCTGTACTGTCCCTTTAAATGTGCGTCCATTTCTTGTGTTCTGTGGGTGGAACCCTCAAGAGGCGGGCCCAACATGACATCACACATAAGGGACCGCCTTTCACCTTTATATCCTTATGGATCAAACGGCTTTCTCAGATCATTAGTCAAAGTTTAAGGAGTCATTATTAATAGGGTGTTGTACCGTGTTTTCCGGATTTGTGGATTTCTTGCTTTGTCTTTGGAATACGGATTGGAATATTTCGCCTTGGATAGCCTCTTTAGGCAAACTCCTTTTGCCCTTTCTCACTGTTTTTTTTTTTTTCTCTTTTTGCGCTCCCTTTTGTTTTCTTCCAATAAACTCTGAATTTATGAAAGCTCTTGTTTTGGTTGATATATTATGCTGGAGTTACGAGCAACAGGTTAATTTTAATAACCAAGACAAGAGACAAAGAAAAAAGGCAAAAGGGATTAAAAAAAAAAAAGGGAAGTCAAACAAACAGATACCAAAGCAAGAACAGAAAACAAAAAAAATCAAAAAAGTGGAGATTTTAGGAATGAGGCAGAAAGGTTTGTTTTGGAATTGGAATTGTGTTTTTTCCAGGGTCTCGACATCGAGCAGCTACTGAGTTAGTAAGGCAAGATCAGCATGAGTTAAACGCGTACAAAATAAATTTCTCAGTCCAATAAAGTTTTTTTTAAGTTATTACCCACACAGGATAAAAGGATAAAAGGAAAAATGGTTTGTTCTACAAAGTTATTTTTTTCTTGTTAAACTTTAGTTGCTTTCTATACTTAAAGGTTGTTTTATTTCTCTATGACAAATTTACATGTGCTTTACTTAATTCGTTCAATACATTCTATACGTACGGCACGGCATGTTCAATATGGCATGGTTTGACTCTGTTTGTCCTCTATGCCTTAGTTACTGCAAATTAGATCATATACTGAGACTAGTCTGTAGTGTGAGGGACAAGAAATAGAATATTGCATTTCAATATAGCTTGAATATTTGATTTCAATATAACTTGAATATTCCATTTCAATATAGAATCTCCCAGAGACTATGCATTTACATTTAGGCAAACATTTTAACATAACCAAGAAAACACTTCTATCAATTTAACATAACCTTAAACAGCTAACAAATGGCTCTTGCAGGAATCAATCAGGCCCTTCTTACTGCTTTTGAGACCGTCAGATCAAAGAAGAAGGGTGGCCTCCTTGAAGAATTGCTGCCAACATTAATCCTGGGGGGCTCTCTTCTTGTAAAATCCACACTGACAAACACCCTGGTTGCGGGTTCCCCTTAGAGAATCGCCATCGACAGTCATACTGGAGTAATGTCGATTGCTTAAACGTTCTTAATACAATGGTCTGGCAACCCACAGTGCAGTGTTTAAGATAGATAGATAGATAGATAGATAGATAGATAGATAGATAGATAGATAGATAGATAGATAGATAGATAGATACTTTATTAATCCCAAGGGGAAATTCACATAATCCAGCAGCAGTATACTGATACAAAGAAACAATATTAAATTAAATAGTAATAAAATGAAAAAATAAAAATAAAAAAGCAGACAATAACTTTGAGTAATGTTAGCATTTACTCCCCTGGGTGGAATTGAAGAGTCGCATAGTGTGGGATAGGAACGATCTCCTCAGTCTGTCAGAGGAGCAGGATGGTGACAGCAGTCTGTCACTGAAGCTACTCCTCTGCCTGGAGATGACACTGTTCAGTGGATGCAGTGGATTCTTCATGATTGACAGGAGTTTGCTTAGCGCCCGTCGCTCTGCCACAGATGTTAAACTGTCCAACTTTAATCCTACAATAGAGCCTGCCTTCTTAACAAGTTTGTCCAGGCATGAGGCGTCTTTCATCTTTATGCTGCCACGCCAGCACACCACCGCGTAGAAGAGGGCACTCGCCACAACCGTCTGGTAGAACATCTGCAGCATCTTACCCTAAGAAACTGTGGGTTAGATAAAAGAAAACAAAAAATGGTGTTGCAGTTAAAAAAAAAACAAAAAACACAGTAGTACGATTAAATAAAGCTGTAGGTACCAAAACAAAGCAAAGCTACAAAATGAAAGTGAAACTGAAATCTTCACTGTTTAAATCCTAAAGAGAATATACAAAAACAAATGTATTAAATCAAGGAATTTATTGCAAAAATACAGAGCATCATAAAACACATTTTTTGCTATAAATTCTTAATGACTGATAATTCAATTTTGATGTTTTTTTAAAGTTCCTTTTCTAGGTTTTTGAGATGCTAAATCCAACTTTTTTGCATTTTCCTTTTAGAACCTGTTTTTAGTTATTGAAAATAATTTTGCTTCTTTTGCATTACCATTTTGATTTTGCCATTTTCATGACACAACATTGATTGCTACAAATCACAGTCCCAGAAGTCACAAGTGTGATGCAAGGAAAATCAGTGCGTCAGATGTATTATTATCTGACGTATTTCAAGAAAAACCATTGTGCATGTGTGTGTTTATTTAAAATTCTGGGATTTCTGACTTTTGTTTCTGAATGTAAAACTATGACTTTTTTTTTTGGGTGGTGGTTTCATTTTGATGATCGATCGGACTGACTCCTACAGATGAATTTCTGACTTGGCTACACGTCACCCCTCCTGGTCATCTCCATTACTTCTAGTTGCCTTGTGCAAAGCATAACATTTTTGATCACCCAATTGCCCTTCTTCCCCCATACAATGCCCTCTCTCATTTGAACCCATTATTCTTTCAGCTCCTCTTTCAGTCTTCCCAATTCAGTTTAGGTTGATCCACAACTAATTATTCGGTTACCCCAGAGTCCAGTTTACATTATCGTCCATGTCTTGTGTATTCATTCCACAAAGTCAACCATGAACCTGGATCTCCTTTGACCATACTGGTTTTTTTTCTGGTTTTCTGGTGCATCAGTTGCTTTGCACCTTTTTTTTTTTTAAAACAGTGCCTGGTGAAGCCCACTGTCCAGAAAGAAAATGAAGACTATGAGTATGGAAACATTTCTCCTTCACCATGCTTGTGGGCGTCCAGAGCTGGCAAGCGTCACACTACAACTTGGAGATAGCAGGTTGTTGGTCACCTGTTCCAGTGTGGCCTTGTTAAGAGGTTGTCAATTACCCAGGCCCAAACTAACTGCTCCTTAACTTCCACCTTAATTGGGCAGGATTATCTGGGATTGGAAACAATAACCCCAACACTGGAACATATTACTTTTCTCTTTTCAAATTGTATTTCACTTTTTTTTCAACTGAGTAGTCCAGCTGGTGTAGGGGAAATTTCATGTCCATTTAAAGGAAAAAAAAAGTCAGACACATTCACTATGAGTCATTCCGCTAAGTCTTACAGACCATAAATTAGCCTGCTACATGTGGAACATGCTCTTTAAAACCTAAATTACACGTTTTTAGCCTCCCTGACAATTGTTCCCTCAGGGCATGACTCTGCCCTCTCAGACGTGCAGGCCAGCGTGGACAGCACCAGCCGGTAGGGGCCGGCGTGATTCACTCTTGCTTGATGTCTGGAGAAGCACAGTCAGGGGTACCCTCCAGACATCCAAAGATCGTGACCTTTCCCTTTCGTTAGAAGTGATTTCCTGCAGCCTTATGCCTGGCACACGGCTGCCTGTGATGCTTTCAGATGGAGGGTTCTGGTGAAAGCAGAAATTGTCCCATGGACTGATGATAGTTTTGATTTCAGTGGTTATTCAACCAGACACACTTTACAGTTTTCACACGGTGATGTTGCAATTGTTGACACACTTTGGGAGAGACAGGGACCAAAAAAGAAGATGCTCTCATGCATTAAACTAGGAGAAGTAACCAATTGACACACACGTAAGCGCCATTCACATGGGCCTGAAGTTTTGAATTGAACAGAGGAGGCTCTTGACCAGTGAACGAGGGGGTGAAGTGGATCTTCAGCTCAAAGACTCGAATTGTGTTTCCTGCTTATCATGTTTGAATATTTTTCCAGAGGTATTTTGATTTTTCCTGGTACCCTCCCATTGCTGCTCTGCTCTTGGCCAGAATTCATTGATTAAAGTGCGTGATCCACACTAACACCCACTACGGCAGGGTGTGCCATCGCTAGAAAGGATTGACAGTTAAAACCATTAATATCCCTCCTGCACTCTTTTTTAATGTCAATTTGTACTGCCACAGACCTGTCGCACCACAACACTTTCTAGCCTAACACCCTAATAAATAATAACCAGCAAGACTAAGGAACTGGTGGTAGATTTTAGGAGGCCCAGGCCCCTCATGGACCCCGTGATCATCAGAGGTGACTGTGCAGAGAGTGCAGACCTATAAATACCTGGAGTACAGCTGGATGATAAATTGGACTGGACTGCCAATACTGATGCTCTGTGTAAGAGAGGACAGAGCCGACTATACTTCCTTAGAAGACTGGCGTCCTTCAACATCTGCAATAAGATGCTGCAGATGTTCTACCAGACGGTTGTAGTGAGTGCCCTCTTCTACGCAGTGGTGTGCTGGGGAGGCGGTATAAAGAAGAGTGACACCTCACGCCTGGACAAGCTGGTGAGGAAGGCAGGCTCTATTGTAGGCATGGAGCTCGACAGTTTGACATCCGTGGCAGAGCAACGGGCACTGAGCAGGCTCCTGTCAGTCATGGAGAATCTACTGCATCCACTGAACAGGATCATCTCCAGACAGAGGAGCAGCTTCAGCGACAGACTGCTGTCACCGTCCTGCTCCACTGACAGACTGAGGAGACCCCACACTATGTGACTGTTCAATTCCACCCCTTGGGGGTAAACATTAACATTATACAAAGTTATTCTCTGTTTTTACATGCATTTTTATTACTCTTTAATTTAATATTGTTTTTTGTTTCAGTATGCTGTGGCTGGATTATGTGAATTTCCCCTTGGGATTAATAAAGTATCTATCTACAGTGGTGTGAAAAACTATTTGCCCCCTTCCTGATTTCTTATTCTTTTGCATGTTTGTCACACAAAATGTTTCTGATCATCAAACACATTTAACCATTAGTCAAATATAACACAAGTAAACACAAAATGCAGTTTTTAAATGATGTTTTTTATTATTTAGGGAGAAATAATAATAATAATAACTCTATCTATCTATCTATCTATCTATCTATCTATCTATCTAATAGCTTTCTTGATCAATTCTGCACAGTGTCAGGATGTAGTGATGAGTCCACTATGACTCCTAGGTCTTTCTCCAAGGTGTATTTTAGTTTTAGACCACCCACTGTATATTCAAATGTAACATTTCTACATCCTATGTGTAATACTTTATTTACATTTACTTACAATAACTTTTCTACCTTGTCTTTAATGACTGGACTAATTCTAGATTATTTGCCATTCCACTTGGTTTGGTACCATCTGCAAACCTGACCTACTGATTTTTATATTCTGTTCAAGTTGGCATTCTCCATGGTCTGCCTTGCCGCCTACCTTAATATCATCAACAAACGTAACCAATGACACTCACATGCACATGGGAGGTACTCACGGGGCTCATATACCGAGAGAGGGGTTGATTGGGTGCACTAATGTGTTCTCTCCTTCCCTTACAGATCCCCACAAGGGAAGTCACTCTAACTTCTCCTCCAGTTCCTCTACAGACCTCAACCCTCCTCTGACATCACTTCCGGCAGAAGACACACATCTTCCTCCCTCCTACCAACTTCCTCTCCCGGTCAGTCCCGTATGGGACACAACTCTTGTTCACTACTTGCTTTGCTCAAGCTTTATCTTTTTTTGCAGATCTGTTTTCAAGTATACGGGGTGGATCCTCCAAACCTTCTCATGCTTCTCTTGTCTTTCTGTTACACTAATTTAATATTTATTATACTAACTCAGCGTTAGACAGTAATATTTTTAATGTAGTGGACCAGGAGATTTGCATAGTCAAAATAGTAAGCTAAGGTCTGAAACAAAAGTTGATCCTAAGTTTCAAACAAACTGGGAACATAATTCAAAATCAGTTGTTAGACTCAAGAAAAAGACATCAGAAAACCATGAAGGAACAAAATGTTTTTCAAATATTTGAGTGCAGGTTCTATTAGTAAAGCTCAGATACCACATAGATGTTTAGAGCAACCGTAATTCTGATGACATCACAGGCGGTGCACATCCAACTGAATTGTGAGAAGATTGCTATGACAGTGGGAGAAGGCAAGAACTCTGCAATTAAAGCACCAAAAGAAATCAATACAACACAGCATTGTGGGAAAAATGTTGAATTTTCTCAATTTACACTAATAAAAAAATCTAAAATTTGTAATCCTTGAGTTCTAAACCCCCTAGATCAAATGTATATATTATGAAAATCCTTCCCGAAAATCTTATACGAAGGTAAAAATGGTAGAGATTATAACATTTACATTCTTAATAAGATCAGTAATACACATTACATAAAGCAGAGGCCTCATCACTGATCTTGAAGGACACCACTCATTACATTAGCTGACTCTGATAAGGTTTCCCTTACTCCATTACCCTTTGCTTCCGGTGTTTAGGGCAATTCTGAGTCCACCTACATACTACATCTTGAATTTCCACTTCCTTTTAGTTTGTTCAGTAACCTCTTCAGAAGGCTTATCAGAAGCCATTAGATTAGATTAAATCAAATTCATCTCTCTGATTGAACGCTTTTATTGCTTCTTCATGAAAGTCTACCATATTATTGAAACACAATTCTATCTAAATCCATGCTGGCTGTTCACTAATACATGTGTTTCTGTCTAGATCTTCTCCTTTATGATGCTTCTTCTTCCTTTTCAACCTTTCTCACTTCTGTGTGGGTTAGATGTGCATGGCCAACCTTCTCCAAACAGCTCAGTCCTGCACTCCCTCACCAGTCAGACCCGTTCCTTCAGATCTTCTTTTATTTTATCCATCCACCTCCACGTTGGACTCCCTCACATTCTCTTTCCCCTGCACTTCCATTCCCATCACTCTGTTACCCACATCTTCATAGTCTGTCCTTATCAGATGTCCATACCACTTCAACTTACTTTCCTGTGCTTTCTTAGATGTCTCTCCCACTTTTGTTGTACCTCTGATTGTCTCATTTCTCATACGGTCCTTTTTTGTAACTCCGCACATCCATCTCCACATTGTCATTTCTGCCACATTCAACTTCTTCTCTTGCTGTGCTCCCTTTACTGCCCATGTCTCAGCTCCATACATCATTGCTGGTCTTACCACTGTCATAAAAACCTGACCTTTAATCTTCACCTTAATTCTTCAATCACACAATCCTCCTGATACCTTCTTCCAGTTGTTCCATCCATATTGCACTCCATCGATCATTTCAGAATCAAATTTTCCATCTAGGGCTACCACTGATCCTAGATATTTAAACTTGTCCACTCTTTTTATGAACTTTTTCTGCTGGCTAACTGAATCCCGATCATCTTTAAACCTCATATATTCTGTCTTCATCCTTGTTATCTTTAACCCTTGTGGCGGGTGGCCGGGGGTTGTGCCGGGAAACCTGGAAGGACCAGGAGAGGGACGCCACCCTGGTCTGTATGGAGGTCATGGGAACCGAGCATGGAAGCTCAACCCTATTGGGGCCCATGTCCACCACAAGGGTGCACCCGGAGGATGGAAGAACCCTGGATGTCAGCACTTACGCCACACCCAGAAGTACTGCCGGAAGGAATATAAGGACACCCGGAGTGCTTCCAGTTGCTCATGCAGCACTTCTGCCACACCAGGAAGTGCCATCGGAAAGCACATCCGGGTGATTATAAAAGAAGCTGCCTCCCTCAAGCAGGCGGGTCGAGTCGGGAAGAAGAAGGCAATGCTCAGGAGGAGAGGTGGAAAGATAGAAGGAGAAGTCCGGAGAAGAGAGAAAAGGATTGAACTAAAGTTGTTTGGTGTAAGAGCACTGTGTTGTGTGCCGAACTGTGACAAGTAAATGTGTGTGTTTTGGAACATTCGGCGTGTGTCTGTCTGTATCCAGGGCTGGCTTACCACACCCTCTATCTTCCAAAGCCCTTCTCCATTCTTTCATCTTCTTCTCCACTTCCTCTTTTCTGTTGCTACACAACACAAGGTCATCAGCAAGAAGCATGCACCAGGGGGGTTGTTCTTTTAACCCATGACCATCAAAGAGGTAAGGACTTCAAGAAGATCCCTGGTCCAGATTTAATCTAACTGGGGTCTTATCTGGTACTAAAACACTATTATTAACCCGAGTCCTCACTCCCTTGTACATATCCTGGAGAGTCTTCACCTACTTCTCTGGTCTGCCTTTCTCTCTCATGTACCTCCAGAACCCTTGATGTGGACCTCTATCAGAAGCTTTTTCCAAATCAATGAACACCATATGCAATCCTCTCTTTTTTCCCTGATGCTTCCTTATGGTGTCTCAATGAAAAGACTGCATCAGTTGCTCCTCTCCCTGACATAAAGTCAAGCTGCTCGTCCCCTATGGTGGTCTCTTACCTAAAGTCTTCTGTCTATACCCCTTTCCAAAAATGTTCATTGTGTGTGACATCAGCTGTTTCCTCTATAGTTTTCACAATTGTGGATATGGTCCTTTTTCTTATAGATGGATATAATCACATTGTTTTTTCACTCCTCTGGTCTTCTCTCCTGTACATAAATCTTCTGCATTAGATCCCACAACATATATACTCCCTCTTCTCCTAAACAAATCAATTAATAAATTAAACTAAACTAATAATTGTATTCTCCTTCATGATTTCTTCCATTAATTAACCTATCATGCATAACAAGCTTATTTATCTGTATAGGTGTGCTCACTTTTCTATGTAATGGGACCTCTTTTGCCAGCTTTCAGTAAGTAGGAATTTCCATCATGTGCAGTGATCTTTGAAAAATAGAGTCACAGCTTTATAAATGTACTCACTAAAGTCCCTAAGAACTCTGTGTGCGTAATTGTGACGGCGAAACTCTGTCCTTTCAGCCTCTGTCATGCTGCCAGGTGGTGGAATGTCAAAAAGCATTGCACGAGTGAGTGTTGGGGTGGGGTTGGATGGACAGCCTCAGATGCCATGGCTTGAGTGTGATTCCCAAACCTTGTTCAGCAGACAGGAAGGATGTCAGGGAATGAGTGAGTGAGTGAGTGAGTGAGGACTCCCGCTACACAATGGAGACTGCGAGAAAAGCAGGAGGTGTCCCACTGAACCCATTGTTCACTAAAACAAGCAAAGTGCTGCAAGTCAGGTTTTCCGGCCGTCTGGCGGAGAGGCTGGAGAGATTTATGCCTTATTAGGGCTGGAAGAAAACCTTGGAAGTGCTAAGGAGAAGTTCAGTAAACTACTCCAGTGATTCACTTCCCAAATAAAACTGAGCTCAGTTATGGGCCGACATCTTAAGAAACTGATGCAAGCTTCTTTACATTGACTCACTGCAGCAGGAAATCCATATTCATTCTGTTTTTTACCTCAGATCCATTGGTCTCACTTGGATTTTCTTTATCCAACCTTGTCCTGGATTTGCTCATCACTGACTATATTAATTTTCCCTTCCAAATACTTCTAATCTATTCATTAAGCAGTCCTCACCAGAACAGCTTCTGTGTCAGTGGCTTTCTAAAAGTTATGGCAATTTAGATAGATAGATAGATAGATAGATAGATAGATAGATAGATAGATAGATAGATAGATAGATAGATAGATAGATAGATAGATAGATAGATATGAAAGGCACTATATAATAGATAGATAGATAGATAGATAGATAGATAGATAGATAGATAGATAGATAGATAGATAGATAGATAGATAGATAGATACTTTATTAATCCCAAGGGGAGATTCACATAATCCAGCAGCAGTATACTGATACAAAAAACAATATTAAATTAAATAGTAATAAGAATGCATGTAAAAGCAGACAATAACTTTGAGTAATGTTAGCATTTAATATAACATAATATGCTCAAACCCTCTTAATTCAATTCCAGGGTGTGGTCAGTTGGGACATCTCCCAAATACACTGGGCACATGTCAGGAAATAGCCCTGGACAGGGTTCTAGTCATTCCTAGGTGCAAATTCAGAAATGACAATTAACCAAATATTCAGACTCAACAAGGTCAACAGACATGTGTGGGATTCAATTCAGTTCAATTCTTTTTCTATAGCACTCTTTGCTGAGTGCTGGTGTAGAGCACTGCAACAAATACTCAGGTAAAATGCAAATAAAGATTTTATTAATTAAGTAATCCACCTTAATAAAAGGATAAGTGTCTGTGTATCTGCTTGTCTGTCTGGTTGCTTTGTCTCTTTCATTCCAACAGACGGCGCATCACAAAGATTATTAACACTTTTACGAATCCCATACCATATGGCATATATCAGAAACATATGCATTGCACTGGTCGTTCCAACAGATGGCACATCATAAACATTTGTTGTAATAAAATGAATTCTCAAGCATTAACACCACTTTTAAGGAATTCCATGCCAAATGGCACATAACAGAGACATATGCATTGCATGGGTCATTCCAAGGGATAGGTCATTCCAGGAGATGACAATAATAAAATAACAATAAAACAATAATCAAATCTGTCAGTAAAAGAAAATAACGAATAAAAGTCAACATCTGACTAGAAGCAGAACCCACCAGTCCAAAGCTGATACCAACTGTTACTGACTCTTCCCTATTCTCTTTTTGTTCTTGATAGCTTAATGTGGCAGTTGGTGCCACTGCTCTGCTGCCTAATTGTTGGCCTGCCTTTGGAAAAGCCATCTCATGGTAAAGGGGCACTGGAGTCTTTGGGTAGGAGGGTTCTTTCATCTGATTGGTCGTCTCAGCACTGATTCCGCTGTGGAATGGCCAATAGTGGAGAGGCGGCTTGTTAGCCGAGGTCTGCAGGACTTTGAACAAATCTGTATCCTCACATGGGATAGTTCTGTATTTAGAGAGTGGTGTGATCTATTCTTGCATTTTGCATTGTAGTTTGTATTATTGTATCATATTTCCGAGGTGGCCATGATAGATTAGCCATCAAGCTCTGTGAAGAGGATTAAATGTGTTCTGTTTTGTGTGTTGCATTTCCCCAATTTTCTGACACTCACTTGCATGCCTGAATTACCTCTCTCTCTGAATTGACTTTCCCAAGATTTCTTCCACTTTTCTGCCTATAAGGGTATTTTTGGGGAGTTTTTTCTTGTTTTCTTAGGGAGTAAATGCTGGGGGGCTGTCAAAAACAGCGCCTGTTAAAGCCCATGGTGGCACTCCTTGTGCGATTTTGGGCTATATAAGAAATAAATTGTTGTTGATGTTGTTGTTAAGCATCTTGTTTTTAATTCTGCAATGACTTTTATCACATAACTCCAACAACAGATAAATGATTTTGCCTTTTGTGCAGATTTTCAGTATACTGTAGAAAACACAATGTAGATACATAAAGCTAAGCAGCACAAGCCCACTCCTCTGTGTTGTGTGTTGGAATATGGAATTTAAATGGTGACCAATCAGAGAATGACACATTGTAATGAGCAGGATCCAATCAGGGAAGAGCCACATAATAAGCACAAACCAACCAGCGTGCAATGGGGTTAAAATTTACAAAAATCATTATTTTAACCCACTGTGGTCCATAGGGGGTGCTGCCAAGCCCCAAATTCCAGACAGAACTATGCACAGACATTCACAGGTTCAAATGAAGGTTGTTTTATTTGTGACAATACCTTAAACAAGTTTCCCTTTGCCTCAAAGGACACCACACAGTAAAATATAATAACAATTCTTCTGAAATTCCTCTCCTTCCACACCTCACCAACAAGCATCGCTTGCAAGTTCCTCCCGACTCCGACTCCCAGATGCAGGTGAGGCAGCTTCTTTCAAGATGGACCTGGGGGCATTTCCAGTGCCTCAGGATTACATGACTGAAACACTTTTGGGTCAGGCAAAAAGCCCCCTACAGTGCCCCCTGGTGGCACCCAAGAACCCCAACACGGCCGTTCAAAAGGACTGCATTTCCCAATATGCCCTTTGGGTGCACCAATGGAAGGTCCACCAGAAGGAAGCTGCCACCCTGTGTAAAGGTGGGATACATGGCCTCAGGAAGCAGTTTCCCTTTGTCCTTATGTTATTTGGGCCTCCCAGCTGGGAAAGGTGGCAGTAACCAACCCAGCCAGGATGCCTGTCCATCCACGTTGTGAACTGCAGAAGGAGCACCAAGTGCAAAAACCCCAGGCACAACCACTACAGGCATAGTCCTGGGTTCAAATCCAGTTTTTTGGTGAACCTTTCACAGGTCTCTTCCCCATACTTCTGTAAAGGCTTGCAACACCTGACAGTACAGAACAGCAAACAATTCAGTCTTTACTTTATTTGCTCCACCCAGGTGAGTGACGTCCGGCTCCTCTCCCGACTCCTACTCTCTGAGCCAAGTGGAGGGCTCTCTTTTAATTCTGGACTTCCAGTGCTTAATCTATTATCTCTGGGCATGACCCCAACGGTCCTTGTGCCTCATTATTGGACAGCTCCTGCTGGCAGACCCCAGAACAACCCAACAGAGCAGGCCCATGGTATCACAACTCAATTGCTCCTTTACGGGTGGGCCAGATGGTGTGATGTTCTACTCATAGCAGGTGGTCACTTACTGTCTTGTCATTCCAGGTGCCCAGGCCCAACTAAGGTGTCCCTCCTAGTTGCTGAGATGGCAGCTCAAGTGTAGCTACTGCTGCAGCGTCTTTCAGTATTTACAATATGTCCTGGCATGGAAGGAGAATATCATTGCTTCTTCACTGTCCTTCCTTTCTCATGCCCTCCTTGTCAAACATTATGGCACAGCCACCGATTGGTCCTTCAAAATGAAATCCTGTGTCACCTGTGACACCATCCACCCTGCAATGCCACAGAGTTGCTTCAGTAGTCTCGAGCTCTGGAAGGCCATTTTAGAAGAATTTGTTTTCATCAGTTACATACGACAAGGTAGTGTGGATGAAAGGTGATAACGAAGACAAATGTCTGACATTTTAAATGAAAATGTAAAAGTATAGGCAAGGTCTAAAGTCGAGAGTCTTCAGTATGAGGCCAAAGGGGACTGTTTTATATAAGCAGTCACAGCTATGGGGCCCTGTAACTAAAAAAACGACCTCCCGCTGTTCATTTATTAATCGCTGAAATCGTTAGTAGGAAGGCATCTTAAGATCTCAATGTGGTCACTGGTTTGTAAATAAAGATACGTTCAGGTAGTTAAGCAGGCCATTCAAGGCTTAATATATCCCGGTGGTCTGGGATTTAAACTCAGAGCAGTGGAGCTGTGGGACGAGCACCACCATGTCACTCGCAGCACAACGTGCACATATTTATTTAGTTAGTTATTCACATTGACTAACAACAAATGTTTCTATTTTCTTATCTTGTTCTTTTTTTAGACAGAGTCACATGAAGCCAGCGTCTGTACAGGCAGCAGTGAAGTCAGGCCAGGCCAAATCAGATTGTCCACGGAGGAAAACCACATGAACTCAGGGAGAACTTAGAGGATAAGCAATTAGTCAGGCTTATGTTCTTTATTATTATTATTATTAGTCATTTTGGAGGAGTGGCACTGCATACTGTAGAGGGTAGTAGATCCTGGGTTCAGTTCCCATGGACTTTGTTTGCACTTTCTCCCGTGTCGGAATCGTTTTTTGTTTAATTTGGGTTTCCTTACATAACTCTAAGATGTGCAGGTTATGTTGAAAGGCAATGTGAATGTGAGCTGGGCCTGCGATGCAATTCAATTCACTGTGTGCTGCGATGAGTTCTCAGCAATAATGATATCATTTATATACTGTACAAACAGAGAGGTCATAAAGGGCTGGGGGCCATCCTGGTATCCCATTAAATGCGACTGAAAATTAAATAAAGGGGAATGAAAACAAAGTCCAGCACAACTAATGGGTGTCTGATGCCTGTACGTTGGCTATAACAGCCAGCTTCTTCAGTGCTTTTTAAATTATAAGTTCTCCAAATGCAACTCCATTTAGTGGTGTCATCTCACTTTAAATTGGTCTTGGGGCAGTAGAGGTGGGAGCTCTGGGTGAAACCCTGATGGGATATTAACCATTGTCTCTGGACTTATCCTCGGGTGTGCGGAGGAAAAAAAAGGAGGTAATAGAGGCTGCATTCTACCCAAAGATGTCACCTTACAAGAACCTTGTAGCAGCTCCTGTAGCAAAACACAGTACCAAAAATCCCTAGCCTGTCCAGGGATGATTCCAGCTTTACATTCCATAAATCTGTGTCAGGATAGGCCTGGTTTCCCCACATTTGTTAACAGGATTTGGCTGCTTTCAATGCTATTTGTTATTGTTATGTAATAGATAGATAGATAGATAGATAGATAGATAGATAGATAGATAGATAGATAGATAGATAGATAGATGTAAGGCACTACATAACAGATAGATAGATAGATAGATAGATAGATAGATAGCTGAAAGGCACTATATAATAGATAGATCTATATAATAGATCACATCGTCAGTGAACACATTCTGGCTACTAGCATCCGGCTATTGGAAACATCAGATTCACACAATCCATCGATGTATCGATTGCAGCCCTCAATGACTATTAATAACCCCGTATTTACACAGCTCAGTCCACAATTACATTTTTGATTATATTAAGACCCTGTTTCTAACCTGATGTCGATCTTCCTGTTGCTCAGTTGCTCCTTAGACTCCCCGAGATTCCCATAGCACTCTACCATTTAAATAATCATTTCCATCAAGGATCTAATTAGAGCCTGTTAGATAGATAGATAGATAGATAGATAGATAGATAGATAGATAGATAGATAGATAGATAGATAGATAGATAGATAGATAGATAGATAGATAGATAGATAGATAGATAGATAGATAGATAGATAGATAGATAGATAGATAGATAGATAGATAGATGTAAGGCACTACATAACAGATAGATAGATAGATAGATGTAAGGCACTACATAACAGATAGATAGATAGATAGATAGATAGATAGATAGATAGATAGATAGATAGATAGATAGATAGATAGATGTAAGGCACTACATAACAGATAGATAGATAGATAGATAGATAGATAGATAGATAGATAGATAGATAGATAGATAGATAGATAGATAGATAGATAGATAGATAGATAGATAGATAGATAGATAGATAGATAGATAGATAGATAGATAGATAGATAGACATTCCCATTCCAGAACCTCACTTTTTCCCCTATCAGGGTATAGTCAGGTGTGCTGTTTTGATGTTTCCTTTTATTGTATTTGATCACTGTGCATTATTACTTTTATGTTTATCTTATTTTTTTCTTTTCCCAGTTGTGTAATGGTGGTAACTGTTTTATCCAAACTTTTATAAAAGATCAAACTGATTTATCCAGGCTCCTTTGATAGGATGTGTGTAGCAAAAAAAAAAAGGTCAGGAGATGGCTGGCCAAAGCGAGAAGTCAAAACCGGGAAATCAAAACAAAAGGAACGAAAAATACATTGGTCTGCAGGGAAAAGCTAAAAGGAACACATCAAGAAATAGAAAGCAGCTCCGGAGAATGGAGAGCAAGCTGATCATGAAAACAACAACAGAAATACAAATGTGTAGCGAACATTTGTTTAAAATGGCAAACAAAACAACAAATGAATGAATGAATGCCCTACGTTAATCTACAGTCCATCACTTTTACACCGAAACTTTAACTGCATCCACCATGACAAAGTGCTTCAGAACATCAGCATAAAAATGAAAGACGTTTGTGTAATGAAGTAAAGACTTGTGTTTGAGTGTGCCGACAAATGGCCCGCAAATGGAAAAAGAGTAAGAAAAAGGATAGATAGATAGATAGATAGATAGATAGATAGATAGATAGATAGATAGATAGATAGATAGATAGATAGATAGATAGATAGATAGATAGATAGATAGATAGATAGATAGATATTTATTGTATCTACCCCATTGTTTGAGGGACTCAATGCTTTGCAATATGTTTGAAGATTTTTGTACTTTAGCTCAGTGTACCCTAATTAGTCAGTCTTATTGCATTTTTTATCTGTTAGTCATTTTCACAAAAAATTAAGCATGACAACAATTGCATTATCAACTACTACTTTTTCTTCTCTATTCTACTTCATTTCTTGGTATCCTGTTGTGTCACTGGGCGTCAATGCAGTAATGCTAAACTAACCTTTTTTCCCTTTTGAAGACACTTGGAACCAAAGAACACCCAGATTGAGTTTTCTTATTAGACTACCCAGTACAATCTTATATTAATATAAAATATGGTTTTAATGTTTTCAATGGCATACTGTATTTGTGCTTTTTTGTGCCCATGTCAGTCTGTCTGATGAATGTGGAATACAGTTTGCAGTAAAATCCACCATTCTAAGTCTGCTTTAGAGGTGGTTAGCATGAAACTTTGTTCTCCTGCAGATCCAGAGCTCTGAGACACACTACAACAACACAAAACCTAAAAGTTAGTCTCATTAACCATAAATACGTACAAAGATCAGACCAGCACAGGATCATCCTGAACTTACAGCACACTGAAACTGGTCCCACAAGACAGAAAATTTCTAGGAGTGCTGCTTATTTATTATGTTATTGTGGGTTATGTGATGTTTCATGGAAACTGCTACTCTTAAGCCCTTAAAAGCATGAGCACTGACTTCTCATTGGGGGGGTCAAAAAATTATAGGCTACAGCATAAATATTAATCCAACAATAACAATAATAATAACAATGTTGTCATGAAGTAGAATTTTCATAAAGATGGTTGTGAGGCCTCCAAAAATAGACCAAGAATCAGACCAGGGCTGTGACTAACCTGCCCAGAAGAGGCTCACCAAAATTCAGACAGGCCCCAGATACTAATTTTTGGTTTTAGCTTTAAAGGACCCCCAAAATGGGAATCTGGAATAGCAACAAAAGAATGACCACAAAGAGATCAAAACAAAGTCCAGTAAGATAGATAGATAGATAGATAGATAGATAGATAGATAGATAGATAGATAGATAGATAGATAGATAGATATGAAAGGCACTATATGATAGATAGATAGATAGATAGATAGATAGATAGATAGATAGATAGATAGATAGATAGATAGATAGATAGATAGATAGATAGATAGATAGATAGATTTTTTTTTTATTTTTAAAAGCAAACTTTATTAAATAAACACAGGAATAAATACAAAAAAACACAGTAAAAACTCAAAATCTTAAGTCTTACAAAAACACGTACACACTTTCCTAATGATGAATATTCATTTTTAAACCATTACATATTCATATTGTTCTTGGAGTATATATTTATCTAATCCCCCATTGTTTCCACCCTCCAATCCCACTTATTCTCAATTTATCCACCCAATTTATAAAGGAATGAAACACCAAAGTCAAAGCACAAATTGCAAATTATCTTCATCACATACACAAAGCACATTATTCACGCACCACATTTCCTTAAACTTTGCTAAATTATTTGTGGACTTATAAAAATTAAAATCCACTAATATCCTACTTTCACATACTTTTCTAAAAAATACAACAACATTTTCATTTCCACTCCCAGTAATCTTGTTTTTACGGTCTTCCATATTGACAGTTTTGCTTGCCCGATAATAAAATTAATTAAGTTCATATTTTCTCTGGTGTGTTTTGTAATTCTAACCCCAAACACAAACACCGTGCCATTATACGGGACCCCCAGCCCTTCTACTATTCTTTCAATTTCACTAAAAAAGGTCTGGAGCCTCTCACAATACATAAATGCATGAAAGACACTTTCCCTCAGACCACAAAAGGGCAGCAATCTGAGACCCCCGGACATATAATCGATAAGAAGGAGTTCACCGCTAGTATCCCATGTACCAACCTCCACTGCAGGTCTCCCACCCTACTGGCCAATGGCGGCTTGTACAACGACCTCCATGCGGGGTTCAGTCCTTGAGGGGCTCCAAGCTTGTCTCTCCATGGTGTGTCGTGTCTTCGTGTCCTCAGCTGCTCCAGGTTGTTCACCTTCACACAAATCCTGTACAGCTGTTTCCCCGGCACTGTAGGTAGAGATAACGCCTCTAGAGAACTTAAGGCTAAAACATTAGTCTCACCATCCCTCAGTTCAACAGCCGGAGACACAGTAAGCGTTGGAAAAGGTGTTTCGTCAGTTGGCTTCAATTGTGATGAGAAAATTCCGTGCAGGAGTGTCATGGATTCCCTGTCCATTGATGATTGTACCTGCCACAGAAACTTCTCCATTAGGCGGACTGAGTGTACCCTGTCTCCACTGCTACCACTTGTGCACTTTTCCAAGTGTAATTTTCCCAGTCAATTATGTCCTTTATTGTGGTTATTCCATGTATTATGAAATGATTAATACAATTTTCAGAAAGTCCTGTAGCAGTGCCAACAGCAGGATTGTAGAACAGTGGTTCATGAAGGACCCAAAATGTGGAGAGGTCATCACAGTCCTTTTTTATCAACAGCAGTTGCCACGCTGCTAGAAGGCTTTTATAAAACCTGGCACCTGTAAAGTCTTGATCTTATCTAAGTGGCACAGCAGTAAACTTTTCCCAAGTCCCATATGCCTGGCTTGTTTAAAGAAGAGTACGGCTAAGTTCATCCACTGGCTCTGCTCGACAGGATACAGCAGATTTGAATGGTCTGAAGGCGGAAAGCAGCAATCCTGCTGGTAATGTCAATAAGTCCTTGTCCGCCTTCATCCAATGGTAAAATAGAACGCCCTTCTGTATCCAATGGGTACCAGTCCAAAAAAAATCCATGATCGCCTTCTGTATCTGCTGAACAAGCAAAGGTGGAGGTTGTAGACAAATACACTTATGCCACAGGCTGGAGGTCACCAGGTTATTAATGACCAGCATCCGTCCTCTATAGGATAACTGAGGGAGTATCCACTTCCACTTGGCAAGCCGAGCTGTAACCTTGTCCAACAGACCCTCCCAGTTCTTTTGGATGTAGTGGTCATCTCCAAGATGGACTCCCAGGTACAGGAAGCCTCCAGTTGTCCACTGCAGACCCCTTCAGTCGAGGAGGACTACATCCTTCCAGTTCCCAACCAACACTGCACTACTTTTGTTCCAATTCACTTTAGCCAAGATGCTTTGCTGTAATTCCTCAGACAATCAGTTAATTTGTCCAAATCCTTCTGGCTTGTGATGACCACAGCAAGATCATCTGCATAAGCAGTGACTTTCACAGGGTCCATGTTGCAGTTGGGGATGGAGAGACCAGTCAGCACCTTCCTCAGGTGCACCAGGAAAGGCTCCAGCGCCAGAGCATATAACATGCCGGACAAAGAACATCCCTGTCTGACTCCTCTTCTGACACTGAAAGGTGCACACAAGCCACCATTGACCTTTATGATACCAGAAATGTCACTATAAAGTAAACGAATATGTTTAATAAAAGACCCCCCAAACCCAAACGCCTTCATGGCATTCCATAAAATGAGTGACTGACCCTGTCAAAAGCTTTTTCCTGGTCAAGAAAAATAAGACCAGTCTGAAAACCAAACAGTTCTGCAGCAGCCAAAATGTCCCGAATTAAAAAAATGTTATTAAAGATGGACCTGCCAGCCACGCAGTAATTCTGATCAGGATGCACCACTCTCCCTAAAACTTGGACCATCCTGTTGGCTAAGGCTTTAGAGAGAACTTTATAATCAGCGCATAAGAGAGACACAGGCCGCCAGTTCTTAATGAGACACAAGTCTCCTTCTTCGGCAGCAGCGTGATCACGGCTCACGGCAGCTCTGGTAACAAGCCAGTTTAAAACTCCATGGAACACTTCCAATAAGTCCAGGCCGATGACATCCCAGAACTCTTTATAAAACTCCACTGGTATTCCATCGATTCCGGGACCTTCCCTGTTTTCAGCTGTCCCAGGGCTGTGGTGAGTTCTGCAAAGGTCACCTCTCTATTTAGCTGTGCCACATCTGCATTGGGCAGCTGCGTAAGTCCTGCAAAAGGCCTGTTGGTCTTCACTGCCACCATCTCCATCTGCAGCAAACAGAAGTTCATAAAATTCGGACCACCTGCCTTATTTCACTGGGCTCTTGTGTCTCACTGCCATCGGGTGTTCTTATGCAATGTAAGATTTTACTCTGCGAGTTTTTTTTCTCTAAACCAAAAATATTGAGTTGGTGCATCCATCTCAGTCAGTCGTTGAAACGGGCCCTCACTAAAGCCCCTGAGCTCTGGTCTCAAGCAGGTGAGCCAACCCCAGTTTAGCAGAAGTCAGGCTCGCCTGAAGCTGCTCATTTGGACCCTTCTCTAGAAGCTGTTGAAATTCAGCTATTTTAATTTCTAAAGCTGCCATTTCTGACCGCAATACTTGGGTGACATTTCTGGTATACTCCTGACACAAGGCCCGGATGTGACTCTTCCCAACCTCCCACCACTGTTGTAAGCTGGTGAACTCCTTCTTCATAGCCTTCCAGCCTCCCCAGAAATGAACAAATAACTCTTTAAAGTTCTGATCTTTAAGGAGGAGTGTGTTAAAATGCCAGTATGGACTACGGGTCTGTAAGTGTTACAAATAAGTGTACAACACACCAAACTGTGATCAGAGAATCCAGTAGGCACAATAGAGCACACCTTAAATAAACCTAACAGGTGCTTAAAACTATAAAATGATCGAGTCTGCCATTGAGATCGTATTTCCACTCGTCCGCCCCAGGTGTATTGCCGACAGGCCCCATTTTAGCCCTCCATACATCTTCCAGCCCAATGTCCTTAATTATTTTACCTAAAGCTCGTGCTGAGCGAGGGTGCGGTTCCAGCCCATTATTTCTGTCTATTCTGGTATCAAGTGTACAATTAAAATCCCCTCCTAACACCACCACTTCCTCAGGGTCACACTTGGATAAAAGATCTCCTAACTTGTTAAAGAAGTGGAGCCTCTCCTCACCCTCATTCGGGGCGTATACATTAATGAAAGTGACGACACTGCCTTGAAGTTTCACCGTCACTTTCAGGAGTCCCTTTCACCAGCTCATCAGTGCTGCAAACTTCTACTTGAAGTCCTCCAAGAAATAAAATGGCCACTCCAGCACTAACATTTGTCCCATTACTAAATAAAATGTCCCCCTTCCAATCTCTGCTCCACTCCCACTGATTTTGCTCATCAATGTGGGTTTCTTGTAGAAAGGTGACATTCAAGTCTTTTGTCTGATAAAATCAAACAATGCGACCCTCTTATCTGGACTTCTCCCACCGTTAATATTTAGGGTTCCTATGTGTACACTTGCCATGGTAACAGAATAGATAGATGAACACACAATGAAACACAGGGACCACCACAAAGACTGTGGAGTAGATTTAACAGGGGGCTTAGCCATTAGGTGGTGTTTAGATTGGACTGTTTTCTCAGTTTACTTGTTAAATTCTTTAGCCTCACGAGCTCTTTAACATCAAACATTGCGGAGACTGCTTTGTCTCGTCGCAACCCGCGGACAGACGATAGAAAGAGGTCAATGTCAGGGAAAAATTCGGCCACATCCACCCCCTTTTTTCCGGCGGTATTCACCAAAAACTCTTTCACACTTTGAGCGCTGTAACCCCCCCTGGCTTTTAACTCTGGGGGCTCCGAGGCAGCAGACCCATCGGAGATATTACCGTCGTCGTTTCTTCCCCGACACTCCCGCATTTGAGACGTTATCGGCCGTCTCCGCGAAGACGGGAAAATCCTCCTGACAAGGACCATAGGCGGGATCCTCTCCAACGACCCCCGAGCCCTGACTTAAAACAATTTTCTTTCGTGCCCGATCTTCTCTTTCTCCTTGCCTCTTTTGAGCAGGACGTTTAAATTCACTTTTTCCTCTGTCTCGTTGCTGCCTCCCTCATCCATATCAATTCTCCCCACACACTTTCTGCTGCAGTCGCTGTTTGATCTACCGTTTCACTACCGCCTTCATTCGGCTCATCTCTGGGCGGCACTTGATTCTCCTGCCCTTCAGCTCTAGTAGCATTTTTATTCTTATCACCTTGCGCCTCTGCGCCATCAGCCACAATTTCGTGATCTTCCACTTTCTGCCCCTCTATTTCTGTATTTGTACGGCTAGTTTTCTTGTTCCCTTGTGTTTCTCAGGACACTGTTTAATTAAATGTGCTTCACTCCGCACCCAAAACATTTCATTTCGTTAGAAGTGACGAAAATCACATAATCGAAACCGTCCACTCTAAACTTCATTGCCACATTTAATTCATCATCCATTCTATTTAAAACCATAAAAACTTGTCTCCTAAATGACAAGACATGTTTTAAATCAGGCGATTTACAACCTAAAGGAATGTGCCGAATTTTCGATACCAGACGCCCATGCCGCTCCAACTCTTTCGCTATAGTTTCATTTTTGAGAAAAGGCGGCGCATTTGAAATTGTTACTCTACGGGACGGACGGCTAAAGGGGAAACCTGTACAAAGGAGCCATTAATAACCACCCCCTTCTCAACCACTGTCGGAACTAAATCCACAGAGCTCAAAAAAACCACGATATTCCCGCTCATTCGTGAAGCTGACTTAATATTGTCACATCCGACCACTTCGCCTACCGCCAAAACCCCCGCCTCTAAAGGAACAAACTCCTCCGATATAAGTTTAATCCCATGGCGGCGGCTCAACGCTCAAGATTAGCAGCCATTGCGGCTGCCGTGGCCTAAGCCACTCAGTACAAAAACAAGTGTAGCTGTTTTCACCAAAGAAAAGATAGAAATAAGAAACTAGAAAATTAGAAGAAAAAAGAATCACCACACTCACCTCAGCGTCCACCACCAGTTCCACTCGCTCACACTCAAGACAACCACCCAGCATGCACAGCGACAGCAAGAACAGGAAGGAGATAGATAGATAGATAGATAGATAGATAGATATGAAATACACTATATGATAGATAGATAGATAGATAGATAGATAGATAGATACTTTATTAATTCCAAGGGGAAATTCACATTTTTTTTCAAATAAGAGGGAGGATAACCATTAACCCTCAACTTCGGAACAGAAGCGGGAACAGGGGATCATTACAAATAAAAGATTCATGTATCAATAATAAAAAATACAGGAAAATACTTGACAGAACAAAAAAGGCAAAAGCATTTTCCTAAAAAGGAATTTGCAGCAACCAAGTCCAAATGCACAATTCATAGACATAAATCCAAGGAAAAAAGGCAAGAATTTCACTAAAAGCAGTAAATTCAAATAGAAATAACACAAAACTCCATAATGAACAAAATGATCTCCTGCCCCGAGCCTTCTCAGCTGACTTAAATAGCCAAAGGTTGGGGGGCTTGGGAGTGGTTTGAGCATGGAAGTCCCTCCTCCTGGTGCTCCACCCACAAAAGACAAGGTGTATAAGTGAGCTTAAATAAACAGTACATAATTAGTCAATAATAAACAAAATCATCAGAAATAACATAAAAATTGGAAACATAATAATGCAAAGGCAGGAAAAACAACAATAAAACACATGAACATATGTTAGTAGATAATAGATTTGATAAAGTGGTTTATCGCATGAAGGAGAAGTAATGTCTGCTGATCAGTGCACTGATCCAAGATGATAGCAACTTCATGCTTAGAGGAATTGAAAAGCTGAGCAAATGTGAAGATCTGGAGTTCGAGATGAACAGGATGTGGGGCACCAAGTCTAGCGTTGTGCCTGTGCTGGTTGGCAATCTTGGTATCAACATGAAAAAATTCCACAAGAATCTACAGGACACCATATAAGTGCAGAAGACTGCACTGTTGGGAGCAGCATACTCTCCAGAGGTACTAAATGAAACTTTATGTCCCTGGTCTAGACACAGATACCTCAGCAACTGCCAGTAAATGACCACAATAAACATAATTAATAATAATATTCCTTACACAGGAGACACAAATGCGGAAAAATAAAGTTAAATGACGTAGCAACAGGTCTGTAAATCCCAGCTTTGCATGCACTGCTAACAGCTGATTTAACACGTTGAATGCTGGGCCATTTGTTCTCAGGACGCTGCAGTATAGGTCTATGCATATATGATAAATAATGAGCTGCATCAAAACTCGTAAAAATGTAGAGGAATCTTTTAGAAATCAATGGATTTATTAATTGTGTCAAAATTGAAAAAATAAATCCAATGAAGAATGTAAAGAAACTGTTAAATACCTAATTTTCACCAGCAACATGGCTGATAGTCTGCATATAAATGAGAGAACCTGAAGCATGGCAGAGTGCAGGCTTAGGAGCACATAAGTCACGAATATAATGAATTTCTTTGTGCTTTACATGCTTGTGGCACACAATGCATTTGGAAGTTGTTGACTGTTTGCACTCAGTGGGTGGGAGAATGTCCAATTTAACAAACGAGAGGAGCCCATTCAGTCCACCAAGCTCGCTTGTTTAGCAAATAGCTAAGCTCTCCCAATATCTCATCCAGATCATTCCTAAAGGTGGTCAAGGTTTCTGCCTCAACTACATGTCTCAGTAATTTGCTCCAGAGTCCCACAACTCCTGAGAAGTCAGACGCCTTGTGATAAAGAAACACCATTGGGGCAGCTGTCCGTATCACTACCAGAGCATACAGGTTTCACATCTCTCGATCACTGTCATTATCATCAAAATATTCATCTTGTAAAAAATCTAATTGTTTCTAAACATCAACAACTTTTTATGTGACAAAATAACTAAGACTCTCTATTTGTAACAATGCGTTCCTCAAGCTGTTGCGTACAATAAATACATTCTATGACTATGACATTCTAGCAGAGATTGCCAGCATGCAGACTGCGTCTATGGTGGCTGTTTACTGATGCACAAGTTACATCAAACGTTACTCCTTGACAAGCTCAGTGAGATAGGAGTTAACTTGTACTTCCTGTTCATAGTGTTCACTCTAAGCAAACGCATATTGTAACCCTCTTTTAGGGCTAATGTCGACTTTTGTCGACAGCAGGGTTCAAGGTTGGATGTTGACTTTAGTTAACATCCAGAGGCAGAAGGTAATAAACAGCTGTAGATGTCGATAAACCTCACCATCACATTACAGGTAGACCCTCTTTGCTAGGAGGACTGTTAGACTCATTGACTTAACATCGAATCCCTGTGTTTGTGTGTGTGTGAGGATTGCAGAGTAAACATCGTCTAGAATGGCATTGACTTCGAGCAAAAGAGCAAAGCAAATGTGCAAAGCAAAATACTCTGTGGGCATTATTATTTTTTTTTTTGCTTTTTGCATATTATTGCTGAATCAGACTGACTTATCAAACTCTGATTTTGATGCAAGTGATCTGGAAATCCAAAATGAAAGGCAGGTAGCTATTTCCTTTCCAGAAAGTGCCTTTCAGAATGTAAATGGTTAGACAAACAGGTATGTAGTAAGTATGTAAGCAGTATTTCATCCGATCTTAGAAAGCTAATGTTTAATGTTAAATGCGTATAGTGTTTGCGTTGTTTGCTTTTTAGAAAATTGAGTTTTTGGGGAAAAAATATTCAGACGTGGGTGAAAATGAAAAAAATAGTTAAAGAGTTAAATGGAATTATATTAAAACTTGTATTATAACTTTGCAAATAGTGTTGTTCACCACCATTTATGACTTGACTGATTACACTTTTCACATCTGCTCCTGGCACACACACACACACAAAGTTCTCCTCTCACTTGAAAACCATTGACATTTGTGCATTGATTGGATGGAGAGATTGCCTTCTTTGCATACATAAATAAGGACGTGTAAACAGGAATCATGGGTAAATGTTCAAAGATAATTATTATACTTTCTATTTCATGTAATTCCCTGATAATATTAGGTTAGTCATTATATTGTTAGGGACCAACATTTAATCTATATGTTTATGGGACTGTATGGCAAAAATTCTGATTATGTTGTCACCATCACTGCAAACTACTTGTTAGGCAGGCAAGTTAAATAGAAATCTACCCTTATGAACATGGGTTTATACTGCAGTTAATTTGTTCCTCATTTATGTTAAATGGATTCTAACATCCATCCATTTTCCAACCCGCTGAATCCGAACACAGGGTCATGGGGGTCTGCTGGAGCCCATCCCAGCCAACACAGGGCACAAGGCAGGAACCAATCCCGGGCAGGGTGCCAACCCACCGCAGGACACACACAAACACCAAGCACACACTAGGGCCAATTTAGAATCACCAATCCACCTAACCTGCATGTCTTTGGACTGAGGGAGGAAACCGGAGTGCCCGGAGGAAACCCACGCAGACACAGGGAGAACATGCAAACTCCACGCAGGGAGGACCCGGAAGGCAAACCCAGGTCTCCTAACTGCGAGGCAGCAGTGCTACCACTGTGCCACCGTGCCGCCCTGGATTCTAGCATTTTAGATAAATATGAAATGTAAAAAGGAAATTATGCTTTCTAATACTGCCGAATTACTACATGTTTTTTTTTCTGAGACAGTCTTGCTAAGTAGCTCCTCTCTTTTGTGCGTCCACAGGTCTCTATATGCAGGTCTGGCAGTGATGATTCTACTCAAAGCATCTTTGAGCATCTGTCATTGTGAGCCGTTCAATTTGCAAATGTTCCACATTATAAATAATTTGCAGTCTGCCCGTAGGTGGTATTAATTTCGGTCACATCTATCCAATTAATTGTTTATTCATTTTGATGATTCAGGATAGATATTGATACACAGTCATATCGGATTTGAATCGCTTTCCAAATTAAAAAGAAAAACAAAATAGAAAAAAGGTAGGACATTAGCCAAAAATCAGAATGCGTCATGAGTCACTTTCACCAGCAATTTGAAGGTAGCCTTAGTAGCCTTTAGCACCACATGGACTCAAACACAGCTTGTGGGGACTTTTCATCTCATTTTGACCATTTTGACTTTTCTCAGACATTGATCTCAAACTTGGAGTATTAGCCTACCAACTTTACAATTAGGGAGGCAGCTGACCCTATGCAAAACAGTATTGCAACAAAATGGGTGTGAGGCCTCCAAAATGTAGCCACACTGCAGGTTAGGACCTTGACAGGCCAGCTCAGAAGAGGCTTACTCCTCACTGCTAACTGCTGACTTTCAGACTAGCAGGTTTCAGACAAGGCAGAGATGGCCACATAACTAGAAAAGTCCAAGCATAAAGCAAAATCCCCAACAAGGAGCATGATGGCCTGAAACCCCTGGCTTTTGCACTAAAGAACAAACAAAGAAACTTTATAAATGAAGATGTATTTAACAGAAATGGAAAAATACAGCAAAATACTCAAAAGAGCCAAAAGTTGTCACCAAAAAGGCAATCCTAAGGGACCAATTCCCAAAAAAACACAACCTGAACGCAAAATCCAAGAAAAATAGCTGAAATTCAGAAAACTAAAAAAATAAAAATCCTTAAAATACTCAAAGGCAAGTCAGTAATCCGCTCCTGGACCTCTGCTGTTTTCTGACATTTGTAGTGAGAAAGAGGATCCAGCAGTAGTGATGTCATTGTGGCCCCGCCTCCCAGGGCTCCACCCACAAAGAACATCAGAACGTTTAAAAACACAGTAAAAAATAACAAACATGATGGAAAATACTATGTTGGAGTTACATCTTTCAGATTCAAGCTGGCTATCTGGGTGAGGGACACTAGGGGGCCATGCTCTTTCTGACCTATTCCACCTTCTGCCTCTTTGTCTCCCTTTTCAGGAAGTTAAGGAGCTTTGTAAACCGATTTCAAACATGATGGAAAATACATAAAAATGTGAAACATAATTGAAAATATAATATAAAATACACATAAACCCAGATCTGTGCATACAGTAACAGACAGCGACTGAGGAGAGTGCAGAGTGAACCCGCAGGGGTTGCCCCTGACATTTACATCTGCTTGTAGGTTCCCTCTTTTCTTGTCTTACTCTGATATATTTCATCTACAATGGAGATGTGGTGAATCCCATGTTTGAATCATTTAGTAAATAAAGTTAATCAAGCTCCTTAATATTATTGTGACCATTTACTGAAAGGTACAGAAATGCCATAATTTGGTGGGCACGACTACCATTCCATGTCTTGTAAAGTGAATTTTACAATCTTGTTAAACTACAGACCGCCAGCAATTACCGGGATCACATCATTAAGCCAAACCCCCTTTTAAAATTTTAAAATAATGAACGGGAAGTGGTCTTAAAAAGATGTAGTAAATAATAATTGAGCTAATGAGGGAGTCACTTGGAACCCACAACTAGTTTATGGCTCCTTCAAGAGATCAGCTAATTGGGGGCCATGCATGCAGTGGACAAACACAACTAGGATCTTAAATTGTTTTATTTTTTATTGGATTTTTGTCTACTTTAATTTAATTCAAGCCATCTAACACCTTGATAAAGCTCATACTTAGTATAATTTGAGTACTGTTTTAGTCTATGGCACCCTCACTCTCTGTTGGATCTTATTCATTCATTCTAATAAAGTATCTTCAAATCACAGGCCCTATCTTGGCAGCATTAAGTGCAACACAAGAACCACCCAAGGCTTCAATCATAACGTAGCATAGCATTCTCAAGCCTGCTTCATTCAATTACGAGCCACAGAGGCCAGATCTGATCTTTGCAGCAGTGGCTACAACACAGGGACCACCCGACATTTGTCTATAACAGGACTTATGCACCCTCCTGTTTTAGGGTCTCATTCCTCCTAACCCGCATATTATTGATAGATGGAAAAAGAATGGTCATGGAATGTATAAATTACATTGATTAAACAGTTTTTTCAGACCCTTTCTAAATGGGTAAATTTAGAAGCTTTCACCCACAATTTACACTTATTAACAAGAAAAAAGTGACAAAGTGAAAACATGGTTTCAGAAAGGTCTACAAATGTATTAAGAATCAAAAACTGAACTTTCTTATTCATTTAAAGGTCGGAATACTTATCTCAGTACTTTGCTGAAGCCCCTATGGCAGCAATTACATCTGCAGACCCTTAATTCAGTACTTTGTAGAAGCCCCTTCAGTGACAATTCAGACTTTGAATCTTATTGGTAAGTCTCTACAAGATTTGCACACTTGGATTTGGGCAGTTTATCCCATTTTTCCTGGCAGATCCTCTCAAGCTCAATTAGACTAGATGGGAAGTGTCTGTAAACTTCCATCTTCAGGTCTCTAAACTGTTATTCTACGGGGTTTAAATCAGGGCTTTGGATGGGCCAATCAAGGACGCTCAGAGACTTGTCTTAAAACCACTCCAGTAATGCGTTAGCTGTATACAAGGGACGTTCAAAACGTTTTCAAAAATAAATTACATCACTTTTCTACATGGTCACCAAACTTTGTGATCAGTCGCATGACACTCTCAGACATGACCAATTACTACTCCTCCCACCTTCACCATTTCAAATGAAAATATAACAGTGTGGAAACTTTTTGAATATTCCTTGTACTTTGGGTCATTGTCATGCTGAAAAGCGACTTGTCACCCCAATCTGAGGTGACGGGCACTAAAGAGCAGGTTTTCTTCAAGGCCTCCTCTCTGTACTTGTATCCTTCGTTCAATTATGACCAGTCTCTTTGTCTCTGCTGCTGAGAAGCACTCCCATAGGTTGATGATGTCAACACTATACTTCACCTTAAGGGATGGCATTAGACAAATGACAAGCAGTCAGTGCCTGGTATTAATCTGACATTTTTTTTCCTGAAGAGTTTAATTTTTGTCTCATCAGAGCAGAGAATCTTTTTTCTCTTGCTCTTAGGGCTCTTTAAAAGAATTTAGAGAAACTCCATTATGCTTTTTATTTAACAGTGGCTTACTTCTAGCCCGGGGTGGTGGGCAGCAGTGAATGCAGGTTTTTATTCTAACCATCTTCTTAATCAGTGAGCCATTTTTCCTGCTGATTAACTTGTTTGGTCTTAGTCTTAATTGACGTGACTCAGACCCCTTAGTTGTTTCTTTTTCCTTAATGAGCAGCCACAATACCAGCTAACCTGAAAATAAAGAAAGGTGAAGATCTCGGTCATTTTGGTCTGCTCAGGTCACCAAAACATCTTGATGGTGATCTTAGAAACAAAGAAAATCAACAGTCTGCCGTGGCAGAATGAGAGTAGCAGCAAGTCATGATGTTCAATAAAGACTTTAATTAACAGCAAGAATTGGCTTCTCATTAAGAAACTGGTTGGAGGTTGATGTTCCAGTTTAGCTGGTCACCTGTGGGCTCGTTTCACATCTCGTTTCTGTTTGGCTGGCTTTTAATGAAGAAGTGAATTAATTCAGAGGACTGAATCCTTATAAACAGGGCGATTAAAATGAAGGGAAAATTAGGAGTTAATTAGCAGCGAAAACTGTTTGCTGATTAGGAAAAGGGTTAGAATGAAAATCTGTAGCCACTGCTGCCCACCAGGACCATAGTTGGACACCCCTGTTCTAGCCACTCTACCATAACCACCTGATTGATGGAGTTCTACTGAGCTGGTCATCTTTCTGACAGGTTCTTCCATCTCAGTAGAGGTTCTATTAGAGTGACCTTAAGTTGTAAGTCACCCCTCTAACCAAGGACCTTCCTGCCTGGTTACTCAGTCTGGCTGGACAACTGACTCTAGGAAGAGTCCTGGTGGTCCTAAACTTCTTCAAATGCACACCTTGTTGAGGCTACTGTTCTCCTAGGAACACTCAAATCTTTAGAAATGGATTTATCCCCTTGCACTGATCTGTGCCTCACCACAATTTTATCACAGAAGTCTACACAGAGTTCCTTGGTTTTCTTGGCTTGGATTTTGTCCTGATATGCAATGTGAATTGTAAGATCTATACACAGGTAGATGGATGCCTTTCTAAATAATGTCCAATCAATTCAGTTTGCCACAGGTAGACCCCAATCACGTTCCGAACACATCTCAAGGAGAGTTAAAGCAAACTGGGGGCACCTGACCTCAATTTGGAGTTCCCCAGCAAATAGTCTGAATAGTTACATGAAGGAAAGATTACAGGTTTGGGTTTTAAATCAAGTAGGGGGCTTTGCCCCCTGATTGCTTCGCTCGCCAACCCCCGTGCATGCGCTACACGCTAAACACTTCACAGCTTTGCTGCTAGTGTATGGGGAAGCGGATGTACAATTTAAACAGATTGTTATTTTCATCGGAATTGTTACATATGCATAATAGAACTAACTATTTTACATTACAGCGAGTAATTAACCATAGTAAAAAATAGTAAAACGTAATAAATTGAAAGAAAATTATGTTTCATGTTGCATTAGAGGTATTCATTGCATTATAAGTTTTCATTCTGTTTGGCTTTGAAATTAACATGCAAATACTTTTTAAACTTTTACTGTAAAACTTCAGTAAAAACAATTTTTGGAATTAATTTTATGTCAATATCCCATTGAATTTTGATTCCGTGTTTGGACTTACATTGTGACAACGCAATGCATATCTGCCCGTGAGTGAATATTGTTTCTTTCTCTCTAATAAATAAACCAAACTTTTTCAAATGTTTGGCTCTGAGATTTGTTAATTGTTATAGCAAAAGCTATTCTAACAGGAAACTGTAAATGTTTTAATACGAATGGCATATCAAGATCATCTTTGGTGTCTAATGTTATCCGCGGAAGGTGTACTACATTATCTTTCTTGTCGCCTGTTAAAATTTTACATGTCAGAATTGTTCGACCTATTTTGAATACAACTAATCTTGTCATATTGTACAGCCAATCACTCAAGACATAATTTCCACAATAACATTATGATACATCCTTCTTTCAACAGTAATTTGGTCGGTGGAAGAATGGACGGTGTTAATGGCTGTAGATATTCTACGGGATATTGTAAGTTGATGTTTTCATCTTCTGCACCATCACCACCAACTGTTTCAGCATTGTCTATTGATACTCATTTAACCAGTTTGCTGTGTAACTGTTTAACAATTCTCACCTTAATTCGTTTGACTTCATCTTTTCTCTGTGCTAGGATTGTCCGTGTACTCATTTCTTTGGTTGATAACCCTTTGGGATGAAATTCCTTAATAAGATATGGACATAATACGTCTGCTTTCATTGGGAACCTAAAGTGAGGAAAACGTTAAAATTTATAAGAGCTGAGTGTGCAGGATCTTTGTCTGACAAAAGTATTCACATGAATGAGAGGTGAGAGGACCGTGTGCGTGGTGAAAAATGGTTGAGAGGAGGGCGGGCAATAGTCTCATCTTGTGGGACTTGAAAAATTCTCTTGGCAACAGTCTCGACTCAAGATTTTCTGTTATAATACAATACAATTTTTATTTATAAAGCACAATTTAAAAACAACCGAGGTTGACCAAAGTGCTTTACAACACTATTAATAAATACACAGTAAAACAGACACAAATTATAAAACATGATATCACACAAGCTGTAAACACAGGTGAAGTTCCTAAGGCCAAAAACACAGAACAATAGTCCAAGAGATGTTGAACGCCAAGGAAAATAGATACGTTTTAAGAGTGGACTTAAAAACAGACAAGGTTGGAGCAGTTCTGATGTGAAACGGGAGATCATTCCATAACTTTGGACCAACAACAGAAAAGGCACGGTCACCTCTGGAGATAATAATAGAGAGATTTAAATTTGTAGACCTTGCTGAATACATGTTGCCAGTTTGTCATTACAGGTTATAGATTGTAGACTGATGGGCAAGAATGACAATGGTATCCACTTAAAATGAAATCTGCAACACAAAAAATTAGCAGAAACTGAATGGGTCTGAATACTTTCTAAATCCACCATACTTGTTCCCCTAAGTCAGATGAGAAGTAAGGGGCAAAGTTAAACCATAATCAGAAGAACAAGCCTACACTATATAAAATGAGAGAATTTCTAAGGGGGCAGCATAGTGGCACAGTGGTGGCCCTGCTGTCTCACAATAAGGAGACCTGGGTTCTTATCCTGGGTCCTCCTGCATGAAACTTGTATGTTCTCCCCGTGTCTGGGTGGGTTTCTGCCGGGTGCTCTGTTTTCCTCCCACAGTTCAAAGTTTAGCGGATTGACGACACTAAATTGGCCCTAGTATATGCTTGTGTGTGTGATGGACTGCCACCCTGTCCAAGGTTTTTTTCCTGCTTCATGCCCTGTGGAAGCCCGGATAGACTCCAGAAGACCCCACGACCCTGTTCAGGAAAAAGCAGTTCAGAAAACGACTCTCTGACTTCCAAGGGGATGAATATTTTTTACAGGCAGTGTATCTAGAATGCTAGGCAATGACATTAGAACATTACAACACTCTAGACGAGAACATGCCATTCAGCCCAAGAAAGCTCGTCAGTTCTATCCACTTATTTCTTCCAAAGTCCCTAAATCTTACTGTCTAACAGACTACTTGGTAGCTTATTTCAACTGTCGATTGTTCTTTGTGTAAAGAAAAACTTCCTAATGTTTGTGTGAAATTTACCCTTAAGTTTCCAACTGTGTCCCCATGTTCTTGGTGAACTCATTTTAAAATAACAGTCTCGATGCACGGGACTATTTCCCTTTATAATTTTAAACACTTCAGTAAGGTCTCCTCTTTGTCTTGTTTTCCTTAAACTGTAAAGGCTCAGCTCTTTTAATCTTTCCTCCTAACTCATCCCCTGTAGCCCTGAATCAGCCTAATCGCTCTTCTCTTGACTTTTTCTAGCGCTGCTATGTCCTTTATGTAGCCTGCAGACCAAAACTGCACACAGTACTCGAGATGAGGCCTCACCAGTGTGCTATAAAGCTTGATCAGAACTTCCTGTGACTTCGATGTTAATGTTGATTTTTTTTTATAATTATGTCTTTCATTTTTCTATTCTTTAATATGTAAAGCACTTTGAGCTACTGTTTGTATGAAAATGTGCTATATAAAATAAATGTTGTTGTACTCCACACATCAAGGCGCTATATAACCTGACAGTCTGTTAGCCTTCTTAATGGCTTCTGAACACTGACTGGAAGTCGATAGCTTAGAGTCCACTATGACTCCTAAATCCTAATCATAAGGTGTACTCTCAATTTTCCAACCTCCCATTGTGTATCCAAACCTAACATTTTTCCTTCCTATGTGTAATACTTTACATTTACTGACATTAAATTTCATCTGCCACAAATCTGCCCGAGCCTGTATGCTATCCAAGTCCTACTGTGATGATATAATGGATTGCAAATTATCTGCTAATTACTACTTATATTCCTATCCAAATCATTTCTATATATTAAAAATAGCAGCAGCCCCAGCACTGCCCCCTGCTGGTCACCACTCTTAATATCAGCCAATTTTGATGAGGTCCCTCGCACCATCACCTTCTGCTTTCTGTGTCTGAGCCAGTTCTGCACCCATCTAAAAACATCACCCTGAACTCCCACTTCTTTTAGTTTGATGCCCACCTCTCATGTGGCACCTTATCAACTGCTTTCTGAAAGTCAAGATAAATAATATCAACTGCTCCATTTTGATCGTATCCTTTTGTTTCCTCCTCATAGAATTCCAACATATTAGTAAAACACGACCTCCCTCTTCTGAACCCATGCTGACTGTTCAGAATAACTCCTGTCCTTGTCATGTGTTGCTCAATTTTATCCTTAATAATTCCTTCCATTAATTTCCCTGTGATGCTTGTTAAGCTTAGTGGCCTATAGTTGCTTGGATCTGCCCTGTTACCCTTTTTATATAATGGGATGATATTTGCCATTTTCCAGTCCTTCGGAATCTCTCCAGTGCACAGTGACTTCCTAAAAAAGTGCATCAAGGGTTTATATCTGTACTCACTTGCCTCCTTAAGAATTTCTTCTGATCCTGGTGATTTGTTTGATTTCAGCCTATTTAATCTGAGCATTACTTCTATCTTTACAATTTCCAACTCCATTAGTACCTCCTTAGTAGTCGTGTTTACCACTGAGAGGTTATCCACTTGCTCACTTGTAAACACCTCAGAAGAATGTAAGTTTAGGGCATCCGCTATGTCATTTTCTGTATCTTTTAATTCCCCTTTACTATTTCTGATGCATATTTCTGATGACAAACTCACCCCGGCATAATGTGTGTGCTTGTTTGTCCTACCCAGCACCCTTGAATAATGAAGGTATGGTGAGGACACTGGGGAATCCCAAAAATGGTTGTAAAGACTGATTCTGAAAGATAGCCAGAAGCTCCACACTTCTGCAAACCCGCCATTCAAAGCTGAAGTGAGGCAGGGTCATAACCCGAGCTGTGTTTCTTCTCCTCCTCTGCATGACAATGCCTCCTCTGTGAGTCATGCGCTTGTTCAGGCATTTCAAAAGCACACAGTCGACGCTCTCTTTCCTAACGCTGTGAGTCAAATGAGACAAAAATAGTGAGTCGCCTCACATCTGGATCGCTGTGCCGCTGTGAGGTGAAGACGGAAAGACTTGAGTCAAAACATAACTCCTCCGACTCGACTTGTTGCTGGGGTCCCATGTATGCTGTGACAGCTACTGGGAACCTCCACTGAGTCATGGGTCAGAGGGCCAACATCTGTGAAAGAATGACATCACAGAGAAATGTGCCCATATATGGGGGGGCTCCCCTCGGGGAATGGTCAGGCTGTAAAAGGCAGTAAAGATGAGAGTACGTTGACTAAAGGGAGGGAAATGTGCTCTGGTTTTCCTCCCAAAGAAGTGCATGTTTGGGTGGCACAGGGCGAGTGAAGCAGAATGGTGACCTTTACAGGGTTGGTTTCTATTTTTCATATGGTGGTGCTGGAATATGCTGTGGCCCCACATGAACGTATTAAGAGAATTTGAGAAATTTGTAACATGTTATTTCTAAAGATTTGGACTGTTCTTAGAGGCACGGGTACTGAAGGTCATCTAATGGTAGTTACAGGGAAGTTGTTAAGGACAGCAACAGTCAGAGTTCACAGCAATGTGTAGATGGGAAAATACTACATCTAATGAATGAATGAATGAACAAAGAAACTAATGCATGCACAAATGAATGAATGGATGGATGGACAAACAAAACTAACTAATTGAGTAACTAATAGGATAATGAAAACCAGGCGAAAAGACTGTAGAAAGCCAGACAGCGTATCGGTGGACCAGCTGGGCAACTCCATTTACTCCAACAAGATGACAGCCTGAGATAGCTCAAAAAATGTTCTGTCAGAGAGTGCTCTGTCCTCATTGAAAGCACAGTTAAAATGAGACACAACTTTTCGGAGACCACCCATTTTTATGGGGTCTTGGGTTGAAGGGGCGGGGCTGGGGTCAGCTCTGTGCACTGTGGCTGGGGCTAGGAGTCCTTCTTTAGTATCTTCTCAAAGAAGAATATACAGTTACTGACAGCACCCTATCTCATCCCGGAGTGATATCGCTTCACTCATTAGAGCCTGAAAGGTGGTCCCCAGACACACAAAGCATGACACTGGAAAAACTGCTTTGTGTCTTGATAGTCTCGTCCCCGTGCAACCCTAAAATGGACTAAGTAGGTTTAAGAATGGCATGTAAGGTTATAATAAGGTACATTCAATCTTACTGTGGCTCTAATTATTATGATAAAAGCTATGGGGGACCCATCCATCCATTTCCCAACCCGCTGAATCCGAACACAGGGTCACGGGGGTCTGCTGGAGCCAATCCCAGCCAACACAGGGCACAAGGCAGGAACCAATCCCGGGCAGGGTGCCAACCCACCGCAGGACACACACAACACACGGGCCAATTTAGAATCGCCAATCCACCTAACCTGCATGTCTTTGGACTGTGGGAGGAAACCCACGCAGACACGGGGAGAACATGCAAACTCCACGCAGGGAGGACCCGGGAAGTGAACCCGGGCCTCCTAACTGCGAGGCAGCAGCGCTACCACTGCGCCACTGTGCTGCCCCGCTATGGGGGACCAAATGAAATAATACTGAGCTAGTTCAGCCAGGGGATGAAAAGAGTGAAGGCACAGTCAGATTTTAGTCAAGAAACAGCAGGAATGCTGGGAAGTGTCAAAGCAAGCAGTGCAACATGCAGAATTTGTTGTTGAAGGGAACAAAACAAGTTGTCCAAACACTAACGTTTTCACACTTTTTTGCTTCCAATGACCGTGAGAAAAAGTTCTTTCACAAGAACCAAAAGATTGGGCACAGAGTCCTGAGTGCTGCCAGTTTTTAAACATATATGTCTTGACATCAAATGCATTGACATTATAATCACAGTCTTGACAACAAATCACATTACTGCAAAGAACCAGGTGTGGAGGCTGGCCCGGACACAGACAGACAGACACATTCATTTTTCCCACCACACATTTATTTACAATATATACAAGTCCATAAGTGCACCACAAACCCCCAAAGTCCTGGCCACACAATGCCTTACTTTCTTCAGGCTGCCTCCTTGCCTCCTCCAGCAAGCTCAGTCCACTCCACTCCCGACTCTCGCCTCGAATGAAGGGAGGCGGCCCCTTTTATTCAAACCCAGATGTGCTCCAGGTGCTTCCCGGCAATATCCCACCAACACGGCCCCGTGTGGTGGAAGTGCCGGCTGTATGCCCGGAAGCACTCCGGGTGTCCCTGCTCCACTTCCCTCCAGCACTTCTGGGTGTGGCAGAAGTGCTGAGGCCCAGGGCTCCCAAGGCATTGAGGCGCCCCCTGGAGGTGACCACGGGCCCCTACATGATTGAGCTTCAAAGCTCTGTACCCATGGTCCCCATAGCAACCAGGGTGGTCA
Organism: Polypterus senegalus; assembly: GCF_016835505.1. Lineage (NCBI taxonomy): Eukaryota > Metazoa > Chordata > Cladistia > Polypteriformes > Polypteridae > Polypterus > Polypterus senegalus. Next base: position 28,505,191 of record NC_053156.1, read on the forward strand.
CCCCCACGTGGTCTGAGGTGGGTGTACGCCCTCTTCCGGTCCTTCAAGGCGTCCCGGCCGGGTCGCCACCCCCCAGGCATCTGCCACAATACTTTAATGCATTTCATCATGAAGGTGATATCAAGTATAAATCTAAGGGTCCTAAATGTGTAGAGAGTTGGAAAATCATACATTTAACGTGTTCAGTGTGGTGATCAATTGCTGCTAGGTCAGGAGGATGCCCCAGAAGCTCGTAGCGATTAACAACTGGGATGACGTTTACGACGGTCTGCTTTAATGATAAAGTAAACTATGAGGTAAAAGTGGACATTTCAAGATTAAAGGAAAAATTCCACTTTAATCACAAAATAGACCTTTTCACCATGTCCTTAGTTTTTTTATCTCTGTGGCTCAAATACAGCACTGTACATTCTGTTGCTGTTGTAAAGTCGCAAAAAAAAAAAAAAAATAGGGCACAGAAGATGGTATGTGAGAACTTTAAAATGTATCGTGTCATTACAATCGGTATATGAAACGCTTGAATATAAAAGCACCACGAATGCATTTGTATGTCGGCATTTTGCTTCACCACATTGAACCATTCATCAAATATTGAAGTGCGCACATCGATCCCATAGGATCTCCAAAGCGGCTTTCGGTCACATGTAGGTAGTAAACGGAGGCTCTGACATCACATTCCGACTTCATCACACTGCGCCCCTCGACTTTTTGCTGGTACTGCAACTCGTGTACGCGTCGTGTTAATTTCTGAGGACGTGCACATCACTCTTTATAGCCACCTCCCTGGTGAGCTACACCATGCACTGCATTGAATCGTTTCCCCCCTGGAGTTGTGACTGCTTCGAAACAATAAGGCATAGAGGTTTCCCATGAACTCCCGATCGCGTCACACTTCGTATTGCATTACCCTTCATAGTCGAAACCTTTGTGTGCCACACCATGCACAACATCAAACAAATACTCTTCCCCATTAAATCACAGTTGCTTTAAGCACATAAGATACAGTGGTCTTCCATGAAATTTCGTTCATGACGCACGTTGCACTTATCACATTTCACAGCTGCCACCATGCTGTGCCGCACCATGCACCGCATCGAACAAATAATCTCCCCCTGAAGTCACAATTGCTGATCCAATAAAATGCAGGGGTCTTCTGTGAACTTATAGATCGTGCCGCACTTCGCACCACATCACTTTTTATAGCCGTCTCCCTGCTGTGCTTCACCATGCATCACATAGAAGCCATAGTTTACCCTGTGACATCACGATCACTTGGAAGCAAATAAGGCGAGACGGGAGATGAATTGTGCTGATTGGTTGACCACAAGCACGGGTGCCATCTTATAAATCTTTAAGTAGTTTGGATTTTGAAGAGTTATTCGTGAAGATGGAGTGCCACATCTTTCTTTATAGCCGCTTCCCTGGTGTCCTACATCATGCATTGCATTGAAGCAATCGTTTCCCCTTTGGAGTTGTAACTCCTTCAAAACAATAAGATGATGAGGTTTCCCGTGAACTCCTGATCGCAATTCCCTTCGTAGCGTATTGCTCTTCATAGCCGAAACCCTGGTGTGGCACTAAATTTATTGTAAAATATCAATGGGTAAAATTGTCCATTGGGTTCATGTGCATGTATAGTCTGATAAATCAGTCATCCTTTAATATGGTGCCTTTTCCAAAGGTGTTATCAAAGTAAATTATCATCCAGCCTCGGGGAAAACCACTGAATACACTTCTGAACACACCTATGGTGGATTGGGTGGGTCATTATGGCCGCTTGGTTTACTATTTGAAAATCTAACGCATTTTGCTTTGAGGCCAGGCTGGGGCCGCAGTCCAGCTGGCACCTCCCATCTTGATCCTGGCCTGTTCTCACATTCCCACAGTCTTCATTGAGCCCCTTTGTAAAGGGCTTGAACTATTTCAATCACTCCAAGGGCTGGCAGCAATCAAGTCCTTATTTATTTATTTATTTATTTATTTGTTTTGCTTCAAGGAAAAATGAATCCATCTTGGGGATGAAAGAACAAAAGCATCTGAGACAAGAATGCAAATACAAGAAAAAAAAAAACTGAAAAGGGAGCACATTTTAGTTCTTGCTCTAATTTCCCACACTCACGCTCTGTGTGCCCACCATCCGCTTCACATCAATCTTAGGAAATCCTGAAGCAACGCCCACCGAGAGCCTGAGTGTGTGAGCTGCACCCTAGGGATGAGAGGAGGAGGAAGAGGAGGCTGATGGGGATGGAAGGGCTACACTCCATATGTGCTCATCTTGATGGAATAAGTGCCCGCCTATTACTCGACCAACTGGCACACTGTGTGAGGGTGTGATATTTTATGAAAAACAGCTTCATCTGTCATTGATAGATAGATAGATAGATAGATAGATAGATAGATAGATAGATAGATAGATAGATAGATAGATAGATGTGAAAGGTACTAGATAATAGATAGATAGATACGGAAAGAATTCACAGCGCATCACTTTTTCCACATTTTGTTATGTTACAGCCTTATTCCAAAATGAATTAAATTCATTTTTTTCCTCAGAATTCTATACACAACACCCCATAATGACAACGTGAAAAAAGTTTACTTGAGGTTTTTGTAAATTTATTAAAAATAAAAAAAATGAGAAATCACATGTACATAAGTATTCACAGCCTTTCCTCAATACTTTGTCGATGCACCTTTGGCAGCAATTACAGCCTCAAGTCTTTTTAAATATGATGCCACAAGCTTGGCACACCTATCCTTGGCCAGTTTTGTCCATTCCTCTTTGCAGCACCTCTCAAGCTCCATCAGGTTGGATGAGAAGCGTCGGTGCACAGCCATTTTAAGATCTCTCCAGAGATGTTCAATCGGATTCAAGTCTGGGCTCTGTCTGGGCCACTCAAGGGCATTCACAGAGTTGTCCTGAAGCCACTCCTTTGATATCTTGGCTGTGTGCTTAGGGTTGTTGTCCTGCTGAAAGATGAACCGTCGCCCCAGTCTGAGGTCAAGCGCGCTCTGGAGCAGGTTTTCATCCAGGATGTCCCTGTACATTGCTGCAGTCATCTTTCCCTTTATCCTGACTAGTCTCCCAGTTCCATCCCCACAGCATGATGCTGCCACCACCATGCTTCACTGTAGGGATGGTATTGGCCTGGTGATGAGCGGTGCCTGGTTTCCTCCAAACATGACGCCTGGCATTCACACCAAAGACTTCAATCTTTGTCTCATCAGACCAGAGAATTTTGTTTCTCAAGGTCTTAGAGTCCTTCAGGTGCCTTTTGGCAAACTCCAGGCGGGCTGCCATGTGCCTTTTACTAAGGAGTGGCTTCAGTCTGGCCACTCTACCATACAGGCCTGATTGGTGGATTACTGCAAAGATGGTTGTCCTTCTGGAAGGTTCTCCTCTCTCCACAGAGGACCTCTGGAGCTCTGACAGAGTGACCACTGGGTTCTTGGTCACCTCCCTGACTAAGGCCCTTCTCCCCCGATCGCTCAGTTTAGATGGCCGGCCAGCTCTAGGAAGAGTCCTGGTGGTTTCGAACTTCTTCCACTTACAGATGATGGAGGCCACTGTGCTCATTGGGACCTTCAAAGCAGCAGAAATTTTTCTGTAACCTTCCCCAGATTTGTGCCTCGAGACAATCCTTTCTCGGAGATCTACAGACAATTCCTTTGACTTCATGCTTGGTTTGTGCTCTGACATGAACTGTCAACTGTGGGACCTTCTATAGACAGGTGTGTGCCTTTCCAAATCATGTCCAATCAACTGTATTTACCACAGGTGGACTGCAATGAAGCTGCAGAAACATCTCAAGGATGATCAGGGGAAACAGGATGCACCTGAGCTCAATTTTGAGCTTCATGGCAAAGGCTGTGAATACTTATGTACATGTGATTTCTCAATTTTTTTATTTTTAATAAATTTGCAAAAACCTCAAGTAAACTTTTTTCACGTTGTCATTATGGGGTGTTGTGTGTAGAATTCTGGAGAAAATAATGAATTTAATCCATTTTGGAATAAGGCTGTAAAATAACAAAATGTGGAAAAAGTGATGCGCTGCGAATACTTTCCGGATGCACTGTAGATAGATAGATAGATAGATAGATAGATAGATAGATAGATAGATATGAAAGGTACTAGATAGATAGATAGATAGATAGATAGATAGATAGATAGATAGATAGATAGATAGATAGATAGATAGATGGATAGATAGATAGATAGATAGATAGATAGATAGATAGATAGATAGATAGATAGATAGATAGATACCAATGTGACAGGTGGCCCAAAACAGTAAAGTGACAGATACTAAAGTGATACAGTATAATATTAAAGTAAAAGTAAAATAAAGTGACTTTGCTTCTGCTGATAGGGTAATGACCTAGTAATGAGATTTCAGATGTCGTGCATAGCTAATACACCAAATATAGCCTATGAGCAGAGAACTAGCATGAGGCTCAGCACTCAACTACCCCCTGCCTCATTTGGGAAGTTAAAGAGTCCAATGTCTCTGGGGACCAAAAAAAAAAAAAATAATAATAATAATAAGTTGCATTTATAGAGTGCCTTTCACAAACCCAAGGTCGTTTTACATACAGAGTAAAAAAAAACATCACACAAAAGACAAAGGAAGAAGAGGAAAGTTTTGAATTTTGAGATTTAAAGGTGGAGAAAGAGAAGCAATCTTAGAGAGACTGAGGAAGAAAGTCCCAGAGTTGAGCAGCCATAGCAGTGAAGGACCTGCCTCCCAGGGTGGAGAGTCTGGTGCGTGGGACAGTAAGGAGATTACTGCTTGAGGACCTGAGAGAGCGACAAGGAGTGTATGGAGCTGAGTGAGGTAGAGGGGGGCAAGGTGTGTAAGTAGAGTGCTTTGAAGGTGAGAAGCAGAATCTTGAATTTAATCCTTGATGGAACTGGTAACCAGTGAAGCTGGGAGAGAACAGGGGAGATGTGAGCAGAACGCTTTGTGTGGGAGAGGACTCTGAATGTACTGGAGCTTCTGTATAGATTTTGAAGGTAGGCTGATGAGGAGGGAATTACAGTAATCAACATGAGACATGTGAACCAGAGAATATGAGACAATGAACCAGAGTTTGAGCATCATTAAAGGACACAAATGGATGGAGGTGGGGAATGTTACGGAGATGATAGGATGAAATTTTGGAAAGAGACCTAATGTGTAGCTAAAAGTTAAGTGATGAATCAAACAAAACACCAAGATTTCTGACAACAGGAGCAGGTTAGACAAGTGTAACATCAACAGAAACAGAGAAATTGGATGCCTTAGAAAATAGGGAGTTTGGGCGTACCAGTAACACTTGAGTTTTATTGGCATTAAGTTATTCCATCCAAAGCTTAAGATCAGTGATGCAGTCAGTGAGTGTCCTGGGAGGTGAATCTGTAGGGAAGTCTGTACTAAGATATAACTATATTGTCTGCATAACAATTGGAGTTAAGGCCATGTCTGTGAATAATCTGACCTAAAGGAAGGATATAAAGTAGAAAAAATAATAACCCAAGGACTGAACCCTGAGGGACACCATGCTACACAGGTGAGGTGAAGGATTTATATCGGCCGAGTGTGATAAACTGTTGCCTGTTAGATAGATATGATGTGAGGCATTGAACGGCTAAGCCAGAGATCCCTAAAGCAGAGAGACGTGACAGGAGGATTTCATGATTAACAGTGTCAAATGCCGGCATTTAAGTCAAGAAGGAGGAGAATATTAAGTAAACCACAATCTGCAGACCGGAGAAGATCATTAACTACATGGAGAAGAGCCGTCTCATTACTTTGCTGTGTGCGAAAGCCAGACTGAAAAGGCTTATAGAGTGTATTGTCTAGAAGAAGAGCAGGTTCTGATCTTGTGGATGTTGTATAGAGTGAATTGGCAAGATTGAGAGACCATAACAACGTGGTCCATGAAGGACCAGGTTCAAAAATGGATGGAAGGATACATAAATAGAGCTTAATGCTGCAGTAGGTAGCATTGCATGATCACAGTATACTAGCAAAATGGAGAAAGACAGATCCTAAACAGGACAACAAGCTTGTGACCAGGAAGTAAAATGGTGTTACAAAAGTGGTTGGACAAGATCAGGGGCAGAAGGTCGATATTGAAACAAAACTGAAACAGAAACACAGATCAAAAATAACACAGAAATTGAGTCCTAAGCCAAACTAATGTTTAAATTGTCTTATTTGCAAATAAAATTTGTAATTAATGTCACACATGTGTACTCAAGGAGTGTGCTGGGGGTTCAGGGAACGATGATGTAGTAAGGACCGGTTCTGTGACAGACTTCCTTTTCCCGCTGAGAGTTAAGGACAAGTCCTATGAAGATCAATCTATGAAGTGCTCTGAGCGACTGGACTCGAAGATCTTAGTTTTTATTGTATAGCAGATTTGTTTTAACTGTCTCTTTGTATTTTATGGAAATAAAGATCTAATTCTGTGCTAGATTAATATTAATACGTATGAATTTTATATTCTTAAATAATTTATATAATAAAAAGTCTCTCTATTAAATAAAAAAAAAATCCTGTGATGAGACAAGACTTTTTTGAAGATTTTTTCAAGTCACGCACATGGTAATCTTACCTCTCATTTGTGTGAATGCTTTTGACAGACTGCTCTCTCAGCTCTTATAAATTTTAACATTTTCCTCACTTTAAGTTTCCAATTAAAGAAGACTTATTATGTCCAAATCTTATTGAAGAATTTCATCACAAAGAGTTATCAAAAGAAAAAATGAGTACACGGCCAATCCTAGCACCAAAAGATGATGAAGTCAAATGAATAAACACCAAAAAAGTCGATTGGTTACACGACAAATTGGTTAAATGTGTATCAATAGACTATGCTGAGACAATTGGTGGTGATGGTGCGGAAAATGAAAACATCAACTTACAACATCATGAAGAATATCTACAAGCGTTAACAACGTCCGGTCTTCCAACGCACAAATTACTGTAGAAAGAAGGATACTGTATATCCAAGGAAGGTAATGTAGTACATCTTCAGGGGATAACATTAGACAACGAAGGAGATCTTGATATGCTATTCGTATTAAAACGTTAACAGTTTCCTGTTAGAATAGCTTTTGCAAAGACAATTAACAAATCTCAGAACCAAACATTCGAAAAAGTCATTTTATTTAATACAGAGAATAATAGAATTCACTCATGGGCAGTTATACGTTGCGTTGTCACGATGAAAGTTCAAACACAGAATCAAAATTCAGTTTTACAGTAAAAGCGTAAGTTTAAAAATTGCTTGCATGTTAATTTCAAAAGCCATACAGAATGAAATCATATTACGCAACCAATAACATAGTTTTCTTCAAATTATTCGGTTTTGCTCTTTTTTAATATGGTTAATTACTCTCTGTAGTGCAAAATAGTTCTATTATGCATATGTAACAATTCCCATGAAAATAAAGACCTGTTTAAACATCTGCATCCCCATACGTGAGCGACAGAACTGCAAAGAGGTTAGCACGTAGCGCAGGCCCGGGGGTGGGTGAGTGATTCTAGTATTAGGATAATATTAACAGTACTTTTTTTAACTTTTCTTGGAAGCTACATTTGTTGCCATAGATGTGGTGAAATGCCAGAACAATGTGTCATTAACATCAAAGTTAAGCACCAATTATGTTATTCTGTAATACACAATGTAAGCAGTGGAGAGAATAGCATGAGCCAAAGCACCAACCAGGTGTCCCCATTTAATAAACCAAGCAAACCACATTTGTGCATGATGGCACAAATGAAAAACAATATGCATCAGCCCCAAAAACTAAAGGTTTCCTACATTAGGGAGGCTTAGATACCTTGAAGGAGTTTCAACAGGTTGGATTCTGGGTCCAAAATCAGACTCTGTCCTCCAGGGACCATCGGGTTTTATAAAGCCCTGGCCAGAAGGTGTGGGGGGGGGCCAGATTTGTGCCCTTCCAGCTGGGATAGTCACCCTCACTCTGTAGCTGTGGGTGGAAAAAGAGAGACAGTTAGCATGAGTGTCAGGTATTGCTTACCTCAGCAGTGTCAGGAAGGCGCATGCATGACAACAGTTGTGAAACCTGTGTGCATATGGATATCACATTTGAATTTTAATTTACAAGCAAAAGCACTGTCTTCTTCAAAGCATCATCAAATCTCTTCCTCAAGGCTCACATTAGGGAATTGAACTAATTTACTTTCAAAACTACAGCAAGAGGCCCCCTTGGGTTACAAATGTTTACAGAGTGTTGTTAAAAGAAGAGGTAATGGAACACAGAGGTAAACATGCTACTGACCCAACATTTTTTTCAACTGGTATCAAATTCAAAATGAGCCAGTATTTTTCTATATATACTGCTCAAAAGAATTAAAGTAACACTTTTTAATCAGAGTATAGCATAAAGTCAATGAAACTTATGGGATATTAATCTGGTCAGTTAAGTAGCAGAGGGGGTTGTTAATCAGTTTCAGCTGCTTTGGTGTTAGTGAAATTAACAACAGATGCCTTAGAGGGGCAACAATGAGATGACCCCCAAAACAGGAATGGTTTAACAGGTGGAGGCCACTGACATTTTTCCCTCCTCATCTTTTCTGACTGTTTCTTCACTAGTTTTGCATTTGGCTACAGTCAGTGTCACTACTGGTAGCATGAGGCTGATACCTGGACCCTACAGAGGTTGCACAGGTAGTCCAACTTCTCCAGGATGGCACATCAATACGTGTCATTGCCAGAAGGTTTGCTGTGTCTCCCTGCACAGCCTCAAGGGCATGGAGGAGATTCTAGGAGACAAGCAGTTACTCTAGGAGAGCTGGAGAGGGCCATAGAAGGTCCATAACCCATCAGCAGGACCAGTATCTGCTCCTTTGAGCAAGGAGGAACAGGATGAGCACTGCCAGAGCCCTACAAAATGACCTCCAGCAGACCACTGGTGTGAATGTCTCTGAACAAACAACCAGAAAGACTTCATGAGGGTGACCCAAGGGCCCCATGTCCTCTAATGGGCCCTGAGCTCACTGCCCAGCAGCATACAGCTCGATTGGCATTCGCCATAGAATACCAGAATTGGCAGATGCACCACTGGTGCCCTGTGCTTTTTACAGATGAGAGCAGGTTCACCCTGAGCACGTGACAGAAGTGAAAGGGTCTGGAGAAGCCATGGAGGACATTATGCTGCCTGTAACATCATTCAGCATGAGCAGTTTGGTGGTGGGTTAATGATTGTCTGGGGAGGCATATCCATGGAGGGTCACACAGACCGCTACAGGCTTGACAAAGGCACCTTGGCTGCCATTAGGTATCAGGATGAAATCCTTGGACCCATTGTCAGACCCTATGCTGGAACAGTGGCTCCTGGTGCACGACAATTCCTGGCCTCATGTGGTGAGAGTATGCAGTCAGTTCCTGGAGGATGAAGGAATTGATACCATTGACTGGCCACCACACTTTCCTGACCTAAATCCAATAGAACACCTCTGGGACATTATGTTTTGGTCCATCCAATGCCACCAGGTTGCACCTCAGACTGTCCAGGAGCTCAGTGATGCCCTGGTCCAGATCTGGGAGGAGATCCCCCACAACACCATCTGTCATCTCATTAGAAGCATGCACCGATGTTGTCAGACATGTATACAAGAACACAGGGGCCATACAAAGTGCTGCATACAATTTTGAGTTGCTGCAATTAAATTTTGGCAAAATGGACTAGCCTGCCACATAATTTTTTCACTCTGATTTTTGGGGCGTCTTTGAATTCAGGGCTCTGTAGGTTGATCATTTTCATTTCCATCAAACGATGTGGCATCCTTTCGTTCCTAACACATTACCCAGTCTACATCAGTATAGATATCCAGGAGGATTTCTTTTTCCCATTGAGATCTGATGTGTTTTCAAAGTGTTCCTTTAATTTTTTTGAGCAGTTTATAAAATCCAACGTCTGTCTATCTCTCTGCTTTTCACGAGAGAACTACTTAACAGATTTAGATCAGTTTTTTTTTTCTATAATTTTCATGAACATTTTGTGACTTCTCTCATCGCGTTAAGTATTATAGTCTGGTTGTGGCAATTTATTTGCATGAATATGAAAGAAACGCTGCGGGCCGAGGGGAAGGGGAGGCGGGACCTCAGGTGTAGGGAGCCGGACGGTACCCTCCCACTCACGTGCCAGCCTCTGTTCAAGTCGATGTACCTCTCACCACGTGTTGGAGTGTATCTCACCTCTGCTTAGCTTGCGATACCTGTTTGTTCAGCAGACATTATCATCTACAGATTGTTAAGGAGTAATATTTGATGTTTTTAAAAGAGAGAGATACAAATTATTAAATTTTATTTTTTTTTTTTATTGAAATTTTAAAGTTTGTCCTGTTCCACTACTACACAGGTGGAGCCGTGGGGGACAATTAGTTTTTCATAAAACAATGACATTTTTACGTTTCAACATTTCACATGTTGTCTTTGTTCTATTTTCAATTAAATATAGGGCTTACACGATTTTGAAATCATCACATTCTGTTTTTATACACTGCTCAAAAAAATTAAAGGAACACTTTGAAAACACATCAGATCTCAATGGGAAAAAAATTCCTGCTGGCTATCTCTGCTGATTTGGACTGATTTGATGATGTGTTAGGAATGAAAGGATGCCACATCGTTTGATGGAAATGAAAATGATCAACCTACAGAGGGCTGAATTCAAAAATACCCCAAAAATCACAGTGAAAAAATGATGCGGCAGGCAGGCTAGTCCATTTTGCCGAAATTTCATTGCAACAACTCCAAATCGTACTCAGTAGTTTGTATGCTCCCCTCCCCACGTGCTTGTATGCATGCCTGACAACATCCTAATCAGATGACGGATGGTGTCCTGGGGGATCTTCTGGACAGTCTGAGGCATCAAATGGACCGAAACATAATGTCCCAGAGGTGTTCTATTGGATTGAGGTCAGGTGAACAGAGAGTGGGGGCCAGTCAACGGTATCAGTTCCTTCATCCTCCAGGAACTGCCTGCATACTCTCGCCACATTAAGATGGCCGGGCATTGTCATGCACCAGGAGGAACCCAGGACCCACTGCACTAGTATGGAGTCTGACAAAGGGTCCAAAGATTTCATCCCGATACCTAATGGCAGTCAAGGTACCGTTGTCTAGCCTGTAGAGGTCTGTGCATCCCTACATGGATATGCCATCCCCAGAAATACCATCACTGACCCACCACCAAACCGATCGTGCTGAATTATGTTATAGGCAGCATAACATTCTCCATGGCTTCTCCAGAACCTTTCACGCCTGTCACATGTGCTCAGGGTGAAGCTGCTCTCGTCTGAAATAAGCACAGGGTGCCCACCAGTGGTAGACCTGCCAATTCTGGTATTATATAGCAAATACCAATCGAGCTCCATGGTGCCAGGTAGTGAGCACAGGGCCCACTAGAGGACATCGGGCCCTCAGGCCACCCTCATGAAGTTTGTTTCTGATTGTTTGGTCTGAGACATTTACACCAGTGGTCTGCCTGCTGGAAGTCATTTTGTAGGCTCTGGCAGTGCTCATCCTGTGCCTACTTGCCTAAAAGAGAAGATACCAGTCAGTCCTGCTGACGGGTTAAGAACCTTCTACGAGGGGCTCTGTCCAGCTCTCCTAGAGTAACTGCCTGTCTCCTGGAATCTCCTCCATGCCCTTGAGACTGTGCCAGGACACACAGCAAACCTTCTGGCAATGCCATGTATTGATGTGCCTGCCATTCTGGAGAAGTTGGACTACCTGTGCCAGCTCTGTAGGGTCCAGGTATCGCCTCATGCTACCAGCAGTGACACTGACCATAGCCAAATGCAAAACGAGTGACAAAATAGACGAGGAGGGAAAAATGTTAGTGGCCTCCCTCCATCCATCCATCCATCCTCTTCCTCTTATCCGGGATCGGGTCATGGGGGTAGCAGCTTAAGCAGAGAGGCCCAGACTTCCTTCTCCCCGACCACTTCTTCCAGCTCTTCCGGGAGAATCCCAAGGCGTTCCCAGGCCAGCCAGGAGACCTAGTCCCTCCAGCGTGTCCTGGGTCTTCCCCGGGGCCTCCTCCCGGTTGGACGTGCCCGGAACACCTCACCAGGAAGGCGTCCAGGAGGCATCCTGATCAGATGCCCGAGCCACCTCATCTGACTCCTCTCGATGCGGAGGAGCAGCGGCTCTACTCTGAGCCCCTTCCGGATGACTGAGCTTCTCATCTTATCTTTAAGGGAAAGCCCAGACACCCTGCAGAGAAAAGTAATTTCAGCAGCTAGTATTCGCAATCTCATTCTTTCGGTCACTACCCATAGTTCATGACCATAGGTGAGGGTAGGAACGTAGATCGACTGGTAAATTGAGAGCTTTGCCTTACGGCTCAGCTCCTTTTCACCACGACAGACCGATGCAGAGCCCGCATCACTGCGGATGCCGCACCGATCCGCCTATCGATCTCACGCTCCATTCTTCCCTCACTCGTGAAGAAGACCACGAGATACTTGAACTCCTCCACTTGGGGCAGGATCTCTCCCCCAACCCTGAGAGGGCACTCCACCCTTTTCCGGCTGAGGACCATGGTCTCGGATTTGGAGGTGCTGATTCTCATCCCAGCCGCTTCACACTCAGCTGCGAACCGATCCAGAGAGAGCTGAAGATCACGGCCTGATGAAGCAAACAGGACAACATCATCTGCAAACAGCAGTGACCCAATCCTGAGTCCACCAAACCGACCCCTTCAACACCCTGGCTGCCCTAGAAATTCTGTCCATAAAGTTATGAACAGAATCGGTGACAAAGGGCAGCCCTGGCGGAGTCCAACTCTCACTGGAAACGGGCTCGACTTACTGCCGCAATGCGGACCAAGCTCTGACACCGGTTGTACAGGGACCGAACAGCTCTTATCAGGGGGTCTGGTACCCCATACTCCCGGAGCACCCCCACAGGATTTCCCGAGGGACACGGTGAATGCCTTTTCCAAGTCCACAAAACACATGTAGACTGGTTGGGCAAACTCCCATGCACCCTCCAGGACTCTGCTAAGGGTGTAGAGCTGGTCCACTGTTCGCGACCAGGACTAAAACCACACTGTTCCTCCTGAATCCGAGGTTCACTATCCGACGGACCCTCCTCTCCAGAACCCCAATAGACTTTTCCAGGGAGGCTGAGGAGTGTGATCCCTCTATAGTTGGAACACACCCTCCGGTCCCCTTTTAAAGAGGGGACCACCACCCGGTCTGCCAATCCAGAGGCACTGTCCCGATGTCCATGCGATGTTGCAGAGACGTGTCAACCAAGACAGTCCTACAACATCCAGAGCCTTAAGGAACTGCGGGCACATCTCATCCACTCCCGGGGCCCTGCCACCAAGGAGTTTTTGACCACCTGGTGACTTCAGTCCCAGAGATGGGAGAGCCCACCTCAGAGTCCCCAGGCTCTGCTTCCTCATTGGAAGGCATGTTAGTGGGATTGAGGAGGTCTTCAAGTACTCCCCACCGACCCACAGCGCCCCGAAGAGAGTCAGCAACGCACCATCCCCACCATATACGGTGTTGACACTGCACTGCTTCCCCTCCTGAGACACCGGACGGTGGACCAGAATCTCCTCGAAGCCATCCAAAAGTCGTTCTCCATGGCCTCTCCAACTCCTCCCATGCCCGAGTTTTGCCCTCAGCAACAACCAAAGCTGCATTCCGCTTGGCCTGCAGGTACCTATCAGCTGCCTCCAGAGATCCACAGAACAAAAAGGTCCTATAGGACTCCTTCTTCAGCTTGACGGCATCCCTCACGCGGTGTCCACCAACGGGTTCGGGATTGCCGCCATGACAGGCACCAACCACCTTGCAGCCACAGCTCCGGTCAGCTGCCTCAACAATAGAGGCACGGAACATGGCCCATTCGGACTCAATGTCCCCACCTCCCTCGGGACGTGGTTGAAGTTCTGCCGGAGGTGGGAGTTGAAGCTACTTCTGACAGGGGAATCTGCCAGCCGTTCCCAGCAGACCCTCACAACACGTTTGGGCCTACCAGGTCTGACCGGCATCTTCCCCCACCATCGAAGCCAACTCACCAGCAGGTGGTGATCAGTTGACAGCTCTGCCCCTCTCTTCACCCGAGTGTCCAAGACATATGGCCGGAGGTCCGACGACACGACCACAAAGTCGATCATCGAACTGAGGCCTAGGGTGTCCTGGTGCCAAGTTCACATATGACCACCCTTATGCCTGAACATGGTGTTCGTTATGGCCATTCCTCCCAATCACGCCCTTCCAGGTCTCACTGTCATTGCCCACGTGTGCATTGAATTCTCCCAGCAAAACAAGGGAATCCCCAGAAGGTATTGCCTCTAGCACCCCCTCCAGAGACTCCAAAAAGGGTGGATACTCCAAACTGCTGTTCTGTGCATACGCACAAACAACAGTCAGGACCCTTCCCCCCACCCGAAAGTGGAGGGAGGCCACCCTCTCGTCCACCAGGGTAAACCCCAATGCACAGGCTCCAAGTCGGGGGACAATAAGTATGCCCACACCTGCTCGGCTCTCACAGGGGGCAACTTCAGAGTGGTAGAGAGTTCAGCCCCTCTCAAGGAGATTGGTTCCAGAGTCCAAGCTGTGCGTCGAGGTGACTCTGACTATATCTAGCCGGAACCTCTCGACCTCGCGCACTAGCTCAGGCTCCTTTCCCTTCAGAGAGGTGTGTGGTATAGCGGGTCCACAGCGTTCTCAGTAAGGGCCTATTTTAAATAAATAATCATGGCTTAACGAGGGGTTGTTGGGCCATAACAAGCTATGAGTCGATCTGCAGTGTGGGCGTTTCTCACCAAGTGCACAGGTGACGAACTGCCCACATCCATGATTGCTCCCGTGGCTAATTTGCTACAGCTGCTATGGCCCCTCATTCTTTAAAAGAAGCGCGAGTCGGTTAAGATGGAAGAAAAAGAACGAAAGAAAAGAGAAGGAAAGAGGACGGAGGTTACTGGGAGCGAACGAGGAAACAGGATGGTGCGAGAGAGAGAGAGAGAGAGAGATACACGTAGCGTGTGGGTGAGCGAGCGAACGAGCGCTCGTGGGCAGCTGCATGGAAACCTGGGTGTTAGGCCTACACCCAGGAGTTGAAGTAGAAGTCGCTCCCGCTGAGCGATCATGTAGCGGGAGTGACCGCTGGCGACGAGCCTCAGAAGGCCAGAAAGGCAGCGGAAGTCTGGAGGCTTGGTGGTGGAGTCCCCAACGTGAGTGACCTGGCCGTTGGAGGAAATCAAGTCTCGGGGACTGGGATGAGTGCCAGACCGAAGCCAGGGATCGGGAGGTCTCCAGTCTCATTTGAATGTGTAATGGGAAAAGGGCAACTGCAGAGAGTATCTTGCCTGCTGCTAAGCCCAAGCGGGATAAGCAGGTGAGACGCTAGCACAGAAGAAGCACCGGGCTTGTGTTGTTGATTTTAAAAGACTGCTTCCAAGAAACATTTTAACCTCTGGTTTTAAGGATTGTTTTTTCTATTTATTGATTTTACCTCCACGTTCCTTTTTATGGATTATTTATTGAATATTTGAAGCACTGCACTTTATGGACACTTTTGTTTTGATTGTCTTTTAAATAAATGCACTTCTGCACTTTTTGTACCATCCCCTTGCTCAGTTGTTATTGCTTCCACTGACTAGCTCACTTGGTGACATTATCGACGGTGACGGGTTGAAGGGCTCCCAAACAGAGATGGGAGCGAGGAGCTAGAACTCGCATCGTCACAAGGTGACATTCCACGTGCCAAGAGCCAGTTTCTGTAGCCGAGGATCAGACCACCAAGGTCCCCGCCTTCGGCCACCACCCAACTCACACTGCACCCAACCTCTTTGGCCCCTCCCATAGGTGGTGCGCCCATGGGAAGGAGGACCCACGTTACCTCTTCAGGCCGTGCCAGGCTGAGCCCCATGAGTGCAGGCCCGGCCACCAGGCGCTCGCCATCGAGCCCCACCTCCAGGCCTGGCTCCAGAGGGGGGCCCCGGTGACCCGTGTCCGGGCAAGAGAAAACGTCGTCCAAGGTTTTTGTTCTTCATCGGAGGTTTGTTGAAACGCTCTTTGTCTCATCCCTCACCCAGGACCAGTTTGCCTTGGGTGGCCCTACGAAGGGCATAAAGCCCCGGACAACATAGCTCCTAGGATCCTTGGGACACGCAAACCCCTCCACCACGATCAGGTGACGGTGCAAGTAGGGGTAGTGGCCTCCCTCCACCTGTTAAATCATTCCTGTTTTGGGGGTCGTCTCATTGTTGACCCTCTAGTGCACTTGTTGTTCATTCCATTAATACCAAAGTAGATGAAACTGATGAACAAGCCCCTCTGCTACTTAACTAACCAGATCAGATAGCCCACAAGGTGTGGAGTGTGGAGTGACATTTTATGATATTCTGAGGATGATGATCATGAATATGACATTTCTGAGATTTAATTCTTTACTGGTGGTCCTAGCCCTCTAAGAGCCAGTCAAAAAAGGTTAAAAACGACAAATATCAAACATCAGAAAGTGGGGTATCATTTAAGACTATTTTAAGGTCAGTGATTACAAATAGGGTCTCCTCCGGGTGCTCTGGTTTCCTCCCACAGTCCAAAGACATGCAGGTTAGGCGCATTGGCGATCCTAAATTGTCCCTAGTGTGTGCTTGATGTGTGGGTGTGTCTCCGGTTTCCGACAGATCTCGATGTTTTAGGGTGCCCTGATACCAAAAACACTGATATCTCGATGATGGGTGTGTGTCTGTCTGTTTGTGTTTGTGTGTTTGTGTTTCACAGTTTCTTGAGGAGGTCTAGAGTTAAAACGACTGGAACTTAAGCCTGTTATGAGAGGACGATGTGCCGATTAACTTTTGAGCCGAATAGTGCAAGAGAAAGAGGCACTCCAGAGGAGACTCAAATGCCATAATTCTGCAATTCATTATGAATTCTTCTCATCAATTAATATTATAATCACCTATTTTATAATCAGAAAGATCAGCTTCAGAGCGGTGAATAATATTAAAAGGTTATAGAATAGTTTGAGTACCTTGGTTCCTAGTTTTTGATTTTCAACCCATACTAGGCCTCTAGCCATTTATGGACCAATATGAGATGGTGAAAAATGACACATTTCTACTACATTCGAGAATATTTAGACTTTACAAATTTAATTTGAAGCACACATTTAAATATCTCAAATATTTGACACACCTATTCTTGTTTATTTTGTACCTAATGAAGTAAATCATTATATTTCTTACTAGCTGTCCCCTGCAGCTCCGCCCACGTAGTAGTGAAACAGAACAAACTTTCAAAATCAATAAAAAAAAAATAAAAATGTAATAATATGTATATATATATATAATATATGAAATATATTTCTTGATATACAATATTTTTGGTTTTACTGTCAGGGGCGAGAATGCAGCTGTGATCTCTTTGCCAAAAATGTAAAATGTTGGCAAAGTATTTCTCGCCATGCAGAAGGTAAGTACGCTCCAACGTCAAACGTTGCCACTATATCTGATTGTGTTGAGCTCTGACAGGAGAGCATTCCTTGTGTGGGGAGAAGAGCATGTGGCTGTGATATCCCTACCAATGAACAGCTACCCTCTAAAACAGGGGTTCTCAAACTCGGTCTTGGGGACCCCCTGTGGCTGCAGGTTTTTGTTCCAACCAGATTCCTAATCAGTGACAGCACCTGATAGCACTGAGCTCATTTAATTAGCTGGTATTATTTATCTTTTATTCTACATTCATGATTTTTACATTTATAAGAAACTTAAGAAATATTTCTGTTTTTGCTATGGATTTAAATGCCTAACTCTCTTTTTATTATATTTCGCCCTTTCTCTGTGCAGTTTGCTCCTTTCATTGAATCTTAATAACAACAATTAAAAACAAGCAAAGCAGAAGCCCAAGCAAACAACACTCAATCGTGAAAGGCTGCAACTACTTTAGTGTTAGCCCCACAAAGTAGTAAATAATGGATTAATTAAACAATTAGAACACCTAGAAAAGTAGAATGACAATCAAGATGAAAATACTGTTAAAAAAGAAAAAAATACATATAACTGCTTAGTACATTTTAATACTTTTTTTTTTTTACCAAACTTAGTTTTCTAATTTCTATATTGTTCCCAAAGCAGGGAACCTGGGAAACAATAGTACACTTAATTAGCTCAGGCGTCCAACTAAAAACAGAGGCTGATTGGAACAAAAACCTGCAGCCACAGGGGTCCCCCAGGACCGAGTTTGTGAACCCCTGCTCTAAAACACATGTAGCTCTGATCTCTCTCTCAAAAACTTCAGACGTTACTCTTTAACAATCTCTAGATGATAATGTCTGATGAACAAACGGGAATCACTAGCTAAGTGGAGGCAAGGTACGCTCTGACACGTGGCGAGAGGTAGAGTGACTCGAACGGAGGCTGGTGCGTGAGTGAGGGTGGCTCCACCTGGCTCCCAACTCCTATGGTCCTGCCTCCCCACAGTCTATCTCATGGTGGCGTAACTGATCTATAATACTTAGCATGATGAGAAAAGTCACAAAATCAACCAGAATGTTCAAGAAAATTATCGAAAAAAACCCAACCTAAATCTGTTAAGTAGTTCTCTCATAAAAAGCGGACAGACATACATACAGACAGACAGACGTTGGATTTTATATATATATATATAGAGATGAATATCCCCTAATTAATGTGGCCTACAAAAATTTTGACGTTTTGCCTATTTCATTTGTTATTGGAGTTATTTATTTTTATTATTACCCCCAAGAAAAAAAAAACGTACGTGTGTGTTCCGTCTCATTTGACACCACGGATGTCTCCAAAGGACCTAAGCAACCTCCACGAGTTGTCTAAATTTTAGAGCAGTTTAGTCAGTTTACTTTATCTACATTTAAAGGGCATTTCTTCCTGTTTCTGAAGATGAGTCAGCTGTGCGGATTTGCTCAGTCATATACAAGAAATGCAACTCTTGCAGTTTTACTAGAATAGTAAGTTTAATCAGAGGAAATTAAAGACCAAATAGAGACAAATAAGGAAAGAGAGAGAGAAAAAGAGAAGGACGGGGGCTGTTGGCTATTTTTTGGCAGCATACTTAGTTTATCGTAATCCTGCTCTTCATAAACTTCTGGCAGACAGATGTGATCCAGCGGTTCAGGACTAGGACTCAAATCCCACCGCTGACTGCCTGATTGAACCTGAGCCAGTCACTTAGGCTGCCTTCTAACAACTACAAGCTTGTTCATGTAAGTGCTGCTCTGATGATGGAAAGCCTTATTTCAAGTTGAGCCATGCAGTATGACCTTCTGGCTAAAGTAATAGGCTTTAAACCACAAGGCTGCTGGTTGAAGTGTTCCAAAAGAAACAAATATTTAAGCAAACAAGTATATTATAACTTTGTACTTGCTGCCAAATCTGAACATTGATCTCAATATTAAAGGGTTGAATAAAATCAAAAGCCATTTGATCAATCTCCACTATTGACTTCTATTGTAATCCAAAATGGATTTTGATTCATTTCTCAAAAACATATTTCTAAACAATGTTGTGATATCTCTGTAAATGTGGACATCACCCTTATTATAAAATGTGCAAGTGTTTGTGCTTATTGAACCACTCATGCAGTACTCAGTACTTGTTAGCTGTTGAATAAGCTTATGATCTGAGCACAAAAAATATCCATGAACCTAGTGGTGG
Source organism: Polypterus senegalus (assembly GCF_016835505.1). Lineage (NCBI taxonomy): Eukaryota > Metazoa > Chordata > Cladistia > Polypteriformes > Polypteridae > Polypterus > Polypterus senegalus. Next base: position 28,524,872 of record NC_053156.1, read on the forward strand.
GAATGGGGATGTGCTGAGATCCTTGTCACAGGCCTTGCCGGGACACCTCTTCGCTGAGAGGACCGGGGAAGCAAGCGTGGGCAGAACATTACCTCCCCAGGACAGCAGATGGCAGCCCCCATGGGTTGCAGTGGTGCCTCGGACTCCTGCAGGGCTTCATGGGAGATAGAGTTGTCTACAGCCCTGTTGGGATCCAGGGGCACCTCTAGGTAGCACTGCAGCTGCTCCAGAGCCCGTATGGGTGACCTTTTCACCACACCCGGAAGTGCTGCTGAAAGTAAGTCATCAGGCACCTGGAAGACTTCATATAAAAAGAGCCTGCAGACAGTAATCGGTGAGTCAGAGTCAGAAGGAAGGAGAAGAAGCTGGCCAAGGAGGACTGGAAGAGAACGAAAAGAGAAAGAAAAGAGAAAAAGAGTATTGTGCTATGATTGTGCTTAGTGGGACTGTGTTGTGAAGGCGCACATGCCTTCTCTGAGCCAAGCATTCGTTGCCCAAGGATGTAATGCACTCAGTGAGGACAGATACCTCTGAACACCTACGAGTCATCAGTTCTGCTCACTTCTAGAACTTTAAATCTTTCAGGGCTAATTTCGACTTTTGTCAAAAGGAGGAGTTGACGATGATAATCGACTGTAAACTGTGACAAAATCAACCATTATGTTTTAGTTGGACTCTTGTTGCTATAAGGAAAGTTAGATTCATTGGTTTTATCGAGATTTCCTGCACTCGTGTGAGTAGCAAGGCGCAAACAACGGCAAAAATGGCACTGACATCTGGCGAAATGTCAAAGCGAATGCATAAAGCAAAACACTCCGTGGATGACGTTTTGCCTATCATCTCTGAACTAGACTATGACTTGACTGAATCAGATTTTAATACAAGTTCTTGAAAATAAATGTGAGGTTCCAGCTGATTGGTCACCAGCTAATCGTTGTACTGACAATGTTCGCCAGGGAGTACTGCCACTTAACAATGATAAGAGGTAGAAACCAGATTGCAATGCACAGCGACCATGTCCCAGCCATGGAAAGACAGCCTGGCAGCAAGCCTGACACATATACAGCAACAGATGTTTTATGCTGATCTCTGTGTGAAACCATTGCTTTTCAGAAACAGTTTTTTGGAAAAAATATTCAGCCCTCAAAGAGTTAAAGCTGCTGGCTCTTGCTTTAGCATCTTCTCCAGTAGAGAAGGTAGTGTGGTGAACCTCCTGATTTGAGAAGCCTTCTTCTAGCTCCTGCTGTTTTGTTTTAAAAAGCAGATCTCTTCTCTGTAAGCTGTTTCTTCATTGTTGGTGTTCAGACTTATGATTGAGATATCATCAGATTCCATATGTAAGGATGGAAATGGAGTTGTGTTTGGCCACACAGTCATATGTGAACAAGTAGTATTTCCGGAAGCTCAGCACACTACCCTTAGGGGTGCCCATGTTGAGGATTGATGTGAAGTAAGTGATGTTGAATTGCACTTGTTACTCTCTGTGATTTAGGATGTCCAACATAAGTTGCATATGGGGCGCTAGAACACACGCCGCTCTGCGTTTTGCCTGGTTCCTCAGAGCTGCTCTTGAGGATGTCACCCGTAAAGATGGGCCAGAGGCTCTCACAGCTGTAGTAGGTCAAACAGGCACCATCATCATATAGTTCAAGAATGCAAAAGGACTTTGGATGGGAGTCTGGATATCTGCCGTCTAGTAGGTTTGAACAGGCATAACATTCCAAGGGCATCTGTACCCAAAGTACGTTATATACCTCTCTCTGTGCTGAAGTATGTACTGTGCTGAAGTCTTACTCACTGCTGTGCAGCAGAAATGCTCCCGAACATAATAGCAGGAATTGTTTTGATTAATTAATAATCTTCCTTGAAAGTCCATTAAACATGAGTAAAAATAAATGAAATAAACCTTCGTTGCGACCACATTTTGTCTTTTCTTAGGTCCAGTTGCCTGCAGTAACTGAAGGTCCTCTCATGCCTCTTGGTGACTCAACCCAGTAATCTTAGACCGGCTTGATGATGTAGACATCAGGCGTCTGTGGTGACCATACTATCTGTTGTAGGGTTCACTGTTCCCTGTGTTTATTTGGGGTCGTTGTTATGGTACTGAAAGAAACTAGGATCAATCAGACCTGATTGTATTGCATGAATAATAATAATAATACATTTTATTTATATAGCACCTTTCCCATGCTCAAGGCGCTTAATGGATAAGAATCTGCCTGTAATTTATATTAATTGGTAGTGGCTACCAATTTTGCCCAAATCACCAACTCTGATTGCGGAAATGCAGTACTAAACCTACAGTGAACCTCCACCGTGGTTCACTGTTGCCTTCAAATGTTCATCCATGTTCAGTTCTCCAACCCTGTGGTCAACAAACTGCCTTCTTTTAGAGCCAAAAATGTCATATTGCTACCATATTTCTCCACACTAGCCCTTGGGTTTTCATGAGTAGGTGAATCGCTTGGCTATACTTAAACCTCAGAAGAATGGTGTTTGGGCCACAGCTGTTTCACACAGACCAATTCTGGTAAGAATTCTCCAGACTGTTTTGATAAGATGGATCATCCAATTTTGAATGGAAGTAAGCTTGATCTATTGCTCTTTTGCTGCACTCAGTTAACATGGCCTACCATTTCATTTCCAGTCCTCCACCCTTCCCATTTGCTTGTGTTGATGTTGTTGATGCTGCAACACCTGTCCTACCGGCTGGTGGACACATCTGAATCTTCTGAACCTTACAGTAAATAAATCTTAGAAAGACTTTCAAAGCTAAATTCCAAGAATTAAGATCCCTCTTCACCTGATCACTACAGTCCAATGGCACTTACGTCTCACATCATGAAGACCTTTGAGAGGCTGGTTCTTGACTATATCGGACTATCGGACAAAGTTTGGAGTAGGGGATGAAATTACCAGCCTCCATAAAGCTTTATCTCACCAGTCCAAAGTTGGCAGCACTATGACTATTATGTTTTTTTATTTCTCCAGTGCTTTCAATACCATCCAGCCATCCCTGTTAAGGGTTCAGCTCAGAGATATGCAGGTGGATGAGCCTGTGGTATCCTGGATGATGGATTGTCTATCAGGCAGACCAGAGTTTGCCAGACTCAAGGAATGTGTGAGCAACACTGGAGCACCACAAGGAACAGGCCTGTCTATTTTTCTCTTCACTCTGTACACCTCAGACTATAAATATAACACCTACAGAAATTCTAAGATGATTCTGCACTTATGGGTGGTGTATAGATAAGGAGGGTGAGCACAGAGGAGACAAGTCAGCGGGAGAAGTTTGTTTCTTAGTGTAAAGAGAACTGTCTGCATGTTAACATCAGCAAAACCAAAAAACTGCTTATTGACTTTTGCCACACCAAAGAACCTCTGTTTCTAGACAATATTCAAGGAGTGGATGTGGAGGTGGTGCACTTCTACAAGTACTTGGGGGTCCAGCTTAATGACAGATTGGACTGGTCTCAGACAACAGAGGAACTACATAACAAGCACAGCAGGCTCTTTCTCCTTGGGAGACTACATTCCTTTAATGTGGGAAGGCCTGTGGGATCTTACTACACTATGGTGGTGTGCTGGGATGGTAACATCAGTTCAAGAGAGGCTCACTGATTCACCAAGCTAATTAAAAAGGAAGCTCAGTTTTGGGACACACTCTGGACCCCTTGGAGGTTGTAGCAAAGGAAAGAATTAAAACAAAACTGAGTGCCATGATGAACAATGCTGCACATCCTCTCTCTAACACACTAACACTGAGGACTTTCAGCTTACTAATCATTCAGCAAAAGTGCGTCCTTTATGCCAACAGCAATACCACTGCATAATGCCCCACTGTGACTAGAACAGCCAAATAGGAACTTTTCTTTCTTTTTAATTTTCTTGCTATATCGTCATTCCGGTGTGTGTTTATTTATTTAAACAGCTTTTGCAAAAAACAGATTTTACAAATAACCCCATCTATCTGTCTACTGTGGTGGAACAGGGGAGAGAGGATTTTCAGGACAGTTTCTGTCCCGGACCGACAGATGGCAGCCCCCTTGGCTTCCAGCAGGGCCACAGGTCATGAGCATTGAAGCTTAACCCTGCTGGGGCTGGTGGCCACCACCAGGGGGTGTCTGGATGCTATCTATCTATCTATCTATCTATCTATCTATCTATCTATCTATCTATCTATCTATCTATCTATCTATCTATCTATCTATCTGTTATGTAGTGCCTTACATCATCTATCTATCTATCTATCTATCTATCTATCTATCTATCTATCTATCTATCTATCTATCTATCTATCTATCTATCTATTTCTGGCATGACAATAGAATAATATCAGATTGTTAGATAATTAGATAGAAGCACTGTTAGACAGATTAAAACGTATGAGGCTTATAGTTTTCTGACTGTACGAACATTTGTCAAAATTAGTATTGATTGTCAAAATTGTGTTTCTCGTAGTGAATGTGCTGTGTTCCCTGGTGACCTTGTTAGCCAAATTTGCCACATGGCCAGCTTATCCAATGTCACATTATACAATATTTTGTCATGAGGTATGTCAGATGTATAGCTGCAGATCTTATCACTACATCATGTCAGATTACATGACAGAAATTCGCAGCACATGTTGCATTTACTGAAAAGGCGTCTATGCTCGTCCCTTTTTCTGACAGCCAAAAGCATGCTGCCTGACAGAGACAGAATTGTACGAAAGGTTAACAGCTTCAGCAAGCTGAACTTCTGTCTCAGTCCTTTATTTTTGTTTTTAATTCTGTTTTAGTACATAAAACCTGAGACATCAGATAATCTTCTCTTCTATTTGTGAAGTTCAAAATGTGTGTTCCTTATTCCTATTCATTTCATTCTATGCCTTATATATACTTCATTTGTAGCACACATATAGCCGAACCCTCTGACAAAGGCAAGATTTTATCACAGCCAGTCACAGTCTAGTTGTTCTTAGTCATTGGGCATGTCGCCTTAATCTTTTGGGTTCACAGGAGCAACTGCATCCGACTGAAAACAACTGAAAATCTATGGGAAAGTTTTTTAATGTGACATGGGCTTTAGCCAATCTTTTTTCCCAGTGCAATGATGGTTTGTGAAAACAACATGACATTACAGAGCATCATCTAGAGTAGAGTAGAATGGAAATGGAGTTGTGTTTGGCCACACAGTCATATGTGAACAAGTAGTATTTCCGGAAGCTCAGCACACTACCCTTAGGGGTGCCCATGTTGAGATAGATAGATAGATAGATAGATAGAAAGATAGATAGATAGATAGATAGATAGATAGATAGATAGATAGATAGATAGATAGATAGATAGATAGATAGATAGATAGATAGATAGATAGATAGATAGATAGATAGATAGATAGATAGATAGATAGATAGATAGATAGATATTGACTATACGAGTGATGACTGAGACCAAGCATGGGAGATGATTACCCACAGCAAGAGAGAGAGAGAAGAACCATCTGCTCAGTTTTGATCACGTAACGTTTGGCAGACAAAGTGTGTACTGTTGGGTTTTCAAGAGACTGAAACTTTATTTGAACACAGGAGGAACAAATACAAGTCTCTTTCAGGAGCGATCCAGGCGCACTGTCAAAACCGGTCGCCACAACTCCGCCTCTTGATCAAAAGAACACAAAAATCTTACTCCTTAAAGGGGCATGGCAGCTCGGAAGCCCCGATCGGAGCAGAGGATGTCTGCGGGAAGAGAGACAAGGCAGTGAGACACTAGGACAGCCGCGGTTTGGTCTTTTAAATATTTGAAGCCCTGCACGAGATGCAGATCATGTGGCACAGCAGCAAGCAGCAAGCAGCAAGCAGTAGGCAAGCAGCTCATCCCACAAAGAGGAGATGAAAAGCTGTGTTTGTTTCCCATTGTATCACTGTTTAAGAGGGGAAGGAGCGGCCATGTCCCCTTGGAGTGCATTTACCATGTTCACAATACGTACTACTCATCAAGTTAAAATTTATTAAAAATTTTTGCTTGTCTTGCAAAACACTTGCAGACCAAGTTACTCGCAATCCAAGGGTTTACAGTAAACTGCAAGACAATGATTATATTATTATATTGCCCACCCCCGGGTTTGGTTTACTGGATATACAATTTATAGAGATTGTTATTTTCATGGGAATTGTTACATATGCATTATTATCACTTTTACTTTAAAACTGTTGTAAAAACAATACTTGTCTTTTTTTTTCGGCCCTGGAAGTGGTTACGTCTGTTTCTCACAGGACTTATAACACTGTTGCGAAGGGGGCGAGGCTCACGCTAAGGAGATGCCGTCTGATCATCTGCTTTCTTTCTGCTGCTGGTGAGGTGCCTGTTCTGCTTATTGCACTGTGTGTTGATCATTTAAAAGCCTGTATAGCAGCTGTTCTTTTGCCACTTCGTGTCTCTGCTGCTCGCATTGTGAAGGGTGGTGGGTGGGGGTGTTAGGGTGGCTGAACGCACAAAAGGAGAAGTAGTCAGATCATCTGCTAGCATTCTGCTGCTGGCGAACTGCGTGTTTTGCATGTCACTTGTCGTTGTTTTAAGAGCTGGGAGCAGGTTAAAGTGTCTCTATCGGGACTTCAAATTGTCTTCTGAGAAAATCTCAAGTCTCATCTCCCTAGTGTCCCTCCTTTGTCCTTTTTTTATAACAGAGTGATTTACATTAAAGTACAATCAACAACAAAGAAAATCAAATTAATAATATATTGAACAATTATTATAAAAGTAAATTTGAATAAATTGGACTTTGCAGCTGCATGAATAAAAAAGTACCACTTCCAGTTAGTGGAAATAGTTCAAAAGTTAATAGAAATCTACGTTTTGTACCTAATACTTGTATGCAAAATTTGTTTGACCTAAGTGAAAGCGTACTCAGGTTATCACGTTTAAATACATATACACACACACACACACAGACATAATTAAAAAATGGTATTTTGGAGTTCTAACAAATCAAGATTAATAAAAATCTCAAAATCAAATTTTTGGACGACTCCAATACTTTCCCTACGAGAAAGTAAATCAGACTCAGGGAGAATCATCAGAATCTTTAGGTCAAATTTTTGGACGATTACAATACTTTCCCTGTACTTCGTATATGAGAAAGTAAAAGGTATCTCATGTACAAGTAAGTTTAGTAAGGCAGAGTGCTGGCCTTGTGGCTAAGGATCTGTGTTGGTAATTGAAAGGCTGCAGGTTCAAATCCCATTACTGCTCCATTGGGCCCTTAACTAGAAAATTGGTGACTCTGTGCTCTGATCCCCAAAGGTCATCTGAAAAGGCAATTTACCTTCGGGGATTAACAAAGCATATAAAAATATTAACCACTATAGAAATGAGCTATAAAAATAAAGGTAATTTTGCTGAGATTGCTTTATGATAGCTGATAGCTAAATTAAACTGTAGCCTTATGAAAGCCAATTTAATAACTGGTGAGCCTTATACTGCTAGCCCACAATCACGAGCAGATTGCTCCAGAGCAGCTTTCTTTGTTCATTGAAATCCAGCTGCTCTCCTTTGCAGACTCCCTTAACTTTGCTCCCGGCTCAATGCGTAGTATTAATCAGCCGCTTGCTGCAGAGAGGCCTGTAATCAGAGCCTCAACGCTGGCACCGGGATGGACGCACCGCCTCACTGTGAAGGCTGCAATCCTCGGGAGTTTCAATTACTGTCAGATGTTTCAGTAACAACAGTATCTACAACAAAACATCACAAGGGCTGCACTGGGGGCGGGCTAGTGGTTCAAGTCACAAAGCTAAAAATTTAGGGCAGGGGAGGTCGGGTTTGTGTGTCAGGGCTTTGCTTTCATGCAGCAGGCCAATACTGGATGGGCCTCGGCCCTGCAGCTGGAATCTGTTAAAGTCTGGTGTGTCATTTTCGGCATATGACCAGCAGATGGGGGATGGGAAATTGTGGGTGTGTGCGTGTGCGTGTGTGGGTGTGTGTGTGTGTTAGTCTCAAAAACACAAGTTTTTGACAAGTTTCATACAACAATTTATTTCCACTTCTTTGAAAAGGTTCTTTGTCTTCTTCTGTCATTCTATTTTAATAACAGCACAATTACAACATCTAGCTAACAAGTTACCCTGGGGATGCCTTTTCTAAAATATCTACGCCCTTGCACTTTGTTAACAATTTTTCTTTTTTTATTTTGCTCATGCCACAAAGAACCAGCTGTTTAGCCGTGCTTTAATCTGCAGATGAGTTAAGCCAGCTTCAAAACTGATGCCTCTAGAATTGTCTGGTCCCTGTCACCATACTGCTGACTCGGGTGCACCTCCAAAGCACTTTGAGAAGAAGTTGTTTCAGAGTACCTTGTGTTGTATCGCAATTGCCTAAATGGTGAGCTTTTGGCTGAATTATTTCACCCATTTTTCCATATTCACTTCCACTTTGTTCATTTCAAAGTAATGGGAGCTGGAACCTACCTGGAACATATAGTGTAGACAAGGCAGGAGTCAGTCTTCAATGTGACACCAGCTAGTAAGGGCATTAAACACTTTAACTGGATCAGTGTAAATTCTCTTTACTTGATTTCACTTCTTTGGACCGGACAGCTTAATGAAGTCCAACTTCTATTATTAAAATATCTTAATAATCCATCCACCCATTATCCAACCCACTATATCCTAACCACAGGGTCACAGGGGTCTGCTGGAGCCAATCCCAGCCAACACAGGGCACAAGACAGGAAACAAACCCTGGGCAGGGCACCAGCCCACCGCAGTGCGCGCACACACACACACACACCGAGTCAATTTAGAATCGCCAATCCACCTAACCTGCATGGGAGAACATGCAAACTCCACGCAGGGAGGACCCGGGAAGCGAACCCGGACTTCCTAACTGCGAGGCAGCAGCGCTACCCACTGCGCCACCATGCTGCCCAATATCTTAATGATGTCTGATCAAATTCAGAAGCCATACCTGAACCAGGCATCAGTCCATCCTAGGACCCACTCACAATGGGCTAGGTTGAAAGTGCCAGTTAACCTTACCCATAGTTCTTTGGGGATGGGGAAAGAAGAACTAGGGAACCAAGAAGAAAACACACCTAGACAGGGAGAAAACGTGCAAATCCCAAACAGGCAACATGGAATTTAATTCCAGGATCTGTGAGGCAGTAGCATTACTTACTATGCCACCAACCCAAAAGTAGATTAGATTAGGTTTGACCAGTGGGGCATCTGAAGTCCCCAAGCCACTGATACAACCACACAGATACAAGTTCTGGGTTCAGATTGCTTACTTTGTAATCAACAAAAATACCTTTAAAACTGTCTTTGCTCACATTCAATGATAACTTTTTCCTCATCCATTCCTGGTTCCCAACTCACCCGGATTAGATGAAGAAGCTTTCTACCTGCCAGACCTGGGGGTACTTCAAATACCACAATAATACACCCAGGCAGAACCTTCTTAGTACAGGGGAGCCTCCTTCCAGCAGCTCCTTCTGGAAGCACCCTGCAGGACCACCCAATGGGATTATAACTCTAATGCAGCCATGCCGATGTGTATAACGGAGTCCCACCTAAGGAATACAGCCAGCCAGCATATTAGGGGAACACATGACTCCAGGAAGTAGTCTCTCTCCATCCTTCCATTATTATACCAACCCTACCAGGAAAGCAAACATTTGCCTTTCCTGCTGGCATTGTCATCCATCTATGTCCACCGTGCATTTTGAAGGCATCCTTGCCAGGTAAGGGACCATTCATCCTGGATGAGATGCGAGCAAAACCCTGTCCTCTATTATATGATATTATCCAGCCATTCATCCATTCAGCCATCCATGCATTCCCTAAACCTGATTTCTCCTCTGCAGGGTTGAGAGGAAGATGGAGCTGATCCCGGCAAGTAAGACGGGAACAATCGCTGGACAGGGCACCAGTCCATCACAGGGAGAGCAAACACATAAGCACACACACATCAGTGGCCAGTTTAGCCTCACCAAGTCAACTAACCTGCATATCTTTGGACTGTGGGAGGAAACTGGAGCACCTGGAGGAAACCCATGTGGAGCCGAGAAGAACATATAAACTTCAGGGAAGGAGGACCTGGGATGTGAACCCTGGCCTGCATGTTGTATTGCAAGAGTGCCACCCTACATTATATTATATTATATTATATTATATTATATTATATTATATTATATTATATTATATTATATTATAAACCCAATTCCAAAAAAGCTGGGACACCGTAAAAAGTAAATAAAAACCAGAATGAGATGATTTGCAAATCTCATAAACCCAAATTGTACTCACATTAGAACATGGAACATAGAAAACATATCAAATGTTGAAAGTGAGACATTTTATTATTTCAAGGACAAATATTACCTCATTTTGAATTTGATTGCAGCAACACGACTCAAAAAAGTTGGGATGAAAAACTGGAAAAAGTAAGCGGCACTAAAAGGAAACAGCTGCAGGCACATTTTGCAACTAATTCAGTTAATTGACAACAGGTCAGTAATAGGATTGGGTATAAAAAGAGCATTTTAGAGAGGAAGAGTCTCTCAGAAGTGAAGAGGGGCAGAGTTTCACCAATCAGCAAAAATATGAGTCTACAAATTGTGGAACAATATCAGAATAATGTTTCTCAATGTGAAATTGTGAAGACTTGACTCTCTCATCATCTACAGTACATAATATCTTCATACAATTCAGAGAATCTGGAGAAATCCCTGTGCGCAAGGGGCAAGGCTGAAAACCATTGGATCGTGGATACCCGTGATCTTTGGGCCATTAGGCTGCAGTGTATTTAAAAACAGGCCTGATTCTGTCATGGAAATTACTGTCATGTCATGAAAGGGCTCAGGAGCACTTCCAGAAATCTTTGTTTGTGAACACAGTTCACAATGCCATCCACAAATGCAAGTTAAAGCTCAATCATGCAAAGAAGAAGCCATATGTGAACATGATCCAGAAACGCCGCCGTGTTCTCTGGGCCAAAGCTCAATGAAATGGACTAAAGTGGAAAACTGTTCTGCGATCAGGCAAATCAAAATTTGAAATGCTTTTGGAAAACATGGACTCTGTGTCGTCCAGACTAAAGATGAGAAGGGACTGTCCAGCATGTTATAAGCGCTCAGTTCAAAAGCCTGCATCTCTGATTGTACGGGGTGCATTAGTGCCTATGGAACTGGCAGCTTGCACATCTAGAAAGGCACCATCAGTGCTTAAAAGTATTGAAACACCTGCTTTTACACACACCTGAACTTTAATGATATCCCATTCTTTAAGCTTTAATATGGAGTTGGCCCACCCTTTGCAGCTATAACAGCTTTGTCTCTTCTGGAAAGGCTTTCCACGAGGTGTAGGAGTTTGTTTATACAAATTTGTGACCAGGAGAGCATTTCTGAGGTCAGGCACTGATGTTGGATGAGAAGGCTTGGCTCACTCGTAGTCTCCACTAATTCATCCCAAAGGTGGTGTATCAGGTTGATGTCAGGGCTCTGTGCAGGCCATTCAAGTTACTCCACACCAAACCAACTCCTCCATTTCTTTATAGACCTTGCTTTGTGCACTGGTGCGCAGTCATGTTTCCATCCCCAACTGTTCTCACAAAGTTGGCTGCATGAAATTGTCCAAAATGGCTCCATATGAAGCATTAAGAGTTCCTTTCACTGGAACTAAAAGGGCTAAGTCCACCCCCGAAAAACAACCCACACCATAATCCCCCCTCCACTAACACTTTACACAATGCAGTCAGGCAAGTCTCGTTCTCCTGGAAAATGCCAAACCCAGACTTGTCCATCGGATTACATGATTCGTCACTCCAGAGGACACGACTACATTGCTCTGGAGTCCAGTGATAGTGTTCTTGACACTACTGCATCCGCCACTTTGCATTGCACTTGGTGATGTAAGGCTTGGCCGCAGCTGCTCGGCCATGGAAACCCATTCTATGAAGCTCTCTGCACTGTTCTTGACCTTTTGGAGGTCTGTAGATATTGACTCTGCAGAAAGTTGGTGACTTCAACACACCTCAGCATGCACTGTCCCCGCTCTGTGATTTGATGTGGCCTACCACTTTGTGGCTGAGTTGCTGTTGTTCCCGATTGTTTCCATTTTGTTATATTACCACTAACAGTTGACCGTGGATTATTTAGTAATGAGGAAATTTTACAAATGGATTTATTGCACAGGTGGCATCCTATCATGGTACCACGCTTGAATTTACAAATGTTTGTGGAAGCAAACAGTCTGCATGACTAGGTGCTTGAGTTTATACAGCTGTGGCCATGAATGTGATTGGAATGCCTGATTTCAATGATTTGGAGGGGGGGTCGCAATACTTTTGCCAATATAGTGTATATACATGTTTTAGAGCAACATCTGCTCACATCTAGACGACATCTTTTTCAGGGAAGGCCTTGCATATTTCAACAAGACAATGCTAAAACTGCATACTGCATCTATTACAACAGTATGACTTCATAGTAGAGCAGTTCAGACCTTTCACCAATTGAAAACATGAAATGAAAAATGCGACAAAGAAGACCCAGGACTGTTGAGTAGCTAGAATCCTATATCAGACAAGACTGGGACAACATTCCTCTCCCAAAAGTGCAGCAACTGGTTTCCTCAGTTCCCAGATGTTTATGGATTGTTGTAAAAATCAATGGAGCTTAGAATTGAGTGTCTAAGCAAATTATAGAAAAAAAAAATGAGCTAAATCCATTAAGTAGTTCTCTCATTCACCAGCCAAGCTGAGGTAAGGTACAATCCGAGACTGGCCCGTGAGTGAGGAGGGCCCTGAACCCCTTCCCTTGGCCCGCTGCATCTCTCTTGGATTCATGCAAATAAAGCAGTAGTGCAAGCAAAATATGATACTTAGTGCGATGAGAGAAGTCGCAAAGTCAACCGGAACGTTCAAGCAAATTATACAAAAAAACCCAATCTAAATCCGTTAAGTAGTTCTCTCGTGAAAAGCAGGCAGACATACAGACATACAGAGAGATGTTGGATTTTATATTATATAATATTATATTGGGATATAGAAATTAGCACTGCCACTCACGGTCTGCATTGAGTTTGCAGACCCAGCACAAAATAAAAACGGTAAGGGGTGCATATGAAATACTCGGGGGGCATAATGTTATATAGTCCCAATAATCCAAAGTAACGATATGCCAAACAGCATGGGTAGGTGGGCATGACATCATATTTTTAGGTGTTTAGCCTGGCCAAATGACCTCCTGGAGTCCAGCATGTACTCTTGTCTGCATTAGTGTTTCTCTGGGTTAGAGACATGCTGTGATTTCCACACTTGGTAGGGAGATGAAGTCATTGATCCTGATAAAGCAAAGTTTAGCCAATGATTTTTGTTTTTAATGCTCATGGTTGGCTGAACACTAGAATATTTGTCCAGTACTATTGAAAGTACCATAAATCAGCCATAGAAAATGCTATTGCACATTTCTTTCTTTTTCATTCTTTTTAATTATTCACGTGTGTATTTGAAAGAGCACTTGTTATTTGTTATAATATGTATGCGTTGTTTGTTTGTTTGTTTTTTCTATTTCTATCTATCTATCTATCTATCTATCTATCTATCTATCTATCTATCTATCTATCTATCTATCTATCTATCTATCTATCTATCTATCTATCTATCTATCTATCTATCTATCTATCTATCTATCTATCTATCTATCTATCTTAATTAAGCAGAACATCCATTTTTCACAACAAATGCACTCTTAGGCATTGTATGTAAAAGCCTACAGAAGCTCAGCGCTCATATTTTCCTCCTGCTGAATGCCAACTCATTCTTCCAAAGCCAATCTGCCATTAGGCCCTGGGTATTCCTACTGGCTGCTGGGAATTGTAGTTCTATCAGTAAACTAACACGGGTTCATCACATTATCAGGCTTGTCCACATATAGGTAGAAAGTCCTCACCACCGGGTATTCTATTCATTGCCTTAACTAAATATTTTCCTCCCTGGTTGATTGGCTAATGAAAACTGCACTCCCTCATGGCGCTGTTACAAGACACCTAATGGCACAGACAGAACACCTTAATACAGGCTAGTTGTCTAATTTCTGACAAATATATTGTTAAATTGTTAATTAGAAAATTAAATAAAGACTTGTAGGGTACTTGCTTGATGTTATGCCTCCCCATGATGGATGCCCTTTTTTTCAACTGCATACAACATGCTTAAACTCTGATTTTTATGTCCCTTTATTTATATATTTTTAATATCTACTAGTCAGGCAGATAATTTGTTAAAAGAGCCCTGAAGCCATTAAATAAATGGAGTGGAGCTGGCATTCCTTCGAAAAATTACAAAAAAAAAAAAAAAATTAAAGTGCATTTCACTGTGCCAGCAATGTCTAAAAAAGAGCCCAAATGGCTTGTATTTATTTTTCATTTTTTAATCACAGCCTCCAGTTTGTAGATTGCCTTCCTGTTTGCTCCTTCTGAGCAGTTATCTTTACCGTTTGAATGTCAAGAATGCGCGCTTGATCACTTAAGGCGTTATCAGATGGGAGCCGGGAGCGGCCTTCTTGCATCTTGAATCTTGCATGTCTTGCCCCGCGTCTGATCTCCAGCCTTTGTGATTAGCTTAATCACAGGAAGGCTCACCGGACTTTAGCGGCTGCCACAGTCTCAATCCTGACCACCCCCCACCCCACCTCAAAAAAAACTTAAAAGGGAATGGAACGGTTAGCTCTCATTCCTATGCCATGACGTCTTTACTTCTGGATCATAAAGTCCTGTGCATCAGCACACCCGCTAGACGAACCTCCCAGTTTGGAGCTCCAGGTGCGCTCTTACCAACATCCTGTTTAAATGTTGCTCCTCTGCCAAATGTTTGTGAGCAACCATATTGACATATTTGGGCAGCTTGGGGCAAGCGAGTGGTCTGTAATTACACCACTTTCTTCTTTCCCTGAACACGTCCTTCTGACAGCTCAGCTGGTTTCCTGTTCAGTACAAATCTAAAGTGTTTGTTGGCCTCTTGTCAGCACGAGAGGTCAGGCAGGGATGAATGTGACCTCAACAAGGAGGAATTGGGCCTGGCACTGCCACCATCTGGGAAAGAAAGGAGTAAAGCTAATTACTTACACATTATTAGGTCCATCTTATATTAAGTTCTCTTATATCTGTCTTCCATTGCAAAGGACAATTAACGTTGGAGGAACGTCCACAAAAACGGACCACTGGCCAACTGAGCAGTCTATAAGAAGTGGGAATGATCACAATGTAAATGTTAGACACTTGTCAGTGTGCAGCTAAATGAAAAAACCCTCTGGCCTCATTTTCATCTCTTCAGTTTAGACAGACAGACAGGCAGACAGACAGATAGATAGATAGATAGATAGATAGATAGATAGATAGATAGATAGATAGATAGATAGATGACCCTATAAAGACCGAGGATAACCCACAGACTCTTGTGACTCTGCACTTAAGGTGTTGGTGAGTTCTCCTGTCTTTTTGCTCTTTTTACATTTTTATAATTTACTTGTTTTTTTTCACCTTTTGCTGTCTTTTGACCATTCTTTGGATTTTGTGCATTGCTTTTGCCTTTGAGATAACCTATTCTGAAGGCACTCCTACTTCTGCACCTTGTGTCTTGTGCTTGCCAAAGTTTATTTTTGTGCCACAGAGCATTTTTACATGAATAAATCTTTTTATTTATAAAGATTCTTCATTGCCCTTTTTATTACTAGCCAGAGTTTAATGGTATTTCCCTCTTTAGTGGCCATTTTTGGGATATTTTGGGACTCCTATATTTGGTAACTCTTTACATTATATCACATACAATGAACAGAAAGATGTAAAAAGCACTATAAAATAACTATATGATAGATAGTAAATGCACAATATAGTAGATGGGAAGGTGTGAAAGGCACTGTAAAGTATAATAAGTATAGAAATATACACTAGAGAGATATGAAAAGCACTCCATAATACACAGATATAAAAGACATTGTATGATAGATATATACATGTGAATGGCACCATATACAGTAATAGATAGATATTATATTTATAGATATTAGTGTCACAAACTCGAGACAGAGTCATACAACGGTTTGGGGCAGCCACCTGTATAATTGGTTTCCTGGCTGCAAAGTTGCTTTAAATGGATACAGCACTGATGTGCGCAAAACAGTCCAAAACAGAACTGAGGGAATAGGGAAAAGGTGGAAGCTTTTAAAGGGGAAGACCGGAAGTGAAGTCAAAGGGGTCGGGCTCATGTAGGTCATCTGCCATTGGTGCGAGCCCGGACGTGACATCACAGTGGCGAGAGCCGGCAAGGTCTCCTTCCATTGGCTCGGTCCCGGAAGTGATGTCATGAGTATCTGGTGGAATCTCCCGTGAATGGTCTGCAGGCAAGGAAGAAAACGAGTCAGTGCATTCTGCCACATCCCGGTATGTCTCGGAACTGTCCTTACTCAAGCCCTTTAGCTGCCTCCCATGCGCACGTGTGTGACAAGAGACGTATGAATAGATAGATAGATAGATAGATAGATAGATAGATAGATAGATAGATAGATAGATAGATAGATAGATAGATAGATAGATAGATAGATAGATAGATAGATAGATAGATAGATAGATAGATAGATAGATAGATAGATAGATAGATGTGAAAAGAACTTCAACTAGACGTGAAAGACACGATCTGATAGACATATTAGCATGAAAGGTGGTATATTAACATCTTTCTACACTCCTCATCACCATTGTCTTTGCAGGTTACAATAATGAAGTCGCAGGAGAACCTCTGCAGATGAAAAACAGTAAAACGGATATTTCAAATCTTAAAACAGTAAATGTGATAATAACAGGAAGAGTAATGTTAAGCTAGAGTCCTAAAAATGAGCAATAAACTTCTTCTTCCTGGGTGACTGACGTTTCTTTCCACAAACCAGCATTCATCTTTCATGTTGCATGTCACCATTCCTCTTCTGCACAAAGCACACTTGCCATGGTCCATAAAATCACCTTTATTTTACATATTTTTATAGTGTCTTTTCTATAATCAACACTTTCAGAAGATACTATAATGCTCCCCCCACCCCGTACCGATATACCCTACCTTAACTACTTCACTAGCAGGTTAAGTAAGTCACCAGGGTCAGATTGTGGGTCAGCAGTTGGACTTGAACAGCACACCAGTTGCCCTCAGTGCCACCTTAAAGACTTAATGTCACATATCCCAGAAATAATAGTGTGTGCGTGGGGATGTGTATTCACTGATAACTGATTGAGGTAAACATACTGTAAGTATTTTGGGAGATGACATTTCACTGTGTCATGGCTGTACAGTAGAGGCCCCATAGCACCCATTAGCATGGCATATTAACCAGAACACTGTCTCATGAAGAAGATGTGTAGCATTAGTCATTGTGGCCTCTAATTTTTCCATCAAAATCCTCTTCTCTGCCACAGTGATAAAAGGGTCAGCCCTGTAACCCTGTTGTCCCTCCTGCTCAGTTTATTCAACACCCACGTCACCACAGTACTGAACAGGACACTGGCCACTATGGACTGGCAGAACATTGAAGGATACAAGCCTCCCTAGAAACCAATGTCTGCCTTTCTCTACAGCCAGTCAATGCTGTCCAGCCATTACGTCTACTACCTAGTTGACCCCCCAAACATTAATGAGTCGGCACCTCCTCATGTGTTTAGTCTGATCCATGCATGAACTGTGTGACTTTCTGGGAGGCCTTCATTGTCTTCATCAGTAAGGCTATTGAAAGTGCCTGAAATGCATGCTGTCTTCCTACCAGGCCTGGCAATATAAGAGAGGACTGGCACTCTGAAAACTAGAACCTGTACATCATCAAGGAAAGTCAAGTGCTGCATAGTACAGCATTCAGTTCTTCCATCCCATGAAAAGCTGTGTTGCTCTTCTGAGAACATCAAAGCATCTGGCACCTGGAGCAGAGCGCAGGATGTGGAAAAGCTAAGATAGTGACAGGAAGCTATTAGGAAATGTGGATTTCACACACTGCAGCTGCAATGCTCGAGTCCTCCTCAGGTGTCCTGGAGACTCCAAATTAGCAAAAACAAACCCAACTGCAGGCAGACAATGTCACTGAAATAGATATATAGTGCCATTCATAATCAACACTGCATTTGAATACCACCACAATGTGGCTTAAAGTAGTTGTCGTTACGATACTTTGTGGCCTAATCACTATGTTAATGTTCACAAGCAAAACAGTTCCTCAGACATCATTGTATATAGTGCCTTTCACAGAGAACATCACCGCTTTACAAAACAATTCAGCTATGAGGGATGTGTAAAGTTAATTAAGTATCTTTCATGGTGGTCACTTTAGAAAGCATAGCTGGCTTTACAAGGAAGCATCCAGTCCAGTTTCCAAATCTATTTTTGTTCATTAGAGATTCATGGGGAGCTGGAAACTGTTTGGGAAGCATCAGGCTCAAGGGATGACCCACCCTCAAGTGGGACACGAGTCCATCATTAAGGTCACTCATACACACAGCACAAAGAGGTGACTTAGAGTTGTCATACAGGCATACAATGTAAGCCCAATTCACGGTAATGGTAGGGGGCATCCTGGCAGGATTAGGCACAAGACAGCAATCAGGCATAGACAGGATACCAATCTATTAGAGAACAACACGCAAACACTCTCATACTAATGCCAATTTGGAGGTCTCAAAAAATGAAACTGTGAGATAAAGGAGGAAAACGAGAGTAGCAGGAGAAAACCCACATGGAGAAGGAGAGAAAGGGTAAACTCTACATGGACAACTACTGATGATTGAAATAAAGAGCACTGGACTGGTGAGGCACTGGACCACTCGGCCACTCCTTTTGAAACATCAGTTAACTTTGGTTTAGATAAAATGAAGATTGATTGATTGATGACGATTTTGAGAGGATTAAATTCCACCATTTTGGTCAGTTGCTCCAAATTGTCTGTTGAGATGAAGCCAATGGCTCTTGTGATCTGACTTAGAGGTACTGATCACCATAATGCTCCCCACCCTCTTATTTAGAGGTGCTGACTTCAATAATGCCCCTTTAGAAATGAGGACATCAGAGCGTCAGCTCAGGTTGGATGGTTGGGAGACAAAGTCAGAGAGGTGAGATTGTGTTGGTTTGGACATGTGCAGAGGAGAGTTGCTGGGTATATTGGGGAAAGGATGCTAAGGATAGAGCTGCCAGGGAAGAGGAAAAGAGGAAGGCCTAAGAGAAGGTTTATGGATGTGGTGAGAGAGGACATGGAGGTGATGGGTGTGACAGAGCAAGATGACGAGGACAGGAGGATATAAGAAAGATGATCCGCCGTGGCGACCCCTAACGGGAGACGCCGGAAGCAAAAGAAGAAGAAGAAGAAGATTACTAAAATGGTCTCCACCCACTGATTTACAGGGGCGGACTACCTTTTTATCCCCAACCCTCTGATTCAGAGGTGCTGATTACCATGAAGCCTCCCACCTTCTGATTTAGAGGTGCTGATTACTCTAATGCCCCATACCTACTGATTTACATTTGCTGATAACCTTAATGCCACTCCTGCTCTGATTTAGAGACTGAATTCCATAATGTCCCCCCACCCCTAACCCATTAATTTAACGGTGTTGATTACCATAATTTCCACAGCACACTTCAAGTCAGGTAAGGCCAAGACTCAGCAGCTCTGTGTCTGTGTTGAAGTTTTTCAGGTGAACTTAGAGTCAAGCATGGCACACTCAAGTAGAGAAAAAGATAAATTCATGCATTACTGTGGTCAGTCAGATTAAGGAGGAGTGAAATGAGAATCATTAATGGAGTACACAAAGACTCATTGGAAAAGTGCAAAGTGAAACTTTACAAAGGAGAGCTTGATAAAAGCTACAATGGCATGGGTTGTTAGCTTTAATGCTGATGTTACTGTCAACCTTAGTATTGATGATGACCAAGCGGTCACAACACTTTGTACACAGTTTAAGTGGAAAAAATTAACCTTTGTCGTTGATGTGCAGAAAATACAACCAGAGAGGAATGATGACATAAAGAGAGAGTTGAGTGATAGTAAGCAGCACACTGGCAAAAAAAAAAAACTTCCACAACGTTGATGGGGTTGAGTCATTTTAACTTTTAAAACCCTTACATGGAACTTTGCTTGAAGAGTTTCACTGTTAGTGCGTTTAAGCATAGAGAAAGCAAGTGCCATGTGGCAGAAGAGACAGCATAAAAGGAAAACAAAAGGCAGAACAATACCTTAAAGGAGAAGGCTGGAACACAATTACTGTAGGTGCAGGCAAATGATCAAAACTCCAGGAGAAGATAGATAGATAGATAGATAGATAGATAGATAGATAGATAGATAGATAGATAGATAGATAGATAGATAGATAGATAGATAGATAGATAGATAGGAAAGGCACTATATAACAGATAGATAGATAGATAGATAGATAGATAGATAGATAGATAGATAGATAGATAGATAGATAGATAGATAGATAGATAGGAAAGGCACTATATAACAGATAGATAGATAGATAGATAGATAGATAGATAGATAGATAGATAGATAGATAGATAGATAGATAGATAGATAGATAGATAGATAGGAAAGGCACTATATTAGATAAGCATATGTAAAAGGCACTATGATAGATAGATAGAGTTGTCTCAGAAGTTCTGCCTCTTCTGGTCCTAATTATATACTTTGTAAATGAACAGAGCTGGTATTCATTATCAGACCCCATCTGTTGCACTTACTTGGAACCATTTGCTGACTAACTCAGACCCGTTTTTTGCTTATGTTCCACCCTCCTGTTTCCTGTGATCGTTGCTATTAATGGTGTTTCCCTGGAAGACTACAGCCCTTTCTGTTGTACTGTCTCTTCTGTATCTTCTCATCATCTAAGTAAATATGTTGTGGCCTGATTCTGCTTCTCCCTATGGTACCTAACCTCATAACTGATTCTTAACCTTTCTCCACCTATTCTCATAAGTAATAATGTTGGCCTCCATTCTTTGAACACATCTGATAGCTCATCTGGTATCCCCCTTTGGACTCGGACGCTGTTTGCCTTAAACAGGCTAGAAATGGATGAATGAGAAAAATGACTTTAATGTTTACTTTCTTTCCTTGTTCCTTTCTGGGTTTTGAATCTCACGTTAATTCTAATTGGTTTCTCCTCTCTCTGTCATCAGTGGATTCGTAAACTGCTCTACAGAGCACTATACAAGTTACTATGTGAGTTAAACCTTGACTGATTTTAGTTAATTAATCTCTTTTTTCATATCACTTTAGAACCCCATTAGATGATCTGCATAGTTCACAAACTTCTGCCAGGAGCTTTGAATCTGCCAACGCTCATCCTAACTTGTGCCAGTTTGCCACTTGGGAGTGGGTGATTATCTGTTACACAAACCAAGCATTCTGGCACACTGGATGTATGGGCAGGATGGTGCCAAGAGTTTCCTAAACATACTTCTGTCCTGTTATTGTTAAAAAGCATTCTGGAGAACAATAAAGTCTTCCTCCCTTTGTAAACAGAATAATGTCCTCCAATGCAGCCTGTACTCTACACCACCAGCAGTAGTAGTAGTAGTAGGCACAAAATGTAGTTGTGCTGCCTTAAGCTACTGTGGCACTGCTCTGCATGTAGCCAGTCTTAGTGGCCACCCCCTCGATATATAGTGCCTTACACCTCATCATCCCTCATAAATTGTAACTGATTGCTTCTGCGTCACTAGCCTTGAGCCATATATAAGCAAGCCACTAAACATTTGGGCTTTTCCCCTTTGTTCCCATTGTGCAATTTTTTTCCATTGGTTTCATTCTAAGCTTCTCTGCTTCCTGCTCTCATTTAATTATTCATTTTTTGAATTTATTGGGAAGATGAATATGTGGAAAAAATGGTAGCCAGCAGCCAAGATGACCTCATTGAAGATGAGATGGCTTGCTATTCCCTGAGCTTCAAGATGACTCAAGGAAAAATGTGAAACAGCAAACGTCATTTGGATGTAACCGTCTCTGGGGCTCAGAACCTCCCGCGTGTTACTTCAACCCAAATACCTCCTTCATGAGGCGTTGATTAGTTGGGCTTTTTTGGCATGATGCTTATACTTCTTGCTGTGCTGTACTGCCAAATTTCAGCAGCGCACCAGCCTTTCCAGTGCATCAGTTCTGTCAGATCCCAGTGTTTCCATTTCTGCTGCTGTTGCTGCTGCTGTGTCCTGAAGCAGCCTCCTTAAATTAGCTTTGAAAGATGGGCCTGAAGCCTTGGGTTTTGAGCTAAATTGATAACCACTCTCTGGTTTCGTGTGGCATCCTGCCTGCTTTTGTCTGAAATCAGAGGGTAATTAAATCTGCAAATTAATGGTGGTGAACATTGAAGCGTTTTTCACAGCATTTTTGCTAGGCTTATTTGCTGATGATTTCCCTGAACATTTGCTCTGCAGACCACTTAGGTAAACTTTTTTTTATCCCAGCACCCCATGATGCTTTGTGGGGCCAATGTAACATCACATAGATGTATCAGCCAATATTGAAAGGGAACTACACAACCGTATATAACGGTGGTCCCCTATGTGTCAGGCTCAGAGTCACCTTCCACTACATCTCCTGTTTGCATAGAGCACCAATCATCCATCACTGAGATATTGGAGTATAAGAGGCCCCACATGCCCAGCCACCCTAAATCTAGTGTCTGGAAATGTGGGTGCTGTAGCTCCTACCCTGCCGGCTGGTGGACATGAGCCCCTTTGACTCGCTGATGAGTCCTCAACTGCCATTAATTTGTGATTCTGTGGATAGGCTGACATTCATAATCATGAAGAAGTCCTGGATCATCCCCTACTGCAGATTCCAGGGACCTGAAGTGTCCCTTGTCTGTCCTTCTCTATTGCCCTCCCCCTGGTTTTCCGCAGCTCTTATGTGCACTGGGCCTGTTTAATGCAATAAACTGTACTGTTCTGATATTTAGTCCTATCAGTGTTGTCTCAGATGTGTCTGTAGGGGGCAAGCCTTTATAATATCGAAATCTGCAGACTTTTCTGAAAACATTTTCACTTTGTCATTATGAGGTGTCGAGTGTACAGTCGTGGCCAAACGTTTTGAGAATGACACAAGTGTTGGTTTTCACAAAGTTTGCTGCTTGAGTGTTTTTACATCTTTTTGTCAGATGTTTCTATGGTATGCTGAAGTATAATTGCAAGCATTCCATAAGTTTTAAAGGCTTTTTAATGACAATTACATTAAGTTTATGCAAAGAGTGCAGTGTTGGCCCTGCTTTTTATTCACCCTGGCAGGCTGTCAATCAATTTCTGGTCCAAATCCTGATTGATGGCAGCCCATTCTTGCATAATCAATGCTTGGAGTTTGTCAGAATTGGTGGGTTTGTGTTTGTCCAACCCGCTTCTTGAGGATTGACCACAAGTTCTCAATGGGATTAAGGTCTGGGGAGTTTCCTGGCCATGGACCCAAAATTTCGATGTTTTGTTCCCTGAGCCACTTAGTTATCACTTTTGATCCATCATGCTGTGTTGTTCATTGATAGTCACCAAACTGTTCTTAGGTGGTTGGGAGAAGGTGCTCTTTGGTACCAATCTTTATTCATGTCTCAGGATCGGGGCGCCACCAGTGCAGAGCTTGCTCAGGAATGGCAGCAGGCAGGTGTGAGTGCATCTGCACACACAGTGAGGCAGACACTTTTGGAGGATGGCCTTGTGTCAAGAAGGGCAGCAAAGAAGGGCACCTGCCTGTGTTTTGGTGTGTGCATGTGTGGAAAATATGCAGCATGTCACATTTAAAAAAAATCACCCTGCACAGTGACGTGAATGCGAGGCATAAATAGAATCATGTGGCCGAGTGCAGGAATGTCAGGCTGTCGAAGAATGATTTGAGGCGCCAACCAGGTCGTCTCATTTAATAAAAGGGCAAAAGAAACTAAAATAATACCCATCATTGCATTACACTTCCCTGGATTTGGTCTAAGAAAAAAAAGAACAGAAATGGAGCAGCACTCTTTCTAGTAGTCACATTAAGGGAAGTCTGTCTAGCGGCATGTCCCTCTGGCAAGTGACGCCGCCTTCCTGGAGTTCGGTGGCTTTATTCTAGTGGAACTGGAAGGGGTGGAGTCAAGTGCTCTCAGTGGGCGGTTTCTCTGTGCTGTGGGGAGAGAAGGAGAAGACAGTGGTAGCAGTAGTTCCCCCTTTTGGTCTGGCAGGTCATTACATACGTACCTTGACAGAGCCCGTGAGGAGATCCACAGACGCACATGAGTGACAATCGACTTCATAGGTGTGGTAGAGGTTATGTGCATTATGTAGCCACAGAACAGAACACAAGTAAAAACGGAAGTGTGAATGAGGATTTGGAGAGCAGTACTTCTTGCTTTTCTCCCCCTCAAAAAAACTTTCTTTTTACTGAGTAGTGAAATGTCCTACAAAACAACATTTAGTGTCAGTTTCACAAAACCGTAAAGCATGTGAATTGAAATTTGCCTGTTTTGCTCATTACAAGTCAGATAATAGGCCTGCTAAGTCTCACATTAAGACATTTCCAGTTTCAGTGGTTTCCTGGACCCCTGTTTTGTTATTTTCTTGTAGGACCCACTTTTAGCAGTTCACGGGCCTCAGGGTTTAGATATTGCTTATGTTCCCATTCTCAGTGCTCACAGCAATACTCGTCCAAGTTTACCAAATCACAAGACTATTTCTGTAGAGTGCTGTTTGCTACATTATTATAATGTTGAAGCTTCAAGTTGTAATTGGGCCCCTGTACCAAGGCATCTCAGGCTACATGCATACTACTACATTTTTCGTTTAACAGTATTGTTAACAAAAAATGATTTCTGTCCGCACTAACGTTTTCTCATTGTTTACAAAACTATCTCTGTCCACACTAGTATGAGCAAAAACACAGATAACATAATCATTTATCCACACTGGGCATGCGTGCATTGGTGGAAAAATCCTCGATGAGATGGTAAGTCCACTGAACATTGGGATTTATAGTGAAACTGTAGTGACTGGTAAATTCTTTGCCTTTTCCATCATCCAAGTTGTTCAAAACACAATTTAGATGCACACAGGTTGTCACGTGCATAAGCACAGGGGCAGCTAGAAGGCTCTAGTGACTATAATTCTACTGCCACACCAGGGGTTGGCGCTGTCTTCTAATGTCTTTCTCTGTTCTTCTGCCTGCAGACCGGATAATTGATAACTGTAACACCTTTGAATTCACTTCAGGTGTCTGTTCATTAGGACCCACCTCTTCCTGCTGGAGGGGAACTGAAAAAAACAGAAGATCCGCCATCTTTGTCGGTTCAGTCCTGAACTTACGTCTAGAAAGACGTCTACACAATTATTGCATGTTTTCTTTTGTCTTTTTTTTTTTTTGCAATCCACTTATACAGGGTTACTAGGCTGGTACCCCAACTCTTTATCGTTGTCTTCTTGCTTCTCTTATAAGGTAAACAATGCAGCAACTACTCTATGTCTGCTATGTTGGAATGTGGTTTTCTTCCATGAAGGATGACCAATCGGGGAATCAGTTGTAGTGACCTGGATCCAATCTGGGAAGGGCTATGTACAATACAATACAATTTATTTTTTTGTATAGCCCAAAATCACGCAAGAAGTGCCGCAATGGGCATTAACAGGCCCTGCCTCTTGACAGCCCCCCAGCCTTGACTCTTTAAGAAGACAAGAAAAACTCCCAAAAAAACCCATGTAGGGAAAAAAAAAATGGAAGAAACCTTGGGAAAGGCAGTTCAAAGAGAGACCCCTTTCCAGGTAGGTTGGGTGTGCAGTGGGTGTACAAAAGAACGGGGTCAATACAATACAGTAAAATACACAGAACAGAACAAATCCTCAATATAGTATAAAAATAAAAATTTTAGAAGTACAGAGTAGAATTTAACAGTAGATGATATCACATAATATGATTTGGAGTTGTTTAGAGTCCTGGAGACCTCGGCTATCAAGCTGCCTCCCCCATTTGGCCATTCCACAGCTAAAATAGTGCTAATCCAATGAAAGGACCTCTCTTTCCCACGATTCCTGTGATCCTCCATCAGGGATGACTTTACCAGTTGTCAGGTAGGCAGTGCCACCAAGTGCTACATTTGAGTACCGAGAAGAGAAACAGAATAGGTGTGGGTTAGTATCCAATTCTAACTATCATGTTAGCAGACCCTGTACTTAGGATATAGCAGGTTGCATAATGAATGGATGGATGTTAGCACAATGTACCAGGCACAAACCAATCAGAGCGTGATTAGAGTTTGCACTTTCTAAAGCCTACATTTTCACTCATCATCACTGAAATACGTACCTGTGTTTTCAGGAATATATGGCTGTGGAGAACATTTTCAAAGTCTACTATTTTATGGGGCAATCCTAAATTGTCCCTAGTGTGTGATTGGTGTGTGTGTGTGTGTGCCCTATCTGGGATGTGTTCCTGCCTTGCGCCCTGTATTGGCTGGAATTTGCTCCAGCAGACCCCCGTGATCCTGTGTTAGGATATAGCAGATTGGATAATGACTGACTGACTGACTATTTTATGGCATTCAAAATGCCAGGGTAGTGTGAATAAAAGGCAAAAATCAATACTAACCTCCATCTAATTTCCATCTGAGGATGGCAAAGCGACAGTCCATGAACCAAGAAGCTTGCATCCTTGCTTATCCTCTTCAGATTCTTCTATAATCAGGCAATATATACAAGGGGTGGCCAACTCCAATCCTGGACAGCCACAGTGGATACAGGTTTTCATTCTAACCATTTCTTTAATTAGTGACGACTAATTAGCTTCATTTAAATCATTCATTGCTGATGAAGCATCTTATTGCTCAAGTGGTATGTTTCTGCTTCATTTTAGTTGTCTTGCTTGTTGAGATCTTGAACCCTTAATTGCTTATTTTAGTCTTAAACAGCTGCATTCATTGCTGTATTCATTCAATAGCTCCTTATTAGCACTAAATGACAAAGGAATCAGCAGTTTTCCATCCAGCTTGTCTTCATTTCTACCTGTGTGTATTCATTATGATCTATTTGGTTTAATTAAGTACTCAGAAGGAAACTGAAGGGAAATTGAAGAACTGAATATTATTCGTCTCCTCCTTGAACCGTCACCTTATCATGGTGGAGGGGTTTGCGTGTCCCAATGATCCTAGGAGCTATGTTGTCCGGGGCTTTATGCCCCTGGTAGGGCCACCCAAGGCAAACTGGTCCTAGGTGAGGGATGAGACAAAGAGCGGTTCAACAAACCTCCGATGAAGAGCAAAAACTTTGGACAACGTTTTCCCTTGCCCGGACGCTGGTCACGGGCCCCTCTGGAGCCAGGCCTGGAGGTGGGGCTGATGGCGAGCCCTGGTGGCGGGCCTGCACCCATGGGGCTCGGCCGGGCACAGCCCGAAGAGGTAACGTGGGTCCTCCTCCCCATGGGCTCACCACCTATGGGAGGGGACAAGGAGGTTGGGTGCAGTGTGAGTTGGGTGGTGGCGGGCGGGACCTTGGCGGTCTGATCCTCGGCTACAGAAACTGGCTCTTGGGACGTGGAATGTCACCTCTCTGAAGGGGAAGGAGCCTGAGCTAGTGCGCGAGGTCGAGAGGTTCCGGCTAGATATAGTCGGACTCACCTCGACGCACAGCTTGGACTCTGGAACCAATCTCCTTGAGAGGGGCTGGACTCTCTACCACTCTGGAGTTGCCCCGGTGAGGCGCCGAGCAGGTGTGGGCATACTTATTGCCCCGACTTGGAGCCTGTGCATTGGGGTTTACCCGGTGGGCGAGAGGGTGGCCTCCCTCCGCCGGGTGGGGAAGGGTCCTGACTGTTGTTTGTGCGTATACCGAACAGCAGTTTGGAGTATCCACCCTTTTTGGAGTCTCTGGAGGGGTTGCTAGAGGGCATACCTTCTGGGGATTCCCTCGTTTTGCTGGGAGACTTCAATGCTCACGTGGGCAATGACAGTGAGACCTGGAAGGCGTGATTGGGAGGAATGGCCCCGATCTGAACCCGGCGGTGTTTTGTTATTGGACTTCTGTGCTCGTCATGGATTGTCCATAACGAACACCATGTTCAAGCATAAGGGTGTTCATATGTGCACTTGGCACCAGGACACCCTAGGCCTCAGGTCGATGATCGACTTTGTGGTGGTGTCGCCGGACTTGCGGCCATATGTCTTGGACACTCGGGTGAAGAGAGGGGCGGAGCTGTCAACTGATCACCACCTGGTGGTGAGTTGGCTTCGATGGTGGGGAAGATGCGGTCAGACCTGGTAGGCCCAACCGTGTTGTGAGGGTCTGCTGGGAACGGCTGGCAGAGTCCCCTGTCAGAAGTAGCTTCAACTCCCACCTCCGGCAGAACTTCAACCACGCCCCGAGGGAGGTGGGGACATTGAGTCGAATGGGCCATGTTCCGTGCCTCTATTGTTGAGGCGGCTGACGGAGCTGTGGCCGCAAGGTGGTCGGTGCCTGTCGTGGCGGCAATCCCGAACCCGTTGGTGGACACCGCGGTGAGGGATGCCGTCAAGCTGAAGAAGGAGTCCTATAGGACTTTTTTGTCCTGTGGGTCTCTGGAGGCAGCTGATAGGTACCGGCAGGCCAAGCGAAGCGGCCGGTTGTTGCTGAGGCAAAACTTCGGGCATGGGAGGAGTTTGAGAGGCCATGGAGAGCGACTTTGGACGGCTTCGAGGAGATTCTGGTCCACCGTCCGGCGTCTCAGGAGGGAAGCAGTGCAGTGTCAACACCGTATATGGTGGGGATGGTGCGCTGCTGACCTCGACTTCGGGCGTTATGGGTCGGTGGGAGGAGTACTTCGAAGACCTCCTCAATCCCACTAACATGCCTTCCAAGGAGGAAGCAGAGCCTGGGGACTCTGAGGTGGGCTCTCCCATCTCTGGGACTGAAGTCACCGAGGTGGTCAAAAACTCCTTGGTGGCAGGGCCCGGGGTGGATGAGATACCGGAGTTCCTTAAGGCTCTGGATGTTGTAGGACTGTCTTGGTTGACCGTCTCTGCAACATCGCATGGACATCGGGACAGTGCCTCTGGATTGGCAGACCGGGGTGGTGGTCCCCTCTTTAAAAGGGGACGGAGGGTGTGTTCCAACTATAGAGGGATCACACTCCTCAGCCTCCCTGGAAAAGTCTATTCGGGGTTCTGGAGAGGAGGGTCCGTCGGATAGTGAACCTCGGATTCAGGAGGAACAGTGTGGTTTTCGTCCTGGCTGCGGAACAGTGGACCAGCTCTTCACCCTTAGCAGAGTCCTGGAGGGTGCATGGGAGTTTGCCCGACCGGTCTACATGTGTTTTGTGGACTTGGAAAAGGCATTGACCGTGTCCCTCGGGAATCCTGTGGGGGTGCTCGGGAGTATGGGGTACGGACCCCTGATAAGAGCTGTTCGGTCTCTGTACAACCGTGTCAGAGCTTGGTCCGCATTGCGGCAGTAAGTCGAGCCCGTTTCCAGTGAGAGTTGGACTCCGCCAGGGCTGCCCTTTGTCACCGATTCTGTTCATAACTTTTATGGACAGAATTTCTAAGCGCAGCCAGGGTGTTGAAGGGGTCGGTTTGGTGGACTCAGGATTGGGTCACTGCTTTTGCAGATGATGTTGTCCTGTTTGCTTCATCAGGCCGTGATCTTCAGCTCTCTCTGGATCGGTTCGCAGCTGAGTGTGGCGGCTGGGATGAGAATCAGCACCTCCAAATCCGAGCATGGTCCTCAGCGGAAAGGGTGGAGTGCCCTCTCAGGGTTGGGGAGAGATCCTGCCCCAAGTGGAGGAGTTCAAGTATCTCGGGGTCTTGTTCACGAGTGAGGGAAGAATGGAGCGTGAGATCGACAGGCGGATCGGTGCGGCATCCGCAGTGATGCGGGCTCTGCATCGGTCTGTCGTGGTGAAAAAGGAGCTGAGCCGTAAGGCAAAGCTCTCAATTTACCAGTCGATCTACGCTCCTACCCTCACCTATGGTCATGAGCTATGGGTAGTGACCGAAAGAACGAGATCGCGAATACAAGCGGCTGAAATGAGTTTCCTCCGCAGGGTGTCTGGGCTTTCCCTTAAAGATAGGGTGAGATGCTCAGTCATCCGGGAGGGGCTCAGAGTAGAGCCGCTACTCCTCCGCATCGAGAGGAGTCAGATGAGGTGGCTCGGGCATCAGATCAGGATGCCTCCTGGACGCCTCCCTGGTGAGGTGTTCTGGGCACGTCCAACCTGGAGGAGGCCCCGGGGAAGACCCAGGACACGCTGGAGGGACTATGTCTCCCGGCTGGCCTGGGAGCGCCTTTGGGATTCTCCCGGAAGAGCTGGAAGAAGTGGCGGGGAGAGGGAAGTCTGGGCCTCTCTGCTTAAGCTGCTACCCCCGCGACCCGACCTCGGATAAGCGGAAGAAGATGGATGGATGGATGAATATTATTCGTTCGTTTTAGGCTTCAGATCACTTGGATGACACATGTATCATTAGATAAGAAAAAAAATTATGTGATTTAAGAATGAACTGACATGGTAGAGTTAAAATCCAACAAGCCATGAAATTAAATAAGATGTGTTATTGGTGAGGATTGGCTTCTAATTAAGCAACTGCATTGGAACAAAAACCTGCAGCCACTGCGGCCCACCAGGATCAGAGTTGGCCTCCTCTGATATATATACATTATCCAGGGTCTGCAGTTCTGTCCCAATAACCTGCTGAGCCACTTTCACCACTCACTGCAGGTCTCTCCTATTCTCAGTTATGCAGATGGCATACCACAACGTGTCAAGATGGGAGAGAATACTCTCGAGTGTGCAGCAGTAGAAACTTAGCAGCATTTGGGAGGCAGTTGAGCCTTTTTCAGATTTGTTTTAAGGAAAATCAGTACGGAGTAAGATCGCTGTCAAAAATAACTTATAATAGCAGCCTTTGCTGGGCCTTTTTTTACTTTAACATGGCCTTTCTATAACTTCAATTTAACTTAATCCTGATACTCTATATGTTCAACTCATACATAATAACTATTCATGGTGGCTCTAAAATCCTTACCGTTCTTTTTCCGGTTTCTTTGTGGTGGTGGCCTGCGCCACCTCCACCTACTCAAAGCATCATGATGCTCCAACAATGATGGATGGATTAAAAGGCAAAAGTCTACGTGACCATCTTCATCAAGTCCTTCCGTGAGAACCCTAAATCCAAAGAGGACTGTTTCATTTATGTTAGGTAGAATTCCCAGAGGGGACTGGGCGGTCTAATGGTCTGGAATCCCTACAGATTTTATTTTTCCTCCAGCCGTCTGGAGTTTTTTTGTTTTTTCTGCCCACCCTGCCCATTGGACCTTACTCTTATTCAATGTTAATTAATGTTGACTTATTTTGTTTTCTTATTGTGTCTCTTATTTTTCTGTTCTTTATTATGTAAAGCACTTTGAGCTACTGTTTGTATGAAAATGTGCTATATAAATAAATGTTGTTGTTGTTGTTGCTTTTTCACAAAGTAAATAATAGTACATTTTATTTATAAAAGGCAACTTTCTAAGCACTCATGGACACTGAACAAACAATAAAAAAGCACATTATAAACACAACTTAAAACATCAGAAAATACAGAAAATATAAACATAAAACCACACAAAGCAACTGTAATCATAAAGAAAAAGCCATATTAAACAGATTTACATTTGAAAGTCTAAGCTCAGTAGGTAGTGAGTTCCAGAGCTTGGAAGCAGAATGGCTGAATGCTCTGCTCAACCATGGTGGTTAGATGAGTGAGAGGGATGGTCAAATGGATGGAGGAAGAGGATCTAAGGTTACGGGAGGGAATGGCATCATGAAGAAGGTTGGACAGATATGGAGGCGGGGGTTTGGGTTATGAATGAACTTAAATGTTAAGATCAGGACCCAGTTAGGTGGTATCATCTGCAAATTCGACTTTAATGTTTATGGGGTGCTCATGGACGCATTCACTGGTGAATAAAGAGTACTGAACTCAATACACATCTCTGTGGTACCCCTGTATTCAGGGTAAGCCCAGAGATGAGTAAAAATGAAGTTGCCATTCGTCACATTCTGTCGATTATTTGATTAAAAGTCCATGATCCAAGAGCAGAGTGAATCTCCTGGGCCCAGGTTTCTACGCTTGCTGGACAGTTTTTGTGGGATTTTGGTGTTAAAAGCCTAACTAAAGTCAGCAAACAGTAGCGATCAGACCCTCTGTTCAGTCAAAACCTCAGAGTCATACTGGTGTCCTACGCCACATTTGAATAAAATCACTTTTGGGAGCCATGCCATGCAGCAGCCTTTACAAAAGCTCTATTTCTCTCTTCTCATTTAGAATTAGTAATGTGTTTAATGTAATTAAATAATGTTATTAAATAGTAATGTTAAGATTTGGCCTATGGCTTCTTAACATACATTTTAAAACTAAACTGAAGAGATTCTGCAGTTGTGCAGTGCCATAAACTGGCTCATGTCAACTGCCTCTCAGACAAGCTGCAAACCTGAGAAATGTTACACTGTGAGTGTAAAAGATCTGATGGCTGTCTACATAAAACAGATATAATATAATATAATATAATATAATATAATATAATATAATATAATATAATATAATATAATATAATATAAGAGACTCTGTGGAATGTAAAGTTTATGTATTGAACATACCTGTATTCACCTGATAGCACTGAGATCACCACGGACTAAAGAAACCCGTTACACCATATCGGAAGAGCTCCTCATCTGAAAATGGAAAGGCTGAAAAGGCGAATATCTGGATTAAGGATTAAAGTTACAAGCTCATCTGGAGATGGAAGAGTGAGGATGAAAGTAAGGTGGAAAGGATTCAGACCTGGCCTGACTTCATATATCCTCTTGTGCTAGACCACCTGGACCCACTGCAATTTGTCTATCAAAGAAAGATTGGAACGGAGGATGCAATTATCTATCTGCTCCACAAGGCTTATTCACACCTGGAGAAAGCTGGCAGCACATTGAAGATTATGTTTTTAAATTCTCCAGTGCCTTCAGTATCATCCTGTCATCCCTCTTAAGGGGTAAACTCAGAGATGTGCAGGTGGATGAGCCTGTGGTGTCCTGGATACTGGACTATCTGTCCAGTCCCTTAAATGTCCCTTAGCTTATTTAATCTCAGTCAAACTCTTCTAGTAGACATCAACAAATTTCCAGTCCAGCAGAATTTGTTGGTTTCTTGGTATGGACCTGACTTTTTAGCATAGCCCACATATTACTTTAAAAAGAAAGGAAACTTCTGAAAGTCCTCAGTGTTAGTGTGTCAGAGAGAGGATGTGCAGCATTGTTCATAATGGCACTCAGTTTTGTTTTGTTTTGTTTCATTTCTCTCCTTTGGAAGAATGCAGTTTGTGAGACACAAGAACTGTGTTCTGGATATGGATGTGAGCAACACTGGCGCACCACAAGGAACAGGCCTGTCTCCTTTTCTCTTCACTCTGCAGAATTCCGACTGCAAATATAACAGCAGGTCATGTCGTTTGCAGAAATTCTCAGATGATTCTGCACTTATGGGGTGTATTGATAAAGGGGGTGAAACAGTGGAAATTGCATCAGGTGGAGAGCTTTGAGTTTGGTGTCTACACCTGAACATTAGCAAACACAAGCAACTGGTTATTGACTTTCACCACACCAAAGTCCTGTTACTATTCAGAGAGTGAATGTAGAGGTGGTCCACTCCTACAAGTACTTGGGGGTCCACATCAATGACAGGTTGGACTGGTCTTGGAAGACAGAGGAACTGCATAAGAAAGGGCAGAGCAGACTCTTCTTCCTTAGGAGACTGGGTTCCTTTAATGTGAGAAGAGACATCTTTTACATCTTCTATAACTCTGTGCTGGCCAGTGTGATTTTCTATGCTGTGGTGTATTATGCTGGTAACATCACTTCAGGAGAGGCCCACCAAATCCACAAACTAGTTAAAAGTGAAAGATCACTTATGGGACACACTCCGGACCCCTTGGAGGTAGTAGCGAAGGAGAGAATTAAAAAAAATGAGTGCCATTATGAACAGTGCTGCACATCCTCTCTCTGACACACCAACACTGAGGACTTTCAGCCAATGAATCATTCAGCAGAAGTGTGTCAAGAAACAAGATGGGTTCTTCTTTATATTAGCAGCAGTACATCTGTATAGCGCCTCACTGGGACTGGGACTGCCAAGTCAGAAGTTTCCTTTCTTTTTAATATAATATGTGGGCTGTGCTAAAAAGTCAGGTCTGTGCCAAGAAACCAATAAATTCTGTTAGAAATTTGTTGATGGTGTCACAAAAATTATAAAGATCCACAGAAAGGTTTAGGGCAGCCAACCGTATATTGGCTGAAAAATGGTTAAAGATTTGTACTGGTGTGTACAGATTGGACTCCAGAACAGAACTGAAGTGATAGAGGAAAGGTGGTGGCTTTAAAGGCTAGTACAGGAAGTGACCTCAAAGGGGGTGGAACCGGGAAAAATCTTCATCCATAGGCTCAGGCACGGAAGTGACCTCAAAGGAGTCAGAACCAGAATTGAGATCATCAGGGCCAGGTGGAATTTCCCCTAAACGGTCTGCATAAAAGTGAGTAAAAAGAGTTAGTGTAATCCGCCACCTCCCGGTCTGGCTCGGGATTACTCTCATCCAAGCCCTTTAGCTGCCTCCCATGCGCATGTGTGTGGCAATAGCTACCAGAAGAGTCTGATCGAGATTAAATAAGCTAAGGGACATTTAACCGAGTATTAGGTGTGTTGTATCTATATTTTTGAGTCCGTATGTAAAATTTTGAACCTGTGATGGTTTCAGAAATTATTTTTTTTAAGATGTAAGTTGTACAATCACCCTGCCACAGTCAAAAAGAATTATAGAAATTACTGAAAGCCCAGTACTGCCCTGACATACTTGTCTGTTATATGGGTACATTGAAAGATTTCACCATAACTGTAGATATTGCTACTTTCACTGACATCATGGACACAGTTACAGGATATACTCACTTAGAAAACAGGAGAGTTCAAAACACAGCCTGCTCACCTGGAAAGAAAGATTTATGCACACATCCACAGAAGAGCCATGTTTCTAATTACGAGTTGCATTCTGTGATGCAGTTTCTGGCAAATGCCCATGGAGACCATCCTCCACCCTGTGGGCCTGCAGTATGTTAGTAAATTGGCTGTGCTCCATGAGGTCAGTGCTGGGCTGCTTCTATGGTGAAACAGGCTGAGTGACTCTCATTTCACTGCTTAAACTGCTACCCCCCACCACAGGATCCTGGGAAGGTGTTCAAATCAGTGGTGACCATCGTGGAGTGATGGGGCGGTCAGAAGGCTCCTGGCACATTGCAAGCTCCGCTGCTTGAAACTAATCATGATTTGGCAAAATACAGACACAATTAAAAACTGTGGGTAGAAGAAAAACTGTGTGTATGCATTTGAATCATAGCTTTTGTCTGGGAAAGCACCAGGGCTAATTAAATTCACATTGGGGTCACATTTCAAGTCAGTTTCCCAGGGCAGGTATGAATACACTTCCCTGTGAATGTGACCGAGCTATTGAGGTGTGCACACACAGGAACACAAGACGGGCGTCTGCTCAGGTCAGGCTCCTTGATACTCAACTTTGGTAAGAACAGGGCCTCATTGACAAAAACAGACCCCCAGGAAAGTTTGCTTTTCCAGTCTGCTCACAACTAACACACCGAGAAGAAACATCTGCAGGCCACAGTCACAGGATCCAACTCTAAAGGGAGATAGCAGATTAGCCATCAGATCTGGTCTAGTACTGAAGGCCAAGATTGTTGTTTATTAGAAAAAGGGGAGAAAGGTCTAAAATCAGTTATGAGGTTAGGTACCAGGGGGAGTAGCAGCAGCTGGCCTCAGTATACTAGGCATATGGTCAGACTCAAAAAACGTGTGACTGTAATGAGAAGGAGTAGAAGTGGGTGTGAATACATCAGAAATAAGATTAGGAGTGGGAACATCAGGAGTAGAAGATCTCAACAGTTTGGAACTATAATTTTAAGTATTAGAAAGGAATTGAGTACAATTACATAATACAAAATCAATCTATCTATCTATCTATCTATCTATCTATCTATCTATCTATCTATCTATCTATCTATCTATCTATCTATCTATCTATCTATCTATCTATGTATTTTCACACACGTGCTCATGGGAGGCAGCTAGGTAAGTAGGTAACTAGCTCAAAAGTAGGTAATTCCCAATCAGACCAGGGGGTGGCAGAGTGCATTAATCTTTTCTCTTATCTTCCAGCAGACCAAATGCATGAAATTCTGCCTGGTACAACCCCAGAAGATGTCACTTCCGGTTCCACCCCAGAAGGCGCCACGTCCGGTTATTCCCCAAAAGACAATGCTTCCGGTTCTGCCTTAGAAGATGTCACTTCCAGTTCCGCCTCCCAAGAAGTCGCAGCCCGATGACCTAATTTCTGGTTCCAGTCCCAAGATCCCTCCCCTTCCTGCCGTTCAACTGTATATCCACCATATTTACTAACCTGTGCAGTTCTGTTTTGGGCTCTTGTCTGTAAAGGGCCATTTGACTCAACCTTTTTTCGCATTTACAAACAATTCTCAAGTAAACGGGAGGCTGCCCAAAACCTCTTTGTGTGTCAAGGCCTAATTATTAATTACAATTGGCATAGCCAGCAGGACGATGGACTCCTTGAAGAACCAGGAACAGGACCTTACAGAAGCCTTGACACACCACCTCGAAAACTTCAACCCCTTACTGGTCCAGATGGGAGAGTGCCGCACCCGAGTGGCCGGATATGGGTTGTCTGTGGGAAATCGGGGGAATCCGACTCCAGCTCCAACCCATAGGCCATGCTTAAAGTTGGGTCAGCGGGAGAGGGCAGTGGAGGCCAACAGAACAGGGCCAAGCTCAGAATGCGACATGCATGAGACTTATTATGGACTTCCAATTAAAAAGGCTGCCTTCCCAAACCCCACAGATGCAGAACCCTTTGAAAAAGGTGGGGGAGTCCCTGGCCAGCAGGCCAGGAAAATCTTAAAATGGGACTTTAACCCACGGCAACCAACCTTCCGGGGGAAGTTCTGTCTGTGGGGCAAAATCGGGTGCTTTCATATCTATCTATCTATCTATCTATCTATCTATCTATCTATCTATCTATCTATCTATCTATCTATCTATCTATCTATCTATCTATCTATCTATCT
This sequence comes from Polypterus senegalus, assembly GCF_016835505.1. NCBI lineage: Eukaryota > Metazoa > Chordata > Cladistia > Polypteriformes > Polypteridae > Polypterus > Polypterus senegalus. Next base: position 28,562,015 of record NC_053156.1, read on the forward strand.
ATCTATCTATCTGTTGCCCTCAAATGGACTGGCGTGAATTGAACGAATGGCCTCATTCAAGAGATGAAGTATTTGGAGATATTATTTATTGCTTTTAGCAAACATAATGTACATGGAAAATAGTTTGCATTTCTCTGGCGGATTGATTTAGTAGCTCAGAACAGTTTAGCCTCAAGATCTAGTAGAAGAGAAGAAAACTCTTAAATTAATCATCAGAATGGAATTGACTAGAATAGCATGATTAAATACCACAGGAAGTAACAGCAGGGTCTAATACTTTAAACACAAGGTAATAGGCATGACAAAGAAGTTTAAAGTTAGGAGGTGCAGGGTAGAGAGGATCTCTAGAGAGATAGAGATCTTATCTATAATATCTATAATATAATCTCTAGATCTATAGAGATCTTTCCAATTCAAAAATTCCAATATTACATTAATTTAAATGAGAACGTTAATATTTAAAAATACAAATGTTGAAATTTAAAATTTGTTAAAAATCATATTGCTAAATGAAAAAGAAAACTACATATATGCAAAGAACAGCAAACAAAAATAAGGACAAATGAAAGTCAAGTTCAAAAATCAAAATCCAACATCAGAAAACAGAAAGATCCAAAAGGTCAAAAAAGACCACTGAACTAATGCAAGAAATTTTTGCCAGGTGGTTATGAGCAGGCAGAGTGCTTAGAACTTATAAAGGTCAGAAGATGATAAAACAGAATCATCAGCAGGCAAACTAGCCAAATTCATCACCAGGAGTATCTGATTCATTAAAACCAATAAAACCAGCAGCCATACCAGCTGCACTTCATGCCAGGTAATTAACCTCAAACGTAGCATGTTTGGGCTCAGCCAGTACTTGGATGGAAGACCAACCAGGAAAGGTTTGGTTGCTGCTGAAAGAGGTGTTGATGAGGGCACCAGGTGGTGCTTACCCTGTGGTATCTGTATGTGGGTCCTAATGCCCAAATGCAGTGATGGGGACACTTTGCTTTAAAAATTGGAGATGTACATCAGGTGAAACATATAGCTAAGGTCCTATGATCATAAAAGATCCCTGGACATCTTTGAAAAAAATACACAGGGTGTCTTCCAGTGTCCTGGCTAGATTGTTCAGTGTGACCTTGTCCATTCTGGCCCAATAATCATCTCCTGTCCCTTCACTACCTAATTCCTAATGTATGGTGGGTGTACTGGCACAAGAATGACTGCTGTTGCATCATACAAGTGGATGGTGGTTGAAGTGGCTCCCCATGTGATGATGCGGGTTCGCTGCCTGCTCCCATCGTCCATCTGGGAGCCCTTAAACCCGTCACCGTCGGTAATGTTACCGATGAGCTCGGCAGAGAGGCACAACAAATAGAGCAAGGGGATGGTGCAAAATGTGCAAAAGTGCTTTTATTAAAAACAGCATAAATAAATAATCCACTAAAACAGAAATGAAGTGGAGGTTAAAAAAACCCATAGAAAAAAAAAGCAATCCTTTAAAACGAGGGTAAAACAATGCTGGAAGCAATCCTTTAAAAACATAAAGCCCGAATTAATAAAAATAAATAAATAAATAAAACATAAAGCCCGGTGTCTTTTTTTACTGGCGGCTCCCCTGCTTCTCCCATCAGCCTTTGCAACAGGAGAGTCGCCATACCTGCAGCCTGTAGCCATCCGATCCCTGGCTCCGGTTCAGCTCACCTAGACCGAGACTTGGGCTCCCCATAGACCAAGATGCTCACACTGGGGCTTCTCTTCCCAATCTCTGACTCCCGCTGCCTGCCTTTGCTGCGGCGAGCCAATCTGCTTCCAGTCACTCCTGCTCCAAACCATCGCTCAGCAGGAGTGACCACTACTGTCGGCCCTCAGGTGCCGGCCAAACACCTCACTTGGGCTTGCCTCTCCCAGCTGCTCGTATACAGAGCGAGCCTGCGCTTGCTCGCTCTCCTTCTTTCTCTCTACCAGTTTTCTCCCTCCTGCTTCCTACCTTCTTCTCTGCAACCTCCATCTTTCTTTTTCTTTTATTTTTTCTCCTCCTAGCCACCTCGCGTTTCTCTTTATAACGGGGATGTGATTCACCTGTGGCAATCAGCGGCTCCTGGGAACAATTACGGATGCGGACGACTCCTCACCTGTGCACTTAAGTGAGACTCTTCCGCACCGCAAATCATCCCCAGGAACCACTTCAGCCACAGACCACCACAACCCCTCACAAAGCCGTGAGTGCGTTGATTATTTATTTTAAACTGGCCCTTTGACATGAGCGGTGGACCCGCTATACCACACCCCACTGTAAAGGTTAGAAAAGTACTATATAAAAGCAATGAATTGTTATTATTATTATTACAATGCAAAATAGTTTTAGAGACAATCTGTAATCTTGGACAAAATGCTGTCCACCTTACCAAACTTTATAAGGTTTTGCTGGTGACATCATAAGGTATGACTTTAGTGACAACATCCTCCAGAAAAGGGTCACCAAGTCATGCCAGCAGCTCAACAAAATAAAGTCATGAGAGACTTCAAAGCACAATGTTAATTAAATAAATGATACAAAGTGAACAACAATATTATTAAAGCAAATATGTAATAGGCTGCTGGATATCATGGCCGGCCTGTACACTGGTTCTGTGAGTGCTGTGCAGTGTGGTGGAAGAACCTCTGTGTTTTTCCCAGTTGATTCTGGGGTTCATTAGGGGTATGTTTTTGCTCTTACTCTATTCAATGTTTGCATGGACTGGGTGTTTGCAGGGTCGTGGGGTGAAGAAAGATTCACTGATCTTGACTTTACTGATGATGCCGTGATCTTCATGGAGTCAATGGAGACTCTGATTGGGGCTCTCAAGACACTGAGCAAGGGGTCTGAGGGTCTGGGCCTGCGAGTGTCCTGATAAAAACCAAGAGCCAGCCATCAGCAGTGTGTCGTTGAGAGGTTTACTTATCTCAGCAGTGACATTCATGTCTCTGGTGACTCTTCCTATGAAGTCAGTAGACGGATTGGGAGAGCATGGCGGGACATGAGGACACTGGAAAGGGGTGTGTAGTGGTCCTGATATCTACGCAAAAGGACAAAGGTCCAAGTCTTTAGAGTCCTGGTGCTTCCTTTCTTACTATATGGTTGCAAGACATGGATGCTATCCATTGACCTGAGATGAAGACTGGACTCTATTGGTTCTGTGTCTCTTCGGAGAATCCTTGGGTGCCACTGGTTTGACTTTGTGTTGAATGAGCGGTTGCTCATGGAGTCCCAAATGAGGCACATTACCTGCATCGTGAGGGACCGTCAATAACAGCACTATGGCCATGTGGTACGATTCAACGAGGGTAATCCGGCATTTAGGATCCTCATTATTGAGTGGCTGGACATGACACCTGGCAATAATGGATTCAGCGAGGTTATCAGAAATAAACTTAATGCACTAGGATTAAAAGTTAAGACGGAAGTAAAAAATTTAGGGGTAACCGTTGACTGTAATCTGAATTTTAAATCGCATATTCATCAGACCACTAGGACAGCATTTTTTCACTTAAGAAACATAGCTAAAGTTAGACCTCTTATATCATTGAAAGATGCTGAGAAATTAATTCACGCTTTTGTTTTCAGTAGACTAGATTACTGTAACGCACTCCTGTCAGGACTACCCAAAAAAGACATAAATCACTTGCAACGAGTGCAGAATGCAGCTGCTAGAATCCTAACTGGGAAAAGAAAATCCGAACACATTTCTCCAGTTTTGATGTCACTACACTGGTTACCTGTGTCATTCAGGATTGACTTTAAAATACTGCTTATGGTTTATAAAGCCTTAAATAATCTCGCTCCATCTTATATATCGGAATGCCTGACACGTTATATTCCAAATCGTAACCTTAGATCTTCAAATGAGTGTCTCCTTATAATTCCAAAAGCTAAACTTAAAAGAAATGGTGAGGCGGCCTTCTGCTGTTATGCACCCAAAATCTGGAATAGCCTGCCAATAGGAATTCGCCAGGCAAATACAGTAGAGCACTTTAAAACACTGCTGAAAACACATTACTTTACCATGGCTTTTTTATAACTTCACTTTAACTTAATCCTGATACTCTGTATGTTCAATTTCCTCATAATAATTACTTATGGTGGCTCTAAAATCCGTACTGACCCCTACTCTCTCTTCTGTTTCTTTTTCCGGTTTCTTTGTGGTGGCGGCCTTCGCCACCACCACCTACTCAAAGCATCATGATGCACCAACATTGATGGACTGAAAGCCAGAAGTCTACGTGACCATCATCATCAGGCCCTTCGATGAAAACGTTAAATACAAAGAGGACTGTTTGACTAATGTTAGGTAGATTGCCCAGAGGGGACTGGGCGGTCTCTTGGTCTGGAACCCCTACAGATTTTATTTTTTCTCCAGCCTTTGGAGTTTTTTGTTTTTCTGTCCACCCTGGCCATCGGACCTTACTCTTATTCTATGTTAATTAATGTTGACTTATGTTTATCTTTTATTGTGTCTTCTATTTCTCTATTCATTTTGTAAAGCACTTTGAGCTACATTTTTTTGTATGAATATGTGCTATATAAATAAATGTTGATTGATTGATTGATTGATTGATTGATTGATTGATTGATTGATTGATTGGTGATGCATAGATGGTAATTTTCAGAGGGTGGGACTGGACTGCATGCCTGCTTGGGGGATTGCCAACCAGGATCCTGAGCTGTTTCATCATGCGGTAAAGCGCTGTACCAATGCATGCTCTGTAGCCTAACCTGACCTGTTCTGTGTTTGGGTCAGAGATTTTTTTTCCATTTTGTGGACATTTTTGATAATTTTGACTTAAAACTGCTTTAAATTTTTTTTGGGGCCTGCTGGTGTTTGGGTATTAAGCCTGTCTTTTGAGTTTAGGGCCAGGCAACCTGTGGATCAGTCTGGCTTTTCTTTTTCAAGGCCGACACCATTTCTGAGCTTATTGAGTGGCAGGTACACAACACACAGCAATAAGGCCCATCACTGAAAGGGAGGTGATTATAATTTTGAGGCAGCAGATCCAAACACTTTGAGTTAGCAGAGGTGGTTTTCAAGAGTTATCAATTGTGGCATCAGAATCAAACTGATTTGGATTACATTATTAAACACCAAGATGAGCAACAAGCACCTTCCACAAATTAAATACAATAAAATACTTTGAAAACAATTGATTTTAATCATTAGATCAGGCACCAGGATGGCAAAAACAGAATTTCCCAACATTTGAGCTACAAAATCAGGCAACAGAGATGGACTTTCCATAGTTACAGCATCAGGCACCAATGGAGGGATTTCATACAGTATCTCAGCCTGTATTTTAATAAACAAAGCCTCCAGGGGGGTGACATCAGGTCTCAACACATTAGCTATATGGTGATGCACTGAAAAGGATTGTCTTTAATCATAAGATCAGGCACCAAAGGAGGCAACAGCAGGTCTCAACAAATTGCCAATAAGGATTGGAATGACTCTGACGTGAGATGTCTATAGCAATTCAACAACAATCTGACCACTAAGTTTAGCGGTCGACGGGGAACTGTGATGTCAATCATCAGCTATTACAATATAATTAAGTGGAATTAAATGATTGAAGATCAGCTGCAGTGACAGCAGGTTCTAACACATTAGCTGGAAGGTAACACATTGAACAATTTTGACTACAGCTGGGATATCAACCAGTGCAGGGTCTCTGTTTCAATATCACAATGGTGCTGACTGGAATTACATGATCAAACACCAGGAGGAGTGAGAGGAAGCCCCAACACACAAAATACAAGGAAATACACTGGAAAAGAAGTAAAGCAGCAGTCCCAAGACCATTGCTACTATATCAATTAGTGAATCAGGCACAAGCAAAGTGAGAGAACACCTCACTGTGTTAGGTAAGAAGTAAGGCGCCAGGGCACCAGGGTGAGTGACAACAGGCCCACTACATCACCAATGAGTTTCAGCACTAAAAAGGACGGTGAGATGTCTGGGTAAAGGAAGCTTTCAACACTTTGTCCCCATCTCCAGTCATCAAAGGGAGACTGACTGGACTCCCATGATTAACCATTGTAAGTTTAACATGTTAGCTACAAGATAACACACTGGGAAAGATTGCAAGTATGAGATCAGCTTGACGATGGTGAACACAACAGTTCCCAATACTTTACTTACAAAGAGGTGACCTTTAGTTAGATACAGGCACCAGATAAGGGACTCCATTTCTTAGCATCTTACCTAAGAAGTAGGGCATCCAGAGGGAGTAATACCTCTACCCGTATTTATCAAGTGTCTCAGAGTAGGCAAACAGTCCTAACTGTTTCAGAACTCTCAGAGTGATGCAAATATAATTTTACACTTAGGAGAATAAGTAAAAAGAATGTTATCAGTTTTCCTAGTTTAGGAAAGTACGTCTAACTTCTCCAGGATTTAGGAGAGCGTATGAGCTGCACTAACTCACTAGGAGCATCCAGATGATGGTGTTCAAGGAAGAGGTTGGCACGCACATTCCAGCATTGAACAATGAACTCAAAAAAATATAGACATGACAGAAATGGAATAATGTTTCTAACAAGTCTTGTACATTACCCGATCGATCCATCTTTGCAGAGAAACCATGCATTGTCATCCAAAATGAAAGTGTTGGTAACATTGTTTTTTTGGCCCACAGGAAAAAGACAGCTTTGCAATTGTGATGATTTGGATAGGTCACAACCAACCATTTCTTGAATTTTGAATGCCTTTATACATTTCCCCATCACGCCATGTGAGGTAATGTTAACACAAGTATTTATGCAAATGGCTGCTTTTCCAGGAGTTGTTTATGTGATAGGCAGCAAGCACATAAAGATGATTTCGCCCACGTGTGGATAAGCATGAATATGTGAATCACAAGTGATATCACAGTATCAACACATGGTTGGTCATGTATACAAACTATACTGTAGCAGCCAGCATATCACCCTGAAGATAAGCAGGGCTGGATGAGCGATTGACAGTGCAATGTCACACAGGTACACTGAGCTCTGCATTCTATGAACATCTGGAACATTTGTTTTATGCTTCACAAGCCTAAGAAAATTCAAAAAGCCAGGCAAAGACTCCTGGGTTATTGGATAAATAGAGCTACGAAGAACATAAAAAGAGAAGATCACGGAAAGAGACACAGCACAGCAAAATGGAAGACGATCAGGAACACTGGAAAAGTGAACAGTGTAAGATTATGCATTGCTAGTTACTGGCACTTTACAGGGCCTTCCCCGTGGCCATAACAGTGGGAAGATGATTCTTATGGAAGTATGACTGCGATTTATTGTTACATAAATATGCCCATTGCCAGGCTTAACTCTGACTCGGTGTGTGTGTGCATCATGGTCCTTCCATCTCGGTTATTATTACTGTATTATTATTGATATTGTTGAAACCTGGCCTGTTTCAAAGCATAAGTCTACTTTAGAGTACTTCATGAGAGTGACTTAAAACTTTAATTTGAACATACTGTAATCACATCCCCTTCACCCTTTCATCATCATCAGACTCATCATTATTATTATTATTATTATCATCATCATCACCACCCTCCTCTCAGCATACTAACATGCATTAAGAGGTCAACCAGACCTCTCAGGTGTTGAACTCAGCTTGTCGTTCAGCTGAGGACTCGTCGAAGAATGCAGGTCGTGCCAAAGTGTGCAATCTTCTGGATCTCTTTCACGTTTCAGTCTGTCCAGCTGCTATTGGAACCCGGTCTTGATGGTTCCCAGTGTGCTTAAGACTACTAGAGTCACTCTCGTCCTCATGTTCCATGTCTGACTTTGATCTCAAGGTTTTAATACTTGATGAAGTACTCTGCCTTTTTGCTCAGGATGTTGTTGTCATCCGGGATTGTCACATCGATGAAGACACACGATTTGCTCTTCTTCTCTTGGAACACAATGTCCAGCCTTTTGGTAGTGATAGTATGGTATGTGGGAATGGTCTTTGTCCCATATGATGACATGATTATTATTATTATTAGTAGTAGTAGTAGTAGTAGTAGTCAGAAAACTACAAAGCAACATCATGATTGTCAAATAAACTACAAAACATATTTTTGAATTACATTTTGCAGCTCAGGTGCAGTCATTCTCAGACGTGGGGAGTCAGCGTAGAATGCTTCATACTGTAAGTTCTTCTCATGGCCTTTTCTTGGATAGGACAAGTTATCCTAGTAAGACTTTTTAGAGCAATTCCTAGTCATTTTTGTAACACTTGATAAATATGGGCACTGGTCTAAATCTATAAGTTATATGGAGATGCACTGGAAACTACTATTTTGATATGAGGCTTAAATTTATAAGTTATATGGAGATGGACTGGAAACTACTATTTTGATATGAGGCACCAGAGGGAGTGACAGCAGGCCTCGATATATAATCAATACAGTCTCGCCCCCTAAAAGATTCTGACTCTGAGGTGTGATGCACAAGGGATTAGCAATTCTCAATACTTTGGGCATACAGTACCTTCAGAAAGTCTTCAGACCTTTCAGTCTTCAACATAAAAAGAGGACAAAGGTAAAGAATTGGGGTGCCAAGACAGCCACCACGTATAACGATGCATTAAAATAAAAAAAAAAAAAACATGCCATTATTGTGGGTGGTCTCTACAGATGGGCGTTCTAAACAAACCTGCCCTGTGATATTGGAGCTTCTGGTTTTGGGCCCTTCTGACAGTAAGAGGCGGGTCTAGGTGGACGGACACCAGAAAGTGACATCAGAGGTGTGGTAGCTGTCAATCAACCATTCTGCAAAGGGAGGAAGAGAGAGAGAGATGCATTAGGATACAGTGCCAACCCCTGGAGTGGTAGTTGAACTGCAGTCACTAGGGCCATTCAGCTGTCCCCTATACGCAAGCACATGATACCCATCAGTTTTTCACATTCTGTTATGTTGCAGCCATGAGCTAATGTCATTTACGTTTTTTTTTTTCATCTTCGATTGACACTCAATACCCCAGAATGAATTTTTGTAAATGTACAGGGTGGCAAAGAGAAATGGGAAACTTTGGAAGTAGGTGTTGGCGAGCCTGGGGCGTCAGCAGTTGTTTGGGACCAATGTGACCTCGTTTAGAACCCCTTGCCATTAGTTATAATGGAGCAGTGGAGTGGTGCGTAATGAGTGTTCGCTGTGGTGGTGATATTGTGACTGCCGCGCAAAGGGAATTTCACCATCATTGCCAGTTAGGACATTAAGATTATGTCCCATCTGCTCATGCAATATCAAAAACATGTGGGTTCAACAGGATGGGGCCACTTCACATTCTGCCCGCCAATTGATGGCAGTATTCTACGATTGTTTGGAAGGCGCATCATTTCACGCAATGGTGACATTCCATTCGTTTGTGATTTTTTTTCTCTGTGGGGACATCTTCAAAAGCCAAGTGTGCCGCACACGTCCTGCAACCATTGCTGAACTAAAAAGGAGGACTGAAGAGGAAATCGCTGGCATTCCTCTTGATGTGTGACGTTGAGCAATGCAGAATTACCACAACAGGCTGTCAGAACAGACATCTTCATGATGTTTTCTTCAAAACATAAAATGAATATTGAATGAATATTGATTACCATCATTAATTGCATATCCTGTACAATACATTTCATCATTACATGTATTTTGTAATATGTTTATTCATGCATTGAACGTCAATCGAAAATTTCCTGTTTCCCCGCGCCACCCTGTATTCAAAATAAAAAATTTAAAATCTCACATTATTTTTGTTTTTTTTTGCATTTACAAAAATTTCAAAAGTCCTGTTTTTTCTTTGTCATTCTGGGGTACTGAGTGATGCTTGAGGAGGGAAAAAGAATTTAAATGATTTTAGCACAAAGCTCCAACATAACTATTGAAAAATCTGATGCATACTTGTATGCTTATGCAACTCCTTCTTGGATTTAATCACATATGTGAACAGCAAGTACTTCCTTACATGCAATATTTTGAGATAACAACGTGTCTCCATTAGGAATGAATTGTCCTTGCTTTTTTGTATCAAGAACCTAATCTTTTGCTCTTGAGGTTACTCTAGACCAAGTTGCATATGCTTGGCCACTTGTAAAGGCTGGCAACTACAAACAAATACCAAAAATATTTAAAGTGTGCCGATGATGGAGATGGAGTAAATTAATACAGTAATGCAGTCATAAACATACACATCTGTGTTAGTCTTAAAATCTGTATTCTGTTTGCGGGTTGTCCAAATTAGAATTTTTGATGTGAGTTTATTACTATCAACTGTAAGATGCCAGGGGTTGCTGTTGCCCCTTTCAACCCAACAGACAGACACGCTGAACACAGGGTAAAAGCACTAAGAAGGTTTTTAATTGTTTTTCTTCTTCTTGTAGTGCCCTGAAGCACCTCCACCACCATTCACATGCAATACAATACCAATAATAATCACAATAACGCACAAATCTCTTCTCTACACCTCCCAACAAGCTCTGTTCTCTACCTCCCAACTCTGGCTCTCTTCCTGGGTCTCCAACAGTCCTTTATATAGTCCTTGACCAGGAAGTGCTTCTGTTCTTCCACCCACGTGACATGCTAGCATTTCTGATTCAGATGGAGAATTGGATTTTTCTTCAGCCCGGAAGTACTTTGGGTCTTCCGAACCCATGACTTGGGAGTATTTCTGTGGCTATACGGAAAATATAAATCCCCAGATCATCCTGCAGCGTCTCCTGGTGGCACCCATGGTACCCAGCAGGGCTATGATGACGAACTACAGATCCCATGAAGCCCTGTGGGAATCCGGGGCACCGCTATGATGCAGGGAACTCGCCATCTGGCGTCTTGGAGGAGGCAGTGTCCCTCAGTAGCTGCCTTCCCCCATCCTTCTATTCTTTGAGCATCGAGCAGCCGGCCGTCCACCACACAATAAATTCAACATATTTATTTCCATACTTTGCATAGCTTTATGTTTTACGCTTCTTGGAAATACAGGAGTGAGATTAACATTTATGAAATCTGATGTGTCATCTGTTAGCCATACATAGATATAAAGCAATGATAGATTTCAGTTTTTGATTTTTAATGAATTTGCAAACCTTTCTGGAAACATGCTTTGTTCATTTTACCATTATGGGTTATTGAGTGGATGGATATGCAAAAATGACAAATATATAATTTAAAAATTAAATCTGCAACACCAGTGAGGAATTGCTCTCAATTGTCATCAAGCAGTGATGCACCCCAAAGGTTGCATTCGGTACAATTGTAATTCAGAGCTCAGAGCAACCCAATTTCAGACCTCACTTTGGGTGACAACTTATAGCTCAACACACACTGTGCAACAGAATAAAGTGTGCAGGAAGTGAAGGGGTCCGAATACAAATGGAATCCGTTGTATGAAATGAAAAGACAATCTTCAGATCAGGTGTTGATTGACACTTAAGACGTCCTTCCTCTGTGCTTGCAAGACTCTTCTGTCCTTGTGGTCCAGCGTGTGATAGGGTGTGGTCAAATGGGGGCGGGCTCAACTACTCTTACTATATAAGGACAATTCCCCATACACCTCATTAGAGTACCTTTGACCACAGTTTCAATTTCAGTCTGTGTTTTCAAAATGTTTACATTTTCACCCATCCAGGAGTAATTTCTGTCAAAATGACTTCCTGAAAGTGAAAAGATTTCAGTTTCGGATTTTAAAAAATTTGCAGATGTAGTCGAGTAGGAGGACCGAGTCCAAAAAAGTGCTGAGGTGCCAGCTGGGTAGTCCTGTTTAAATCTGGTGCAAACAGGAAACAACATCGGAGCAAAATAGAAATTAAATTAAATAATAGCCAGACTCCATTTGAGTAGCTAGAATGAGGGGGTCTGGCTTAGTGGAGCTCCTTCTGATTTGAAATTAAAATGAGACTCTTCCTTCCATGGACACTCAGGCTTTATAGAGCTTGGACCGGAAGTCTGTCTGGTCAGTTGTCTGCCAGTTGTCTGCCAAGGGTATCTTCACGGTGCTGTGGAGTAATTAGATGATACTGTTAGTGACACATAGTGGTATTACATACATCAGATGAGCCTGGAAGGTGATCCTCTGTCGCACATGTGTGACCTTTCTGAAAAAATGTTTTACTTTGTCGTTATGGGTTATTAACTGTATATTGATGGGCAAAAATGCAAATGTATCCATTTAACCTTAAACTTACAACAAAATAAAGTGTGCACAAAGTGAAGGGGTATGAAAATTTTCTGATTGTAGTGTCATTTCAATATATTTACCTCAGTGCGTATCTGTACACCAGCAGATGAACAATGTCATGTCTCACAAGGAAAAGCCTGAATATCAGTTAGACAATTGAAGAATGTCTGTTTCTTCAAGTTGAAGAGCATGCCTGGTTTTTAATGATCTGAGGATATTGTGGGTATTGAGGATGTCTGAGGGTATTAGCAAGTGGCTGGTTTGGGGAAGGCCTGAGCACAAAACAAGGCTTAGACCTCAAGTTCTCTTCCTGGAGTGGTAATAGGCAGCTAACAATGGAGAAGCACTGAGTCTTCCTCTGTTGATCTCCTTTAATCAACTAATCCTTCACATATGGAGTAGTTTAAACTTTACATGTTTCTTCTTAGAATTGTAGAATTGATTGGGTAATGGCTGAGTCAAAAAAACTGAAATGACACTGGCCTGGTGTTGCTAGGAAATAAACACACCCAAACATCTAATAGTGGCAAGAAGATGAATCACTCATGAGACTTCCAGTAGGGGAATTTTCAGGGTAAAAGTAACTTTAAGAATATTTCAAATTTTGCAATTGTATTACAGCTTTCATAGATTTCTACATTCCTCGATCAACACAGGAAACGTTTGAAAGCGTGCTTGATTGATTGTCTCCTAAATTAATTAAATGATTTACTAACTGACTGACTCAAAAATTGATAGAATGATTTACTGATTAATTACTTGACTTGGTGATTAGTAGAATGGTTTACTAATTGATTGATTGAATCATGGATTGATGAAACGATTTAAACATTGATTGATTGAGTCATTATTTAATAGAATTATTTACTGATTCAATGATTTGATGATTGGTAGAGTGATTTACTGATTGATTGATTGATTGATTGATTTATTCATTCATTCATCGATTGATAGAATATATTTACTGACTGATTTATTGAATTGTTGATTGACAGAATGATGTTCTGATTGATTGATTGATCTATTGAGTCTTTAATTTAAAGAATGATTTACTGATTGATTAATTTGTTTGGTTGGTGGAATAATGTACTGATTGGTCCATTCATTCATTCAGTCAGTAAGTTAGTCATTAATTGATAGAATGATTTACTGTTAAATTAATTGATTCATTAATCGAAAGAATGATTTTCTGATTCATATATCGATAGAGAGATTTACTGATTGATTGATTGACCGACTCAATAATGGATTAAATGATTTACTGATTGATCGACTTGTTGACTAATAGAATGATAAACTAATTGATTGACTTTTGTCTTTTGTATGCCACCAATCTCTGGTTGCAGGCCAATAAAATATTAGGTTATATTTTAAAAGCTATTAAATTTAAATTACAGGTGGCTTTTTACGATAGAAATGGAAAGCTAGAGGCAGAGATAAGTAGAGTGCAGTGTGGATGGAATAACTGGAAGAAAATATCAGGAGGATTGTGTGATCAAAGAATTACAGGTAAGGTTTTAAAGATAATAATAAGACCAGCAATGATTTATGGAGCTGTAACATTGAGCAGTGAAGGGAGCACAGCAGACGAAGAAGAAGTGTGGCAGACATGAGAATGACGAGATGGATGTCTGGATTTACAATAAAGGGCATAATAAGAAATGAGAAAATTAGAGGTACAACAAAAGTAGGAGACATCTAAGAAAGGACAGGAAACGAGGATGAAGTGATATGGACATGATGAGGAGAGACGAGGAATATGTGGACAAAAGAGTGATGGGAATGGAAGTCCAGAGGGGAAGAGAAAGTAAGGGAGGCCAATGTGGAGGTGGATGGATAAAATGAAAGATGATCAGAAGATAAAGGGTCTGAGTGAGGAAGAGATGCAAGGCTAATACGGGGAAGGTTGATCAAGCACATCGACCCATCATATAAGTGGGAAAATGAAGATAAACGAGAGGAAAAAGAAGTTCTCAAACTCTATAATGTGTTATGATTTGCAATTTCCTTTGTATTTTCCTAGGGATTTGTTTATAAAAAAAAATCTAAGCCATTTTGAGGGTTTCTCAACCCATGAAATTAAGTTCTGTCACCTGTTCTGTGTATTAGTATTTTATTTAAAAGTTAATATCTTTTAACTGTCATTTTCAATGCCATTTTGTTTTGTTATTGGACTGCCATATTGAGAAGTTAGTGTGCTCTATTGCTATGTCAGTTTCCCATAATCCTTTGGGAATACCTGAATTCATGGTTGACGGTTTAAATGTTGCCATGAGTGTATATTCTCTATCCAAGGTTTGGAATAAAACATGGCAATTATGTAGGACTGTTTTCTGACTTTATTTTTGACCCTCAATTGTACTCTTTGACAATGATTTTTGCGGTTGGCGTTAGAGCCATTTACTAGTTATTCAAGTTATGTTAAGTTGATAGAAATAATTTCTTAGTTATGTTAAATGTTTGACTGTATATTAGTGTACAGTATATAGGAGCTTATATTATACAACCCCCAACAAGCTGCATTGAAATGGAATATTCTAGCTATTTCTTGTCCCTCTGATGGCAGATTAGTCTCAGTTAGTGACCTGCCTTGCCGTAAGTAAGCCACGGAGGGCACATGATTTCAAACCGTGCCATAACATGCTCAGTCGTGTGTGCAGCGCCGTAAGTTTGGAATGTACTGAATGTACTGAAGTAAAGCATAGAGAAATAACTCATCTTTAAGTATAGGAAATAACTGACGTTTAACAAGAAAAAGTTAAGTTTAAAGAAGAAATATTTTTTCCTTTTTGTTTTTATTCTGCTTGTATGGCAACTTTTCTCCATTGTTGTGTGAACTTTTTGCCTTGAATTTTCACTAAAACTTAAAAAAAAAAATCGGCGGAGTGGTGGCTCTGAGGCAATGAGAAGGTTGCCAGTTCAAATCCAGTAAACGCCAAAAGTGTCTCTACTTCATTGCGCCCTTGAGCAAGTCCTTAACCTGCAATTGCTCCGTCCTGTGTCAGGGCCTTCTTAACTCATGGCCATGCTGGGCAGTTACCCCACAAGCATAGGGGCCCCATACTAATCTACAGTATGTATGTTGTGACTTGCTGATTGGTTGTGCAGGTAGGGGTCCCAGTGCACTGCTTTGCCAAAAGGGGCCTATAATGCTGTTATGACGGCCCTGTCCTGGGTGTGATGTTAATCTACATCCAGCCCTGCGTGTAGGCGCTCCAACCTACAGGGAAAAACCTGGGGGTTGGTGGCACTCCAGCCACCATAACAAACCTCACAGTGCTCCATTCCATTCAGACTAGTGTGCTGTTGAGGTGTCACCCGTTGCATGGCTGCACTCGGGTCCTAACCTGGGGTCCTGAGTTGGTTTGTCATGTGGTGGGTGCAGCAATGTGCTGTATCAGCGCCTGCTCCTAACCTCTCTGTCTCTATTTAAAATGAACTGAGAGGTTTCTTTTGGTATGTGTTTGACTTGATACTTACCAGCAGCTACAGTTAACCTTTCAGTTTGATGATCAGTTTTCTTTGCTCTTCTGGTAGCAACCTGGCTTTGTGTTCCTGGCAAGGATTGTCTCCTGCTTCTTTAATAAAAAAATATATATATTGGCTTATCCTGTATTCAGTACAGCTAGTGAGACTACATCTGAAATTTTGTGTGCAGTTCTAAACTTCACGCTACAAAGAAAGACATAATAGCAACGAATGTTAAGCAGGGAAAATCAACCAAGTGCATCCTGGAGCTAAAGGGAAGGTCCAACTCTGGCAGGCTTAAGCCTTGTTCACACGGGCGTTAAAATTGAGCGTTTTTTTTTGCGTTCGTAGCGTCTGGTGAGCGCGGATCAAGCGCCGAGTGTTTTCTACACGTAGGAGTCAATGAGAGTGTTCACACGGGCTTTGGAGACGTGCGTTTGTCCGGCAGCGCGTTTATACGGCATCAAAAAAACGTTGCATGCAGCTTTTTCTTGGTGTTCAAAACCCAACGAACGCAAGGAAACCGCTTCTAGTTCGTTTTCTGCGCATTTATTTTACGCTTTGGAGGACCGGGTATATCCCATATATCGCATTTCTTCATAAAGCACAAAAAAACTTCCTTTAACCCGACGTTGTGCAGTCAGAGGATGAACCCAGTAGCGGCGGCGATTTTTTCTCTCCCTACGTCGCCGTATTACGAGTATTTTTAAAACAAGAAGATTAATATCTAACATAGCAAAATGGTCCATATTGAAAGGAGGCACCTCAAATAAAATGACAAGGGCTTTCATATCCAGTTCCCGACACTGCCTCCACAGGTTAACACACAAACTACTTGTTGGGCTGCAGGCTGGCGTTAGACAGAGACAAACGAACACCGGTGTAGAAGTCAATCGATCCCCACCACAAAATGCAACATAAACGTCTAGGACGTTCAGAGCAAGTTCGTTTATCCAAAAACTTAACGCCCGTGTGAACAAGGCCTTACAGAACTGAACCTTGAGAAGGGGAACAATTCAGGTATCAATAACATACATCTAACAGAATTCTTCCTGGTAAATACTGAATGACTCTCTGGTGTAATTAATAAAAATGTGTAGTTAACACTGAAGCCAGGAAGAACTTCTTCACACAAATGGTTGTGAGAATCTGGAACAAACTTCAAATCTTATGCTTGAAGCTACAACATATCCGAATGAGATGCTGAGACAATTTAGCTACAGTTCCATGTAGAACATCCAGAAATGGAGACGATTGGGTGGTAGTTGTGCTGTAGTGTGAGTCCTGGTATTAGGAAGAGAACGACAGGCATGTGCAACCTGTAAATCCATCTCATCCTGTGAGTCCCTTAACCCTTCAAACTCATTTTTGTCTATTTTCTGCTACTTTGATTTAACTGGCTATAACATCACCAACCTTTACTCATTATCCATGTTCTACTTCTCAAAACAAAGGTTTTCCTTTCAGAATTTTTACAGCTGGAGAATTAGTTATGTTGTACACATATATGTTGCATCAGAATAAGTTGCAAAATTCAGTAATATTTTTACTCCAAAAAAATGCTATTTTCATTTCCATATGTGTTGCAATACATTTTTTAAATGCTATAAGTGTCAGTGAATGTGTCAGGAACACCCAGAAAAAAAGAAAAAACAAATATTATGAAACATCTACACGTGATATTTCTAGTTTTACTGTTTTGAAGCAGCACAGAAAACAGGAATCTTCTTCTCCCCTTTTGTTATTTATTAAAAAAGAAATCCATAGCATAAATAAAGCATCTAATAATAAAGACCCGTGGGTGTATATCATTGTGTATCAATTTGAAGGGCAGATCTTTTTTGCCAGAATATGTACAGTTGGTAAATAAATGTTACTGTGTATTGTAAAACCCAGCCGGGACACCCCTGAGATGGAAGGATGAGGGAAGGCAGCTTTTCAAGGACACCGCCTCCCCGAAAATGCTAGATGTCAGCTCCCCTGTACTGCAGCGGTGCCCCAGATTCCCACAGGGCACTATGGGATATGTAGTTTAATACCACAGCCCTGCTGGGTACCGTGGGTGCCGCCAGTGGACACTGCATGAGAACCGGAGGAGTCATGTCTCATCCATAACTCCCAGTACTCCCAAGTCACGAGGACGGAAGCTCTGAAGTACTTCTTGGCTGAAGAAAATTCAAGTCCTCCATCTGACCTGGAAGTGCTGGAAAGACACGTGGACGGAAGGACACTATTTAAAGGAGTGCTGTGAACCCAGCAAGCGAGCCGGAGTCAGGTGGAGGTGGACAAAGCTTGCTGGGAGGTGTGGAGGAGAAAGAGAAAGAAAATTGTATTGTGTTCATTTAATTGTTTATTGTGGCTGTGGTGCTTGGGGAGCACTATAAGAAGGAAGAAACTCAATTAAAAAATTTCATAGTGCTGGTGTCCTGCAAGTCTGTCTGTTGGGTTTAAGGGCCAACAGTGACCCCAAGCATCCACAGTATCCAAATTACAACACCAATTGTTACACGGCTCAGAAACATCTTTACACAAACAAAAATTCTTGAATACAGAAAGCAGAGAATATAGAAAGTGGACTGTAGTGTCATTTAAAGGCTGAAACTCCCCACTCAGTCAGTAGATAGCAGCCTGTCCATCAAACTGTATGTAATTGAAATTGAATGTTCAAGAAAGCCTTGGGGCAGAAGTTGGAGGCAAGTGTTATTGTGATACAGCAATAGACTATATGCACACTCTCTTTCGGATTCTGCATCAGCCAACTGCTATACTTCCGGAGCTGATATAAAAACAGACTCATCATCATCATCATCATCTGTGTCTGTGGTCCCATCTGGGGCATAGGTCACCAATCAGCTTCCTCCAGCTTTTTCAGTCCTGGGCCAGTTTCTTTAGATGTCATCTTGCCTGCCTCCAGGTGTTTTTGATCGACCCCTCTTCCTCTTCCCTTGAGGGTTCCAGGTGAGGGCTTGATTTGTAATGCTGGTTGCAGGTCTGTAGAGGATTTGTTCAATCTTCACTGCTGATCTTGTCTGGCCAGTGACATCTTAAGAATCCTTCTGAGGCAGGTGTTGATGCAATCCTGGATTCTCTTCATGGTGATGACAGTGGTTCTCCAGGTTTCGGCTCCATAAAGTAAGACAGGCTTCACAATGGTGTTGAAGACTCTGACCTTGAAGTTGGTGCTGATTTCAGAGGATCTCCAGATGCTCGTCAGCTGAACGAAAGCCAACCTCACCTTTCTGATTCAGATTCTAACATCTGCATCTTGTCACACCCTGTCTGTCAATGATGCTGTCAAGACAGGTGAAGTTGTCCAACTCTTCTAGTGTTCTATTTTCTTTAGTGTCACTGTGGACATCCACTCCTTGTGGTCTGGGGCCCAGCACTTCTTTGCATGTTAATATCACTGCTTCTTTCACTCTCTGCCACTTTTCATCAACCGTGTCTTCTTCCAGCAGCTCTTGCTGGACTTACAACTTATTGGAGAGGGTGGTGCTGAATTCTTCTTGTTTGTTGTCCTCCAGCAGGGTGGTGTTATATCGCTGGCATTGGGTGGGACCTCCAAACCAGTTCTTTTTTTAACTTGAGCTTCAATCAGGCTACGTTGAGATGATGGTTTGAAGCAACATGTGCTCCTCTCTTGACATACAGTATATGTCCTGAAGAGATTTATGGAACTTCCTCCCGATGCACATGTGGTCAGTCTGGTTCTCCGTTAACAGGTCTGGTGATACCCAAGTCGCCATGTGTATCCTTCCGTGATAGAAGAAGCTCCCTCTGATGATCAGGTTGTTCAAATCTCTCCTTGTTGTCATTCATCTCACCTAAACCTTGCTGCTACATGATCTCCTCATAGCCCCTGTTGTCTCTGGTAATCTTGGCATTAAAATTCACCCATACCACAGATAATGTTTTGCTTGGGTCAGTCCTGGATGATAGTCAGCAGTCTGTTGTTGAAATCAACCTTCTCTTTCTCGCTATTGTCTGTTTGTTGGGGTGTAGCACTTAATCGCGTCCAAATTAATCTTCCTCTTCTTTGTGGAGAATGAGGCTGTTATGATCCTTGGGCCATATGTCTCCCACCTAATGAGTGCTCCCCATGCTGTCTTGGATGAGGGCCACACCCTGAGTGTGCGGCGCATTGTCCTGCTTGTGTCCTGAAAACAGCAGCATCTCTCCGGAGGTCAGTTGTCTCTGGCCAGAAGCAGTCCATCTTGACTTGCTGATTCCCAGGTTGGTGAGGTTAAATCTTTTCATTTCTGCAGCCACTTACCCTGTTGTCTCGGTTCTGTACATTGTTCGTACATTCCATTTTTCAGTGGTGGTAGTCCTGGTGGAGATGACGTTTGTTGTCTTGAAGGCTTCCGGATGACTCTGGTTCTCAACGTCCGACATCATACAACTTCCAGCTGGAAGTCTATCCTCTCCCAGGACCATAGTGCTTGTAGTTGTGTTTCTTGGCATCTCTGTATCAGTATTTTCTGGCCCCTTGCCCAAACCTCCTCCTTTCTCAGCTGGGCTTGTGACTAGCTATGGTATTTTTCACCCGATCGACCCCAGACTTGCCCAGACTTTAGGTAAATGACATAAGTCACATTATTCAAACATTGTGTCAAACATCAAAAAGGAGAAGGGCTTCAAACTATAGTTTCTAAGTTACATCCACAATTACAAAGGTAAGATCTGGATGTACTAAAAACTTGTGTCTATTATAAACTTACATGGGACAAATATGTAAAAAAAAAAAACAAAACAGAATTTTATTAGTTAGTCATTAAACTTGATTCAGGGACGGGTGAACATGTATGCAACATTAATACATTTTAACATGAATATGCTCTACAAGTTATATCAGCCAGGGATGAGCCACCAAAAGAATAACCTGACATTACATTATCAATAGCAGGAGCACCTATGAAAACAGCAACTCCACACAGTCGCACACATTTTTTCCAACTAGTGTGGCAAAAGGCAAGTAGTCCTTTTAAGGATAAGGAGTCACCTCAAAGAGCCATATAAAGAGCAGAAAATCCATCCATTATGGTGCTCGGTGCCGATGCTGCAATACAGACATCTTACCTTGTAAAAAAGGCAAATGTTCCTGTCTGAGCCAGCGTAGCGGTGAATGCCAAACTGCTGTTTTATAGTATGGGTCTCAATTTGTTTTGTCAGATAATGGATGTCCTCTCTATCAAGCGCTAGGTCAATAACTGCTAGATCTGGAGCCAAGTGTAGTCTTGATTTCGATGATTTTATCATCCTCCTTCTCCTCCTCACTTATTGTGGTATTCTCCATCGGTTACTTTCTCCTCTCACAAATCCCCGGTCTTGAAAGTGGAATGAATAAATTGTTCCACTCAAACAATGCAGGAATCACTCCCTTCTTCAACAGTCAGACCCTGGCTCACAAAAATTCTCTTTTTTAAAATGCCAGCTACAAATTCAGGTATGGAGGCAAACCATAAGCGATGATCCATTTAGATCGGATTTCCACATCAGAGGGAAATTTATAAAAATTAGGTATCTTGTTATACTTACTGGAAGCACGATATAAAGGTACACAACTATGTTCAGCTGTAGAGCTAACTGTACGCTGAAACTTAAACTTAATTTTCTCAGACATTCTTGCCACTAAAAAAAGAATCACAACTGCAGCATGGACAATGGAAGTGCCTGAGCCGACTAGAATTTCACTGTAAGTATATCAGTACTACTGTGTGCATACTGTATAGCCTATTGGGAAAACATTGCAACGTGGTACTCAGTTATGCAATACGGGACTTTAATAGCAAAACATTTCACTTTAGATATAGCAGTGAGTAAATGAATGATTTTATGCAGTTTTGTTTTTGCTTTTTGCTCTCTCCTACCATAACCAATCGTCTGTTGGGGAGGAGTGAAAGCTTAAGATTTGTCAAAAATTTGGATCCCCAGTTTTCGATGGATCGAGACATTCTATGGTTTCCCCTATGTTTCCTTTAGAAGAAAACGCTCCCTTGTTGGAATAAGTTCTTTTAAATTGCAGCATTTTAAGTAACCGAAAATATAGAGGTATGATATTAAAAGGCGATATCCCTCCCATAGTGATTATGGTGGTACAAAAAGAATCACATGAAAGAATTATACTTAGCTTTCTTTAATGACGATTTTACGCGGTATAACAGACGACAGGAAGCCATAGCAAGACAATATCAAGGTATGATCTTGTTCTATAGAGTCTGTCATTTTTGTCACTGCGCTGAAAGGTTTTTCCGGATGGATGACATCATCCATCCATAGGCTTCAAAGAGTTGGGCAGCAGTTCAAGCCTTATATGCTGTCTGCTTCACGTGCTGGTCTTCTCTGGTCTCCAAATAAGGACAGTAAAAGCTCAAACCCCACCTCCAACAAGAATATCACAATGCTCACACTGCAGTTTGTCCCATTCTCCAAACTGCTAGGCTAATGGTTTCTAAATGCAGCCTAGCCCCTGTGTGCCATACTTGGTCTGCCTGTATGAATGAATCCATAACAGTGTGCACAGAGACAGTGACATTAAACTTAATATTATAACAAACTGATTATAACACCCTAAGCCTAAAAACATCGATGTATCAATGAATGGTGTGTGTTTGTGTCTATGTCTGTGTATCACAGTTTCTTGAGGATGTTCTAAAGCTAAAACGTCAGAACGGAAAAATACCAAACTCGAAACTTAAGCCTGTTATGAGATGACAATGTGCTGATTCGTTTGTGAGACAAATCGTGCAAGAGATAGAGGCACTCGAGAGGAGCCTTCAAATACCGTAATTCTGCAACTCATTATGAATTCTCATCAATTGTATTGTAATGACCTATTTTATGATCTGAAAGATCAGCATCAGACTGGTGAATAATTGCTGAAATGTTATCAAATAGTTTGGGTAACTTGGTTTCTAGGGTGCAAGGCCTACTGACGGTCATGTCTGAATTATATAAAATTTCAGTTTATTGTTTGGTCCTGATGGCGGGTGAAAAGCAATGAGGCTGAGTTAAAAGGGTTAAATTATTCCCCATGGAAGCAGTGGTATGATCACACATATGACTTTCTCCTAAGTCCACAGACATACAATATGGAGACTCTACTACTAAGTCACCCCAAGTAAATCACAAAAAGTTTGATATTAGAAAAAATGTTCTCCTTGAACGCTGGTCTTCAATGGGCACTGATAGATGCATAAATGCAAGATGACTAGGTGAAGATGTCTGTTATCTTGTACCTTACTGCATGTTATGTGCCTAACACTTCATGTTATTTGCTTTTGTGTTATTATATCATTATATCTTGTCTTAAATGGTACAAGCATCAGCATTGCCTGTGCCCACTGAGCACTTTAATTCATATAGTGGTTGTGTGCTTGGAGAAAAAAACAAAAACAAAAAACTGTTGTATTGCTTTAAAGAAACACAGCAAATAAAAAACTACAATTAAGGAAAAAAGAACAATAGAGAAATGTTTGTTTTATGTTTTGTTCCTATTGTTCTCCCTTTCCTTAACTGTAATTTTTCATCTGCTATGTCTCCTTAAAGCACTAGACACAATATATTTCTGTTTTCTTTCAAACCACCATATAAACCAGTTTGTTTTTGTATGGATTTACTGAAAAAACACTGGGAAACTTTAGCATTTAACAGAGAAAAAAGAAAGACAAGCTCTCATATTTGGTGGAGATACATTCTAATGATTGTGAGAAAGAGAATAGCAGCGGTTAAATGTCAGACATGAAGGTCTGCGACACAGAGCACATTGAGAAGGTGGCACAATGCCCAGTGTGTGTGTATCTTTATTAAATATACTTGCGCTGTAGAGTGTGCAACACACAGTATGCTTGAATATGTTAAACACCAAACAAATGTAACATGAGGACAATCTAAAAAGAACTTTTAGTGAGTGTTTGTGAAGGCTTTTTTGACCAAGCACTACTTGTTTAAATAACTAATTTGAAGTAACTGTATATTAGATCTATAAGTATTACCCAGCACATTCTGTATATTGTTTATGTTTTAAATGTCGATGTTTGTTAAGTATTGCCACACATGTGTGTCAGAGGATACTTGTACCAGGTTTGCGATACCACTCCTGGGCCAGAGGTGGCGCTGTCACTAACTGTATTGTCTTGTAGCGGGGCCACATAGTTATTGTTCAAATGTCAGTTCTGAGTGTGTCTCGTTTCATTGTCCCATTGGCTGTGTGTATGTGTATCAGTTAATGCCGTCCCCGTAAAGGAGGACGGATGCTGGGAGGAGACCGTGGCCGCAGATCTGGAAAACACCTGTGCTAAATCAACCAATTACTGCCGTCACCGACTATTTAAGAGGAAGGAGAGAGAAGAAAGAAAAAAACGTGTTTTGTGTCAATTACTTCAACTTGCTTGCTGTTTCATCACATTGCGCTTTGTTCCAGTTTGTTTTTCTTTATTCCGGACTGTCTTTCAACCTGCATCTGCTGAGACCCCGAGGTTGATTCATCATCCACCATACGCCGAGGAATCACGGTGAGGTTGCTCCAAACGCCGGGAAAATCAAACACCACAATTGCCGCTAGTTCAGTCATCCATATTCAGGACATTTTTACTTTCGGACTCAAATCCACAACCATTCCGCTTATTAGTCATTTTGTTGCTTGTGTGGTGTGTGTTATATGTTACAGGGACAAGGGAGGGGTTTTGTATGTATATTTTGGTGCTGTCTTGAGGTTGCTGGGGTGGAGGAATATTTATATTTGTTTTGTGGCATGTCTTGTTTCATTCAATACATTTACTCCGTTTAATTTTACATTCTGTTTTTTGTGTACTTGCATTTCACCGTCGATTGTGGGGAAAAGTTTAATTGTGTAGAAGTACGGCTTGATAGTTAGATTCTCAGTAAATTATCCAGGCCACAGGTCTTGGAGGTGTAGCTGCCGGTTGGGTAAAGGGGTTGGCCGTTACAGTCTCTTCCTGTTGCAGCTCCACGAACACATCCCATGAGGTCGCCTTCAGTGTTCCGAGATGTCCCGCCCCTTCTGGTTCAAACCATATAAAGGCGGACGTTTCCAGAAGGAGGCGTTTCAGTCTTGAGCAGAACCAGGATGGCGCTACATAGACAGACCCTGTTCCAGATAGCCATCTCAGGCTAACACTCCAATTCTGCTTTTGTTATTTTGCTTGGGCCACTGAGTGCCTGCTTATTTGAATTATTTGTTGGTCACAGTTAAAGTGGGTCGGCCGGATTAGCACCGCAGGTATTCTTTGGACTCTGCCAATCACTCTTATTGTATAATATATATGATATATTATAAAATACGGTGGATCCATAAAGTATTTAGACCCCTTCACTTTCTGCACACTTTCTACTTCAGAACTAGATACATTTGCCCATCAATTTATGCTCAATAACCCCTAATGGCACGATGAAAACATGTTTTCCAGAAAAGTATGCAAATGTATTAAAAATCAAAAGCTTAGATCTGTGAATTTTCTGAATGCATTGTACAACCCCAGCTGGAAAAAAGCATGGAAAATGCCAATGAAATCAGAAAGCAGTGATCTGAACATTCACTTTGACTTGTAATCCATCACAAACCACGTAATGGTGGTTAATGTTAAGTCCGGACAACTTCATTTTCTTGTAAATATACATTCTTTCTGGCCTGTGACACATTCTCAAAAAGTTGGGATGGGGCCATTTAGAACTGATAATGAGTTAAAAAAAAAGAAAGCAATTATGTGAATAGAAATGGATACTGTTCCACAGGTGATTGAAACCCTGGTTTAGTCTAAAAGCTGCATAATGGAAAGGCCTAGTCCTTTTGGACCAAAGATGGACTGAGGGTCATCAATTTTCCACAGATGAATATGAAAATAATTAAAAAATTTAACAACATTGTTTCTTAAAATCCGATCAGAAGGGACTAGGGCAATTCACCCTTAACAGTGCATATTATAATGAAAAGATTCAAGGAATCTGGAGACATTTTGGTGTGTGAAGGGCAAGAGCAAAAACTTAAGCTGAGCGATGATTTGATTGATGAGCACATTTGACTACATATTGTTTTTGTGTAACTGCATATGTGACAAATAAAGAATCTTGAATCTTTTTCTTGTGAGCTCTGATCCCTCAGATGGCACTGCATCAAGAACGTCATCATTTCATCAATTAAGTGACATAAACATATGGGCTCAGGAGGAGTTTGGCAAATCTTTATCAAGAAACTCAATTCGTATTGTCATCTTGAGTCACAAAGTTACAGTACATTCAGGGTTTTCAAGAAACAGAAACTTTATTCGAATGCAGCATAATAAAGCATAAAGAATAAAGCAGAGGATATCTGTGGGAAGAGAGACAAGACAGTGAGACAAAAGGACAGCTGCAGTGTGGTCTGTATGTGAGATGCAGATCCCACGGCATGGCTGCAGCAGCAAGCCAGCAGCTGATCGAGCAAAGAGGAGATAAAAAACTGTTTGTTTCCCATTGAATCAGTGTTTAAGAGAGGGGTTTCGGATGAGCGGCCATGTCCCCTTGGGGCTGCGTTCAGCATGTTCACAATATTTACATCCACAACTACTGGCTACAATTGTACTGTGTAAATATCAAGTCATATGTTAAAAGTGTCCAGAAGCACCGTTGATTTCTCTGGGATGGACTGTCACACAGTGGAAACATGTACTGTGGTGGGACAAATCAATAATTTCAGGTCTTTATTGGAAGAAATTCAAGTTCTGTTCTCTGTATCAAAGAAGACAAGGACCATCCAGACTGTTACCAGTTACAAGCCCAGAAGCCAGCATCTGTAATGGCATGAGGTTGTGTCAATGACCTGGAATACCTTGCACTTTTGTGAAGGCAACATGAATGTCTAAAAGTACATGCAGATTTTGGAGCAACATGTGCTGCCTTCAAGATGACATAATTTAGCAAGACAATGCAAAACCACTTTCTGGGTGCAATACACAGTCAAAATCAAAGCGAACTTTATTGTCATCTCAACCATATACAAGCACTGTATACAGATAGACGAAATTGCGAAGCTCAGGGTCCACAGTGTAACAACATGAAGTGAAAATAAAAAATTAAAGTTAGAATTAAAATTTAAAATCGAAAATAGGATTTCAAATTAAAACACAAACAAGACAAGACATTGTGCAAAGACAAGACAAAGAAGCAGCAGCAATATTGATGTGTAGTAAGCAATATGAACATTGATGCAATGTATGGTATTATGCATTCTAGATACATAAATATAGTCAATAAATATGTAATATAGTAAATAAATAATAGATATAGATAATACAGAAATTATCAGTGTATGATAATAGTTGTTTAAGACATGTGTAAACAATGACAGGTCAGAATGTTTCACAGCAGAAGGATATCAAGAGTGTCAAAATACTTCAAGGTCAGTATGAGATTTCCAGTTCTTTTCTACACGCACACTCGTCTTTGCAGGAAAGTGGCTTGCATGTAGAAAAGTTCTGTTTTTAGAGGTGGTTGAGGCCGTGTGGAAGATCACAGAGGGCAGCATGGTGTTAAGGAGTCTGACAGCTTGGGGGTGAAAACTCTCCTGCAGCCTGGCTTTGATGCTGCAGTATCTTCTCTTGGATGGCAGAAGTGTGAAAAGTCCATGTGAGGGGTCTAAGGGGTCCTGCACAATGCTGCAGGCCTTGCGGATACTGCATTTGTCAAATATGTCCTGTAGGGAAAGGGAGAGGCACCCCAATAATGTTCTCTGCTGTCTTCATTATCCTTTGCAGGCACTTGGAGTCGGATATGTCAGATATGTTGTAGTTGCCATTCCAGACAATGATGCAGCTGGTCAGAACACTCTCAATGGTTCATTCTCTGCTATGTCGACAGAAGAGAACAAATATCTAATATCCGGATTTTACAAAGGGTGGCACAGTGGCGCAGTGGTAGCGCTGCTGCCACAAGGTTAGGAGACCCGGGTTTGCTTCCCGGGTCCTCTCTGCGTGGAGTTTTTCATGTTCTCCCCGTGTCTGTGTGGGACTCTTCCGGGTTTGTTACAAAAGGTATAAATAAAAAGCTATGAAGAAACCAAGCTCAGCGAGGATAACAAAATGTTTCACTATATTCAGCATTTTGTTAAAACTGTTAATAACCCATATCTCGAAAATGTAACTGCATGGCTTATTTTAGTGTGCATATAAAGAAACATGAGAGTAAATCTTTCCAGCAAGATCTAATACATACTTTTCATTGTTTCATTAATCCTACTGTAGTCCACATTAATGGGACTCTTACTTGCCGCCAGAACTCAAAAATGTTTAGAAGTAGATGCCTCTTAACCCATGCTATGGGTGCCTCTTGCCCCGCCTCTTGACACTGATTGGCCATTTGATTACATTTAGTTCTGACACATGGTCAGATCAAAATGCACACATCTGCTTTGCTTTGAGATATGTTAGTGTTCTGCTAGGTAGCCTACCATACATTAAAGATTTCAGCTTTTTTCCATATAATTAGAAAGAACACAACCAACACAACTTCATATGTGTAGAAGCCTTTCCTGAATGGAATGTTTTGTCATGCAATACTGTAGTTCTAGGAGAAACCACACAACCCAGTAAAGGACAAGGACAGTAAAAAGCCATTATTTGTGGTAGATTCTCACAAAGACATCAGTTCACATTGACTCAGGAATTACAATACGGCTTTCTGCTGTTATTAAGCTGCTCGCTGCTGATTTGGATATTGCAAGCGTCTTTTGCATGAGGCATATGTTAATTTCTCAGTCAGGCGATCCTCTTTCTATGAATTTTCTGACCGCTTGCGGCTTTTCAACAGCCATTGTCACCTCTCTCAATTTATTAAATTTTTGTGGCAATGCCGGGTAACTTTCAGGCACTTCATTAACATGACTCCCTTCTTCTCCTTCAATGGAGCTAAGCTTTGCTCGTAGTAGGCTCCTAGATAAGGAATCTGCCACCATTAGAGTTTTCCTGGGTGCATAGTATTAAAACGCATCAGCCTAAGTAGTAATCTCTGGAACTGGTACCATTTTGAGATCTTTCTTATTAAATCAAAGATATCAGTGGCTTGTGATCCTTGAATTTCTTCATGTTAACTAGATATTGTATATCTCTCACATGCTGGTTGTCACACATGTGGGACTGGGAGACATCTGAAAGGCCTTAAGAATAGTACTACTATGCCAAGCCTGGGGGTGGCAAGCTACACTAACTATCTTTCTCAATCTTCTGCACACCATCCACAGGAAATCTCGCCAGGTCCCGGAGCCAGTGATGATGTCATTTCCAGTCCAGGCACTATGGATGATGTCACTTCCAGCATAAAAGACATCACTTCTGGCCCCTGCACCAGTGGTGACGTCACTTCCGGTCCAGAAGATGCCACTTCTGGTTCTGGCCCCAATGATGTCACTTCCAGTCCTGGGCTTTAAAGCCACCATCTTTTCCTATTACATTCATTTCTGTTTTGGACTCAAACCTGTGATCATCTCAATCAATTTATACTCATTTGCAGCCAAGGCACAATCTACAGGTGGCTGCTTCAAACCTTTTTATGTCTGTGGTCTGCTTTTGTTGCGCGATATACCTGGTACATGTTTGCTTTTTAATCTGGGCACACTTTGTGCCTGCCTCCATGAATCACCTTGAGCAGTAAGTAATGGGTTTCCATGCTCCTATGTAGACCGCCAACAGGTTACTTCCTAGTTCCTAGCTTCTGGGAGCAGCAGATACTGCTGTACTTTCATTATGTCATCCTATGATAATATTGCTGATGCCGCTCATGTTCTTTTCAGTTTTAGTGGCACTCTTTTCTGTGGCTGATCCATATTCATAACGTGTTTTCTTTCAGGAAATCAAACAGTTGAGTGGGTGCAGTTGACAGATCTCAAATATAATTCCCTAGTTAATTTACCAATCTCAAGATCTTTTGCAATTCTCTGATCGCTCGCACTTTATCTGGATCAGGATTAACTCAGTGTCTGTTAATTCAGGGTCAGTTTTCTTCCCATACACATTTCTCCTTGCTCAACCTTAACCTGAACACTTTTTAGAATGTTGTCGTGCTGTGCTCCACTTCTTCCAAAGACTACAGTACCATTCATGTTTACCACAACTCCTTCTAGCTGCTGTAGCAGCTCATTCATTTTTCTTTGGAACATTTCAGGTGCTTTATCAATTCCAAATGGTAAACGTTTAAAACGGTAACTTGTAAATGGAGTGATGAATGTAGTAGGAATGTTACTTTCAGCTTCCAGTGGGATCTGTCAAAATCCACTTGAGGCATCTGGCAGCACATAACTTTTTGGCTAGAATCTCATTCTTAGTTGGCAATGTGAATCTTTCAATTTTTATTCTCTGGTTCACCATTTTAAAATCCTCAGTTTGCCATTAGCTTTAATTATGGGAACCATGGGCAGACACTGCTCTGTCACCAGGGTCGCTTTCTCTGTTACTCCACTCTCACCAATTCTCTGGAGTTTAGGTTAGACTTTCGGTAGTAAATGCAAAGGGACTCTTCAAGTTGTGTGTATCGTGTTCTTTTGTTTATACAAATCTTCACTGGGCCTTTCTTAAAAATGCCATGCTAACGTGGCCAGTACTGACATCTTGTATTCTCTGGATGAGGCCAATTTCGATGGTTGGCATTCTGTGATGATACTAAATTTGGTTTAAACTGGTTGTAAAGAAGCCATACAGAAGATGTTACAGAACAGTTGGGTATTAGCATGGTAGCCCCTTTTATTACCATTTGACAAAGGGGAAAATTGATCTTGAAAACAAAATGCAACAGGTAACCATTTTTAGTGACTCTTTAATCAGACTGCCTCCATAACTAAAGCTTCATTATTACAAAAGTTGGTGAGGCATCATCAGCAGTTGTGGTCCAGGTCTGTATCTTCTTCTGTATCTTTATCATCAGACAACAGTGATGCCATCTTCACTGCTTCTTTGTTCAGACTGAGTCCATGCTTTTGTTATAAAGGTCAGAGAGGAGTCGACAGCACATAAGAAATATGATAAATGAGAGGTGACCATTCAGTCCATCAATCCTGTTTGTTTAGCTTAAAGCTAAGCTGTCCCAATATTTCATACAGACTTTTCTTAAAGGTTGTCAAGGTTTCTTCTTCATTTCCATGTCTCGGTAGTTTGTTCCTGAGTCTATCAACTCTTTGCAACTCTTTAGTTAAATGCCCTTCGTCTTACTTTGCAATGATGCTCTTGAGTATGTTATTCAACCTTAAGCTGAAATAAGGTTGCTGGATCTACATTATCTATGCCATTGAGGATTTTAAATAACTGGATTCTGATCCTATGCAGTCTCCACTGCTCAAGACTAAACAGGTTTAATTCTCTGAGTCTGTCAGACTGCAACATATCCTTAAGTCCCATGATGCACTTGGCTGTTCTCTTCTGAACGACTTTCAAGTGCTGCTATGTCTTTCTTTTCCTTTGGTGACCAGAGCTGCACATAATACTCCAGATGTGGTCTTACTAGTGCATCATTTTGTTTGAGCATAACATCTCTTGACTTAAATTGAATGTTTTTTGTGATAAAACCTAAGATTTATTTTGCCCCTTTAATTGCTTCTGTGCATTGCTTAGTTGATGAAAATGCTGTGTCAGCATAAACTCCAAAATCATTTTCAGAGTTTGCTGCTTGCATGACTGTGTCTCCCTTCTAATATTTATAGGTTCCTTTTGCCCCCTTGCAGCACTTTGCACTTTTCTACATTAAACTTCTTTTTCAAGGTGTTCTCCTCGTTCTGCAGGAGGTCCAGGTCATTTTTAATTATTTTTGCTGCCTCCTCAATGTCTGCCATCCCTCCAGTTTTAGTGTCATCTGCAAATTTCACAAGTTTACTAACTGTAGCAGAATCAATGTCATTAATATAAATCAGAAAAAGTAATGGTCCAAGGACAGACCCCTTGGGGGACTCCACTAATGACCTCGCTCCATGTGGAGCATTCTCCTCTGATCTGTACTCTTTGTCTTCTGCTGGTTAACCAACTAGAGATCCAGTTTTGTAGGTCTCCTCTGATGCCTACAGTTTCTAGTTTCAGAATTAACCTTTTGGTGTGTGTGAACGATGCCCGGACACAGAGAGACACAACACCAGATGTCCACAGCACACACATTTTCTTTTCTTTTCCTGCACACACAGTGTACAAACCAGTACAATAAACTCAGTCCTTATCTTTTATGGCTTTTTTTTTCTTCACCGCCTCCACTCCTCTCCTACAAGCTCCGTCCTCTTCCACCCGACTCCGGCTTATGTAGTTCTTAGTTAGAGAAGTAAGACTAATTGGTCTGTAATTACTAGGATCCATTTTGCCTTCCTTCTTGAAGACAAGACTGAACTCACATTTGCAACCTTAGCTAGCTCTCCTTTCTGAAGTGACTGCTGAAATATCTTATATATAAACGTCTACACATGGAAGTGTGTGTGTCTGTCCGGCCCGGAAGTGAGAGGTGGAGTCAGGGTAAGGGCTCCACCTCCGAGGAAACAGTAATGGTGAGCAAGGCCAGCATGTCGGCAAAACGAAACCTCAGAAGAAAGATAAAGTCGCTTAGCCACTAACATCGGCAAAACAGTATCCCTTTTACTTTTCCTCCCGCTGCTAATGCACAAGCGATGCGAGCATGTCTGCAAAATGAAACCTCCTAGGAGAGAGATGTCCAGAGGAGTTCCTTTCAATTACCTGATATCTCTACATTTCAATTTTTTTCTGATAATTTCAATGTTTCTAGGACCCCAGGCTTTTTACAGCATGGGTTTACACAGCTAGTGTCTAATAAGAGTTTATAGATAACATCTTTCATTTCTTTCAAGACAACAGGGAAAATCTCACCAGGTCCAGATGTTTTATTAGTCTTCAGCGTATTGAGGGCTTAAAGCACATTTGACTCTTCTATTTTAAAATCCCCCCTTCTTGAACCGTCACCTTATCGGGGTGGAGGAGTTTGCGTGTCCCAATGATCCTTGGAGCTATGTTGTCCGGGGCTTTATGCCCCTGGTAGGGCCACCCAAGGCAAACTGGTCCTAGGTGAGAGATGAGACAAAGAACGGTTCAACAAACCCACAATGACAAAAGAAAACTTTGGACGACGTTTTCCCTTGCCCGGACGCGGGTCACCAGGGCCCCCCTCTGGAGCCAGGCCTGGGGGTGGGGCTCGATGGCGAGCGCCTGGTGTCCGGGCCTGCACCCATGGGGCTCGGCCGGGCACAGCCTGAAGAGGTAACGTGGGTACTCCTCCCCATGGGCTCACCACCTATGGGAGGGGCCAAGGGGGTTGGGTGCAGTGTGAGTTGGGAGGTGGCCGAAGGCAGGGACCTTGTCGGTTTGATCCTCGGCTGCAGAAACTGGCTCTTGGGACTTGGAATGTCACCTCTCTGAAGGGGAAGGAGCCTGAGCTAGTGCGCGAGGTCGAGAGGTTCCGGCTAGATATAGTCAGAATCACCTCGACGCAAAGCTTGGACTCTGGAACCAATCTCCTTGAGAGGAGCTGGACTCTCTACCACTCTGGAGTTGCCCCCGGTGAGAGGCGCTGAGCAGGTGTGGGCATACTTATTGCCCCCCGACTTGGAGCCTGTGCATTGGGGTTTACCCTGGTGGATGAGAGGGTGGCCTCCCTCCGCCTTCGGATGGGGGGAAGGGTCCTGACTGTTGTTTGTGCGTATGTGCCAAACAGCAGTTTGGAGTATCCATCGTTTTTAGAGTCCCTGGAGGGGGTGCTAGAGGGCGTATCTTCTGGGGACTCCCTCGTTCTGCTGGGAGACTTCAATGCTCATGTGGGCAATGACATTGAGACCTGGAAGTGCGTGATTGGGAGGAATGGCCCCCCCGATCTGAACCCGAGCGGTTTTGTTATTAGACTTCTGTGCTCGTCACGGATTGTTCATAACAAACACCATGTTCAAGCATAGGGGTGTTCATATGTGCACTTGTCGTCGGACTTGCGGCCACATGTCTTGGACACCCGGGTGAAGAGAGGGAAGGAGCTGTCAACTGATTACCACCTGCTGGTGAGTTGGCTTCGATGATGGGGGAAGATGCCGGTCAGGCCTGATAGGCCCAAACATGTTGTGAGGGTCTGCTGGGAACGGCTGGCAGAGTCCCCTGTCAAAAGTAGCTTCAACTCCCATCTCCGGCGAACTTCAACCATGTCCCGAGGGAGGTGGGGACATTGAGTCGAATGGGCCATGTTCCGTGCCTCTATTGTTGAGGCGGCTGACCGGAGCTGTGGCCGCAAGGTGGTCGGTGCCTGTCGTGGCGGCAATCCCCGAACCCGTTGGTGGACACCGGCGTGAGGGATGCCGTCAAGCTGAAGAAGGAGTCCTATAGGACTTTTTGTCCTGTGGGTCTCTGGAGGCAGCTGATAGGTACCGCAGGCCAAGCTGAATGCGGCTTCGTTGTTGCTGAGGCAAAACTCGGCATGGGAGGAGTTTGGAGGCCATGGAGAACGACTTTCGGATGGCTTGAGGAGATTCTGGTCCACCGTCCGTGTCTCAGGAGGGGAAGCAGTGCAGTGTCAACACCATATATGGTGGGGATGGTGCCTGCTGACCTCACTCGGACGCTAGGGTCAGTGGGGGAGTACTTGAAGACCTCCTCAATCCCACTAACATGCCTTCCAATGAGGAAGCAGAGCCTGGGGACTCTGAGGTGGGCTCTCCCATCTCTGGGACTGAAGTCACCGAGGTGGTCAAAACTCCTTGGTGGCAGGGCCCCGGGTGGATGAGATACCGAGTTCCTTAAGGCTCTGGATGTGGTAGAACTGTCTTGGTTGACATCGTATGGACATTGGGGACAGTGCCTCTGGAATGGCAGACCGGGGTGGTGGTCCTCCTCTTTAAAAGGGGACCGGAGGGTGTGTTCCAACTATAGAGGGATCACACTCCTCAGCCTCCCTGGAAAAGTCTATTCGGGGTTCTGGAGAGGAGGGTCCCGGATAGTCGAACCTCGGATTCAGGAGGAACAGTGTGGTTTTGTCCTGGTCGCGAACAGTGGACCAGCTCTTCACCCTTAGCAGAATCCTGAGGGTGCATGGGAGTTTGCCCAACCAGTCTACATGTGTTTTGTGGACTTGGAAAAGGCGTTCGACCGTGTCCCTCGGGAAGCCTGTGGGGGTGCTCGGGAGTATGGGGTACCGGACCCCTGATAAGAGCTGTTCGGTCCCTGTACAACCGTGTCAGAGCTTGGTCCGCATTGCCGCAGTAAGTCGAGCCCATTTCCAGTGAGAGTTGGACTCCGCCAGGGCTGCCCTTTGTCACCGATTCTGTTCATAACTTTTATGGACAGAATTTCTAGGTGCAGCCAGGGTGTTGAAGGGGTCCGGTTTGGTGGACTCAGGATTGGGTCACTGCTTTTTGCAGATGATGTTGTCCTGTTTGCTTCATCAGGCCGTGATCTTCAGCTCTCTGGATCGGTTCACAGCTGAGTGTGAAGCTGCAGGGATGAGAATCAGCACCTCCAAATCCGAGAGCATGGTCCTCAGCCGGAAAAGGGTGGAGTGCACTCTTAGGGTTGGGGGAGAGATCCTGCCCCAAGTGGAGGAGTTTAAGTATCTCGGGTCTTGTTCACGAGTGAGGGAAGAATGGAGCGTGAGATCAACAGGCGGATCGGTGCGGCGTCCACAGTGATGCGGGCTCTGCATTGGTTTGTTGTAGTGAAAAAGGAGCTGAGCCGTAAGGCAAAGCTCTCAATTTACCAGTCGATCTACGTTCCTACCCTCACCTATGGTCATGAGCTATGGGTAGTGACCGAAAGAACGAGATCGCGAATACAAGCGGCTGAAATGAGTTTCCTCCGCAGGGTGTCTGGGCTTTCCCTTAAAGATAGGGTGAGAAGCTCAGTCATCCGGGAGGGGCTCAGAGTAGAGCCGCTGCTCCTCCGCATCGAGAGGAGTCAGATGAGGTGGCTCGGGCATCTGATCAGGATGCCTCCTGGACGCCTCCTTGGTGAGGTGTTCCGGCACGCCCAACCGGGAGGAGGCCCCGGGGAAGACCCAGGACACACTGGAGGGACTATGTCTCCCGGCTGGCCCGGGAACGCCTTTGGGATTCTCCCGAAGAGCTGGAAGAAGTGGCCGGGGAGAGGGAAGTCTGAGCCTCTCTGCTTAAGCTGCTGCCCCCACGACCCAACCCCGGATAAGTGGAAGAAGATGGATGGATGGATGGATGGATGGATGGACTTTAAAATCTATGTTTTCTTTGACATGGTCCAAGTCTTTATCTTCTTCAATGTCAGTATCATCAGTCAACAGTCTTGACCAACTCTTTAATCAGACTGCCTCCATGCCTACTGCTTCATTGTTATAAAGGTTGGGGCAGTGTCATCAGTGACCATGGTTGTGTGATGGAAACCAGGCGTCAGTGAGCCCCAAAACCCCCATTAATCACATGAGCACAGTTCCAGGTTCAAATTTAAGTTGGTTTATTGACCAGACTCTCCCAATCAGTAACAAAAAGCACAAAACACAGGTTTCTCTCTACCATCCATCCATCCATCCATTATCCAACCTTCTATATCCTAACTACAGGGACACGGGGGTCTGCTGGAGCCAATCTCAGCCAACACAGGGCGCAAGGCAGGAAACAAACCCCGGGCAGGGCACCAGCCCACCACAGGGCGCTCTCTCTACCATATACACAAAACCTCTATCCTTCCAACTCTGTACTGCTCTCCTACAATCAAGTGTTGCCCTTCCTCCTCCCAGCTCCAAATCACCTGGCCAAGGGAGTGTGGTCCCTTTTATTAACGACATGGGAGTATTTCTGGTTCCAGGGCCATTGCCCGATAAAAGCACTTCCGGGTCATATGGATGTACATCTCCCTGCAGCGCCATCTTGCGGAACCCAGTGACCCCAGTAGGATTACATCTCCCTGCATCCTCTGCTGGCTTTCCACTGGGCACCAATATCCAGGGCTGCTGCCATCTAGCGTGATGGGGAAGTAAAAAGTCCATCCATCCATCCATTATCCACCCCGCTATATCCTAACTACAGGGTCACGGGGAAAGTAAAAAGTCCCCCGCGATATTTTTTCCTTTCTAAGGGTTGTCTGTCCATCTCTTCCAGCTCTTCCTTCCGGGTCTGCTCCATTTCTCCTTCCCGACTGGGATGCTTATCTGTCCATGAGGAGTGTCCCATCCGGGCATGAAGCCATCCCCTCTCCTAGGTGGGATGCCCATCTATAGATGGTATCTTCTTGCTATAAGTTAAAAGTGTTAAATGGGTAATCTTTAGTGCTTTTCCACATGTCCCTTTAAGTTCAATGCTACAGTGACACCTTTGTCTCCATGAGCAGTGATGAGTAAAAGGATTCATACAAAGTGCAGTAGGTAGCAAAAACTTAAGATTTTTCACTTTGTCAAAAAAATTCATCAGCAAAATTCATTTGCATCTGCAACCTTTTCACTATGTGCAAAAGCAATGTAAAATTTATTCTGGTTGCAGAGTGTAGCAAAAGGGTACAAATAAAGAGTTACTTACTTTCAAAGACTTCAACAGAGCGTCTCTGCTGCCAAAATCCGTTGGTGCGGCTCACTTTACGGAGTTAACTGAGCACAGATAGTGTTACCTCTAACACCCAACAAGCAGAACATAGCAGAGCTGGCGGCATGAATGTGCAGGCAAGTAAGGCATGAGGCAGATGAGAGCGCTTGGAACAGCATGGAAGGATAAATGAAAGATCAGTATGGTTCTGTAGAGCAGCCAAGAAAGAAGTAAATGGTTTCAGCTGTGGAATTATCCTTAAGATGTAAAATCTCTTGCTTTCCACCCCAAAAACAACATTTACTGTAAATCTGCAAACTCCCTCATTTAAGTGAGTTTTGTGTTTTGCAATTGATAAATCACATGCAAAATTAATTTTTGGTGAAATTGTGTGGGACTGAATATGATTTGAAATTCCGGTGTTCTGATCATCACTAGTCATGGGGGGCTGGAGCCTGTCCCAGTAGAATAAGGAAGGTGCCAGCCCTGGATGAGGGGCATGTGCATCACAGAGTACACGTGCAGGTCTGCTCCATTCCTTTCAATCTAAAGCCACAACTCCACGCAGAGGAAAGTCCACATGCAAACTCCACACAGACACCGGATTTGAACCCAGGGAACTGGACACATGAGGTAGAGTTACATACAGTACTTTTTAATGACTGCCTTGTTTCAAAAGTCCACTTTCATATTTCATCACATGAATTACAATATCTGCAAGCCTGTTGTCAAAAACAGTTGCTTAAATCAAAAGCAGGAATGAAGTGCAGTCTTGCCAATGTGCACTCTGGGCCAAACCGATCTGATCTGTTATAAATGTTTCAGCATCTAGGCTGTCGTAAGTTTTATTTTTTTCTCATCTCAGGAGGTTTGTTTAAATTAGTAAGATCGACGAAACACTAAGATGCTGAAATATGTGAAATTCTTTTGAAAATACTGTATACTGCACTATGTATTTAATGCGCAGGCAAGTTGATGAGATTCTCTAACATAAGCGTTTATGAAAAACATTTTGACATTGAAAGCTGGCTCAGACTCAGGATGAAATGGACGAGCCTATTGATTTTAGTTGTAAAGGCCTGGGGCCATTGAGTATGGTTCGATTGTTCAGTTATTTTGAAATGCTGGCTAATTTCTCTCGTGGCTGCCTTCATTTAGTGATCTGGTTG
This sequence comes from Polypterus senegalus, assembly GCF_016835505.1. Classification (NCBI taxonomy): domain Eukaryota; kingdom Metazoa; phylum Chordata; class Cladistia; order Polypteriformes; family Polypteridae; genus Polypterus; species Polypterus senegalus. The sequence goes on from NC_053156.1 coordinate 28,600,294, forward strand.
TACGTTGTACATTGTCACACATGTGTCATTGGGGACAGCTTAAAGGCTCTGATGACAGTAAGTGCTCACCAATCGGCAGGATGGTGCTGTATACTAACACCTCGGTGTGTTTTCAGACTTACATCTGCAGAGACTTTATTATTTTGCATTACAATATATAGGGTTGTAACGTCACCTCAAACCTTTATCTGTCTTTGTCCTGTTTGACATTGGCGTAGTTGGCAGGATCTACAAAAATTCACAAGATGAGTGAATTCCAGGATATTGTGACAACTGTGCAGGCCACGGCAATGCAGTTACAGGTGCTCAAAATCCAGGTGCATTTTTGGTAATGTGCAGTGTTGGAACATGGCATTTAGTCTGATGGCCAAAAACACTTAACCTTGATGTCTCATCACACCATAGAATCTTCTTGAAACTGACTTCAGTGTCTCCTGTGTGACAAGATGCCCTGTGCATTTTTCTCTCTGACACTCTCTGATAAAGAAAGTATCCCAGCACAGTTGTTTTCTGCATAGTCTCTCAAACCACCTTCAGAGCTCTCAGAGGTCACTTAGTGGTCTCCCTCACTTGTCTTTCGCTTACGCCATCACTAAGTTTTTGTGGACAGCCTGCTGTATTTTGTTCCATTTCATAAAGATAATGGCTTTGTGTTTGGGATTGTTGCCTTGCTGAATTTTCTACCAAGTCTTAGGGTCTGTGACGGTGCGGGTCCTGCTCCACTCCCTCTTCCAGATTTGGGATCTCTCGAACCCAACCCTGTAATGTGGTAATGGTAACCAGATGAGCTGGTCTGATGGGGACAAATCAAACTGAGTAAGAGGATGGAACAAAAGGTGCAAGTGCTTCTATTACAAAAACAGCCAAAACCAAAGTGTTCAAATCAGTGCAATGCTCTAAAATGTCCATAAATAAATAATACATAAAAAGGTAAAAATCACAAAGGTTTAAAATAAGGCTTAAACATACGAATTAAAAGCCTGCAGCAGTCATTGGGGCCACAACAGCCAAACACATCTCCTTCCCAGACTCTCCAAGGTTTGCTCAGTAAAAGAGAGAGATTTCAATTGCTGTGGTCCACACAATACTGACCCGCGTCTTGTCTACCTACGCTGGCATCTGCCAGACCACTAGGGGTCGGTTGTCCTCCCGTCTTTCTTCTCACACACGCAGTTGTCCCTCAGATCCCTAGGAAGGACTCCACCTCGATTGAGCCCACTCCTACATATTGTCAATGGGCATGATCCACCCTCGAGGGCCGATCCTTTGCTCCACATGGGACCCCTAAACATGCTGACCTCTTTCTTTTTCAGCAGACTGGCTTGTCCACTCTCTTCCACTGCACCCCAATGCTTTACTCTTGCTCTCCAAGCCTTTCCTTGCTTTTTTCTCTTTTTTTGTCCTCCATCTCCTGTGCCGGTCTATACTTATTCAGCTCTGTGGGTGCAGCGCCTCAATCACACAACGCAGGAAGCCGGTTAAGCAATGGAGGACAATCTCACCCTCACGTACAGGTGCGACTCGCCCCAATTACCTCATCCACTCCCCGTGGCTGCACGAGACTGGCACTGCCAAACGGATTATTTTAAAACTGGCCTTTCATTTCGAGCCGCGGACCCGCTATATCACAGGGTTCTTGTAGACAACATCACATTTGCCCTGCATGGGATAATCAGTGACTGGGTTACTTTCTTGTACCTCCACCTTTGACTTGTGCTTTTCACTGAGTTCCTTGGAGTGTTCGTTTGTCTTCATTGTGTAGGTCAGGCCATCATATTGACACAGTACAAGTAGGCCTTACACATCCAGGAGCATTTAGCCTACAATCAAGTGAAAGCCCAGACAGGTGGTCTCCAATGAAATAATTCTGGGACTTCTAAAACCAGTGGGCTGCTTCAGTGATGATTTAGGGGTGTCATATGAAAGTGGGTGAATACTTATGAGATCAATTTTTAAGCCATAAAATATATTCTAACTGGTGTGCTGTAGATTCCCAGTGTTATTACGCTATGGAGAAAGCACAGGTCAATGCAGGTCTACAAGATGCATGAACCATTAACAAGCAGCAGAGAAACAGCAACACACAAAATGAAAGCACACAAATAAGAGTCCACATGTGCCTCTCTTTGCTTCTGCAACTGAAGCCACCTTCAAGACGGACTCCCTGGGGACTTACTTCAGTGTTTGTTTCTAATACAAGAAGTAACAGCAGGTCTGCTACATGCTGGGTTGTTTTGAGGAAACAGGCAAGCCTACAGTCCCATAAAATATCATTAGTTCCTGCCTGCCATCTTTAGAATCCGTGAAAAATCAGGAATTTAAAACAGGGCCATGGGATCCAGAAGCTGCCTAATGGCAGCTCACAAATGGGAAACAGAAATGTGATCTCATTGCAGGCTCCCTGGGAAATTAGCGCCCGCATTCTTGTTCAGCTGAGTGACATTCCCCAGGACTAAGCTGACTCATACCAGTGTCAAAGCCTGGAAAGCAGTGAGGAGGAATTCTGAGGGAATCCTGTCCAGGGGACTTTTGAAGGCAATTCACACTTAAATGGTTCACTTTAAAGAAAGTGCCAGAGGAACAATGACGACAGCATAATTCCTGACTTCCCGGGCATGGGAGACTATCAGAAAGGATTCTTAGAACAAACAATCACTTTAAAAAGACAATAATGGGTAAGGACTGGGCAAAGAATTTCAAAAAAATTTCCTGAATTGCAAAGAGGAAATGCGTGGCCTAGGTAGTACAAGTTGTGCTAGTACAAGAAAGTGTCCTGTGTGTGCGTATCTGAGTGTTTTTCTGTGTAACTGAGACTTCATATGCCAGTACCCTTACCACATTTAACTTTTATAATCATTAACCATGCTGTTTATATATAAGAAGATCCCACTTAATGAAAAGATAAGAATTCAAATCTATCTAGATATTTTGTTGTTTATCTGTCACCCTTTACAAAACATAGGGTATGAAAAGGCTTTATTCTGTTTGGTGCGAACAGATGTATTTTACAGCTATGTTAAACAAATTATTCAAGCAATTACATATTGCCATAGTGAACTGAGGTGTTCATATGAAGGCTTCCTTAGACCTGTTGTAAATTTAGGATGCCCACTGGAACAAACACAGTGTTGAATGACATGATGTGACAGTGGTGATCTCAGCTGTTATTTAAGGAAAACCCTCTGACAGTTTTTGGTTTCATAAACAAGCCTGGGATATTCACACTTTCTCAATTGCGTGACCTCTGTATTGTAGGATCCCCTTGAGTAGGGCCAGACTCGACCTGCTGTCTTGGGGTACAATCCCTTTCGTGGTCTCAGACCATGGACATTCTCAGAATGGAGACCAGGTGTATCCAGCAGAGGGCGCTCGTTGCCAGTGATTTTGTTCTTTATTGAAGAGCAACAGACATGAGCCATCCATATTCATTTAGTAACCATTGATCAGATGAGAGCAATAGGGTACAAAAAAGATATATACACATTTAACTTGTGTTAAAATGAAATTTCCACCCAAAAAATACAATGTATAATTCATTTATACATACATATCCAGGCTGGAAGAGAAGCCACTGGAATGTACAGTCGTCATTTAGTCTTTAGTAGGGGATGACGACAGCTATATGAACATGGTCCAGTAAGGTGGGGAGCAGCATTTTTTCGGCTTCTAGCTTCTGTATCGTGTTTCTCCTCATTTGATATACTCATGCTTTTATGAGCCTTATGAGGTATGGGCAACTGCCATCAGAGACATCAGTTATTTCTGGCAAATGGCCTTTTCTTTTAGAGTTTCCACTGCCCTTGTATATTTAGGTCAGAGAGAGGTGCCCAACGTTATTGTACTACATTTCCTTCAGGTTTCTGGATTTTTTTGCTTTTGTTTTGGGATTACTGTTTACTAGATATGCTCACCTTTGTCTTTAGACATATACATTTTGCCTCTTTTTGGTTACTCCTTAGTTTTTTATTATTTAATAAAGTCTTCATTCATAAAGATTCATCATTATTCTTTTGTTTCACAAGCTAGCGCTATATAGTTGCCCATCCCTTGCATGTTTGATATTTTTCGGGCTTTTGAAAGCATTTACAATTTTTAAAGCCCGTTTTGGGCCTGAGCAGGCCGAAGTCTGCAGGTAGTAGTTGGGAATCAGGTGGGGAGAGTTGATGTCACAGCTAAAATCAGACCAGGAAGGGCACTGCCTGCCTGACAACTCCATCAATCTGGGTTCAAATCCTGTCATCTTGTTGTTTTTTCATTGCCAGGGAGCATCAGATCATCAGAGTGGTTAGTGCTGCTGCCTCTCAGACTAAGAATTAAGGGTATAAATCCTTATAGGTGCTGTTTGTGGGCAGTTTGCACATTCCCCCTGTGCATGTGGTGACAGCCCAGTTATTAAACACCCTAAAAACATGAATATTGTGACGTGTGAGTCCCTGTCTTGCACCCCAAAACATAAGGTTGAGTCTCAGTACTTTAATGAAGCCAGCTTTATTCAGCTTGAAATAGAAACAGCACGGTTATTTATTGTAGCGGAATCTGCCACTCTCCTATACACAGACACAGCAATCAGGCAGGGTTGTGGCCAGATTATTGGCCTAGTAATATGGTTCCTTGCATTTATATTGCTCCTTGCTTCACTCATCGACGACAGACACTTATAGCGCAACTGCAATCTTTTTGGATTTGTTTTCACGGCGAGCTGCTACAGCACTGGGAGCCTGCAGTTGCCCGGGCAACTGATAAGCCGTCAACCACAGACACAGCAATCGAGATTTGAGACGGTCTTCGGCATGTTGTCCCTTTGGGAGGAGTCCCAAAAGAGTTTGGAAACCTTACAATATCATGATAATGCCAAATCTATATTGGCCTTGTGTGACGACTTATCTAGGGGAGGTTCCTACTTTGTGCCTGATAGATAGATAGATAGATAGATAGATAGATAGATAGATAGATAGATAGATAGATAGATAGATAGATAGATAGATAGATAGATAGAGAATGTTACGTTTTATGTCCAGATTACCTTCCACTTCCTAATTACATGCAGGTTTCCTAAACACATCCAGTGTTAATAAATATGGGTGTGTGCTTGGGAATGCTCAGTAATGGGATGGCATTTTGTCTATGGTTGGATGCTGTGCCCAAAGTTTCTGGGATAGGCCCCAGCTCCTCAGGACCTTATTTTGGATGAGGCATGCACTGAAAACAGTCAGATAAATGCATTCTGAGGGAAATAATACTGGGAAACAAAACCAAGACAGAAATACCCAAATGAAATCACTCAGACATTGGGGGAAATGATTGAGAGAGTCTTCAGTAACAGCATGTGATAACAGCACAGTCAAAGAAAACTATGTAGGGCTTCTTAAATCAAAAATCTGGGAAAGGAAACAATTTAGTTTAAGGGCACTTGGAAATGAATGACAAAGAGAAGTGTGGAACAAGGATGACTGTCCAATTCACCATTATGAATCAGTGCTTGACTGAGAAGAGAGAGAAAATGTGCAAGAATTTTTCCAGACTGGCGAGGCATTCATCAGGAAATGCAAGTACTCATTTCAAAAGAAGGACCCTTATGAGAAAAATATGTTAAATTATATTTAAGCAAGCAACCCATACGAGTAAAATATGCCAAGAGAACTGTTATTGCTCCTTTCTGTAATGAGCATACTTTTACAATATATAGTGCACCGACTACCGCAACATACAATGAAATGCTTAACAAAACTTTAACTATGCAAAGAAATTCTATCTATCTATCTATCTATCTATCTATCTATCTATCTATCTATCTATCTATCTATCTATCTATCTATCTATCATTATTCATTTTATACATATATACTGTATATGTACACTAGCTGTGTAAACCCGTGGTGTAAAAAGCCTGGGGTCCTAGAAACTACTGAAATCGTCAGAAAATCGTCTGCTCTGGGTATCTTTCTCCAAGGAGGTTCCATTTTGCCGACGTTTTTGCTTCCCTTGTGTATTAACGGCGGGAGGAAAAGTAAAAGGGATACCATTTTGCCGATGTGTATTAAGCGACTAAGCGAGTGTCTGTTTCTTCCAAGGTTTCATTTTGCTGACGTGCTCGCCTTGCTTGTTTAATTCCTTAAGCAAGTTTCTGTTTCCTCAGAGGTGGAGCCCTTACCCCGACTCCACCTCTCACTTCTGGGCTGGACAGACACACACACTTTCACGTGTAGACGTGAAATATATATTGTTACACTTGGGTCACAGAATTGCACAGAAAACTCAGGATATTGTAGAGACAGGAACTTTATTCAAACACTTCAAATAAACATGTCTCTTTCAGAAGTAAAAACGAGCTCAGTCTGCACTTAGCTCTCGATTAAAGAATAGACACCATAGGGGAGCACAACAGAAGTGGGACCCCAAACAGGAGCAGAGAATGACTGGGGAAGGAAAGAGAGAAAACAAAGAAATCAAGCAAAAGCCTACCGATAGGTGCTGTTCAGGCTTTTAAGTATGAGGAGTACCACGCAGAAAGCATATTGCGCGACAAAGCAGCCACAAGTAAAGGAGCGATGTAAAGGTAGTCTGTCAGCATTTTTACGAGGGGTATTTATATATACAGTATTGTGATGGCTGGGACGTCCCTCAACCAAGAAAAACAGCTTTTTCAAGACACTACATCCCCCGGAACGCTAGATGGCAGCTCCCTTGGATGGAAATGGCTCCTCAGATTCCCACAGGGCAGCATGGGACATAGAGTCCGTATCCTCAGCCATGTTGGATACCGTGGGTGCTGCCAGGGGGGAGCTCACCAAGATTCAGGGGAATATTATAAAGATGTCAACCCTGAAGTACTTTGGGGTCACGAGGACGGAAGCCTGCAGTGCTTCCGGGAAGATTGATAAAAGAAGATGTGCTGGTGACCCGGAGAAGAAATACTTCTGGGTCAGAGACTTTAAAAGGACTCTTGGACTCTTGGGAGAGTGTGTGACCCAGCTGCTGGGAGTTGGAGGATTGTGTTGTTATTTGTGATTATTGATTATTTATTGAAGAATTGTGGAGAGTGCGATGGGCACTATTATTGAAGAAAATATTAATAAAATCTTCTTGGTGTTTTTACATGTGTGTCTGGGACATCTGTCTGGTGGGTTCAACGGGTTAACAGCGACCCCTAGCGTCCACTATATATATATATATATATATATATATATATATATATATATATATATATATAGTCACATACATGTGATTGGGAGACATCTGAAAGGCCTTAAAAATAGTATTACCACGCCAGACCAGGGGGTAGCAAGCTGCACTAACTCTCTCAATCTTGCCAGGTCCCAGCGCCAGTGATAAAGTCACTTCTGGTCCCAGCGCCATGGATAAAGTCACTTCCAGGACAAAAGGCATCAAATCCAGTTACAACGCCAATGATGACATCACTTCCGGTCCAGAGGACACTACTTGCGGTTCCTATCCCAATGACATCACTTCTGGTCTTGGGCTTTAAAGCCACTACATTATCCTGTTATATTCAGTTCTGTTGTGGACTCGAACCTGTGATCATCTCTATCAAATAAAACCCATTTGCAACCAAGGCACAATATACAGGTGGCTACCCCAAACCTTTTTATATCTATGGTCTGCTTTTGTGACTATATGTGTATATATTGAAATTCATTGGTGAATTTTCAGACTCATCCATCTTAATTGATTGGTCAATTTAACTTTTACAGTTTTCATATTTTCATCTTTTACTTGTTTAACAGCCACTAACACATATGCTCTGTTACAACTTCTGCTTGATATGCCACCATAACAAAAAGCTTGCACAAACCTCAGTCCCAGCATTTCATGTCTTCTAATCCTTGAAAATATAGCAGTAGGTGACATGATCTTTGTGACCATAAAAGTAAAATATGTAATCAACTTAACTTATGTAGAAATAAATCAAAGAGGAAACAAGCCCCCTAGTCATACCTAGGTGACACTTTATGCATACAGTGATTAAATGTGTACTCAGGGTTTCCATTACAATAAAAACAACCTCGCAGCTGCATTGTCTGCAGATCATAATGATTCGATATTTTCATAATTTATTACAAACCTCAGCAGCGATCTGCTATCCATCAAGGTCAGATGTAGCCAACAATTTTACTTCTAGACTTTCTAGATTTTCATACTCCATCAGATGCTTCTATGAAAAATGAGTGCCATATATGAGCCCCATTTTCAAATTTATTACATTGTAATGTCCTATTAAAAACACATATGTATCCTAATAACACATTTAATTTTATTCTATTATCAATGTTATTTTCGAATGCTGTATGACTCACTCATGCATAAAATATTTAATAAATAAAGCATAATAACTAATTCTTTGGTGAAATCACTAGAAAATGTAAAAATGCTCCAGCTTCTAAAGTAATTCACTGATCTCTGATCACACCTCATTTTATTTCTTAGCTTTGTGAAGTACAATCAAGCTGTGTTTTTGCACTTACAAAGACGGAGTCTGGGTTGAATTTCAAACACACACAGTAAGCCATAACACCTGCTCTCTCCAGCAGGGGGCGCATTCTTCCTGAGATTTGTGTCTTTTATAGAAATTCAACACATGCTTGAACCTCTGTAAAGTGTATACAACTTCAGTAAGCATGGCAGAAAAATCAGAAAAGAGAAATATGGTACAAAAGGATAAATATATACTGCACAGTTAAAAGATCCCTTTTTAATGAGAGTATAGCATCAAGTCAATGAAACTTCTGGGCTATTGATCTGGTCAATTAAGTAGCAGAGGGAGTTGTTCATCAGTTTCAGCTGCTCTGGTGTTCATGAAATTAACAACAGGTGCACTAGAGGGGTGACAATGAGAAGACCCCCAAAACAAAAATGGTTTAACAGGTGGAGGCCACTGACATTTTTTCCCCCTCATCTGTTTTTTCACTTGTTTTGCATTTGGCTGTGGTCAGTGTCACTACTGGTAGCATGAGGCCATACCTGGATTCTACAAAGCTGACACAGGTAGTCCAACTTCTTCAGAATGGCAGGCACATCAATACGTGGCATTGCCAGAAGGTTTGCTGTGTCTCCCAGCACAGTGTCAAGGGCATGGAAGAGATTCCAGGAGACAGGCAGCTACTCTAGGAGAGATGGACAGGGCTCGTCGTAAAAAGTCCTTAACTCATCAGCAGGACCGGTATATGCTCCTTTGGGTAAGGAAGAACAGGATGGGCACTGCCAGAGCCCTACAAAATGGTGTGAATGTCTCTGACCAAACAATCAGAAACAGAGTTCATGAGGGTGGCTTGAGGGCCCGATGTCCTCTAGTGGGCCCTGTGCTCACTGCCTGGCACCGTGGAGCTCGACTGGCATTTGCCATAGAATGCCAGAATTGGCAGGTCCACTACTGGTGCCCTGTGCTTTTCACAGATGAGAGCAGGTTCGCGCTGAGCACATGTGACAGATGTGAAAGGGTCTGGAGAAGCCGTGGAGAAGGTTATGCTGCATGGTATGGAAAGGCATATCCATGGAGGGATGCACAGACCTCTACAGGCTAGACAACAGTACTTTGACTGCCATTAGATAACAGGATGAAATCCTTTGACCCATTGTCAGACCCTATGCCTGTGCATTGGGTCCTGGGTTCCTCCTGGTGCACGACAATGTGGCCTCAAGTTGTGATAGTATGCAGGCAGTTCCTGAGGATGAAGGAATTGATACCATTGACTGGCCCCCACGCTCTGCTCGCCTGACATAAATGCAATAGAACACCTCTGGGACATTATGTTTTGGTCCATCCGGCACCACCAGGTTGCACCTCAGACTGTCCAGGAGCTCACCGATACCCTGGTTCAGATCTCGGAGGAGCTACCCAAGGACACCATCTGTCGTCTCATTAGGAGCATCCCCCAAATGTTGTCAGGCATGCATACAAGCACGTGGGGTCCATATAAACTACTGAGTATGATTTGGAGTTGCTGCAATGAAATTTCGGCAGAATGGACTCACCTGCCGCATGATTTTTTTACTTTGATTTTTGGGGTGTCTTTGAATTCAGCCCTCTGTAGGTTAATCATTTTCATTTCCATCAAACCAATTGGTATCCTTTCATTCCTAACACATTACCAGGCCATATCAGTAGAGACAGCCAGCAGGATTTTTTTTCCATTGAGATCTGATGTGTGTTCAAATTGTTAATTTAAATTTTTTGAGTAGTTTATATATATATATATATATATATATATATATATATATATATATATATATATATATATATATATATATATATATATATATATATATATATAATATAATGAAGATTTGTGATACAGTTTGCACATTTGTAGCTAGAAATCCACAAAGGGAGAAAATGAGTCACATATCTTAAAATAGTTGTTTATTTCTTCCTAAGCTGTCAACCCCTACAAGGACTCATCATCAGAGGAAAATGATTAGCCATACAGGAATCAAAGGCAATATACAGCAGATTGGGTAGGTAGATGTAAGTTTGGGGTGGATTAAGAAGTTTGGGTTCGGAGGGTGTTGGTCATAACATCTTATTTAATATGTAGATGTTCTTCTTTTTCAGCCTGTCTATGTTCTTTTGATTCAAGGACCGTGTTTCTGATACAGATGTGAGCAACATTGGAGCACCATATTATAATCATTCATGCACATATACAGTACAGGTGCTGGTCATAAAATTAGAATATCATGACAAAGTTGATTTATTTCAGTAATTCCATTCAAAAAGTGAAACTTGTATATTAGATTCATTCATTACACACAGACTGATGTATTTCAAATGTTTATTTCTTGTAATTTTGATGATTATAACTGAAAACTAATGAAAGTCCCAAATTCAGTATCTCAGAAAATTAGAATATTGTGAAAAGGTTCAATATTGAAGACACCTGGTGCTACACTCTAATCAGCTAATTAACTCCAAACACCTGCAAAAGCCTTTAAATGGTCTCTCAGTCGAGTTCTGTAGGCTACACAATCAGGGGGAAGACTGCTGACTTGACAGTTGTCCAAAAGACGACCATTGAGACCTTGCACAAGGAGGGCAAGACACAAAAGGTCATTGCTAAAGAGGCTGGCTGTTCACAGAGCTCTGTGTCCAAGCACATTAATAGAGAGGCGAAGGGAAGGACAAGATGTGGTAGAAAAAAGTGCACAAGCAATAGGGATAACCGCACACTGGAGAGGATTATGAAACAAAACCCATTCAAAACTGTGGGGGAGATTCACAAAGAGTGGACTGCAGTTGGAGTCAGTGCTTCAAGAACCACCACGCACAGACATATGCAAGACGTGTTTCAGCTGTCGCATTCCTTGTGTCAAGCCACTCTTGAACAAGAGACAGCGTCAGAAGCGTCTCGCTAAAGACAAAACTGCTGCTGAGTGGTCCAAAGTTATGTTCTCTGACGAAAGTAAATTTTGCATTTCCTTTGGAAATCAAGGTCCCAGAGTCTGGAGGAAGAGAGGAGAGGCACAGAATCCACGTTGCTGGAGGTCCAGTGTAAATTTTCCACAGTCAGTGATGGTTTGGGGTGCCATGTCATCTGCTGGTGTTGGTCCATTGTGTTTTCTGAGGTCCAAGGTCAACACAACGCTTCCTGCTGCTGATGAACTTTACGGAGATGCAGATTTCATTTTCCAACAGGACCTGACACCTTTACACAGTTCCAAAGCTACCAGTACCTGGTTTAAGGACCATGGTATCCCTGTTCTTGACTGGCCAGCATTTTATGACCAGTCACGAATGCAAGTCTGTAAATAACCTTCAATGGTTCATCTAAGATATGTGATTCTATCCCAGCTTGAGAGGGGGTACTGTCTCCTGTATATAAGACACGGGGGGTCAATGAAAGGAGGCTTGGCATCACTCTGTAAGAAGAGCACAACACAGCAGAAAATTCCTGCATGATTGACCTACTTGAAAGATACAGAAAGCTTGATTTTACTTTTTCACTGATTTTGTTTGAAGTAAACAGGGATAACAAAGTAAGCACCCCAAAATTTACCGAATAAGACTTGTGATTCCTCACTCGTCCACTATATATATGAATGGGCTGCTCTCATCTTTCTGTACAACATCATTAAATATACTGATTCTTGGAGATCTGAACATTCATGTGGACACACCCTCTAATTATTCTGCTGCCCAGCTCTTAGAGCTCCTGGACTGCCTAAATCTGAGGTAACTTGAACAAGGTCCCCACTCACATCAAGGGCCATACCCTCAATTTAGTCCTCATCTCTGACCTCCAAGTAATTGGTGTTTCCGATCACAAAATTGTTTCAATGGTTTTACCCACATTTTCACTATACTCTAAACCACAGTGCTGCATCCGCTTCAGAAGCCTGAAAAAAATAAATTTGACTGATTTAAATGCTGACATTAAGAACTTTTCTATTGATCCACACTTTTCTTCTGTCAATGAATTAGTCGATTATTACAACAATGGGCTCTAGAACATGCTTGAGACCCATGCCCCAGTTAAATCACGAGTGGTCTGTTTTCTAAAATCTTCCCCGTGGTTTACAAGTTATTAGACCTCATTTAAAAAAATCCTCTTTGGATCCTGAAGTGATAGCAAACTATTGTCCGATCTCCAACCTTCCATTTTTGTCTAAGGTTTTGGATAACGGTTGTTTTGGTTCAGCTTCAGGATCACCTCAAAAAATTCAATCTGTTCAAAAAATTTCAATCTGGTTTCCGAACTTCTCACAGTACAGAGACACCAATGACATCCTGATGGCTGCTGACCAGGACTCTCCATCACTCCTTATCCTCCTGGACCTCACAGCTGCATTTGATACGGTAAATCATAATGTTTTCCTTCATTGTCTTCACTATATAGTTGGACTTTCTGGCATTGCTTACAGATAGGGCTGAGTATGTGGCCTTGGGGGATGCTAAATCTCGTACTCACACTGCCACCTGTGGGGTCCCACAAGAATCAGTTCTTGGGCCGACCCTTTTTAATATCTATATGCTACCCCTGGGTCACATCACCTGCAAGCATGGAGTTTCATTCCATTTCCTATGCCGATGATACACAGCTCTATGTGAGACTGGATTTGACTTCTCTTACACCTCCATCAACCCTATCCTCCTGCTTGGATGAGATTGAGGCCTGGATGTCCAAGAACTTCCTCAAGCTGAACAGCACTAAAACTGAAGCTCTTTTAATTGGCAACCCAAAACCCCTTCAACTTCATCCAACTGTAAATTGTATTTCCTTTTCTGACTGTACCATTACCCTTCTCCCCTTCAGTTACAAATCTGGGTGTCAAGTTAGACTCCCATCTGTTATTTGATACACATGTCCATCACCTTTGTAAAATTGCATTCCTTCATCTTCGAAACATAGCCAAACTCCATCCCTACCTCTCCCTCTGTGATGCTGAAAAGCTGGTTCATGCCTTTGTCTCATTCAGGCTGGATTATTGTAATGCACTGCTCATTGGGATATCCAACAAGAGCCTTCAAAAGCTCCAACAAATTCAAAATGGTGCTGCAAGAATTCTGATGAGGGTGCGGAAATATTTCACCAATCCTTTGGTCACTTCATTGGCTCCCTATTCACCTCTGTATCGAATACAAACTCTGTTTACTCATCAGTGTATCCATGGAAATGCTCCACAATATCTTAAGGAATTCCTTATACTACAATCCACTGCAAGAAACCTCCGTTCTGCAAATACCTACCGTATTCTCCCCCTGTGACCAAACTCCATACAATGGGTGACTGAACCTTTGCAGCCGCTGCTCCACGGCTCTGGAATGCCCTATCAGAGAAGTTGAGAACACAGCAGATTGTGGGCTGTTTTAATAAACAGCTAAAGACTTTTCTATTTAGGAAAGCTTAATAACAAGAATGCTATATTTATTGTTGTTTTATCTCTGTTTTTATCTTGCTTTGCCTTTGTTTAAACTTTTTATGTAGCACTTTGAGATTTACTACTAATGTAAAGTGCCCTATAAATAAAATGCATTATTATTATTATTATTATTATTATTATTATTAGTAGTAGTAGTAGTAGTAGTAGTAGTAGTAGTAGTAGTAGTAGTAGTAGTAGTAGTAGTATTATGTACAGTACATTGTGACCAGTAGGGGATGATGTAGCACCCCAAATCCCAGTTACAACTTCACAGATACTAGGTTTATTAATTATAATTACCTTTACAAAGGTTTTTTTAACAAACACATGCACTTCCAATCCCTTCTTCTGTTCCTCTGCTCCTCCCAGACAAGCTTTGTCCTCTTCCAACTGACTCAATCTTGTCTGGATGAAGTTAATCAGCTTTTTTTGTCTTGGATCCGTGAGTACTTCCAGTGCTAGAACATAGCCCATTGGAAGCCTTTCCGGGTCAACCGGAAGCCCCACAAAGTAGGGATCATTAATCCTGTGTGGACTATGGTCAGCAGCTTATCCCGGCCAGTACCCCAAAGCCGCCAGGTGGAGCCCTTGCTGCAATGTGGAGATGCCCTGAATTCCAGCAGGGCATCATGGACCTTGGAGTTTTCCTTCACAGCCCTGCTGGATACCATGGAGGCCACCAGAGGATGCTGCAGGGAGACTCAAGGACGTGTATTATCCATACAGCCTGGAAGTACTGGAAGTGCTGGGTAGTCACATGGACTGAGGGATCTGAAGCACTTCCGTGTCAAGGACTACAAAAGACTGTGGGAAACACCAGAGCGTTGAGCTGAGTCGGGAGGCAGGGTGACAACGCGTCTGGAAGTGGAGGATTGGATTATTGTACTGTGATTGTGATTATTTATGAGTATAGTGGAGTGAAGGGTGCTTTGCACACATTATTGTCTAAATAAATTTAATTATTGGACTTTTATCTGGTGTCTGATCTGAGGGTTCAAGGGGATGACAGCGCCCCCTATCTGTCACACCTGACAGCTGCCCATGGCAGCCCCCACGGAACCCAACAGAGCTGCCCAACTAGACCACAGGTCCCAGCATGCCCTGTTAGCGTCTGTGTGGGATTCCTGACCTAGGGAAGCTGCCATGTAGTGTATTGGGGGAGCCTGTAGTCCTTCTAAAAGACGCCTGTCCATTCCTGCTTGGATGCCAGCATATTGACTCCAAGGCTTCCATCTCCTTATAACCTCCTGGCAAAGGCTGGGAATAGCCTGCCTTTCTTCTCAGCAATTAAGTATGGCAGCCTCCTATCCATGTAATGAATCATTCACCATGCCTGCTGTCAATCACAATATATACATACATGTTTAACTTGCTTTAAAATGCAGCTTTCACTCCCATTATACATTGTACTATAATCATTTATGCCTATACAGTCTATCCAGGCCGAAGAGAAGCCATCAGAACAGTCCAATCATCGTTCAATTCTTCAGTGAAGAATGTTGATTACTGTAGTTCCAGTTTAGTGGAGTGCAGAAGGTTCTTACAGATGGCTTCCGGGTAAAAGTTCCCTAGCACTCCAATAAATGTCCACACAATTTATATATTTAATGAGCTATTTATGAAAATTTGGGAGCACGAGCCAGAGTAGTGGAACGAAGGCAGAGCTGCTGGTGACCCTGAGACCCTGCTGAATATTTCAGAGAAGCAGGTGCAATCAAGTGCTCCTGGGGTCCTGCTGAACCAACATCGGGTGGCAGGATATTGGAGGGCCTGCTCTGAGCACCCCAGTGCTGGGGATAGGTATTGAAGCTGCCGGCATGTCAGCCCAGATACAAGATCCACTGAGCTGTCGCCAAAAGAAAGGACAGAGGTAAGTCAAGAATGTTGCAGGTTGGAGGACTTTGAAGTGGATTGAAAAGGATGAGCAGCACAGATGTGAATATAGAGGGTTACATGGAGTCTCCTGGTTTTAATGAAGTGATCCTGACTATTTTTTTACCAGTGTCAGTTTAGGCCCATATGGAGCCCTAGGTGGTGTTGTGTACCTCTTTACTTGCCAAAAGAGCTGTCCATATTGTGGAAGTAGTGGAAAGGCATGGAACAAAAACCACTTGAGTTACATAAATGGCACCTCTCAGCTTTCAGAAACTGCACCCCTCTGGTGTCGGTGCCCTAAGCGGCCACCTGTCACCTAATGGATTGGCGGTTCTGGGTATTACCTTCCATTTTAGCCTGTTTAGTTATTGTTGATTTTATCTTTCACTATGCACACTGTTTTCAGTTGGATTATATATAAATATTTTCTTGAAGGACTGCACTGCACTTTTGTTTTGGACCAATGGAATAATAAAAGCACTAAGCACTTTTTGCATCATTCTCTTGCCTGTTTGTGCCTTCATTACCTGGCTCATCTCGGGCATGACTATCAACTATTCAAGGGAGTATGGGAGCTGCAGCCAACCCAGACCTTCACAGTTACCCTCCCTGACCTGTCAATCCATCTTTATCACTAACAGCTGTTGGGTCAACTGCATTCTGCCATCCAGGAGGAACATCACTCAATTCCTTGTTACTTTCTTGTACTGGCACTTAGCACAACTATAGGGCATACTGTCCCCTAGTGGCCAGTGTGTAAATGGCATAAGTGTATGTTTTTCTTCATTCAAAGACCCACAGATGCATGGAGTATTTTTTTGGAACTTCATATTTTGATCTGATGTTATTTTGAATATTTTAGATGAATAGCATGGATGAGCCTGCTAGGCAGAATAGCCTGTTTTTGTCACAACCTCTCTAGTGGTTTCTAAAAAACTTCTCATGATGCGAGTGTGGATCACTCTCTTACATGGAGGTATCTCTTATGCACTCTGCTATCTTGGAGGTCCCCCAAACCCCTGTGACCCATCTGCAATACATCCCACCTGACCCGGGTTGTGTTTATGTATTTTTAAAACTACTAATCGAGACCCAGCATCAAAGTCTGTTAAGCTCAAAGAGTTCAACCTGAGGTGGGTGGGAGGTGTTATGGAAAGGAAAGCTAGAGCCCCTTTAAGTCCATGTCGCTTTCATTCTCTAATATCCAAAATCCATAAATGAGATCATTTCAAGAGATAATTAATTTCAGGTTGGCGTCAGCTTATAAAATATTATGACAATTCCCATGTCACCTGTTACGAAGCTTTAAAGGGATTTAGATTTCAGACTGGAAATGAGAGCTTCTGTGATGTTTCTGAGAATTGGCTGCTGCTGGAAACCTTTTAAGGTGGAGGCAAGGACATGTTTTCTTTTCTGGACTGGAAAGCTTTGTAATTAAGGCCAGAAGGAGGCAGAAGGAGCTTCTAGTGAAACTCAGATGACAGAGCAGTGTGGCATCATCTCCACGCTGGTCCGCATTTTAGACAACTGATATTTTTTTTACTTGACAGTGTCATTTCCAAATTAAAGGCCACTGGGGTTTGTGCACAATAAGTAATACACTTTCCTTATTAGTTTAATTATGTGAATAAAATGTTAACAATCCATTAGTTTGTGTTCTTAGGCAATTTTCTTCCCAGCTTTTCATTATGTTAAAATCTTGCTTTTTGAAATATGGAAAAACTGCATGCCTGTTTTCAGCTCATGGGGTTAACTGGATTGGCCCTGCACTGTTCCCAGTCTACATTTGGGTTTGTCTGTTCAGCCAGAGCATTACAGTACAGTGACAGGGATTGAGGGCTAAAGACTCTTTTTCTCTGCCTTAAAATGAGGACCACTTTTTATGTTTTTGGTTTTTTTTCCAATTACATATTTGTGCTTCAGAATTGAAATCTCCCAGTCAAGGTTATTCAGTATATATCAGCAGGGACCTCTGGAAGTCCAGTACCATTTGCTCCATTAAAACTAGAAACCCTATGCAGCTTGGCATCCTAATAACCCATCTTTACTGTTCTACACCCAAAACTAACAGATAGCATGATACAGCTTGAGTGAACGTAATAATACATAATTTCTTGACACACAGCAAATTACCTTTGCATTTAGTTTCACTTTAAATGTTATTATACATTCTCAATTCAAAAATCAAACCAAAAACTGCCGAAAACTGCTTCAGTATTTGATAGTGAAAAGCACAACTTAAAATTTCACTCATCTCGGGGGAAAAAAAAAATAAGTGAAGTAAATACAAATTTATTTGAATAGAATATAACAATTACAGCCGTACTTACATGTTTCACGGAATATATAGGTAAAAAGCAAGTGGCGTGACAAGTTGTTTTTTAAACTGTCCACAGTTTGTCGGTATTCAAGTTATTTTGGCTCAAAAAGCATAAAAACGCAATTAAAAATGCATTGCAATATATTTGCATGCTTGGAAAACAAAGTATACACCACCAGTATCATTTTGTTTTGACGTGGGGAAAGGAGAACATGTGAGATGGCACAATGTGTATGGAGCGAACTGGAAGTGACGTCACTGAGAGGGAACGTTCTGGAATTACACAGGCTTATGTTTGGAAGATCTGGAAGGAAGAGAGAAAAGGCATTAGCAAACCCCTGTCTCTGCATATCATACTAATACTCAAGCTAATACTCAGCCCATTGACTGCCTCCCACACACTTATGTGTAACATGGCCACCCTCCCTGCCCAGACCCAATGGGTTGGGCGACCCGAACCAAGCAGTTGTGAACGCGGGAGAGGGCACTGGCATTAGCCTGGAGGGGACACTTGCAATAAATGACTGTGAACCAATAAGGCTGGAAGTCCAAAAACCATTGTGTGACTCATGGTTTCGACTCCTTATGCACAGCCATGCACTGAAGGGTGGCATGGTCCATGACCAGTGTTGAACTTGTGGCTGAGGAGGTAGTACCTCAGTTGGGTCTCTGTCCATTTAATCGCCAGGGCCTCCTGTTTGACTGCCACGTACCTGGTCCCCAGTCTAGCAGTTTCCAGCTCGGTTACATTATGTGGTTTTCAGCATCATAGACACTTTGACTCAACACGGACATAGACCTGTGTCTGAAGTGTCGGTCTGGAGTATAAATGGTAGAAGGAAATCAAGAGTTCTTAGTATGGGTGCTGATGTCAGGGCCTGATTATGGTCACAAAATTCAGCATCTGGATAATCATTCCATACCACGTTATTAGAGGCTTGCTTCTTTTGAGATCAGTCAAGGGTGTCACCCTCTTTGAGAAGTGGGTACAAACCAGCCACAGTAACCCGCTAATCCCAGAAAGGCTTGAACTTGCCTCTTGGTTTTGGGACAGGGCCATTTAAGTATGGCATTCAGTTTGGAACACTGAGGTCTGACTGTGCCTCTGCCCACAAAGTAGCCTAAATATTTAGTCTCAGTCAACCGAGCCTCAGTCAGATGCCAAGCCTCACCAAGTGTTTTGAGGACAGCCTTGATGTGTCGTTGGTGATCTTTCTATGTGCTGGAATATAACAATGTCATCCAGGTTGGCAGCACTGTAGACCCTGGAAGGTTGTGGGAGCCATGTAGAAGCTGAATGGACAAACACAATACTGCCAGTGTCCACAAAAAGTGCTAAATGCATTTTTTTTTAACTTGACAGACTCCATTAAGGGAATTTTCCATTACCCTTTGGTCATGTCGAGCATGGTCAAGTATCGTGCCTTGCTGAACCTCTCGAGGAAATTGTCCACTTGGGGCATCTATCTATCTATCTATCTATCTATATATCTATCTATCTATCTATCTATCTATCTATCTATCTATCTATCTATCTATCTATCTATCTATCTATCTATCTATCTATCTATCTATCGAACTGGGAGACCTGGTTAAGCTGCCAGAAGTCGTTGCAAAATCTCAAACTACCATCAGGCTTGGGGAGCAATACGATAGGGCTGGACCATAAACTATGGCTTTCCTCAATCACTCCCATATCCAGCATACACTTGATCTGTAGTTCTACTGATATGGGTGTTCTTTGACAATTACTTCAGGCTTGATCACAATGTCATGCTTAACCAGAGAGGTGCGTCCAGTTTTCTCGCTCACCACCTCCAGGAAAGAGTGGATAACTGCTTAAAGCTCCTGTCTCTTAGAAGGTGGCAAATCAGGGAAACAAAGTTAAGGTTGTTTTTTTAGAGTGAAGAGCGAACGGTCTCAGCAGATTAAAAATGATAAACACACTCGCTTGGCCAACAATTGGGTTGTTTAATCAAATAAGGGCCCTGCCAATGAGAATAAGGACAATGATGCGGCCCCACATGTAGAGCAATGCAAACAATCATAACAATGAGCCTGTGCAGCTTGAGCCTTGTCCATGTGCTCTTTTACGATGAGCTATACCTCATCAAATCTATCAGGTAATTGTGCAATATATACCAAAATATTGGTAGACAATACAGCCTCCTCCTCCCATCCCTCTTTTGGGATATCCAATATGCTACAGAGAGAAGCCGATTGAGGCTTGAGGCACTTCCCGGTAGGCAAACAATACTAGAGGGAGCAACTAGTCCCAGTTACTATCGTCTTCACTGACCACCTTCAATGGCACTTGTTTGAGTCTGATTGAATCTTTCAACCAAGCCGTCGGTCTAGGGGAGGTAGACCAAGGTCTTCAGATGCTTTATTCTGAGTAAATTTGCCACTTCCTTGAATATTTCTGAAGTAAAATGTGTCCCCTGGTCTGTAAGGACTCCTTTGAGGATGCCAACGCAAGTTAAAAACCCCTACTAGTTCCTGTGCAATTCTTTTTTAGTTAGCTGAGTGCAAAGGAACAGCCTCTGGGAATTGGGTGGCATAATCAACAAGGAACAAAATTAAGAGGTTGATGCCAATACTTTCAAAAGGGACTTCTATTAGGGGAAGAGAGATGAATCCTAGGAATCTGCCGCAATTGACACTCCAGGCAGGAGCTACAAAAACTGTGGACCTCCTCATTGATCCCAGCCCAATAAAAGGTCATTTTCTATCACAAAGCACGGTCCTTGTGGCATGGGTAGATGCATGCACTAGCCGTTTACAAGGACAACTACATTTTTCACATGCTTTAGGGAATCATCATTCCACTGCTCCCATTTAAAGGAGCTTGTTGCCTGTTTTAACAGGCAATCCAAGGAAGTCAGTGGCTCTGGACTGATGTCAAGGGGCGTGGTTTCAGTCAGCACCGTCGCATCATTCTTGGATCACGAGTCATGCGCTGTGTTCACCACGTCACTCTGTACAGCCATGTTAGCTCTAGACGCTGGCACTAAATACAGCATAGAGGCAGTCTAAGACATGTTTTTCCTGTCCATTATTAGGCCTAGTTTCGCAGAAAGAGTGGAAATTGTGGAGCCACTTTTACTTTTAGACCAGTCCTGACCTAAAATCACGGGATATTGTGGACTGTCAAGGATGGCCATGGTGAACTTCCAAAGTTGGTCCTCTAAAGCAATCACACAGGAAGCGGTGCCATACAGGCATGTTTCACCATGAACACAGGTAATCATGGTCTTTTCCCTTAGCCACTGTCGTGACAACACAATAGAGGTGTTACTCCAAGAGTCAATGAGGCCTACAACCTTATGCCCATTAACTATGACCACTCCTGTACAGGGAAGAGACAGAGGGCTAGTAAGAACACTGTCCCATACCTTTCTCCCTAGGCTAGGCTGCAGTCCATGGGTTCATTCAAAAGAAGGTATGCTCTCCACATTTATAGCAGTGTGGAAGGGTGGAAAATCCTCTCCTTCTGGTACATGACTGGTTCGGTGCCGTTGCGAGTGTATTCAGAAGGGTCTCCTCATCCCTGTTGGGGCAGACCTTTTTGGACCTCTGGTACTAGGAAGCTGCCCTATGACACTCAATGATATTTATGAGGCCCTCCATATTTTTATACAGTTGTCTCCGGACCGGCTGGGTGAGGTACTCAGGCAGGGCATTGCAGGCTAGTTGCTTGACTATTTTGCGAGCATCATTGACTTCTGGCCATAGCTAGCGCCCAATTTTCCACCATATGTCAAACACCTGCACATGAGTGGACCGCTTGGGGTCAAAACTCCATTCTCTCCATATCCTTGCCTTCTAATCCATACTAATATTGTACCTTTTGAGGACCTCCATTTTTAGCTTGTCAAAGTCAGCAACATCTCACTCTGAAAGGTTGTAGTACACCCACTGCACCTCACCCTTCAGGAAGGGAGACAAGATGTTACCCCACTCTACCCGTGGCCACTGATTATGGGTTGCTGTGTATTCAAAGACAAAAAAGTATTTTCAATGTTTCAAAGTCCAATGTCATCCTCCTTTGTGAGAGGTATGAGTATCTGGGTGGGAGCTCACATCTGGTCCTGTTGGACGGTGAGTCAACCTTTGTTCCATGCCTCCGACTCTGCTAGTTGGATCTTCAGCCATTGGATTTCTGCACTCATCTTTGTCAGAATGTTGTTTAAATCCTGCTCCTCAAACATACTGGAAGAAGATCCTGCCAACTACTCCTCTTTAAAAAGTCAAAAAAAAGGTTTGGGCTGTTCCACCCCGTATATTAAATTCTCTCGCTAGAAAACAGGAAGGGTTTAGAAGTCACTGATGACTGTGTCCAAAACGGGATTAAGGGTTGAGGAAAAAGTGGGTGTTTTATAGCTGCTTTGCCGAAGGGCCTAGAACCGGAACTGATGTCACTGAGAGGTTCTGGAATTATGCAGGCTTCTATTTGGAAGGTCTGGAGGGAAGAGAGAAAAAGGCATTAGTGCATTCTGTCAATCCCTGTCTCTGCATGTATATTCAACCAAGCCCATTGACTGTCTCCCATGCGCTTGTGTGTGGCAATACCAATAGTCTGACATAAAGTAATAAATGTATATATATTGCCCATTGCTGTACTGATGCAGATTTAGTACACATCCTTGGTGTGACATTTTGAAACAATCACCAATGCATAGCCTGATGTCACAATCAGGACAGCTGAATCAAGTGTCTTTGTACACTTTTTGTATATTTTTACTGCTGCTTGAGCAATACAGAGTAGAATATTAGTACATGCACGATCAATGCACCCCTTGTCCTATTGAGGAATTCCACAGTGCAAGGCTTAGTAACCTCCATATTTACTCTGACACAAGCATTGACGGTTGCTGCATTGTGAACACTGCTTTGGGGGCTAACGTCTTTCCTATTCTTCTATTTTTCTTTATTGTTACGAAGCTACTTGCACCATGGTGAACCTTCAGGCAACCAATTCCACCAGGCATATCATCGGTTGTCCGGGACCGTTATGCACCAGTTTCACTTTCTGTGTCAAAGGGATGACCAATTTGTATTACCATTACTATTGTTTGTTTCAGCTAATGGTTTATTTACAGTTTGTTCTAAAACTGGCTTCACAGCTTTTTATTTTTACTGCATTGTGCTTCTTTATTTGTTTATGAATCATGAATAATGATGACTTATCACAGAGTGGTTAAACGTGTAGAAAAATTCATGATTTTTTTTAATGTAGTTTGACTGGAATCTTTACTCATTTACTCCTGGAGGGATGCAGTGACTGCAGGTTTTCATTCCAGCCAGGATCCAAATTAGAAGACTGTCACTGCTGATAATGAAACTTGGTAATTTAACTGTATTGGTTGTTAGTGCTGTGAACGATAGGGGGCGCTCTCACTCCCTTGAACCCCTGTCCACGACTCCAGACACCAGATAAAAGTCCAAATGTTGACTTTATTTTCTTGCCACAGTGCACAAAGCACACTCTCCACCACAATTCTCATTAAACTCACAAATACTCAATACTAAACAATCCTCCAGCTCCCAGACGCGTTGCCACCTTTCCACCCAGCTCAGCTCGTTGTCTGGAAGTTCCCATAGTCCTTTTATACTCCTGACCCGGAAGTGTTTCTGCCCAATAGTCCACAAGTCCTTATTCCTTCCGGGTCAGGGTAAATAGTTTCTTTCTTTAACCCGGAAGTCTGTCACTCTTCCTGTGACGAACCTCCGGGTCACAGGGCACGAAGAAGCCCTCAGTCCTCCCTGCAGCTCCCTCCTGTGGCCCCCACAGCATCCAGCAGGGCTTTGCATAAAAACTCCAATGTCCATGATGCCCTGCTGGTCTTCTGGGGACCTCCACGCTGCAAGGAGGGCTCCACCTGGCGGCTTGGGGGTATTGGCTGGGATAAATGGCCGGCCATCTATCACAGTGCGTTCATTCATAAAAGAGCTGTGCATCATCATCATCATAGATGCGGTTGGAGAAGCCAGGACAAAAAAATAACATTGCCTAAGAAACAAAAATAGAGAGAAGAGAAATGGACCCAGTACTGATCCTGAAGGCACACCTATAGAAAGTTTCTGTACAGAAGAGAAGGAGTCAGAGAAGTAAGAATCAGTCGAACAGGTAGGACTTGAACCAGTCCAACACAGAACCGCTAATTTCAAGCTTATCAAGCAAAGAGATAAGCATCAAAAGCTGATGAAAGGTAAAGAAGGATAAGGAAAGAAGAGAGAGAAGCAGCTCCAGCAGATCTAAGAGCATTAGTGATTGAAAGCAGTGCAGTCTCTCTAAAATGACCCTTGTGGAATCCAATTTGAGGTGATTCTAGTAGATTGTTGTCAGAGAGATCAGAGAAGAGCTGTTTGTGGGCTATACATTCCAGAGTATTGGACAGGAATGGTCGAAGGGAGACAGGATGGTAATTCTCAATGGCAGATGGGTTGAGAGTAGTCTAGAAAGTAGGGATTATATGAGATTTCATGTACCAATATAAATGTCAGAAATATGTTTGGATGGTAACAAAATTTTCACTTTTTATTATTACTATTATTATTATTATTATTACTAGGGGATTCGCCTCCTGCTTGTTTCACTCGCCAACCCCCCCTGGCCTGTGCTAAGCGCCAGCCACTTGGCGTCTCTGCTGCTTGTGTTGTGAAGAGGGGGGCTGAACGCACCCCAAGGAGACGTGGTCGCTCCTCCGAAACCCCCTCTTAAATAGTGATACAATGGGAAACAAATAGTTTTTTTTTTTACCTCCTCTTTGCTCGAACAGCTGTTGGTTTGCTGCTGCTGCTGCTGCTGCTGCCGTGCCGTGTGATCTGCATCTCGTGCCGCGTGATCTGCATCTCTTGTGCGGCGCTTTGAACATTTAAAAGACTGTACAGCAGCTGTCTTAATCTTTGTCTTTTATTTACGGCCCCTGGCATAATTAAATCTGTTGGCACAAAGTCTCGTCTCGCGGGAAGTGAGTTCTTGATATTTTTTAGTTTATCATTTAAAAATGGAATAAGAATCAGAAAATCTAACAACATCACATTAAATTCCGATAAAGTCTAAAAAGAATGATACGAAACATATACCGCATATGTAGGTTTTAAAATAAAGGCGATTTAAAGCGTGACAAAAAATGTCACATAAAAAGTCACATAAAATTGTTGTACAAAATCATTGCACTTTAAGGCTTAGTATTCTATATACTGTATAGAGAGTATATTATTATTATTATTATTATTATTATTATTATTATTATTATTATTATTATTATTATTATTATATAGATATTGTCTTTTGTCTATTTATGACTCTGTTGTCGTAATGGTAATAATCCTCTTCTTGAGTCACAGTGAGTTACCAATTTTCTAATTTGGGTCCTCAGATTAAAAAGTTTAAGAACTCCTGCTGTAGACACACCTTTTACTGCACGTTGAAAGATGTGAATTTGAGATATGTTGAAATTTAGGCTTCACGGGGTCCAACAAATACATTTGAAAGTGTGCGAGTGTGACACGTAATGATTGCTGGAAATCTACAAAAAGACATGGAGCCGTAGTGCCGCTCACCGGCCAGAGGATTTTCTTTTCTGGGCCAAGTCTGGCACATGTGCTGTATTTTGAACACCTCCATTTAATGTTATTGGATTAGAATGAAAGAGAGCAGTTTCACTGGGGCAAAATTTTACCTTCACTGTGTTAAACATTTTCTGTGCCAAAATTAACAACTTTCATGATATGGATGTCTTTGGAAGCAGCAGCCTGTAAAATGCAGTGCCTCCGGTAAAGCACAAAAAAAAAAATCTGTTCCTCATAGGCTTTTGGCTTGCTTCCCTCTTTCCTACAGTCCTGAATTTTATGTCACTCCTCCCATTAACCCTCCTCCAAAAACACAAACAGGATCTTATTGTGACCCCCAGGGGACTCTGGAAAGAATTTTGCTATATCATACAAGACCCTGGGATTGCATCAGATCTTTGGCTTCCCTCAAAGAAGACCCAGAGCATTAAGCATGTTGCCGGATTCCCTAAGGGTTAAAGCACAGAGCTGGCGCGAGGCACAGAGGCTGAGCATGTTCACAGTGGCCTTCCTCCCAAGACAAAACACCACACGGCTGCATGGCTCTCGATTTCTACTTAAGGGGCAAAGGTCACAGTGTCAGCTGGGATGTCCACACCAGCACATGCAGCAGTGGGAAAGAAGGCCAGGCAAGCCTTTGGAATGGAATTGGGTGTTGTCTGCATAAAGATAGGAAACAATAAGAGGCTAATTTAGAATTCTGATGTGAGGGGGACATGCTTTTTATTAAATTAATTTCCATTTATTTGCATAGCAGATGTTTTTATCCAAAGCAACCTACAAAACAGGTCAATACAAGTCAAGTCAAGATGGGGAGCATGCACTGGTACGGTGCGTTGCCGCACCCACTACATGATGAAACAACTCAGGATCCTGGTTGGCAACCCCCCAGGCAGACATGTGGTCCAGTCCCACCCTCCGGAAAAGACTCCACCTGCCACAGCCAGGTGTTACATGGGTGGCCCCTTGGCCTGGTCCAGCCACTTGGGTCCCCAATAATGAGGATCTTACGAGCTGGATCACCCTCAGGGAAATGCGGCACATGGCTATAGTGCCGTAACTTACACTCCCTCACAATACAGATAATGTGCCTCATTTGGGACTCCACGATACAAAGTCAAACCAATGATACCCAAGGATTTTCCGAAGAGACACAATACCAAAGGAGTCCAGACACTGGATAGTGTCCATGTTCCGCAACCATATAGCAAGACAGAAAGCACCAGGACTCTAAAGACTTGGACTTTCATCCTTTTGCATAGATATCGGGAGTGCCACACGCCCCTTTCCATCGACCTCATGTCCCGCCATGCTCTCCCAATCTGTCTACTGACTTCATAGGAAGAGTCACCAGAGACATGAATATCACTGCCAAGGTAAGTAAACCTCTCAACAAGGTTGACACTCTCTCCGTAAACAGACACACTGCTGATGGCTGTGCCCAAGAGGTCATTAAAGGCCTGGATCTTGGTTTTTATCCAGGACACTCACAAGCCCAGACACTCAGACTCCTCGTTCAGTCTCTCGAGAACCCCGATCAGAGCCTCCATTGACTCCGTAAAGATCACAGTATCATCAGCAAAGTCAAGATCCGTGAATCTTTCTTCACCAACAGATGCCCCACAGCTGCTGGACCCCACGACCTTGCCCAACACCCAGTAGGTGGGAGTAGGAGCAAAAACACATCCCTGACGAACCCCAGAATCAACTGGGAAAACACAGAGGTTCTGCCTCCACTCTGCACAGCAACTCACCAGTGTATAGGCCGGTCATGATATTCAGCAACCTCGTGGGGATCCCGTGAACCCTCAGGATGTCCCGCAGGGCAGCTAGATCAGCTGAGTCAAACGCTTTACAAAAATCGACAAAGGCTGCAAAGAAACTCTGCCGATATTCACATTTGCTCTCCATGAGAGCCCTCAGTGGCAGGCTGCGGTCAATAGTAGACTTCTTAGGCGTAAAACCAGACTGTTCCGGTCACTGGTAGGTGAGCAGGTGATTACGGATCCTATTGAGGATGACCCTAGCAAGGACCTTACCTGGCACTGAGAGCAGTGTTATCCCCCTGTAGTTGTTACAATCCAGGAGATCACCCTTCCCTTACCAGATAGGGACGACAAGCCCCTTTTTCCAGTCAGTTGGGTTGATGCCAGTCTCCCTAATGGAAGCAAAGATTGCTTGCAATGACAGGAGCACAGTCTTAACACCAGCCTGGAGAAGTTCACCCCTGATACCACAGATCCTTGCAGCCTTTCCCCCCCTCAGCTAGTTCACCACCTGTGCAATTTCAGTGAGATTGGGTGGTTCACAGCTAATTGGAGGATCAGCCTCAAAAACCGTGAACCCAGAGATATTCAACGTCCTAGCTGGAGGATCATCTTTGAACAACTGCTCAAAGTAGCCAGCCCAGCGGGTCACAACTGCAGTGTCATCCGTAAGTACTGTTCCATCAGCCACCCTGACTGCTACTCTCCAAGGAACAGATTCGGATGTGCGTAATGCTTTGATTCCACTGTAAGCAGGACATGGGTCGCTAGACCACAGATGGTGTGTCACTTGCTCACAGATTCCTCTAAAAAACGCCTCTTTATCTGCTCTCAGAGACCTTGCAGCCATCCTTCTCAGTTCCTGGTATAGACCAGAGTTGCCATTGAGCCGTGCACTGTGACTCCTTTCAATGATATCCAGGGTGCCCTACGAAATGAAACACCTCCTTCTGGGAGCACCGGTAACACCAATACAACCTTCAGCAACCTTCAGGGTCTTGTCATGGAAGATCTCCCAGATCACATTAGGATCGGCAGTTGCACCCAAAATTGCAAGTTCCTCACACAAACTGTGTGCAAACTCATTAGAAAATACAATTGAGTAAACATCAGTCAGGGGGATTGTTTGGGAACAAGTGCTACAGGACGTTATAAAATTGATAATTACAACTGAAGAACGCAGAACAAAAAACAAGTGATGTTACAATTCTTAGATCACAGAAAAAGAATGTCTTCTTTAACACATTGAGAGAGTCTTTAGTTCAGATGAAGGTGGGCAGCACGTTCCACCAGCTAGGAACTACACATTAAAAGAGTCTGGACTGAAATCTGATACCACGCAGAGGTAGCGTCCCAGCAGGGCCGCCTTAACAACATTATAAGTCCCCAGCCAAAGCAGTGCACTGGGCCCCAACCTACACAACCACTTACAGGAATAAAAATGTAAATTATCAATAAAATGAAACCTATATTTATTGTATTGGTATTTCCAACAAAGTCAGTGTTTAAACATTAAAAACATGTTGTACAGCAAAGATTAATCAACAAAACGTTTGAACAATATAAAACAAGCCTTGGAAAACACAAACATCTCAACATATAAATGATACTCAATTGGTAAATTGAGATGGATGGATGGAGATGGAGATGGCACAGTATGAAATTACTATGAATTATTTATTATTAATCAAGTGTTCAACACAAGATTTGCGAAATTTCTTTGCAGAGAATTGAGTTGAAGTGACGTTAACATATACGCTTTTACGTTATGTAGTGCGTGAGATCCGTACACATACAGGCACGTGAGGCTGAAGAGGTTACCATGATACTAAATCAGAGGTAAATGCCAATGTCCACTTGTAGCACAATAACAAATATTTTATGGTTTTGTATAGTATAGTATTGATTTATTGACAGCAAGTCACAACATACATAGACTAGCATGGGGCCTCTATACTCGTGGGGCCCCAGTCAACCGCCCAACATGCCCATGCGTTAAGACGGCCCTGATCACAAGACTCTGTTCATCAGCAAACCTGAGTGGACAAGAAGGAGCATAGGACCTCACAAGTGTCTCTATAAACATAGATGCTGACCTGTTGCCTAATTTGTAAGCAAGCATCAAAGATTTAGTTCATTACTGCATGGCACCGTACCTGATGCACTAAAAGTGTCAGTCATTAAACCTTTACTTAAAAAGTCAGACCTAGACCCACACATACTAAATAACTATAGGCCTATTTCAAATTTACCATTTCTCTCTAAAATACTAGAGAAAGTAGTCGCCAGTCAGCTTCAGTCACACCTTACGCGTTACAATTTATTTGAGAAATTCCAGTCTGGCTTTCGCACTGGTCATAGTACAGAAACGGCACTAACACGGGTTGTAAATGACATTCTGATATCCTCTGATGAAGGAAATTCCACTGTAATTATGTTGTTGGACTTAAGTGCAGCATTTGACACCATTGACCATTCTATTTTACTGCACAGGCTAGAAAACGATGTTGGGCTTACAGGCCCCGTGCTCGCTTGGTTCAGTTCTTATTTATCAAATCGATTCCAGTATGTACAGAAATGTGCAGACAGTACTCCATCATTATACACAGAAGTTCAATATGGTGTCCCGCAGGGCTCAGTACTGGGACCTTTACTGTTTTCACTTTACATGCTTCCACTGGGATCTCTCATTAGGAAACATAATGTTAATTTTCACTCGTATGCAGATGACACCCAGTTATACCTTTCATTTAAATCAAATGAAGTTTCTCCGATGTTGTCTTTAATTAGTTGTGTTAGTGAATTAAAGGAATGGATGAATGAGAACTACTTGTCTTTAAATACAGATAAAACAGAGATGTTAATTGTTGAGGGAATGACGCTGATCACAGCAATATTTTGTCGCCATTTAACTCAGTTGGAATCCCAATTAATTTTACTGAATCAGCCCGCAATCTAGGAGTTATCTTTGACTCTAGCATGTCATTTAAAGCGCATATTACAAAGTCGTCCAAAACATGTTTTTCCATCTTAAAAATGTTAGGAAATTAAGGCGCTTTCTAAATAAACAGGATTGTGAGAAATTAATTCATGCATTTATCTCTAGTAGGATTGACTACTGCAATGCGGTGTTCACTGGCTGTTCAAACTGTTCTCTATACAGCCTCCAGTTAATCCAAAATGCGCTGCAAGAATTATTACAAGAACAAGAAAATATGAACACATAACCCCAGTTCTTAAATCTTTACACTGGCTCCCAGTTAAGTTTAGGGCAGATTTCAAAATCCTCCTTTTAACATATAAAGCATTAAATGGCCAAGGTCCGCTTACTTGTCTGAACTTATCATGACTTACAAACCTGAGCGCACATTAAGATCTCAAGATGCCGGTCTGCTTAGGATTCCAAGGATTAATAAAATAACAGTGGGAGGTCGAGCTTTTAGTTACAGGGCCCCTAAACTGTGGAATGGTCTTCCTGCTTCCATAAGAGATGCCCCTTCAGTCTCAGCCTTTAAATCCCGGCTGAAGACTCACTACTTCAGTTTAGCATATCCTGACTAGAGCTGCTGATTAACTGTACATACTGCATCTCTGTTGTTAGTCATTAGCACTATAACATAAGTAACATGATAATTATATTTGAATACTAACCCTCACCTATTCTGTTTCTTTTCTTGGTACCCAAATGTGGCAATTGGTGCCACGCCCACCTGCCAAGTTGTTTGCCTGCCTATGGTAAAGTCATCCCTGATGGAGGATCACAGGAATCATGGGAAAGAGGGGTCCTTTCATCGGAGCAACGTTTCAGCCGTGGCATGGCCAAATGGGGAGGCAGCTAGATGGATGAGGTCTCCAGGACTCTAAAAATATCCAAACCTAATTATGTCATATCATCTACTGTTAAACCGTACTTCTAAAATTTTTATTATTATGCTGTCTTAAGGAATTGTTCTGTTCTGTATATTGTATTGTATTGACCCCCTACTTTTGACACCCACTGCACGCCCAACCTACCTGGAAAGGGGTCTCTCTTTGAACTGCCTTTCCCGAGGTTTCTTCCATTTTTCCCTACAAGGTTTTTATTGGGAGTTTTTCCTTGTCTTCTCAGAGAGTCAAGGCTGGGGGGCTGTCAAAAGGCAGGGCCTGTTAAAGCCCATTGCGGCACTTCCTGTGTGATTTTGGGCTATACAAAAATAAACTGTATTGTATTTGAACTTAATGTGAGCTACCACAGGGAACCACTGTAGTGATCTGAAAAGAGGAGTGACGTGTCCGCCTCGGCTGGTTGAACATCAGATGCGTTGCTGCATTTTGAATCTTCTGCTTGGTGACACATGCTGGTATTCCTCTCATCGAAGAATTGCAGTAGTCCAGTTCTGACAAGACAAAGCCTGGACCAGTAGTTGTCCTACATGCTCTGTCAGATATTGTCTGATCTTATGGATTTTGCAAAGGTTAAATCTGAAGACCAGAGATTATAGCAACAGTGTCCCAGAAGACCTGCTCCTTATTGATCACCACCCTAAGGTCCTGTACTGACTTGATGGGTGTTAATGATAATGAGTCCACCAGAGATGGTGTTTTGAATAGACAAATGGGCCCAGACACCAAGGTGGCCCATCTTTGACAAGATGAGCTTTGCTGGAGTAACTCCATGTGACCGGACCAGAGTTCCATCCCAGTTTTGTCCTCTAGAATCCATTCAAAAAAGAGTTGTCTTCATCTGTTCTCTACTCTTCAATAAAGTATCCCCCTTCATTAGTGGTTTCTCCCCCACTGCCGCCAAAAATGTGACACCCAGTACCAAGCCTTTACTAAAGGCAGGTACTTCATGATAAGATGATTTGCCAAGGGCCCACTTCCATTATACATGAACATTCCCCATGACCCCACAGATCTCTGTTGATCCGATGTAGCTCAGGTTGTAACTGCTGTTCAGGTATAAATGTACCTGCACCCCCACTGACACCACCAAACCTTATACTAGTATATTGATACTAATGTATTTTTAAATATCTCTGGCTAATCTGGGATCCTGAGGTAGTTTGTCATGTGGTGAGTGAAGCAACATAATGTATGATTGAATGCTTCCAACTTCCTCCTCCTCCTCTTCCTCCTCTGGCTATCAGTGGCGACCAAACACAAGTATTTTTGAAATACAACTTTATGAAAATCAGCCCTATATAGCCTCCATGTGACTCAAATCCCTCAAGGTGCAAGATGCCTCCTCCAGCCTGTCCCATGGTTTCTCATTTCAGTGTTATGCCAATGATACAGAACTCTACCTGTCATTCGGTGCAGTGGACCACACGGTACCAGCAAGAACCTCTATATGTCTCACTGATATTACAACCAGGGAATTCAGCGCAACCTGGAAAAGAAGGACCTTCTTGTTATCCCACTGTGTCCATCTATTCAGCCCATCTGTGTTTGGCTTGACGTGTTATTGCTAACAACCTTAGGGTGGTGATTGACGGAAACTGCCCCTCAAGGATCACATTGCTGTGGCCTCTCTGCCTTGCAGATACTCTCTACTCAACATGTACAAGATCAGACTGAATCTAACAGAGTATGCAGAACAACTCCTGTTTGTGTCATGTCTGGACTACTGCAACTCTCTGATGTGCTACCAAGCTGCTGCTGATGATTCAAAATGCAGCAGCACCTCTTCTTATCCAAGCTTGTCCATCTATCCAGCGCCCAACCTCTGTTCACTTTTGCCCATTATTGCTAACAACCTTGGGGTGGTGATTAAGGACCAGCTGTCATTCAAGAACCATGTTCCCATGGTCTTTTGGTCTTACAGATACTCTCTACTTAACATGTACAAGATCAGACAGTATCTAACAGATCATGCAGAACAACGTCTTGTCCAGGCTTTGATCTTGTTATATCTGAACTACTGAGACTTTCTGCTGTGTTATCATTCTCCTGCAGGTGATTCAAAATTTAGCAGCACCTCTTGTTATATCAGCGTGTCTATCTATCCAGCACCCCATCTCAAGTTAGCCTGGATCATTATCACTAACCCATCTCAAGTCAGTACACAACTTTGGGGTGGTGGTTGACAACTAGCTATCCTTTAAGAACCATGTTGCAGAGGTCTCTAGGTCTGGCAGATGCACTCTATATAACATCTAGAAGATCAGACCGTATTTAACAGGTTATGCAGCACAACTCCTGGTTTAGATTTTGTTCTTGTCATGTCTGGACTACTGCAAATCTCTGCTGAGCTACCAAGCTGCTGATGATGATTCAAAATGGAGCAGCACCTCTTCTTATCCAAGCTTGTTCATCTATCCAGCTCGCCAACTCTGTTCACTTTTGCCCATTATTGCTAACAACCTTGAGACGGTGATTGATAACCAACTGTCATTCAAGGGCCATGTTGATATGGTCTCGGTTTTACAGATACACTCTACAAAACATCCACAAAATTAGACTAAATCTAACAGAGTATGCAACACAACTCCTTGTCCAGGCTTTGTTCTTGTCATATGTGGACTACTGTGACTTTCTGCTGTGCTACGATTCTGCTGCAGATGATTCAATATTAAGCAGCACCTTTTGTTATTTCAGAATATCTATCTCTCCAGCACCCCATCTCTAGTCGGCCTGGATCATTATCACTAGCACATCTCAAGTCAGTACACCACCTTGAGGTGGTGACTGATAACCAGCTGTCCTTCAAGGACCATGTTGCAGTGGTCTCTCGGTCTGGCAGATGAACTCTATATAACATCTAGAAGATGTTATCTAACAGGGTATGCAGCACAACCCCTGGTTTAGACTTTGTTCTTTTCATGTCTGGACCACTGAAAATCTCAGCTATATCACCAAGCCACTGCAGTTGATTCAAAATGGTGTTAAATCAGCTGAGGAGCAGGCATGTCACTGCTTTTTTCAGATCACTACATCTGAGGACTGATTAAGGTCATTAATGTTAGGTAGACTGCCTAGTGTGGGCTGGGCGGTCTCGTGGCCTTAGAACCCCTGCAGATTTTATTTTTTTCTCCAGCCGTCTGAAGTTTTTTTTTTTGTGTGTTTTCTGCCCTCACTGGACATCAGACCTTACTTTTATTCTATGTTAACTAGTATTCATCCATCCATCCATTATCCAACCCACTATATCCTAACTACAGGGTCACGGGGGTCTGCTGGAGCCAATCCCAGCCAACACAGGGCAGGAAACATACCCTGGGCAGGGTGCCAGCCCACCACAGGGCATGCACACACCCACCCAATTTAGAATCGCCAATGCACCTAACCTGCATGCCTTTGGACTGTGGGAGGAAACTGGAGTACCCGGAGGAAACCCACGCAGACACTGGAAGAACATGCAAACTCCAAGCAGGGAGGACCCGGGTCACCTAACTGCGAGGCAGCAGCGCTACCACTGCGCCACCGTGCCGCCCATATGTTAATTAGTATTGCCTAATTTTATTTTCATATTTTTTTTTCTTTCTTTCTTCCTTCATCCTGTAAAGCTACATCATTTGCATGAAAATGTGCTGTATAAATAAATGTTGTTGTTGTACATTGGCTTCCTGTAGTTCAAATCCCTGACACCTGCCTACTGAGTAAGTATATGTAGACACTTGTGAGGTCCTGTGCTCCTTCTTGACCACTAAGTTTAGCTGATGAGCATAGTGTGGTGTTCATCAAATCACTGTACAGGCCTTTGTTAGGTGCAGCTCCTAGCCGGTGGGACAAACTGACCTCATCCATTCAAAATGCTGATTCCCTCAATGTATTTAAGAGGCGTTTGAAGATTCCCTTTTTTGATTAATTCTTGCCTAACTGATATTAGCTCTTAGGTTTTTGTAATCAGTTGTGTAAATTGCCTGTTTTTTGTTCCAAGTTCACTTGTGATGGTCAATATTGTAATCGTGTCCTGTCACATTTGCTCCCAAACACCCCCCCAGACTGATGTTTACTTGATTATGTCAACCATTTGTGTAAGTTGCTTAGAATGAAAGTGCCTGCTAAGCAAATAAATGTAAATATGTGTAGTGGAGTCGTTAAGGCTTTGGACATTAAGCACTGAGCTTGTGTGTTCAAATCTCACTATTGAACAGTGTGACCCTGATCAAGTCACTTCACCTACCTGTGCTTCAATTGAGAATAAGCAAAAAAAATGTAACCCAATGTATCTCAAATGTTGTAAACTGTCTTGGATAAAAGCATCAGGGGGCGGCACGGTGGCGCAGTGGTAGTGCTGCTGCCTCGCAGTTAGGAGACCCGGGTTCACTTCCTGAGTCCTCCCTGTGTGGAGTTTGCATGTTCTCACTGTGTCTGCATGGGTTTCCTCCCACAGTCCAAAGACATGCAGGTTAGGTGCATTGGTGAATCTAAATTGTGCTTGGTGTGTGTGTGTGCCCTGCGGTGGGCTGGCACCCTGCCCAGGGTTTGTTTCCTGCTTTGTGCCCTGGGATTGGCTCCAGCAGACCCCTGTGACCCTGTAGTTAAGATATAGTGGGATGGATAAAGGCATCAGCTAAACAAGTAAATGAATGTTTACTTATTTGCATTTCCAGGGGGTCACAATTATAATATACTGTACAGTGGAAAGGATTCCAGATATTGCAGTGAAGCCCACCGAAAGGTTAAGGTTGTGGTTATGTCAGATTGTATTCATAATGGGGGAAGTGGCACTGCTTTGTTACAAATAAGAAAGCAGGTGGGTGTGGGTGTTTCTGTTTCTGTGAGATATGAAAGCCATGCACCCTGCTTATTGTGTGTACAAGACCCTTGCCAGGCAGAGTGCCAACCTGTGGACCTGTTGTGCTATTTATAACAGTTTTAAAAATCAGGAACAGAGTCTGGTGGGTTAAAGGCTAACTAAACACATTTTTAAACAAGTTTTTTTTTTTGCCATTTGTTGGGGAAAACTTACAAATACCTTAAGCCCCAGGGATGACCTGGTGCCCAACAGGCATTTGCCCCCTTATAGAGTAACTTTGGCTTCTTTGCAAATAAAAGGGAAGCAGGAACAACAGCTCATCCATCCTTCCTTCCGCACTTTCAGTTAAGATTAAAAGGCTTCCTCTCTAAGGAGCTGCCACTGACTCTTCTACCCAGCAGTGCCCTCACCTGTACCAACAGCACTAGGACAGGCAGTGAATTTGTAATTCTGCAGTCTGTTCTTAGTCAAGCTGGCAGGTGTTAACTGTTTTGTTTCCTACCGTAGAGACATACAGGGGGCACGTCGCTTTAATGTGAGTAAGTGGCAACCCCAGAGTCCAAGAATCCTTCAATAGAGCATGAGACCTGCTGTTGTAATGGGGTTGTTTCATACAGCCAGTACTCTTAGCACGAACTGCATCAACTTCAGACTGGGATGTGGACTCAGGTCCTACTCTCTGCAAGGGACTGTAAAACAGACGTCTAACATAACTGACCATTTGGGCTGTTTATCTTGTAAAAGGCTTACTGCACTTGAATTTTCAATTTAAACTCCAGCTAATCACCTCTGGTATTTATAGAGGAGGCTCCATATTCATTTTCCATCCAATCCTTGTGTTTCTCTTAATTTAAAAGCCTCACCCTCAGCCATCCTTCACAACTGGCCTATAGTTTTATAAGTAAAGGATTAAGAATCTGTAAACTCCTCGGTTCACTTCTCCATCCAGGTAAAGGCTTCAGATTTGTTTCAATACCTCAGTCTTTGTGCTCTCCTAAAATCCGACAGAAGTCATACATCTCATTTGCTGAAAAATGTCACGCCATTAACTTCCTACTTCCAATTCCAGCTCACACCTTGACTTCCAGTAAGTAAGTAGTTTCTACGCACATGCGCATGAGAGGCAGCTAGAAGGACCAAAAGAAGGTAATTCCATGCCAAGCTAGGGGGTGGAA
This sequence comes from Polypterus senegalus, assembly GCF_016835505.1. NCBI lineage: Eukaryota > Metazoa > Chordata > Cladistia > Polypteriformes > Polypteridae > Polypterus > Polypterus senegalus. The sequence continues at coordinate 28,637,566 of NC_053156.1, forward strand.
AGGTGCAGTAAACCTCTCTCTTTTATTCCTGCAGACACGGGAAATTCTTCCTGGACCAGACGACATCACTTCCTGTTCCGACTCCAATGACTTCACTTCTAGTTCCGGCCCTGATGACATCACTTCCGCCAACCTGCCTTACAAGCCAGACAACTTCCGATTGTAAACACAGTTCTGTTTTGGACTGAACCTGTACACACTGTACTACCAATTTTTCACTTCTTTGCAGCCTTATTCGAGTATATGGGCGGCTGCCCCAAACCATTTTCTTGTGTCAAGACATTTCCTTTCAATTCTGGTAAGTACACTCTTCAAACACATATCCTACTGGATCCCTAAAGGAATTATGCTCATTCTTACCATTTTTAAACAATCCCATGCTACAGTAGATGAAGGATATGATATCAGCAGGCTCACAAATTGTTGGTCTGGAGTGTTTTTTATGAACTCTGGAATGATTTCTCTATAGCCTGGCTTGTTTAGGTAAAATGTGAACATGCCAATCACACTCTAGTGTGGATCAAAACCATCGAACCAAGATGCTTTGGAAAGGGTGGTCTCGGGGCAGTACCAAATGAACCATGGAGAAGTTTGGATGAGGTATGAATGTAATAAGATATGGGGCTGATCTAACTACAGAAAACACTTATACGAGCTGTGGTTTCTCTGCTGCACAATTTGTGATAGTAATTAGGCAATCTCAGCCTAAAATATTTAATATATTAGGATAATATTTACCCTTAAGTTATTGACCCATATTTTTAGGAAGTCACTGAGCACAGAGGAAATTCCAAAGGACTGGAAATTGACAAATACTATCCTGTCATCTAAAAAGGATGAATGAGCAGAATCAAGCAACTACAGGTCAGTAATCTTAATGGGCAACACAGGAAAATGAATGGAAGGAATTAGTAAGGATAGGGTTGAGCAACATATGGCAAGAACAGGAGTAGTACTGACTAGCCAGCATGGGTTCAGAAGAGAGAGGTCGTGTTTTACCATCATGCTGGAATTCTATGAGGAAGCAACAATAGGATACGATCAAAGTGCAGCATACAATATTATTTACCTAGACTTTCAGAAAGCATTCGATAAGGTGCCACATGAAAGGTTGGGTATCAAACTAAAAACAGGTGGATGTGGTGTGTAGATGGGTGCAGAATTGGCTCAGACCCAGAAAGCAGAGGATGATGGTGCAGAGAACCTTATCAAAATTGGCTGATGTCATGAGTGGTGTTTCACGGGGTTCAGTGCTGTTATTTCTAATATATATGATTGATTTAATAGGAAAATCTATACAATTCACCAAGGCAAGACACCCATGGAAAGCACGCCGGAAGGGGCGTGGATTCACTAAGCCGCCGACAAGTAAGACACCTATTGCACATGCAGGAAGGAGTCATGCCCACCAACTCCAAGAAGTAAGCAGTCTTTAAAAACCGAGTTTTCGGTTCCGACGCACGACCGCGTGCACCATCACAAACTGTTTTACACGCTACATACAGCAATTCGCATCCGCAACAAACATGCGTCTCCTTAGATGCTCCTGCAGGAACACGGAAAGTCTACGTGAGTACAATACAATACAATACAGTTTATTTTTGTATAGCCCAAAATCACACAGGAAGTGCCGCAATGGGCTTTAACAGGCCCTGCCTCTTGACAGCCTCCCAGCCTTGACTCTCTGAGAGTCACAGGTGCATCTGGACTGTGCAAAGACGACAACAACTCAAGTGACGAGTTGGAGGTGGGCACATGAGCGATGGCGGTCCGCCAGTTTTCAGTCACGGACGATTGTGTGTTGGTTCGTACCGTGCATTGTTACAATGTTGCTTTTCTTGCTGATTTATTACATTACCGATTTTTCTAATTTTAATTTTCTCCCTGTGCTTAAAAATCATTAAAAAACCGGCCTGATTATGTGGCGTATGGTACACCGCGGGTTGGCTAGTAAGTAATAAACTGGTTAAGTCTGAAGCTAGGTGGATTGGCAGATAATCTTGAATCCACTGAATCATCACAGAGGGACTTGGACAGAAATCTAATGTCAGTAAATGTGAGGTATTACACATAGGAAGTAAAAATGTTAGGTTTGAATACACAATGGGAGGTCTGAAAATCGAGAGTCCACCATATGAGAAGGATTTAGTAGTCATACTGGACTCTACTCTATCAAATGCCAGACAGTGTTCAGAAGCCATTAAAAAGGCATACAGAATGTCATGTTATATAGCGCCTTGATGTGTGGAGTACAAGTCACAGGAGGTTTTGCTCAAGCTTTATAACACACTGGTGAGGCCTCATCTGGAGTTCTGTGTGCAGTTTTGGTCTACAAAAAGGATATAGCATCACAAGAAAAAGCCCAGAGAAGAGCAATTAGGCTGATTCAGGCCTACAGGGGTTGAATTATGAGAAAAGATTAAAATAGCTGAGCATTTCCAGTTTAAGCAAAGGTAGATTGAGAGGAGACATGACTGAAGCTTTTAAACTTTTGCAAGGAATTAGTCCAGTGGATCAAGATTGTGACTTTAAAATGAGTTCATCAAGAACATGGGGGCACAGTTGAAAACTTGTTAAGTATAAATCTCACACAAACATTGGGATGTTTTTCTTTACAGAGAGAACCACAGATGCATGAAATAAGTGACCAAGTAGTGTGGGAGACAATAGGAGTTTAGGGAACTCCCAAATTCATTTTGATATAATTTGGGTAAAAAGAAGCATGCAGGACTTGCAATCTTTATTGTGTTAATAGTCTGCTCTAGTCAAGATCGTTTTAATATTCTAAAAATGAGTCTACACATACAGTGGTGTGAAAAACTATTTGCCCCCTTCCTGATTTCTTATTCTTTTGCATGTTTGTCACACAAAATGTTTCTGATCATCAAATACATTTAACCATTAGTCAAATATAACACAAGTAAACACAAAATGCAGTTTTTAAAATGATGGTTTTTACTATTTAGGGAGAAAAAAAAATCCAAACCTACATGGCCCTGTGTGAAAAAGTAATTGCCCCCTGAACCTAATTACTGGTTGGGCCACCCTTAGCAGCAATAACTGCAATCAAGCGTTTGCGATAACTTGCAATGAGTCTTTTACAGCGCTCTGGAGGAATTTTGGCCCACTCATCTTTGCAGAATTGTTGTAATTCAGCTTGATTTGAGGGTTTTCTAGCATGAACCGCCTTTTTAAGGTCATGCCATAGCATCTCAATTGGATTCAGGTCAGGACTTTGACTAGGCCACTCCAAAGTCTTCATTTTGTTTTTCTTCAGCCATTCAGAGGTGGATTTGCTGGTGTGTTTTGGGTCATTGTCCTGTTGCAGCACCCAAGATCGCTTCAGCTTGAGTCGACGAACAGATGGCCGGACATTCTCCTTCAGGATTTTTGGTAGACAGTAGAATTCATGGTTCCATCTATCACAGCAAGCCTTCCAGGTCCTGAAGCAGCAAAACAACCCCAGACCATCACACTACCACCACCATATTTTACTGTTGGTATGATGTTCTTTTTCTGAAATGCTGTGTTCCTTTTACGCCAGATGTAATTGGACATTTGCCTTCAAAAAGTTCAACTTTTGTCTCATCAGTCCACAAGGTATTTTCCCAAAAGTCTTGGCAATCATTGAGATGTTTCTTAGCAAAATTGAGACAAGCCCTAATGTTCTTTTTGCTTAACAGTGGTTTGCATCTTGGAAATCTGCCATGCAGGCCGTTTTGCCCAGTCTCTTTCTTATGGTGGAGTCGTGAACACTGACCTTAATTGAGGCAAGTGAGGCCTGCAGTTCTTTAGACGTTGTCCTGGGGTCTTTTGTGACCTCTCGGATGAGTCGTCTCTGCGCTCTTGGGGTAATTTTGGTCGGCCGCCACTCCTAGGAAGGTTCACCACTGTTCCATGTTTTTGCCATTTGTGGATAATGGCTCTCACTGTGGTTCGCTGGAGTCCCAAAGCTTTAGAAATGGCTTTATAACCTTTACCAGACTGATAGATCTCAATTACTTCTGTTCTCATTTGTTCCTGAATTTCTTTGGATCTTGGCATGATGTCTAGCTTTTGAGGTGCTTTTGGTCTACTTCTCTGTGTCAGGCAGCTCCTATTTAAGTGATTTCTTGATTGAAACAGGTGTGGCAGTAATCAGGCCTGGGGGTGGCTACGGAAATTGAACTCAGGTGTGATACACCACAGTTAGGTTATTTTTAACAAGGGGGCAATTACTTTTTCACACAGGGCCATGTAGGTTTGGATTTTTTTTCTCCCTAAATAATAAAAACCATCATTTAAAAACTGTATTTTGTGTTTACTTGTGTTATATTTGACTAATGGTTAAATGTGTTTGATGATCAGAAACATTTTGTGTGACAAACATGCAAAAGAATAAGAAATCAGGAAGGGGGCAAATAGTTTTTCACACCACTGTACATATGAATTGACATAAAATAGCTCACACAGGTACGAGTCAGTAAGATCAATCCTAGAACTTGATTCAGCCTCAAAACCTCTTTATCACTCTCACAATCAAAAAAAACATGTCAAAAATTTGAACATGACTGTCAGTAGGCTTTGCACCCTAGGAACCAAGTTACCCAAACTATTCTCTAACATTTCAGTAATTATTTACTGCTCTGATGCTAATCTTTCTGATCAGAAAATAGTTCATTATGATAGTAACTGATGAGAAGAATTCATAATGAATTGCAGAATTACGGTATTTGTGGGTTCCTCTAGAGTGCCTTTTTCGCTTGCACAATTTGGCTCAAAAACTAATCAGTGCATCTTCATCTCATTACAGGCTTAAGTTTTGAGTTTGTTATTTTTCCATCCAGCTGTTTTAGCTGTAGACTGTCCTCAAGAAACTGCAACACACAGACACTCACCAATCATAGAGATATCAATGTTTTTGGTATCAGGGGACCCTAAAAACATTGAGGTCCATCGAAACCCGGAGATCAAAATTTTTTGACGAATCAAATGCTTTCATTCACCCCGATAGATGACAGGCTATGGTGGGGAAAGGCACAAAGCAAACAAATGGTTTAGGTTCACTTGTGATTGGGTAAATCAAACAACATACAGAGATGGCGGGAGATAAATGTCCTGTGCACCTGATGATCAATACAATCACACTTCGGGCACATTACAGATATTGGAAGTTTATTAATTTTAATACTGTGCAGTAAACGTTTATCAAATGTTCCAAAGTGAACATTATTCAGACATATTTGCAGAGCTGGGATCCCATAATATGAATTGGGAAGTGTGGATGGGAAAAAGAACGTTTGGGCCTCACTGCTAAGACTGCTGCCCCCACAACCCATCTTCATGTAAGTGGTGTAAAATGAAAGAATGAATGAATCGATGAACCAAACAGAGGTGACGTACACATAGCAGTGGAAAATAAATACGCAACATCATACAGCGATCTCAAATTGACTTGATGTAAATAAAATTGGAGCATGCCACTGTGCTCCCTCAGCAAAATTTGCCTTGTTCTGTAGATCTGCTCTGATGAAACGTGTCCTTTCTGTAGCATGTGAAGTACCACATCATTTTCATTTCTTTTTTTAGATATCAGTCAATAGGCATTCTGTTAACAGAACTCCATGTGGTAAACAAACCACATAGTTATTTCAGACGTGATGGTGTGCAAGTGTGTCTCTTCTCAACCCTTCATGATGAGTGTTCTCGGGAAACAAAATCCCTTCTGCCTGTTGAAAGAAGTCCACAACACATCAGTGGGGAATATTATTATTACTTTTGGTTCACGCAATAGTTTGCAACCAAACTAACAAGAGATCGAAACAAAGTAGGTAATCCCCTCCAGATTTAAGTCAAAGAAAATGGACACACAGATCAACACCTGGTTCTGAAGGGTTGTCCAGTAACAAGTGTCCTGAGATTAACCTGAGCTACTTGTTGTCATCATGGAGATGATCCTCCTTCATTGCGTTACAGTCGTCGGGATGACCACTCAGACCACTCAGGCTTCCGTGTGCAGTTTGATAACCCCTTGATCTTCCGCATGGAGATGTCATGTCGATCATGCACTAGGACAGGCTCCCTTTAAGGTATTTTAGCTCCTTTATCTTAGTTTATACAGTCACACAAGGAGTGCTAGCAATTCTCTCAAATGTTCAACTCTGATCATACAACTAAGATTAAAAGTACCTGTCAAGTCTTTCAAATTGTCGTTTTCTTCCATCGCGGACCAATGTCAGGCTTAAACAGGCAGGCTTTAAACTTTTAGTGTAGCTGCTGGTCGGTAAGACAAGATTGAGCATGGGTCAAATGCATGTAGAAACAAATCTCTCAGTCCAAAAGTTCATTTTAAAAGGTTTAGTGAGAATTGAAAGCAAATAGTTCACACAAGAATAAAGAAAAAGGTTGCTACACACGTAGAATCTTCATCTTCTTCTTAAGGCTGCTCCTGTTAGGGGTCGCCACAGTGGATCATCTTCTTCCATATCTTCTTGTCCTCTCCATCTTGTTCTGTTTCACCCATCACCTCCATGTCCTCTCTAAAACACATCCATAAATCTTCTCTTAGGCCTTCCTCTGTTCCTCTTCCCTGGCAGCTCTATCCTTAGCATCCTTCTCCCAATATACTCAGCATCTCTCCCCTGCACATGTCCAAACCAACACAATCTCGCCTCTCTGAGTTTGTCTCCCAACTATCCAACTTGAGCTGACCCTCTACTGTCCTCATTTCTAATCCTGACCATCCTCGTTACACCCAGTGCAAATCTTAGCATCTTTAACTCTGCCACCTCCATCTCTGTCTCCTGCTTTCTGATCAGTGCCACCGTCTCCAACCCATATAACACAGCTGGTCTCACTACCATCCTGTAGACCTTCCCCTTCACTCTTGCTGATACCCGTCTGTCAAAAATCACTCCTGACACTCTTCTCCACCCATTCCATTTTTTTCCACTTTTTCACCTTTCTTCCACAGTCCCCATTACTCTGTATGTTACACACATAGAATATAAGACAAAAAAAGGAAAAATGTCTCTTCTTATTAAACTTCAATTCAGTTTCTATACACAAGATACTTTACTTCACCTTCAGTACGCTCTAAACGTAAGGCACTGTATGTTTAATACAGCACGTTGCGTTACATTTTATTGGGCATGTTAAGGCACGGTTTAAAATCGTGTGCCCTCGGCTTACTTACGGCAAGACAGGTCACTAACTGAGACTAATCTGTAGTTAGAGAGACAAGAAAGAGTTAGAATATACCAATTCAATTCAACTTGCGGGGGGTTATAAGAACCTCTCTTAGACTATGCCTCTTTTTTATAGGCAAATGTTTAACATAACCTAGCAAATACTTCTATCTATTTGACATAACCTAAATAACTATCAAATGGCTCTTACAACGAGTGAGAAATCACCTTGACTTCTGCTAAGTAAACAGCATCACAACTTTAGTGATGAGCAAAACGATTTTATGTGAAGTTGAGTTTACAGCGAAAAGTGATGTTTCACTTTGTAAAAAGTTCACAAGTAAGCATTTTGTTTCCAGTAAAATTCATGCCATTGTCATAAGAAGGAAGATGTTCAGTCCTGTCTGAAAGCATTTTCATGCATCAGTTCTCACTTCATTTTTTATTCACATAAATGAGCATAGTTAATTATATTTTGTACCTATCTAAAGGTTATTTATTTGGGGAGGGAGAAGCCATTTTGATGTCAGTTTTGGATTAGAAATTGTTATCTGTTGCTCAGTTATGTGTCGAGTATCTTTACAACTCGATCTTAGTTTTCAGTGAGCACTGCCATTGCCAAGATGCAGCCCCAGTTGCCAGGGGGAAGGAATAGTTGTGGAGGCTACGACATTGTTAAGATGATCTTTGAAGTAACCAGTGTGGATCGTAGAGGGTGCTGCCTCACCCCAAACCTCAGACACCACCACACGAACACAAGTCCTAGGTTTTAAAAACAAATTTATTTAATACAGTAGTCTCCCCAAATGCTCTCCAAAGCACACAGTACCTCTTTATCTTTTCTTTTTCCTCTCTTCCACACCTCCTGCTGAGTGTTGTCCTCCTTCCTCCTGACTCCGACTTGCCCAGATGTGGCAGGACAGTTCTTTTATCTTGAACCCGGGAGTACTTCCAGTGCCAAGGCATAGCCTGCTGGAAGCACCTCTAGGAAAGTCCCAAAGACCATGAAGCATAGTTCTCATTAACACCCCCTGGTGGCACCCAGGAACACCCATACTGCTGCTTCACGACACTACATCTCCCAGCATACCCAGTGCTTGTCTATGTGTGTACCTGTCTCCAGGGATGTTGCCACCTAGTGATTTAGAGGAACATAAAATAACTGCAGTCCCCTTGTTCTTCGTTTAATATGGTCTCCCCCAGCCGGGTAATGTTCTTACATTGGATCCTGCCAGGATGCCAGCGTACCAATTCCCTACATGGCATCTTATGCCCCAATCTCTGTGTAGGCAGGGGAACTCCTGCCTCTTTTCAAAGTCTGTTTTTACCTGTGCCTCCCAGTCCAATCTTTTAGGGGCACCTGTCTTCACCTGCCATGCCAGTCACACCAGTCAAAAAACGTGAAATCAGAAAGAAGTCAGATTCAGGAGAAAGAAAGAAAACTATGTGTAAAGGCCAACAATGAAGAGCAAGATATCAAACCAAGAATGAAAGCAAAAGGTTGATACACAAACAGTTTTTTAGCAAGTAATTTTTTTGGATAGGAAAAGAAAATCAATTATATCTGTTGCTTCACAATACCCAGGTCGCGCCCTCAGAGGACACGCCCATAATACCTGTTGTGTGTTCTAATAATAGGAGTCCAACAGCGAATACTTGGGATTGTATGTAAAAGAATAATTCCAAACAGACACCTGACCTTAATACAAAACAGTACAATACAATAGAGTTTATTTTTGTAAATAAATCACACAGGAAATGACGCAATGAGCTTTAACAGGCCATGCCTCTTGACAGTCCCCCAGCCTTGACTCTCTAAGAAGACAAGAAAAAACTCCCAAAAAAACCTTATAGGGAAAATGGAAGAAACCTCGGGAAAGGCAATTCAAAGAGAGACCCCTTTCCAGGTAGGTTGGGTTAATGAGATAGGCTCACTGTGTCACTCGCATGCACATAGTGGACAGCTACTGTAATTCTACAGCCACTCTAGAGGTTGGCGCTGTGTCCGAATGCCTTTCTCTCTTCTTCCCTGTGCAGACCAGATGATTGAAGGCTATAACACCTCTGACGTCACTTCTGGTGTCTGTCCACCAGGACCCAACTCTCCTGTCGGATGGACCCAAAACCAGAAGTTCCGCCATCTTGGGATAGCTCTGTTCTGAACTCAAATCTGCAAAACTATATAGGATAACCAGGGTGGTACCCCAACTCCTTATCATTGTTGTCTGTTTCTCTTACATTACATTAATGTAGTAAAAGGCTTGAACTCCCTTTGCTTTTCAGAATTTACTGGTGCTGTCACTATAGAACATACACTACGATCTGAAAATGCAGGTCTCCCTAAAATTCTGAGAATAAATGAATAACAGCCTTTCACAATAAGACACAAACTCTGGAATGATATGCTAATTAATATCTAAGAAGGCCTACCAGTCAGTGCATTTCAATGAAAACTCAAGAATGATATTTCAGCACAGCATGTGACGGTTACAACTGTGGCTAAAGTTGTTTCAGATTCCTCCCTTATTCTTTTTTTTTTTAAATAATTATAGCAGTTGTTTTGATCCGCCATTAGTCCCCATAAGTCTATTTTCATGTTCATTCTTCTTGAAATGTCAGTTGCGCGACTTGATTTGCCTTGGAGTGGATGTGTCGTCATGTGTGATGAATGTTGTTTATCAGATAACTTCTCCTCAAATGAATGTGCTGTTGTTTGCCTACAGAATGTTCTCTTTTAGAAAAGCGACTAATCTACAGCAGTTGAATTTGGAATTTAAAACCACCCTGTGTATGCATGGAGTACAACTGTCATTGTAACCTTCCCATATTTTCCCAGATATAATGATTTTTTTTTGTTCCTAGCTGGGAACACGCTCAGAAGTAACCACTAGAGGGCAGCACTGTACTTCTTACGCATCAACCTATTGGGTAGCTCTCAGGAATAGCGTCAAGGGTCCAACTTTTAACTCCATGATGAGTGTGCTTGTACATTTATTCCTAAGATAAAAAGGTAGGATATTAGAAGCCTTTTTTTGGCAATTGAAACGATGATTGCTTTAGAATAAGATCTGTAGAAAAAGATTGTGGTATAACGTTCATAAAATAAATGAAGAAATAAAAAAGAAAAACAGAATAAAAAAAGTGTCTAAACAGGAGAAAGCTGCACAATTATATCTAGAAAACCTGAAACTTTTAAAAAAGAAAATGTCTGGGTGTTAGAACTTTTAGTTCATGATTATTTTAATATTTGTAAACTATCCACTGTCACACTTGGGAGACAGTTTAAAGGCTCTGATGGTAATCTTCCCATTGAACCAGGGGTTGGTGTTGTAATCTAATGCCTTCTCTCCTCCTCTCTCTGCACAATGGATGAGTGACAGCCTTTCCACCACTGATGTCACTTCCATTGTCCACCCTCCTGGACCCTCCCCTTCCTGCCTTGAATCCAAATGACTTCACCTTCACAGTTCTTGCTTGGATTTGTGTCTGGAAAGATGTGCCTTCTCTTTGTTTTGTTTTTTTCATTGTACTTTATACAGGATCATGGACATGCCCCAAACCTTTCTCTGTGTTGATTTTGTTCTTTTACACCAGCTTATTAAACAGATTAGTGTCTTACTAGTGAAAGAAAAGTTTATTGTAATATAAGATCTGTCCTTGCAAGGCCCTGTCTATCAATAATGCCCCAGGACAAGCTACATATATCTTCTTGATCAAGTATTAGTATTGCGTTTATAAATTATGGACCATGATGAAGGTCTATGGACAGTCAAGGGTTTTGGGGGATTGGAAACTCCTGTGAAGTGATGGGTAAGCAATGAAATGCAGTCAACAAGCTTTGTCCCCCGAGGACACTTGCACTGCAGATGTGCCACACAGTTATAATTGCTGCGCTACTACCAGGACCGCAAGCAGGAGAGACGGACTGAAAGTAAGCAGCAGGTTTTGCATTCAATTCAGTCCCCCTTGTTCCCCCTGGCAAAAATGTCAATTAAACTTTGAAATCAGTGATGTTTCACAATCAGGGCTTGCTTAGAAATCAATACTAGATCTCGCCCTTCTCTATGGATCAAAATTCCATTCTCTTAAAAATAGTTTTTCATCTTCATGAATGCTCCACCTGAAGCAGAAAACCCACAAGAATACACATTTCTGCGACTCATTCACAGGTGACAATTGCTTGTGCAATGCTCGATTCTTTTTATATCATAAAACATGAGCACTAACTAATAAATGACCTGCAAATGACGGCACACTGCAAGACACAAACTGTACCATGATAAAGTTGGACAACATACCTCACTCTATTTTGACAAATTGTGATGCAGCCTCCCACTTTGCCACACCTTCCTGAAATGCCATATTGCACCCCCAGCTGTAATGCTTTGGGTCAATTTGCCATGGTATTTATGACTTGTTTACACTTCTCTGTGGCATTTTAATGGCAATGAGGGAGTATTCTACTCAAGCCCCATGAGGTCCGACTTTCTTCTCAAATCTTCCATTAGTCAGCATTTGGCCAAATACAACAGCCTCACAGGACATACCTCTTGCTTTTATACCTTGGGCCCAAGCTGTCCTCAAACATCCTTTTGTACCAGTTTAATCCAGTCATGCAACAAGCCAAGCAGCTCAGCACATCTTTAATAGAGTAATTGGCAGAAGAAGTCCAAGAAACCCTAAACTTGGTTATGTTTTTCTAGTACATACTATTTTATTATGTGTTGTTAAGCATGTGTGTCTGTGAATCACCCTCATGACTCATTTTAGGTAAGCAGTCCCACTCCGGGACTGATGCTAATGGTACCATCTCTTTCTTTTCCAGCAGCCAGAAGAAGTCGCCCAGTGAGGGCAACTGACTCTTCCCCTTCCAGTCGGAGGAATATAAAAGCGAGATCTTCACAGAAGGTGGTATCTTATTCTGGAACCCCAACTCATGAGAGAGAGGAGCTCCAAACCAGATCTCATCTGCTAAAGACTCCTTGCTATGGGAAAATTAAGTTCTGTTATCGCTCCATCATGCACTTGTTCTGCTAATTTCATCAATTGTTATTAAACAGAGTCGTCGTATCTTGCATGACCACAGTGTCTAATCAAGTCCTACCTAAGATACAGAAAATACAGACCACATAATTATTCATAATTCACCATAGTCTAGCCATCCATCCATCCATCCATTATCCAACCCGCTGTATCCTAACTACAGGGTCTCAGGGGTCTGCTGGAGCCAATTCCAGCCAACACAGGGCGCAAGGCAGGAAACAAACCCCGGGCAGGGTGCCAGCCCACACCCCATTAAAAAAATGAATTTTAAAGTTCCAAACATTCCTTATAAAAAAAGTGAAGCAATGCAATAGGATATTTGAAGGTTCTTATGGAAAGAAACTTGCGTCATAACCATGCATTTTCTACTTCAAAATCATGAACTCTTTGTAGGCATACAACCCAATACTTAATTAAAGTACTGATCAGTGATGGGGTAGCATGGTGGCTGCTGCCTCACAGTAAGGAGACCAGGGTACACATGTGGGTTCTCCCTGTGTGGAGTTTGCATATTTTTCCCGCGTCTGTGTGTGTTTAATCCAGGTCTCTGGTTTCCTCACACACTCCAAACAAAATGCAGGTTAGGTGGATTGGCTGAACTAAATTAGCGTGTGCATGTGTGTGTGTGTGTGTGTGTTCGCTTTGTGATGGATTGCCACCCTGTCCAGGGTTTGTTCCTGCCATAAGCCCTGTGCTAGCTGGGACTAAGCAATTTATTCAATGACAGGACAAGATCAGTGACATCATGTTGTGATCTATGAGACAGATTCAAGAGCGTCCTAAAGTAAAGTTGGAGCACCGACCTAGCCACCCCCTTTAATGCAGAGAACAAAAATATTCAGAGCAGTTAAGAAAGACCCATTGTATTCTGGGGGATGACAGACAGCAATAAGTAAGACAGGACCAGATTTCGTAATTAGTTTAAGAGACAGACACTCGAAAAACAAGGGGCAGTCAATTGGGATTCTCGGATCTAGCAATTACTGCAACTCCTCCTCCTTGTCTTGAGCCACAAGCCTCAAAGAAGTAAACAAATCCGGGTGATGTTGCTTCTGTGAGAATTGTAAATTCATTTGCCTTTTCGTCAGTTTTCTGTTAAGCATATTACATCAAGGTTGGAATCTCTAACGAATTCTGATATCACCAATGCTTTACCAGTAAGAGATCTTGAGTTAAACAATGCAATAATAGCTGATGAGAGTTTGCTGTGCACAGATCCATAGCCAGAGGTTATTCCCGCATATTGACAATTTGGCACACTGACACTTTTATTTCCAAAAACCATGAGTAGGATGGCGCAATCCTGGACAGATACTGCCGGTGAACTTTTCACTTGCAGCCCAGCGGTGGTGATTACCTAACCCACAATGTAAATATTCCGGGTGCCACACAATGCCAGTGCCTTTTAGGACATTCCAGTCTGACTAACTGTTTAATGAGAGTATTTTAGCATAGTTTAAAGCAATACTTATCTGACAGTAGCAGAGAAGCAGCACAGCACAGCAGTGAAGGTGATGGGGTGGCACAGATGAATGATGACAGCAAAGCACCAAAAGATATCCAGGAGAAACATAGTAGGAGGTATTACAAGATGCACATGAAAGGTAACGGATTCGGAGGATCCAACATACAATCCCATACATATAACGCCGGGTATTACAGGCGTGATCGCAAGTGGCTGCAAACAACAGATCACTTCTCAGTCATTCCCAGTCAAAGCACGTATTGAAGGAATCGGGAGCAATTGAGCATATCCATTATAATGAAGGAGAAAGATCAGCTCCTAGATCTCCACGCTGCATAAAAAAAGCCTCCTAAAGGGTGAGCCTCCTTGATGTCCTCCCTCTGCCTTCATTTGAGGTCTGAGCAGTGGTCCATTGGGTTCTTAGAGGTTTGTAAAGTATTGCTTTCTTTATATTTTTTTTTTATATTTTCACTTCTGTTCTTGGATTCTTCTATTATATCACATACTTAGACTTTGCATGGATCCTCTTTGCATTATTTTTGCCCTTTTCTCATTTTTATTTTTGTTCCATTGGTTGAATACAAAATAAATTCTTCATTGTTTGGACATCTCACTAAAGGTTATACGGTTCCTTTCCTTAGAGTGGCATTTCAAAGTATTTTAAATGTATGTTTGAACTATAGAGCCAGAGTCCTTTTTTAAACATGTTTAGGCCAAAGCCTGCCTAAGGTGGTTGGGGTTGCTGTCCATCACGGGGTGATGCCATATTTGGGCAGTTTGGAAAAGATCCTGGCCTGCTTTGTGGAACTTTCAGCAAGGCTTATACCCTTTTATCATGTCTGTGACTCCATTTCACAAGACCCCCAACTAATTTCTCTTATGTCAAAGCTGACAGAAGCAGAATATTGAAAAGCCACCTTCATGGCCCCCAGATTTAACCTCTCTGTATCAGTTAATCGCTCAGTATTGTAAAAGATTCAGACCAGATCACAGACCAACACAGGACACCCAAGTCCAAGAACACACTTTTAAATTCTGCTCTGTTTTACAGCACACACACGCTGCATAAATCACCACAAATACCGCTCACAGATACTCAGTTCTTTACTTTTTTTCTTTTCTTATTTTTCTGCCACCTCCACTCTTCTCCTCACAAGCTCCATCCTCTGCCTCCCGACTCCGGCTCGACTCATGAAGTGAGGCGGCCTCTTTTATAATGCTCCAGGTGCTTCGTGACGATCTTCCGGGGGCATTTCCGCCAGGCCGCATGAACACCCAGAAGCACTCTGGGTGTGCCTGGATTCTCTTCCAGCAGCACTTCCAGGTGTGGCAGAAGTGCTGCAGTCCAAGGCTCTATAATCATCTGGGCACCCCCTGACGGTGGCCACAGGCCCTAACAGGGTTGAGCTTCTAAGCTCTGATCCCGTGGCCACCATTTGGATCAGGGCGGCTGCCCTCTTATGGCCCGGGGGAATTATTGTTATTCTCCTGGTTCTTCCAGATGTCCCAGCTGGGCAGGATCCCAGGCCATCTGCCACAGTACTCAGGCTTATGGAAAGAATGATCACTTCATATTTCTGATCAGGCCCCACTACTCGCCAGTTCTTTATGCTAGACCCCATAACCTCATGTCAATATATCAGAAAGATTTACCATGGGAGAGGACGATTGAAGAGGAAGTACCAAGGAGGAAGGCACTTTGAAGCCAGGCCCCCTTTTAAGGTCTGTTCAGGCCGAACCCTGCATGTGGTGGTTGGGAAAAGACCTTCTGGGTTGAGGCCATATCTTGGCTTGTGCACCAGGCCTAGGATGATATCATAAGGATTTTGTCAGCAGTTTACCCTCATATTAGTAAAACATTCAGTGAAGGTGTTAACTCTGATAAATGATATAGTATATTAACCCATTAATTGATGGAATTGCCTGAGCTGAGAAGGAAGTGGTGGTCTGTTGAGATTTGGGCAGATTCATATTTTCACTCCATGAAGTAAGTCCCCTAACTCCCTCTGCAATCACACGTACAAAGTGATAAGGATTTTCAAGCACACAGCTTATTGCATTTCCATCCTGCATGCGGCACATACCAGAACTCCTCTTATAAAAAAATGAAATCCATCCCTGGGGTCTCGTTGGTGAACTTCAGTCAGTGCTGAACAGATTTTCCTGCTGTCTCCTTCACGCCAGCGGAAATAAGTCTCCCCATTGGCAGGCTCGGGCTTTCTAGGGTCTGGCCTGAAGTGAACGCGCTGCCGTAACATTCCCTCCAGCTGTTGATCAAGGCTCTGTGCCAATGCTTATCTTAGCTTAGCTCAAAAAAAATCTCTCCAGAAAGAGAAGAAGGTTGGGGGGGGGGGTTAGGGATATGGTGGGGGTGCAAAACATCCTGGGCTTTGGGTTTAAAACAGGTGCACACATGACCACTGGCTGTGCTGCTCAGAGAGACTCACAAGGCAGTTAATTTCAGGTTTCTTATTATAACCACGCTGCTTCCACTTTCCAGTCTGACAGAGGGGCTTCATACTTAGGAATATCCAGTCTCAATGTATTCTGTTGCTGGATGGCAATCATTTGCTTTGCCACATTTAAAATAGATAACTGTCGGTCTCGAGAGACCACAGAATATGCATACATGGTTGAATAGAAAATCATGAGATGCTGATGGTGAAGTGCTCGGTGTGGCTTTAGAGTCCAGTTTTTAGAGTGGCAGACCTTCTGGCAACAGCTACACCAAAAGTTAATTCCCTGAATCACATTTTTCCATGCTGTCTTTTCTACTTCAGCATGATTCAGCATGGTCTCTGTTTTGCTGGCTTCTTTCTGGATCTTCTGTCTCCATTGAACGTGGTTACTGGCACATTTTTCCCAGCTGTTGACGTCAATGTCCATGTACTTCATGCCACGTTTACAGACATCCTTAAAGCGGAGGATGGGGGTGGGCAGCCAGCTCATGATACAAGAGATTCTGGGGATCTTGATCTGTGTAACAACTTTTTGGTTCATCATGTGGTCCTGCCAGGTGATGTCTAAAATGCACCTGAAGCTGAGAATATGAAGAGCTTGTAATTGTCTTTCAGGTCTGGACTGGAGCATCCATGATTTGCTACCACACAGCAGTAGACAGCCATCTTGGTGTGGAGAGTCACTTTCATGTTGCTTCAGACAGAATCTGAGTTAAGGCATCATGGATGATCCTCCAGCCAATCTCTGCATTCAGAGAGAGGGTATCAGTAACTTTGGAGCCAAGGTAGCTGAACTGATGCTCTCCTTCCAGATGGTGATAAAAATTGGACTCTTGACACCTTGGCCTATCATGTTGGTCTTCAGACTGATGGTGATGCCAACGTTCTGACATGCATTGATGAACTGATCCATCAGTATCTGAAGTTGCTTTTGTGATTGGTAGGTCAATGTAGTATCATTGGCATATAGAATTTCCATGGTGAGAACCTGTCAGACTTTGATCTTTGGTTGTGCGAAGCTGAATAGCTTTCTGTCAGGTCTTGTACGAAGACTTACAATTTTATTTAAACAAACAACCTTTATTTTCTTTTGCATGTTGTAAGGTTTCTAAACTCTTTTGGGACTCCCCCCAATGGGACAACACGCTGAAGAGCATCCCAAAGCGCAATTGCTGCATCTGTGAAAGACAGCCTATTAGTTGCCAGAGCAACTGCAGGCTCCCAGTGCTATAGCAGCTCGTGGCAAAAGCGAATCCGAGAAGATCGCAGTTGCACTATAAGTGCCTGCCATTGAAGGTGATGCAAGGAACATTATAAATGTAGGGAACATTATTACTTGGCCACTAACATGACCACAACCCTGCCTGATTTCTGTGTCTGTGTATAGGTGAGCGGGAGATCCTGTTACAATAAATAACGGTGCTGTTCCTGTTTCAAGCTGAATAAAGCTGGTTTTGGTAAAGTACTGAGACTCAGCCTCATGTTGACCAGGACTCACACATCACAATGTTTACATAGTTCCCCTACTTCACTCAAGCTTAAGTCAGGAACCATCCTTGACAGTGGTACTGGCCATTTCATGACACATTCACAGACACACCCACATCCACTTGAAGCTGACAATTAGCTTAACATGCCCAGAAAATGGATAGATGGGACTTTCAATTGGACTGGTCTGCCAATACTGATACTCTGTGTAAGAAAGGTCAGAGCTGACTATACTTCCTTAGAAGGTTGGCGTCCTTCAACATCTGCAATAAGACGCTGCAGATGTTCTATCAGATGATTGTGGCAAGTGCCCTCTTCTACACAGTGGTGTGCTGGGGTGGCAGCATAAAGAAGAAGGACGTCTCACGCCTGAACAAACTGGTGAGGAAGGCAGGATCTATTGTAGGCACGGAGCTGGACAGTTTAACATCCGTGGCAGAGCGATGGGCGCTAAGCAGGCACCGGTCAATCATGGAGAGTTCACTGTATCCACTGAACAGTGTCATCTCCAGGCAGAGGAGCAGCTTCAGTGACAGACTTTAGTCACTGTCTTGCTGCACTGACAGACTGAGGAGACCATTCCTCCCCCACACTATGCGACTCTTCAATTCCACCCGGGGGAGTAAATGCTAACATTACTCAAAGTTATTGTCTGCTTTTACATGCATTTTTATCACTCTTTAATTTAATATTGTTTCTTTGTATCAGTATACTGTTGCTGGATTATGTGAATTTCCCCTTGGGATTAATAAAGCATCTATCTACGAGGTGTGGCAGAAAAGTAATGAGACTGATTTTTTATTTACCAAAGTTTTTATTTTTTTCAAACATCAATGTTATCCCCTTCAAAGTAGTTCCTTGGGCAGCTACACACCGATGGAGACGTTGTTCCCACTGTTGGTAGCAGCGCTGGAAGTCTTCAACCGGTATGGTCTTCAGCATGTCCGTTACACTCTTTTGGATGTTTTCTAAAGTCCCGAAATGACGTCCTTTGAGGACATTTTTTAGTTTAGGAAAAAGGAAAAAGTCACACGGACTGAGGTCAGGTTGCGTTTTTTCGATTGTCCTTCTGCTTAATTGTGAGGTTTTTCGGCACCATTTTGGCACAGACCTTTCGCATGTGCAAATGTTCAGTCAAAATTTGATGAACGGTAAATCTGTTCAAATTTAATTGTTCACTCAACATTCTTAATGTTAAACGACGGTCTGATCTCACAAGAGTGTTCACACGTTTGATGTTTTCATTGGTTTTCGAAGTTGAAGGCCTCCTGAAAACTTGAGCTCGGGATAAAGAATGTTCCCCATAGGCCTGTTTTAACTTTTCAAACATCACACTTGCCGATTCTCCAAGCTTAACACAAAATTTAATGGCACAACGTTGCTCCAAATTCCGCTGTTCCATTTTGCGTGACGCACAACCAAAAACACAACTTCGCTAATAGCAGTCACAAAAATCACGTAGTTAACGGAAGGAGTTGAAACTCGCACTGAACTATGGGAGGGTACTGATACACGTGCTCTATCAAGGACAACAGCACAGCATTGCCAGATCGCTTGCAGTGTTGCCAGTCTCATTACTTTTCTGCCACACCTCGCTATCTATCTATCTATCTATCTATCTATCTATCTATCTATCTATCTATCTATCTATCTATCTATCTATCTATCTATCTATCTATCTATCTATCTATCTATCTATCTATCTATCTATAGCTAATGCATTTACATTTAGAAATACAAACGCACATTGCAATGCATACATTCTTCTTTTTCTTATTCTTCCTCTTCCTCATTTCCCACTTCTATGTGGGGTCTATGTGCTTGCTCAACCTTCTACATTCAGCATAGTCCTGCACCTCCAACACAGTCAGGCCCTTTTCCTTCAGATCTTCTTTTAATTTATCCATCCACCTCCACTTTCTCCCTCTCTTTCTCTTTCCCCTGTACTTCCATTGCCATCACTCTTTTGCTCACATCTTCATTGTCTGTCCTCGTCACACGTCCATACCACTTGAACCTACTTTCCTGTACTTTCTTAGATATCTGTCCCTCTTCTCCCACTTGTACTTCTCATTGCCTCATTTCTTATTCTGTAATTTTTTTATAACTCCACACCTCCATCTCCACATTTTCATTTCTATCAGAGATTCTCCTATACTCCCTTTACTGTCCATGTCTCAGCTCCATACATCATTGCTGGTCTCACCACTGTCTTAAAAACCTTACCTTTAACTTTCACTTTAATTCTTTGATCATGCAATACTCCTGAGACCTGCTTCCAATTGTTCCAGCCACACTGCACTCTATGGGTTATCTGTGCATCTAATTCTCCTTGGGCTACCACTAATCCTGATATGCTCAGTTTTATAAGAGAGCAAATGCCAGGTGAACAACTCACTCAGGACCACATGGTCAGCCAGAGGAGAGGATTGAACTGTGAACCTTCAGGTTTAAAGTCCACAGCTCTGTGTATACATGGATAAGGGGAAAGACTGGACCAAGTGAAAGTCTTGAGAGACACCACAGATCAAATGGTGACCTTCTGTGGCAGATTGGGGGCAGCAGTTTATCCAAATTCATACAGGATATAGGGGCATGAGTCTGTCCCCAACAATGGTATACAAAGGAAAGTTAAGTGAAGCTGAATGAAACCCCAGGGTAGATATAGGAGAACACAATCTTTCTTCTTCTTCTTTCGGCTGCTCCTGTTAGGGGTTACCACAGCGGATTATCTTTTTCCATATCTTCTTGTCCTCATCATCTTGCTCTGTTACACCCACCACCTGCATGTCCTCTTTCACCATATCCATAAACCTTCTCTTTGGCCTTTCTCTGTTCCTCTTCTCTGGCAGCTCTATCCTTAGCATCCTTCTCCCAATATACCCAGCATCTCTCCTCTGCACATGTCCAAACCAACACAATCTCACCTCTCTGACTTTGTTTCCAAGCCGCTTAATTTGAGCCGACCCTCTAATGTACTCATTTCTAATCCTATCCATCATCATCACACCCAATGCAAATCTTAGCATCTTTAACTCTGCCACCTCCAGCTCTGTCTCCTGCTTTTTGGTCAGTGCCACCGTCTCTAACCGGTAGCTGGTCTTTTCAATGAATTTACATTTTATTGAGGGGGCTGGAAGCCTTAATAAACTATAAAGAGAATATCAGCTGAATCACAGGACTGTTTCTGGATTCAGTGGAGGCCGTAGCAGAAAAAAGAATAATGAAAAAATTAGAGACTGTCATGACTAATGCTGCTCATCCTCTCCATGATGCGTTATTTTGGAGCAGCTTCAGTCTCCAGCTCATTCTCTGACTGCCTGTTAAAAGACACAAATGTGGCTTGTTTTTGCCTTCAGCCATCAGACTTTGTGGTGCCGCCTCCCGTCATACCCATCATCATCTTAGCCAGTTATAACAGGCACATTGGCAAAGGGACAGTATTTGTTCAGAAACGCTATAAATTATCTGTACATTGGGCATACTGAGTGTCTCTTGCACTTGTGTATGCAGCAGCACTTTCACTCTTTACTGTATTATCAGTTCTGTTCCTTATGTTTGAGCTGCTGTATCAAGTCAAGTTGGGGAGCATGCACCGGTACAGTGCGTTGCTGCACCCATTACACAACGAAACAACTCAGGATCCTGGTTGGCAACCCTTCAGGCAGTCACGCAGTCCAGTCCCACCCTTCAGAAATGACTCTCTATCTGCCACAGACAGGTGTTACGTGGGTGACCCCTTGGCCTGGTCCAGCCACTCTGGTCCTCAACAATGAGGATCTTACAAGCTGGATCACCATCGGGGAAATGGGCAACATGGCTGTAGTACCGTAACTGATGCTCTTTCACAATGCAGGTAATGTGCCTCATTCGGGACTCCATGACACAAAGTCAAACCAACGGTACCCAAGGATTTTCCGAAGAGACACAGTACCAAAGGAGTCCAGTCACTGGATAGCGTCCATGTCCTGCAACCATATAGCAAGACAGGAAGCACCCAGACTCTAAAGACTTGGACCTTCGTCCTTTTTGGGAGTGCCATAAACCCCTTTCCAGTCACTTTATGACCCCCCATGGTCTCCCAATCGTCTACTAACTTCATAGGAAGAGTCACCAGAGACATGAATGTCACTGCCAAGGTAAGTAAACCCCTCAACAAGGTTGACACTCTCTCCGTAGACAGACACACTGCTGATGGCTGTGCCAAAAAGTTTATTAAAGGCCTGGATCTTGGTTTTAATCCAGGACACTCGCAAGCACAGACACTCAGACTCCTCGCTCAGTCTCTCAAGAGTCCTGATCAGAGCCTCCATTGACGCCGCAAAGATCACAGCATAATAAACAAGATCAGTGAAATTTTCTTCACCAACAGATGCCCCACAGCCACTGGACCCAATGACCTTGCCCAACACGAAGTCCATACAAGCATTGAACAGAGTAGCAGCAGAACACATCCCTGACGAACCCCAGAATCAGCTGGAAAAACACAGAGGTTCTGCCTCCACTCCGCACAGCACTCATGGTACCAGTGTACAGGCTGGCTATGATATCCAACAACCACGATGGGATCCCGCAAACCATTAGGATGTCCCACAGGGCAGCTCGATCAACTGAATTGAACGCTTTACAAAAATCAACAAATGCTGCAAAGAAACTCTGCCGATATTTGCGTTTGCACTCCATGAGAACCCTCAGTGCTAGTATGCGGTCGAAGGTAGACTTCTTAGGCATGAAAATCAGACTGCCCAAGTCGCTGGTAGGTGAGCAAGTGATCACAGATCCTATTGAGAAAGATCCTAGCAAGGACCTTACCCGGCACCGAGAGCAGTGTTATCCCCCTGTAGTTGCTGCAATCCAGACGACCACCCTTCGATTTCCAGATTGGAATGACAAGTCCTGTTATCCAGTCAGTTGGGATGATGTCAGTCTCCCAAATGGAAGAAAAGATTGCTTGCAATGCCAGGAAGACAGCCTTACCACCTGCCTGGAGAAGTTCACCCCGGATACCACAGATCCCTGCAGCCTGTCCCCGCTTCAGCTGGTTCACCACCTGTGCAATCTCAGTTAGATTGGGTGGTTCACAGCTAATTGGAGGATCGGCCTCAAGGACCATGGACCCAGAGATGTCCAACGTCCTACCCAGAGGATCAGCTTTGAACAGCTGCTGTATGCATCAGAATTTTCCCATGGGATTAATAAAGTTTATCTAATTAATGTTTTGTACTATGAATGTGCATTTTATGTTTTATATTGAAGACTATATGTGATACCTGACTAAGAAGAACTGAAATCTAAGTAACCAACGTGAACCTCAGAGTTTACCACTTCAGTGCCCTCCATAATGTTTGGGACAAAGACACATTTTTCCGTGATGTTCCCCTCTGCTCCACAGTTTAAAATTACAAATCAAACAATTCAGACATCATTATTAAAGTGCTCATTGCAGACTTTCATTTAAGGGGATCTGCAAGCATTTCGGTCACAGCATGTAGAAATGACAACAGTTGTTTCTAAACAGTCCCATCATTGCAGGGGCATCATAATGTTTGTGACACTTGGTTTGTTTGTGATTCCTCAGATGGGTTTCATTGCTTCATCAGATACCTAGGATGGTGTCCACCCTTTGGAGTCTGTAATTGCCAATGTTCAACATAAGGACAAGAGCTGTGCCAATGAAAGTTAAAGAAGCCATTATGAGGCTGAGAAACAAGAATAAAACCATTGGAGACATTGGTAAAACCTTAGGATGAGCAAAAGCAACTGTCTAGAATATTATGAAGAAGAAAGAACACACTGGGGAGCTCAGTAATCACAAAGAAACTAATAGGCCAAGCAAGACCTCCACTGCTGATGACAGAAGAATTCTCATTATGGTCAAGCCACCAAACACCTGTGCGACAGATCAGAAACAGTCTTTAAGGGACAGATGTGGACGTGTCAGAGACGATTACTAGCAGAAGACTTCATAAGAAGAAATACAGAGGCCACATCCACCAAAACTAGATGACCAGATTACAGTTTGAGAAAAAGAACTTCAAAGAGCCTGCAGAATTCTGGGAAAACGTCTTGGGGACAGACTAGACAAAGATGAACCTGAACAGAGAGATTGTGAGAGCAAAGTGTGGAAACCAAAAGGAATTGCCCAAGATCCAAAGCAGACCAGCTCATCTGTTAATTGTGGTGTTATGGTTTGGGCATGTATGGATGCCACAGGACCTGGAACATTTCTCATCAATGGTGATGGATCTGCTGACAGCAGAGACACAATGAATTCTGAAGTGTGTAGAGAAACATCTCATCAACTCAGGTTCCAGTAAATGCATCCAAACTCACTAGACTGTGTTTCATCCTACAACAAGATAATAATCCAAACACAGTGCTGAAGCAACCCAGGAGTTTTTCAAACCTCAAAAAAGAAAACATTTAGAATGGCCAAGCTAGTTATCCAATTTAAATCTAATGGAGCGGGACATCCAAAATGCTGAAGAAAACACTTAAGGGGATAAGCCCCCGAAACAAGTAGGAACTACAGATGGCTGCATTCTCACCAGAGAAGATCCTCAGCACCTGCTTATGTCTATAAATCACAGACTTCAAGCAGTCATTCCATGCATTGCATTTAATAGACCTGTCATTGCTGTCTCCAAACTTTATGGTGGTATGAAATGGGGGGGGAGGGGAGGACATGTAGAGAAATGTCATTTCTACATGGTGTGACCCTTAAATAAAACTCTCCAATGTGCACTTTAACACTAGAATTACCAGAGCCTACGAAAAAACTCGTAAATCCGCCCCACCTTAAATCGCTTCTTAAAATCGTTCTCACCTCTCCACCAGCGTCTTTTGTCATCTGAATGTGCTGATAAAAATCAGGCTGCAAGCAGCCGGCTATTCCATCCCCCCACCGACTTAGAACGTGCACAAACTTCTCCCAGCTCATGCCTTCATTGATTTTCTGGGAGTGAAGTGGAGTTTTAGAGTGGAAATAATAGATCGTTGTTTGGAACGCACGTATTTCATGTCTGTTCCGTTTCTACAGTAATCTGTGTAAACACATTTTTAAAACAGAAACGTTTTTTATATTCTAGTAGTAGATGACAAAATGTAGGCATAAACTATTTAATGTATGAAGCCTGAAGTATCAAACAAATACTTTCACAAAAGGTACAAATCTAACACAACAATTGCGCTTTTATTCAAAGATATAACTGCAGAATCAAAAAGCCGCCTTAAAATATGACATTGACAGCTGTTTATTAATTATGACTGCCTCCGTGGTGCAATAGAGTCAGCTGCCGACTGGGAATCAAAAGGTCGCAAGTTTGATCCTACACCACTCCGTTTTGAGAAGTAAACTGCTCTTAGTCTTACTATTTTAGAATAAAAATGTAATGTAAAAGCCGGTGTAATTTATGATACTTGTAAAGGTTAGCTTTGTTTTTTTTTTTTAGTCAGTTTTATTATCTCAGCCGTGCTCACGAGCCCAAACACACCCCACCCCTACATCTGATACTGCTGTTTTCACATAGACGCGCTGTAACAGAGGTAAACTCAGCTCCCTTCTACATCGGAAGCAAGAATGCACATACCATTGCTTGCATACTAAAGTGTCAGCAGGCACTTTTCATGGTATTACACACATTTTTGAGCATGCCCTCTGCACACTACTTGTGACTCTAGGCTTTAGGAAGTAAGTAAATAAATAAAGGTAAATCGTGTCATGAAATGATTCTTCAAAACGTCGAATGTTATTTATTTGGCACGGACATGCTCAAAAAATACATGTGTAATGCCACAAAAAGTGCATGCAGACATGTCCGTGCCAAATAAATAACATTCGACGTTTTGAAGAATCATTTCATGACACGATTTACCTTTATTTATTAATTACTTCCTAAAGCCTAGAGTCACAAGTAGTGTGCAGAGGGCATGCTCAAAAACGTTCTAAGTCGGTGGGGGGATGGAATAGCCGGCTGCTTGCAGCCTGATTTTTATCAGCACATTTAGATGACAAAAGACGCTGGTGGAGAGCTGTGAACGATTTTAAGAAGCGATTTAAGGTGGGACGGATTTACAAGTTTTTTTGTAGGCTCTGGTAATTCTAGTGTTAAACATGTCTGAGTTGTTTGATGTGAAATTTTAAACTGTGAAGCAGAAAGCTAAATTATGGAAATATGTGTCTATTTGTCTTTGTTATATGCTGTTTGGTATAGGGTTTGTAAAAGCAATGCTAATATTTGTGATGCACCATCTGTTAGAATGACAAATACAATGCATTTTATTACCAAAAAATGTTCATGATGACCCATCTTTTGGAATGACAGAGACATAACAACCAGACACAGACATGTATCCTTTTATTATGGTGGATTAGTCAAATTGACTAATCTATCTCTAGTAATTTATGCACTATACAGCATGTGTATATTTTGATCTGTTTTACAGTTTTATATTGTGCAGATTCTCTTTTGAAGGTTATCAATTTGAGTTAATTTATTTTGAGAAAGTTTTATTTTTATTTCCTGCCTCATTCTTTGTTTATGCTACATGATTGGAATTGTCACATGACCATGAGCAACAAACCAATTACGTCACAGAACTTAACGGTTTGTAGGTGGTTTCAATATGCCTCATCCCTTGACTGGATAAGTTATCAACGAAAACAGTTCTATGATAGCTTTCAAGCAAGTAGGCCCTAGGGTCAGGTCTTGTTTCTGTTTATTGAACTCTGTTCTGCCATCGACTTTGCTTCTCATTTTGCTCCTCATGTTTTTGTTTGCCTGATTGCTTTTCCTCGTTTGGTCCTAAGCTGGTTATTCTAATTTGACATTTCAAATCTAATGCCTCATGCATAACGCCATGCATAGAATTCACACTAAAACATGGCGTACGGACAAAAGCAGGAATGTTCGTATGCACAAAAAAAAAATCCAGATGCATAAACCTGTGCGTACGCCAACTTCCTCTTCTTCCACTACATAAATCCCAGTCAGCGTGAAAAGTAATGTGTGAGCATATTCCTGCCACCCCACCCCAACTTCTCCTACTTATGCCTCTTTGAATATGGAAATCAATATAAATAGCCCCTTATGTTTTGCATTCTGTGCAAAGACAATGGCAAAAGCACGGGGCAAAAGAAGAATTTCAGCAAATACCAAATAGAGGCAAGAAAAAACATACTATTTGTTGGTTTAAGCAGTGATACAGATAACAAAAGGAAGTCGATCGAGTGACAGAGTGGCAGAGAAATTTGAAAGTTCAGAAAGTTACACAGTGCCCGAAATAAATAATAAGTGGTCAGATATCAAAGTCACAATGAAAAGGTGAGTCATAGTCCACCGTGTGAGTGTCATGTGGAAGCAAATTAGGGTACAGAGAGAAGAAAAACAAAATAAGAACTCAGTGGGAAAAAATGTCCAAATGTCAATTTTAATCTAGAAATTTCCACTTTAATCATAATAGTTTATGTTGGTATTAAATTAAAATGTCATAAACTTCATCTTAAAATCCTTTAATCTACTAGTTTCTCAAATCCCATCGTAACTAAAGTAGCATGTTAAAAGCTTCATATTCTATGTGTTCTTCTATATACTGTAAGTGTGTGAATAACTGCATGCATCTTAAACGGGCTTTCTCTTATGCTGACAGGTCACAGAACACATTACATTCATGATATCACAGCTCACTGAACAATCTAAATACTAAGATGTATCCTTGATATCATTGTCATGATGATAGGAATTAAAGCACGTATTAAACATGAGGGTACGGTGGTACAGTGGTAGTTGACGAGATGGTGCCCCATCCAGAGATTGTTCCTGGCCCCTGCAAGATGCTTGCTGCGTTGTGCGCGACCCTCGATGAAGTAATTTATTTAGCAGTTCTGTCTCTTTCAAACATACTAACCCTCCAATTCCTGTCCTTACGTTCCTTTCTCCAAGTAACCAATCGCCACACAATCAGCTCTTTAATAAATGTGAAACCATCTGTAAGCTTAGAATGCCAATTCTTCAAAACTTAAGGAACATTTAGATATCTTCATAGTATATTAATTATTCCATCCATCTATTCATCCAGGGTCACACCAGTCCCAGCAAGCATAAAGTATACATTATTTAAATGAAGTTAAAATGTATCTGTATAATGAAATATATGCACTTTACTCCATTTCATCTTAAAAATGATATCAAGAGCTCCAAGAAGATAGCACTTGGAAATCTAAATCGACTTTAAGCCAGTCGTCATCATCAATACGCGCTCTCTTCTATTGAAATGAATTGAATTCCTTTATTGTTATTGTATGGTACAATGAGATGCAATAGGCAAAACCTCCATACTTTTTTTCCTATAAATTAATAATAATAATAATAATAATAATAATAATACGATAGAAAAACAATGAAAATTATACAATATGAAAGCATAAGTACAATATACATTGTGAGAGATAGGGGTTGCTATCGCTCCCTTGAACCCTTGTCCAAGACGCCAGGCACCAGATAAAAGTCCATATAGTTGACTTTTTATTAACACAACGTGCACAAAGCACTCTTCTCTCCACAATTCTCATTAAACAATACAAATACTCAATAATCAATCCTCCACAGTCCCAGACGCGTTGCCACCCTTCCACCCAGCTCAACGTCTGGGCTTTCCCAAAATCCTTTTATAGTCCCTGACACGGAAGCGTTTCCCATCATTCAGTCCATGATTCCTTATCACTTCCGGGTCAGATAAAAAGTCCTTTTCTTCACCCCGGAAGTACGTCCTCTCTCCTGTCACTGTGATCAAGACGCATGTCCGGGTTATAGGGCGCAAATGACTCTCTGGGCCTCCCTGCAGTGTCCTTTGTTGGCCCCTGGGGTATCCAGCAGGTTTGTAGGGTAAAACTCCATAGTCCATGATTCCCTGCTGGTATCCGGGGAACCTCCATGCTGCAGGGAGAGCGCCATCTGGTGGTCTGGGGGTATTGGCCAGGATGACAAGCCGGCCATAGACCACATGTATAGTGCAGATATCACAACTTTAGTGCAAGTTTACAGTGAGGTACAAACAGTTCTACCGGGAGCACTTGATGGACTGATTGAGTGCGTTTGTAGCTCTTGGGATGAAACTCTTTCTGAACCGCGAGGTTTGTGCAGGAAAGGCTCTAAAGTGTTTGCCAGATGGAAGTAGTTCAAATAAACTGTACGCATTGCTAAGGCAGCATGTGCTTGATGCTGTATCCTCTTTCCGATCAGATGCTGTAAGCTGTGATTCCACGCTCAGATACAGTGAGGTAAAATTCGCTGAGTGGAGTTCTGAAAGTACCAACGATAAAACAGCTATGGTATTTGGAATAGCTTGGTCATTCCGTGCATCATTATATTGTCACATATTGATTACATTCAGATGTCCTAAATTTTTAAACGATATGCTGGTAATTTCAGTGTATTTGATAAAGTTGCGTCAGGGATGTGAATCTAAAAAATTAAGGGAAACCACACATGAACAGTAGCACTGCTTTGATGCTGGGTGCCGCCAGTTTGCAAAACCAAGTGGAGAACTTGCGTACGCAAGGGATTGAAGTGGTGTGGATTTACAGCAAGTTTAGTTTTTATAAATTGTGATGTGAGTGTGGAAATGGGTGTACGCAACATTTTTGTGCATATGCACGGTTTATACATTAGGACGCTGGTTATTTTCACAATAGTCTTTGAATATGAAGTCTTAATACACACCAAGGGATATATGGAGTGACCCCAAGATGATTACTTTGACAAACATGGGTACAGGAGAGCACTGCTGTTAATATTAGAACATTACAAACATTTTGACAAGAACAAGCCATTTAGCCCAATAAAGCTTGCCAGTCCTATTCATTCAGTTCATTCCTCCAAGATAACATTGACCCCCTATTATTTATTATGAATAATTTATTTATCTATTATATTATAGTATAGATCTTTACCTGTCATGCAGTTGTCCTGTGTTTATGTACTTGTTGTAATGCGGTTCTGTTATTCCGTGCCACTGTGAGCTGCAATACGGTGTATGAATGGTTTCACAAGAAAGCCACCTGACTCAGTTTTGAAGATAGCTAACATCCTGTTAACACTGAATTACATCATCGGGCTAATAAACAAATTAAATCAGTCCTGTTTATGCTGTGATGGATGGACCATCGTCCCAGTTGCGGTGGACCCCATTCTCTTATCTGGCCATATAATGGGGTGGTCAGGAAGAGAGATTTGACATTCTCCCTCCTGTCCAGGAGACAGGCATGGAGATGCACTGTGTCAGCTGGTGCACTGGGACTGGGAATCCAGCAAAGTGGACAGATTACTTGGATGGAGAAGCATCCCAACCATAATGGTTAGCAGTCCCTTTCCCAGTAAGAGGCCAAAAATATGGGACAGTGGGAGGCTGCCTCGCCTATGCTGGGTGATAGTATATCTTTGTGGTAAACCCTTGTAATGGACAGGTTGTCATGGGAGTTGTGATCCAATAGGGATACCCTGTTGGGTACCATAGGTGCCAACAAGGTGGGGGCTTAGTGTTAGATGATGCCCTGTTCCTGGGTGGTTCTGCCTGACTCATTTTATCGCTCACACTTCATGTAAGCATCTACACTGCTGCACCAGAACTTTATTTCTATTTTTGTGGCTTCCAGTGTTTTGGGTGCACTTTTTCCTTTTTTACATCAGACAATTAGAAACAGACGTAACATCAATTATGTGACTTTTATGGAGTTTAAATAGAGTCTGTGTAACAATCTTAATTTATTGAATTTATATAAATGTAATAAATAATTGTTATGTTCAAAACCCATATGCTTTGTAGTGAATTTGGAGGTCCCAGAGCATAGAGGGCTCATAATCAGAGATTCCAGAGCTGACGTCATCTCCAGCACACATTCTGCATCTCCACCCACCGACTCATGTCAAGCACTCACCGGTCTGTCCCACCATCACTCCCCACCCTTAGTCACAAGTTCTTTGGTGAATCCATTCCATCCTTCTCCGATGTATCCTGAAGCTTCACCACACAGGTGGCATGGCGCACATGTTGGTCTGCCATTCAGCATGCAAGCCTAATAGTTTTCAGAGAATAAATGCCCCTCCTAACCAACCCCTGTCAGCAGACATTATCATATTTTTTTATCTAGCTATTACTATTCAGAATGCTTGGTTTAAAATACAAGAAAGCAGAGTTGAAACTGCCTTTCTTGCCATAGCCCACATACCACCAGCTGTGGGTTTGATGCCGCTCCAACAACTGGAGTCGATACATCTGATCCCATGCCAGGCCTGAATTTTCCCACCCAAAGTGAGACACAGATGGTGGCCTGCATATCCCAGGAGCCTGGCCATACCTAAAGTGGATACATCACTCTAACCACCGCCCCTTATGCGCCATTGACGCACATTCCCTCTCTCTCTCGTTACCATCTGCATGACTAAATTGCCAGATTCTTAGCTTTTCTTTCTTTATTATTACTTTTTAATCTGCGCCTCCGGTGAACAGTTTGAACCTTTTATGGGCAGCAGACCCAGATCCAAACATGGTGGAGAGAATCTCCTGTCTAAAGTGCTGTTGGTCACAACAAATATAATTTTGTTCTTGTGTGTTTTGTAGCATGCCTTATTTGAGTAGTGCAGTGCATAATCCTACTGTATCATGGGTCTAACATCCTAGGTTTGAACTCCTGGTCATTGTCCTTCTGGAATTTGCCTATGTGTCTGTGTCTGTATCTGTGTCTTTTCTGTTAAACGTCTATAAGCTACTACCCTCTAGTGATCCCTTTATCGTCACACTGATCTTTTGAAGAACAATAAAAATGATAATTTTGTCCAAACATCACTCAGTTTGTAGATGCACTGATGAAAAAATGGAGAACTGAAATGCTCCTGTTTCACCAAGGTGGACGCATAAGGACAGGGACGACCGCAATCAAATTTGGAATCTTCCAGGGTGACTCCATGCTATTCTGCTTGGCACTGACACTGCTATGTCCGGAACAGGGGTCCCCACCACAGTGGCTGCAGTTTTTCGTTCTAACCTTTTTCTTAATTAGTGACCTGTTTTTGCTGCTAATTAACTTCTTTTGAATGAATTTTACTGGACTTGCTCTTGAAGACACAAACCGCTTAATTATTTAATTTTCCTTAATTAGCTGGCAAACAATAATAAGACACAAAATGAGCCAAACCATTACCAGCACACTGTGTCTATCATATGACATCTGAAAATAAAGAAAGATGAAGGTCTCAGGAATGTTGATCTGCTCGAGTCCCAATAAAACATTTTAACATTGCTCTTAAAAAAAAAAGAAAATCGACAATTTCAGAAATGTCTGCCATTGTAAAATGAGAGCAGCAACAATCCATGGAATTAAAGAACGAGTTTAATTAACAAGAATCAGTGATTAATTAAGCCACTGGTTGGAGTGAAATTGGTTGGAGTTTGAGGCCCTGACTTAGTTGGTCTTCTGTTGGCTCACTCACTGATTTCACATTTCATTTCTGTTTGGGTGCCATTTAAGGAAAGAAATGAAGCAATTCAGAGGAACTATGAAGAAATTCATGGGAACAAATCTTAAAAAAAACAAGTCAATTTAAATGAATACAAAAGGAGTTAATTAGCAGCAAAAGCAAGTCACTCATTAAGAAAAGGGTTACAATGAAAACCTGCAGCCACTATGGTCCTCCAGAACCAGAGCTGGGGACCCTGGTCTAGGATATGCAGTCGAAATGCAGCAATGCCTCAGTCATCTGTTTTATGTGGACAATCTGAAGATGTTCACCAAACGAGAGTATCAGCTTGAACAAGCCCTAATAACCATTAAAGCATTTAGTAATGACATCAGAATGGAGTTTGGTTAGGATAGATGCATCACTGCAGTCTTCAAGTGTGGTGGACTAGTCAACAGCAGAAACATCTCGCTGGATGACAACACAGGGCTTCAGAAATGCACTGAGTCCTCTTGTGATAGACCATCTGGACCCACTGCAGTTTCCCTTTTGGACAAAGTTTGCAATGAAGGATGCAATTATCTGCTCCAAAAAGCGTATTCTCACCTGGACAAAGCTGGCAGCACTGTGAAGATGGAGTTTTTTTTATTTCTCCAGTACCTTCAGTACCATCCAGCCATCCCTGTTAAGGGGTAAACTCAGAGACATACAGGTGGACGAGCCTGTGGGGTCCTGGGTAATGGACTATCTGTTGGGCAGACCGCAGTTTGTGAGGCCCAAGAACTGTGCTTCTGATACTGATGTGAGCAACTTTGGAGCACCACAAGGAACAGGCCTGTCTGCTTTTCTCTTCACTCTGTACACCTCAGACTATAAATATAATAGCAGGTCATGTCACTTGCAGAAATTCTCAGCTGATTCTGCACATATGGGGTGTATTGATAAAGGGGATGAGACAGAGGAGAGGAGTCAGGTGGACAGATTTTTTACTTGGTGCAAAGAGAATTGTCTGCATCTTAACATCAGCAAAACCAAGGAACTGCTTATTGACTTTCATCGCACTAAAAAGCCTCTATGTCCAGTCACTATTCAGGTAGTGGATGTATAGGTGGTCAATTCCTATAAGTAATTGACAGGTTGGATTGGTCTGGGGACCAAGAAGAAGACCTCAGCCATCAACACTTATGTGATTCCTAGTCCTCATTTGTAGTTTTGGGATCATCAATTGGAAGAGATCTGAGACTGAGAGAATGCAAACATAGATCCGGAAGTTCCTGACATGGACTTCACCATCCAAAAGCAGATGTCAAGCAACACTAAATCAGACGGAATGGTGACTATAGACGCATCAAACTCAGGACTGCATACAAAAGTAAAAACTTTGGCCTGAGCAACCACATTAAGTTTGGCAAATAAATGTTCACCAAGCTCATGAGGATCCACAAGAAGAGCTGAGCAATATACTCCCTCATACCAGTGGCAACGGCAATCAATAGCAAGTATTTTCCAGCACAGAGTATCAACCGAGCCAAGAAAATCCAACTGCTGAGAAAAAGACCACTATCTCACTCCAGGCTCAAGGGAGTGAGTGAAAGCCTAATTATCACAGTTTAGGACCAGGCACTCCATACCAGACAACAGCAGTAGAACTTCTTGAAGTGTGGAATATACGGGAAGGTTGAGAAGACAACCAGCCATATTATCTATGGCAGTATACACGTAATGCTGGCTTCAGCTGAATACATAAACCACCACAACAAGGTATGGACTGTGAGAAGAAACCAGAGCACCAGGAGGGTACCCACATGAACAGGGGGAGAACAGGCAAACATGCAAACTCCATGAAGAAAGGACCTGCTCTAGTCTCCTTACTGTAAAAGCGCTACCACTGTGCCACCCGCAGTACAAACCTGTCATAGCATTTCAGCTATCCAGCCTAACATGGTGGTACGTTGCAACAAGGTCTCAAATTGCAACAACATAATTTTCAAAGAAGCTGAGCAACAGAGCACCCAGAGTAGAGTTGTGCCTGAGCAGAGCCAGAGTTGTGCAATAGGTTAAAGGCACAAAAGGCAGCTAAACCCGTTTAAATATGGCTAATAAGTGCGTAACCCTGTGCGTTGGTGCAATTCATGGAGCAGCAAGTGCTAATAAGCTCTAGGGTTTAGAATGTCAGCTGAGTGCTGGCGATAGTGTGGGACAGGATGAACAGTAAGAACAGTAAGCAGCAGGAGAGCTCAGAGAGAGGAGGACAGACTACGAGAACAGAGCATCCTGATGTGGAGTAGCCATTGTTACAGCAAGGGTCAAGATCTGCTGATTATTTCTTGAGGAACAGTGAAGAACAGATGGGCAGAAAGAAAGTGCTTGTTCAAGGATAGTTGTGCAATGGAGACAATGAGGCGATGGAAGAGTGTGCAGAAGTTGCCAGGGTCTTAGTTCAATATCCTAAAGGGGACTTTCAGTACAGTAGCAGCACTAGGTGGAAAAAGTTTATGAGGACGCTTCCCTGTTAAAAAACTCTTTTGGATTTTGAATGAAAAAACTGCAGGTGGTGACTCTTGGCAATACTGTTCATGTGTTTTTATCCAATGGACATTGAATTATTTAAATAGATAGATAGCTAGATAGATAGCTAGATAGATAGATAGATAATTTAGCCAAATCACCTTAACAAAACGATATGTGTTTATGTGTCTGTCTGTGTGTTGTCCAGTTGTCATGTGTCTGTCATTCCAACAGATGACACGTCACAGACATTACCACTGCTTTTTTCTTTTTTGCATTGCATGGTGTATTGCAAATGCTAACTCTGAGGCCTACATTGATTACTTAGATTTCAACCCGTCTTAGCACAGCTAGTCTCCAACATAAAACATAAAATGCACATTCATAGTATAAAGCAACAAAAAATTAACCTCAAAGAGTGAAGGTGTTGCTTAATACTCAACTGCAACAGTTAATAATAACACACCGAGTATACCTAATGTACAGATAATTTGTAGAATTTCTGAAAAAATAATGTCTGTTTGCCATCATGCTTGTTATAACTGGCTGATGATGGGAATGATGGGAGGTGGCATCACGATGTCTGATGGCTGAAGGCAAAAACAAACTGCATGGTGGTCGGGGAATGAGCTGGAGACTGAAGCTGCTCCAAAATAAGCATCAGAAAGAGGAAATGGGTAGCATTAGTCATGATGGCTTCTAATTTTTTCAACATTGTGTTGGATGGATTAGCGACACTAAAGTTGCCTCTGATGTGTGTGTGCGTGTGTGTGTATGTGTGTGTGTGGGGGGGTGCATATGTGTGTGGGTGTGTTTGCCCACAATGGGATGGGCTGGCATCTCCTAGTGTTGTTTCTGCCTTGCACTCAATGATTATGCAGTGAATCTGTGGAATTTCGTGCTTTTTTGTGTGATACTGATCTTGAATGAGAAGACTGAACTCATAATTGGCGGTCCAATTCATCCCAACGGAGTTCAGTAGATGTTGCTCTGTACAGGCAACTTCAGTCCCATCAAATATTTATGGATCTGGCTTTGTGCACAGAGGCACAGTCATGCTGGAACAGAAAAGGACCGTCCCCAAACTGTCACCACAAAGCTGGAAGTGCACAATTGTCTAAAATATCTTTGTATGCTGTAGCATTAGGCCAAGGGGCCTAACCCATACCCAGAAACCATTATCCCTCCTCCACCAAACTTTACAGTAAGCACTATGCAGTCCAGAAGGTAGCGTTCTAGATGCATCTACTACACCCAGATTCGTCCATCAGACTTCCAGATAGTGAGGAATGATTCATCACTCCAGTGATCACGTTTCAACTGCTCCAGAGTCCAATGGTGATGTGCTTCATGCCACTCCAGCTGATGTTTGGTATTGCATATAATGATCTTAGGCTTGTCTGCAGCTGTTTGGCCATGGAAAACGTGAATTTCCAGATGCACAGTCCTTGTGCTGATGTTGCTTCCAGTGACAGTGAGTGATGCCAGAGAGGAGAGTTGATTTTTATGAGCGATACACTCCAACACTCACTCTGTGAGTTTGCAAGGTCTACCACTTCATGGCTGAGCTGGTGTTGCTCCTCGACAATTCCACTTCAATAATTGCTCTTACAGTTGACCAGAGCAGATCTACTCCCAGGTGAAGACTCACTACTTTAGTTTAACATATCCTGACTAGAGCTGCTGATTAACTGTACAGACTGCATCTCTATTGTTGGTCATTAGCACTAAAACATAAGTAATAAGATATAATTTGTTACTAACCCTCACCTATTCTGTTTCTCTTCTCAGTACTCAAATGTGGCACTTGGTGCCACGGCCACCTGCCAAGTTGTTCTGCCTGCCTAAGATAAAGTATCCCCTGATGGAGGATCGCAGGAATCGTCAGGTAGAGGGGTCCTTTCTTTGGATTGGCTGGCCCAGTGCTGTCTGAGCTGTGGAATGGCCAATTGGGGGAGGCAGCTTGATGGCTGAGGTCTCCAGGACTCTAAACAAATCCAAATCATATTATGTGATATCATCTACTGTTAAATTCTGCTCTGTACTTGTAATATTTTTATTTTACTATTATATTGTACTAGGGGGTTCGCCCCTACTCATGTTGCTCGCCAACCCCCTGGCCTACACTACGTGCCAGCCACTTCGTGTCTCTACCAAACTACAAATCTTTTAATTCTCATGGATATCTCTTCATTGGGAAGAAACACTACTTTTCCCTGATGGCAACACGAACTAGACAATCTACAAGTCTCCGACTTAAAGTTTAAATCCGAACAATATATTCAATCTCTTTTCTCTGCTCCGTTATTTCACCAAGTAATAATTTCCATTTGTTTGTGCTAATGTGATCTTTACTATCATTTTCTTGACACTTTCGAATATTCCTACTTCCATTATCTCTAACCTGCTCTACATATGTATCATACCAACATTTCCGAATTCTTTACAACATTCTACTTTGTCATCTACTCTTTGTCTTTTATTTCCAGCCCCGGGCATGGGTAAATCTCTTGGCACAAAGTCTCATCTTGCGAGACATGAAAGTATCTCTCTGAAAAAGTCACATCTTGACAAAGGCGAAAAAGTCTTGCCTCGTTCCAGGATTTTTTTTATTATAATAGAGAGATTATTAACGACAAGCAGATCAGACACGGAGTTAAATGACACTGAATCCTAAAAGACGGCTTCATTGTTAAACCACTAGCATGATAATTAAAAAGTCAGAATACTTTGGAAAGTGCAAGGAAAATTACAATGATGCAAGTCTTAAAAAGCAAGATATGAAGCATGAAATTATTTGTAGGCAATATACAGAAATGCTTCGTACAGTCTATTCAAAATTTAGCAATCCTAGTTGTTTAATCTCTGGATTGACACTAAAACTGAGAAATTGGGATATGAAAGCTAACAGAATCAAGTGAGTTCAGTTGCTTCATAATGGACTACCAGGACTGAACTTTAGAACAATTGGCCCAGAGTTCTGCCATAAATATTTGTCAATTAAGGTGACATTGCTCCTGT
Organism: Polypterus senegalus; assembly: GCF_016835505.1. Lineage (NCBI taxonomy): Eukaryota > Metazoa > Chordata > Cladistia > Polypteriformes > Polypteridae > Polypterus > Polypterus senegalus. The sequence continues at coordinate 28,675,169 of NC_053156.1, forward strand.
TTTCATTCGCTGTATTTGGTGATCACGTGCCTTACCTTGTCCATTGAGTGTAGCCTAAAGCTGTAGGTCGGTTTGGTCAGCCAGCGCATTAAGGACATGCTGTCCATTTTTTAATGCATCTAGTTTTTCAAAATCAGCAAAGCTTTTCATATTGCAGTCTAATATGTACAGGGTGGCACAGGGAAATGGAACATTTACAATTGACACTCAATGCACAAATAAACACATTATAAAATACATTTAATGATGAAATGTATTGCACAGGATATGCAATTATTAATGGTAATCAATATTCAATCAATATTCATTTTATGTTTTGAAGAAAACATCCTGAAGGTGTTGTCCATTTCTCCGTTCACATTCTGACAGCCTGCATTGCTCGACGTCACACGTCAAGAGGAATGGCAGCGATTTCCTCCTCAGTCCTCCTTTTTAGTTCACCAATGGTTGCAGGACGTGTGCGGCACACTTGGCTTTAAGATGTCCCCACAGAATAAAAATCGTAAACAGTGAGATCTGGGGATCTCGGAGGCCATGGAATGTCACCGTTGTGTGAAATGACGCGCCTTCCAAACAATCGCCGAATAGCTGCCATCGACTGTCAAGCAGTACGCGAAGTGGCCCCTCCTGGGGACTTCTATTTTAAGGCTAAACCCGTTTTTTCAAAATTACGCACCCATGTTGTAATCGCATGAGCAGATGGGACACGATCGTGACGTCCTAACTGGTCATTATTTTTGCGCAGAAGTCACACTATCACCATTCTTATAAAACTAATGACAAGGGGTTCTAAACGATGGTTGTATTGGTCCCAAACAACTGCCAGGGTCGCCAACACCTAGTTCCAAAATTTCATGTTTTCCCTGCGCCAGCCTGCACTGAAAAAAACGGCATGTAAGATTAAAAAAGAAAAAATATGTACATTGGTTACACATAATAGAATTGTTTTTATCAAAAATAATTTAATTATGCTTAATGCACTAAATTAATATACAGTGGAACTTTGGGTTACGAACATCTCAGAACACGTGCAAATCATGTTACAGTAATCCCTCGCTATATCGCGCTTCGACTTTCGCGGCTTCACTCTATCGCGGATTTTAAATGTAAGCACATCTAAATATATATCATGGATTTTTCGCTGGTTCGCCGCTTTCTGCAGACAATGGGTCTTTTAATTTAGGTTACATGCTTCCTCAGTTTGATTGCCCAGTTGATTTCATACAAGGGATGCTATTGGCGGATGGCTTAGAAGCTACCCAATCAGAGCATGTATTACATATTAACTAAAACTCCTCAATGCTATAAGATATGCTTCCCGCGCCGTGCTTGTTTGCTTCTCTCTATCTCTCTCACTCTCTCTGCCTGACGGAGGGGGTGTGAGCAGAGGGGCTGTTTGCACAGAGGACACGGAGGCTCCTCTACAAAATGCCGCTTTATCGCGGTGCTTCTGTATACTTAAAAGCACGTATTGATTTTTTGATTGTTTGCTTTTCTTTGCGAGCGCTCTCTCTGACATTCTCTGCTCCTGACGGCGCTCTTTTGAAGATAAGATATGTTTGCATTCTTTTAATTGTGAGAAAGAACTATCATCTCTGTCTTGTCATGGAGCACAGTTTAAACGTTTGACTAAAGGGTGTTAGTTCATGTCTAGAGGGCTCTAATAATGTTAACAGGGTGGGAGAGTTTATAAGGGCTTAAAATATATAAAAATAACCATACAAACATATGGTTTCTACTTCGCGGATTTACACCTATCGCGGTCGGGGGATGTTGGCTACTGTAACGCAACCCCCGCGATCGAGGAGGGATTACTGTACTACCAAAAAGTTTTTTTCCCTGTGCTTAAAACTCATTAAAAAAAGTGTTTACAGCGAGTGGTTCGTAAGGCTGTAGCGTGAACTCTTGCAATGTTAGTTTTGTCTGTTCAAGGTTTTCTTAGTGTTATTCAATGTTTTTACATTTAGTTTACTATTACACTGTGCATTCTATGGTATAATTAACTATTATTGTGTTTAAAAATCTTTAGAGGGCGGCACAGTGGTGCAGTCATAGCGCTGCTGCCTTGCAGTAAGGAGACATGGGTTCACTTCCCGGGTCCTCCCTGCGTGGAGTTTGCATGTTGTCCCCGTGTCTGTGTTGGTTTCCTCCGGGCACTCTGGTTTCCTCACACAGTCCAAAGACATGCAGGTTAGATTGATTGGCGATTCTAAATTGTCCCTAGTGTGTGCTTGGTGTGTGGGTGCGCATGTGTGTCCTGCGATGGGTTGGCACCCTGCCCGGGATTGCCTTGTGCCCTGTGTTGGCTGGGATTGGCTCCAGCAGACCCCCGTGACCCTGTGGTTAGGATTCAGTGGGATGGAAAAATCTTTAAAAAAATATATTTACATACAGTTCATACGGTCTGGAACAGATTAATTGTATTTACATACAATCCTATGGGGGAAATTAGTTCAGGTCACGACCAAATCGGGTTGCGGCCAGAGTTTTGGAACGAATTACGGTTGTAACCCGAGGTTCCAATGTATGCTGAAACAACATGATATCTTTATATAAAATAGATGAAACTTTTTCATTCTCTGTTAAATTAATTATATTATGTTAAATGAACATGTCAGTCAGTGTCCAACCGGCTATATTCTAACAGAGCATCACGGGGTCTTCTGGAGCCAATCCCAGAGCACAAGGCAGGAACAAACCCTGGGCAGGGTGCTAGCTCACTGCAGAACATACACACACACACCCAGCACACACTAGGGACAATTTAAGATCATCAATGCACCTAACCTGCATGTCTTTGGACTGTGGGAGGACCCCAGAGTACCCGGAAGAAACCCATGCAGACACGGGGAGAACAGGCAAACTCCACACAGGGAGGACCCAGGAAGTGAGCCCAGGTCTTCTAACTGCGAGGCAGCAGCGCTACCACTGCGCCACCATGCTGCCCAAATGAATATGTCAATAAAGCATAATATTTTAACAATTGCTTTATCATTTTTTTAAAAATGCACCTCACCGAGTTATATAACCTTTTTAGGCTGTCAATTATACCTAATCCAGTATTATTTTATTATGTATGTTCAAAGTTATTAATAAGAAAAAACAGGTTTCCTTATACTAAAAAACTTTTATTTGGTTAAAACAATACAAACCAACAAAATTCCAAAATATTACTATTCAAAAAATGAACAGTTGTACAAGAACACTGTTTCTTTGGTTGTGCTAGTATGCCATGACCAATGTAGAACTAAAGATGAACACAAAATGCACCTTGGATAAAGTGTTATATTATAAAATACATTTATTTATATTTTTGTAACTGTATATATCTATATATATATAAAAGCCAAATACCACTGAGACTCACTCATCACGAAATCTCCCAAACCATGAGGACTGAAATTTGGAATGTAGGTTACCCTTGGTCCATGGGTGCTCGCTAAGAAATGGTTTTAAGAATTTCGTGGTCCAAGCGTGAAATTTCTTGTAGTTTTTTTAGACCCATTTGTATGTCTGTCTGCTTTTCATGAGAGAACTACTTCACGGATTTAGATCGGGTTTGTTTCTATAATTTGTTTGAACATTCCATTGATTTTGTGACTTTCTCATTGCACTATGTATCTTAGTTCGCTTACGGTACCGATTTATTAGCGCGAATCCAAGAGAGACTCATCAGGCTGCGGGGCCCTCCTCACTCACACATCTGCCTCGGGGCATAACCATAACTCCACTTAGCTAGTGAGCAAGACAACCATTTAACGGATTTTTTTCTATAATTTGCTTGAACATTCCGGTTGATTTTGCGCTAAGAATCATAGTTCGCTTGCAGGAATATTTGCTCTAATCCAGGGGCTGTGGGCTGAGGGGATGGGGAAGCGTGACGTCAGTAGTAGAGAGCTGGTCGTGGCCCTCCTCGCTGTCCTGTTTCACTAATACGCGGGCAAAGCCACAGGGGATAGCTACTTATAGAATAAATGTTGAATATTAGCAAAATACAAAGTGCAAAAATTGCTGCTTGGCACCTTCTTTCACAAAATATGTAGCAGATTAGGCAACTGCATCGTATTGTATTCGGCTGCGTATTAATTTCCGGTGAGGACTAAATACAGTATAACTATTTTGACTTATACCTAAATGACTGAAATTAGTATATTGTACATCTCACAAGATTCAATAAATGAAACATGATCGAGTTATGTTCGAAAGTGGAACATGAACAATACATTCAATATAAATTGAATACTTTTTTGTAACTGTAATAACCTGTCATTTCCCCTTTTTTCATCGTGTATGTTATCTTGTATCCACATCTGTGTTTTTTTCCTCACTGCAACTGCCCAAACACAGCTTTTGAGGACAAAAGAGCATGTTTTAGATCATATTCTTTTAGATATTTAATTGAACTGTCCTCTATATGCAGTATTCCTTCCCATAGCTGCTACTTTTCACATCTCCTGTTAATACAGAGCTACTTTAGACCTCACTGGAACATATTGGGCACAACAAGTTTGCTAATGTTTTCCAAAGTTCATCCCCAACAGACATTCGCAGTAATTTTAAAATTAAATTTGAACCTTTGCCTCCTCGCATTTCATAAACTCTGAACTAATTCCTTCCAAAGGGGTTGCTTCTCTCTGGAGCTGGTGTGGGTCACTGTTAGTCATCTGGAGACTTTGCCCGAGGTGAGAGATGTAAGAAGCAGGTTCCCCTGGCTGACTCCAGCTCCTAAGCAGGACAAAGTGGGTTCATAAGATGGGCAGATGTTTGGAGCCCTTTGACTTCTGCAAGCCCAGCAGGATGCTGTGAACATCAACTTTGCCAGCCGTGTGGTGCCGAGGAAAGTAAAGGAAGAGGGAAGTTAACCGTTTTTGCTTTGGCTTGTTTGTTGATGAGCAGGGGTCAAATTCCACCAAATCCCTGAGTTTTTAGATGTTTTGTAGAAGCCTTTGAGCTCACGGGTGTAATCACACTTTGTGGACCTTATTAGAACTTTTTTTTTCTTTTGTTTGGCTTTCATTTGAATGTTTCCAGACTGAGAAAAAGTTGCTGCTGACTACAGTGATGTCATGGTTTCCTACGCCTTGTTTCTTCTCTCCGCTAGCCTTACAGCCTCATTTTTAACGACTTCCTGACATTTCTCCAGAAGCACAATGCTTGTTGACAGGTATGGAATGCGATGGCAGGAGCTGTGGCACTAGGGGGCTGCCCTGGTGGCACCATGAGGTCTTGGAAACATACCATAGATGGCAATGTCTTGACAACACCTGAGGTCACCATTAATCCCACATGCCAGCCTTGAATAATGAAGCAGCCATGTCGTTGTCAGCACGTTATGAATGTTGTTGGCCTTTAATAAATGTTATTGGTCTAAAGTGCAAGTGCCTTCTAGAAAGAGGGCGATGGGGATTAACACTAAATAGATTTTGTCATGCTTTTATTAATATTTATATTTTGTGTTTAATATAAATCATCTTTAAACAAATAGTTTTACAGCTGGGATTTATTTTGTATTTTCCTCTGTATTGTGATTTTAGATACTCTGGATTCAGAAAGTATTCGGACCCCTTCATTTTCTATACACATTATTGTGTTGTAAATTTAACTTTAATAGATAATTATGCCATTTTTGCCCGTTAATCTACCCTCAGTAATTCATAATGACAAATTTAAAACCTGTTTTCAGAAATGTTTACAAAATTATTAAAAGTCAAACACTGAAATCTCTCATTCATAGAAGTATTAGGACTCTTTGTTCAGTACTTTATAGAAGCTCTCTTAGCTGCAGTTCCAGCTTTGAGTCTTCTTGGAAGTCTCTACAAGCTTTGCACAACTGAGCTTGGGCAGTTTATTCCATTCTTCCTGTCAAGCTTCATTAGTTTGGATGGGAAGCATCTGTAAACTGCCATCTTCATGTCTCTCCACAGATGTTCCATGGGATTTAAGACTGGACTTTGGCTGGGCCACTTGAGGACACTCTGAGACTTGTCCCGAAGCCACTCGAAGCTTACATTTTGTTTTTTTTAGCATTTTCCATACTGTCCTAACTTTTTTGTGTGATTGCAGCTGTAAATTAAGTGTTATTTTTCTCTTTATGTTCCTTAATGGTGAGAGCTCTGGCTATCCTTATTAATAATGATGTTCAAAACCTTAAATCATTCACTTGATTTTTATTAATTATTACTGCATTAAAAACATTCTGAATATGGTGTGAGGCCTCCAAAAACTTATAAAGCAGGCCAGCAACTTAACTGGTATGCCCAGAAGAGGCTCACCCAAGCCAGTCCCAACTGCCATCTGTAGGAATTGGCCTAAGCGAGACCTAAAGATAATGGCTTTAATATTTAACTACTAATGTTCTGCCAGCAAACTGGTAGATAAATGTTTTGAACAAAAAAAAAATACTGAAATCAAAATGAAACTGAGGCCTAATACAAGAGACAATAATCGTGGTCAAGAGAACAAGAAGGTCAAAACTGAAAGTACAGTACATGTAAGAAAAGAGCACAATGATAAACTCTGAGTTCTTTAGAGTTTTGGTATCAGCAGATCTAATAAGGATTGGAACTAATAGCCATCCTTTTATCCTGTCACTTCAATTACGCATGAGTCACAGCCTCAGAGGCCATGCTCCTAGCAATGATGGACGAGGAATTAAACAATAGCGGTGGAAACCCCAAAATCATACCAAATCATGACAACCTGGATGAAGGACAACCATCTACAGCTCAACCTGGTAAAAAACTAGCTTCTTGTGTTTCTGTCCGGCCAGTCTGTTCAACTCACCAGCTCTGTATAGCTTGGCTCATTGTCGCTAATGCCTGCCAAGTCAGCACTCAACCTTGGGGTGGTGATTGATGAGCAGTTATCTTTGTCTGACCAGATCGCCACTGTCTCTTGTTCATGCAGGTTCATGCTATACAACATTAGCAAGACCTTATCTGTCAGCGTATGCGGCACAACTTCTGGTCCAGGCTTTGGTCTTGTCATATCTGGACTACTATAATTTGTTTCTGGCAGGAGCACCTGTATGTGATATCAAGACACCACAGATGATCCAGAATGCAGCGCCCCTTCTTGTATTTAACCAGCTGAGTTGGGCTCACATCACTCCTCTCTTCAGATCGCTGCATTGGCTCCCTGTAGCAGCACACATTAAGTTCAAGTCCCTGATGCTTGCCTACAGAGCAGTCAATGGGTCAGCATCTGAGTATGTGAAGACGTTGGTGAAGTCCTATACTCCTTCTCGCCCACTCAGGTCTGCCGGGAACAGCATCTGGTGATGAGGCCTCTGTCTGGTATCAAGTCTCAATCCAGTCTCTTATCCTGTGTAGTTCCTAGTTGGTGGAACGAGTGGTCCACCTTCATCCAAAATGCTGACTCCCTAATTGTATTCAAAAAGCAATTGAAAACCCATCTGTCTAATTGATTGAAGGGGATTAAAAACCTAGCTCTGTGATGTTTTATATAGTTGGTTCATTTGTTGTTTTAACCTCCTTATCATTAAATTTTTTCCTCAAAAAACATTTAAAAAGAGTTGCATTTTTTTGGCTTGAAAAATTACATTTTTATTAAATCTTTCTACTGTAAAACATGCAAAACACTAAAAGTACGAAGTCAGAAGTATAGAAAGTATAATAATCATACAAATAATAATGATGAATAATAATAGTATGAACAGCACACTGCACATGTGTGAATGGCACGAGTGTCACTTTCAGATTCCCAGAATCACTTTCAGCTTCACTGATCATTTTAATTTCACTGCCTGAAGACAGATTCACTCCATTGGCACTACTGATGAGAGGCGTTACTTACAAGACGCCATTATTAGGCTAGGAGAAGACGCATGTACACCTTTTTCTGGGTAATCCTTGGGTCTAACGCTTATGCAAAACACATCTATACCTATGCACGAGTGACACTCGGGACTAACGCTAAGGAGGATAATTTTGATAACATTATAAATTCTAATCTATGATTGTAAATTATTAGTTACTAACTGTGTAAGCCCGTGCTGTAAAAAGCCTGGGGTCCTAGAAAAAATTGAAATGTAGAGAAACCCTAACCCTAATTGAAAGGAACTACTGTGTGCATCTCTCTCCTACGAGGTTTCATTTTACCGATGTGCTCACATCACTTGTGTATTAGCGGCAGGAGAAAAAGTAAAAGGGATACCGTTTTACCGATGTGCTCACCTCGCTTGTGTATTAGCGGCTACGCGAGTGACTATTTCTTCAGAAGTTTCATTTTGCAGACGTGCTTGCTTTGCTTGTGTTATTAGCGGCTAAGTGAGTTTTCTGTTTCCTCGGAGGCAAAGCCCTTATCCCGATTCCACCTCTCACTTCTGGGTCGAACAGACGTACACACTTCCACGCATAAATGTTTATATATAAGATTACATCTTTTCTCTTGTGGCAATCAACTTTTGTTACTTGTCCCACTACACTTGTTAAGCAAACAGGCACAGGCCAAATATTACTCGATTATGTTTATCTGTTTTGTAAGTCACTTTGGATAACAGCATCTGCTAAGCAAATACATGTAAATGCAAATGTAAACAACTAAAGAGAGTTCCAGAACATTTCTCAAAAATGCCTCATAAGGTGAGAGAAAACCGTCAGACTCTGGCTTGTAGAGTCTTTATAAAGGAACGTATTTATTGAAACAAATTTAGAAAATAACAAAATTACTCAAAAGAGCAATTTTATGTACATTTTACCTTTCACATTCATTTACGTACACATTCATATTTTGCATTTTTATACTAAAATCATATTTTTGAGTAGCCCAGGCAAATCTTCTTGGAAATGGTGCTCCGGTGTGAATAGCCCGTAACACAGAAAACATCAAACCAAGTCAATCTCTGGACTGAAAGGCATGTCCAAAAGAATTGATCAAGAGCAGCTATGTGGGGACCTCAGTCACATCCTCACACCGGGGGCAGTATCAATCCGTCAGTTAACTTTAAGGTGCACCTTATTTGTGTGTGGTGGACCGAAGTACCCTGAAGAAAAGCTCCAGTGCAATTTTTAATTTAAGTAATTGAATGATGTACCTTAGAATACCAACTGAAAAGGGAGGCATGGAATTTTCAAAATGAAATCCAGCAAGCACATTTTCACATAAAGAGTTAAGGGAATTATGGGAGAAATAAATAGAAAATATATTAAAGAAAGAAATTTTGTCCTCAACTACGACCAACTAGGACTTCATTGAGTCTGAAATCAGACAGGAGGAAGCTTGTGCGTACATCTTTATTTTCCCTTCAGCAAATGCTTGAAGAGGGAGCACCCTGTTCCAGCAGTCTACTAAGTGAATGTCACCCTGAGCAGAGGTGTCAATCACAGAACAAAGACAGAGGATCACACTTGTAGACACCTGAATTAGCATAACAGTGCTGAATTATTGCAAACTTTCACTCTGATTGGTCGTAATGCTTACATGCCACCTGACATTTACTGTTATTGGTTCATTGGCTTACACGCCCAAACAAACATTCCCAAATAAAAGTCTCATTCTACTACATTCTTATCTTTTTCCATATTTCAGTTCACCTCTTACACTTTTATGGAAAACTGTGTATGCGATTGCTGTCACGTCTTATGGGGTACATGATAAAACATGACATCAGTCAACCACCACCTGGAACACTTTTATCTCTGTACTTAAAACCAGTTCAGCTTTCTCTTCATGCTGCTTCTAAGATAAATGCTATATTTTTAATGTGGAAAGCATACCAAAACACTTTATGGGCAAAAGTTCTATTATACCTCATAAATATTATTCTCTCATAGAATCTGGAGTGACCTACCAAAATCACACACACCTAATGGACAAAAGTATGTGGACACCCCTCCAGATTACAGAGTTCAGATGTGTCGCTGTTAACAGGAGCATAAACTCACACACATAGCCATGCAGACACAAATTCTGGCAGTAGAATGAAGCATATTGAAGAGCTCAGTGCCACAGGATACCATCTTTACCACAAGTCTTTCTGCTCTGCTAGATATGCCCAGGTCAACTGTAAGCATTATTATTGTGAAGTGTAAATGTTGAGGAACAACAACAGCACAGCCACAAAGTGATAGACCATGCAAAGTCACAAAGCAGAGAATCTAGTGCTGAAGCATACAAAACCTACCTGCCCTCTGTTTCACCACTCATAATCAAGTTGCATAGTGCCTCTGGGAACATCACCAGCATGAGAGGTGTGCATCAGGAGCTTCATGGAATGGCTTTCCAAGCCTAAGATCATTATGTGCAGTGTCAATTGGGGCAGAGTTTGTGGCTCTGAGGCTAAGGATCTGTGCTGGTATCCAGAAGGTTGGCGGTTCGAATCCCCATCACTGCCAAAAGAGATCCTATTCTGCAAGGCCCTTAACCTAGAATTGCTCCAGGGGCGCTGTACAATGGTTGACCCTGCGCTCTGACCTTAAGGGGTATGCGAAAACTAACAAATTCCTAATAGAAGAAATTGTATAAGTCAAAATAAAGAACATAAATAAAAATTGTTCACTGGAGTGGGGATGGGTAGGCTGAGGCCATTGGACTCTGGAGCAGTGGAAATGTGTTCTCTGGAATGATGAATCGTACTTCTCTATGTCATGGATGGCTTTTGTTTTGAATTATGCCAGTAGAACACGACCTTCATGATTGCATAATGCCAACTGCAAAGTTTGGTGGAGATTGCATAATGGTCTGGTGTTGCTTTTAGGATTTGAGCCCCGAGTTCCATACAAAGGCATTTTATATAACTGTGCATTTCCAACTTGGTGGCAACAGTTTGTGAAGGACCTTTTCTGTTTCAGCATGAGCACAAAACCAGGTTCATAAAGACATGGAGGAACTCAATGGGCCAGCACAGAGTCGTGATGACAACACTAATGAAGACCTTTAGGATGAACTGCAATGCTGATTATTAGCCATGTCTTCTTGTCCAGCATCATTAACTAACCTCACAAATACTCTTTGGATGAATGAGCAGAAATTCAGAAGTCTTGTGGAAAGCTTTCCCAGAAGAGTAGAGGCTGTTATAGTCACAAATGGGGACAACTGCATATTAATGCTGATGGTTAATTAATGTCTTCTCCATTATGCACATAGACTGTTTGCCACCCTACCACCAGGCAGGAGATTGTATAGTTTATGGGCTGGCACCACCAGGTTAAGGAAGTTTCTTCTTGAATGCTATTTGACTAATGAATACAACATCATTATATTACAACTCTTGTGTGACTTATACTACATTTCACATTTTAGTTTCAGTGGTCTTATGAACTTAACTATCTGTTGCTACCTTTTTTACTTGCTGCAAATTAAAGGACATATTGCAATAATATTTCCTTTAGTTAAATTATTCTGTTTTATATTTTAACATTATTTTGTTCTCTTTTATTGAGTTTATCTGTGATACATTTATCATGGAGTGTATGGGGCTACTTATGGGGTATTTTGTTTTATTATAAAGCTTTTTATGGGGTTATCGTGTGCACTGGTTAATCACCGGGACCTGAGTACTGAATTTCCTTTCTGCATATGGATGTTGGAATGACAATAAAAGATCCTTGATCCTCGATTTATGTGTGATGGTCAGGTGTCCACAAACTTTTGGACATGTAATGTTGATGGATTGGAAACTTTGGCAACTGTTACAATGCATCTCTGTAAGAAATTAGGACAACTTACCGTATGTACAGGCTACCCAAATGAGCTTCATGGACTAAGTATTCTTCTCCCGTATCTTAATCTCTTTATTTTCTTATCCACAATTAACTCAGGTGAGAAATGCAAGCATAGCTGAAGTCTCTTATTTGCTTCTCCTTGAGGACACCTAGTGGAAACTGAGGGGAAATACATTTAAAATGATAAAAATCACCACATAGTCCATAGGTGTATGCCTATGTTACTTGCTGTGAATTGAGAGGGGGACATTTCAAAGCTTTGTAAACTTCAAGGAAAAAGAAAACATACCCATGGAGTATGCACACTTGCTTAGTGAAAGCATTTGTGAAAGGGAAACTCCAGCAAAAACATATGTGGCTTCTCTGCTCTGTTTCCACGCTGTGTGCCTTCAGGATCCTCAACAGTCTGACCTTCAGACTTTCCATTCTGGTCACCAGGAACACAGGGCTTCCTGAAAACCCCCTAGAGAGCAACTTTCAGTCACTTTATGGCTACAAGGCCTTCCAGCTATTGAAGTCGACTCTCTACAAATATTTTGCATCCAGGATGTAAGCTGTAGTTTGACATTCAGCGCTCAGAAATACAGCTGAGCTGAGTTTAGAAACACAGCTGAGTCTTTAAGCAGACCACCGTTCAGCCATACCAGGTACATAAATACTGTACTTTTCTTTTTGAGGTTTAAGTACTTTGCGAGCGGCATGGTGGTGCAGTGGTAGTGCTGCTGCCTCGCAGTAAGGAGACCTGGGTTTACTTCCCGGGTCCTCCCTGCATGGAGTTTGCATGTTCTCCCCGTGTCTGCTTGCGTTTCCTCCGGGTGGTCCGGTTTCCTCCCACAGTCCAAAGACATGTAGGTTAGGTGCATTGGCGATCCTAAATTGTGCTTGGTGTGTGTGTCCTGCGGTGGACTGGCACCCTGCCTGGGAATTGTTCCTGCCTTGCGCCCTGTGCTGGCTGGGATTGGCTCCAGCAGACCCCCGTGACCCTGTATTAGGATATAGCAGGTTGGATGATCGATGGATGAAGTACTTTGTGGTTTTAATTCAAAGCTGGCAATCTTGTTGTGCTCCACACTATCCTGCACTCTATGGGAGACAGGACCTTCAGCTGTATAGCACCCAGACTTTGGAATGACCTCCCGAAATGAATGAGATCAGCTGACTCCATTCATTCTTTTAAGAAACAGTTTAAAACCCATCTTTTCAGGATGGCTTGTACCTTAACAACTCTCTCTGCTCCTTCTTTCAGTTTACCTCTCTTTCCAGATGCTCAGGATAATTTATGTGTGTGTGTTTGTTATATCATAAATGATGTGATTTGTTCAGGCATTTCTTTTCGTATTGAATTTAGTATTTTTGCTCTTTCTTTTATTCTGTTTAATGCTTTTGTATATCCTGTGTTTATCTGTTTATTGTTCTATGCAGAAACTATTTGTATCATTTTGTTTTAAGCTCCTTGCGCATGGGAAAGGCACTATATAAATAAAAATGTATTATTATTATTATTATTATTATTATTATTACTATTATAAGGGATGTTCAAAAAGTTTCCGCACTCTCTTTTAACTCTGTATATCAAGAATTTTAAAAACAAATTATCACTTTTCTACTGTCACACACGTGCGCATGGAAGACAGTTAAAGAGCCTGAATGAGAGTAATTCCACGCCAGACCAGGTGATGGCAGAGTGCACTAACTCTTTCTCTCACTTCTCTGCAAACCAATTACAGGAATTTCTGCTTGGCCCAGATGACGTCACTTCCAGTTATGGCCTCATTGATGCCATTTCTGGTTTGGGCCTCAAAGATGATGTCACTTCCAGTTCCGCCTCAATGATGTCACTTCCAGTTCAAGCTCTAATGATGATGTAATTTCCTCAACTCACCTTTAAAGCAGCCATCTTTGTGCCAGAGAATCAGTTCTGTCTTGGACTCGAACCTGTGCACATCATACTTGCCTAAATAATATACGGGTGGCTGCCCCAGACCTTTTTGATGTCTTCAGTCATTTGTTGTAATACTACATAGTCACCTTCATTTGCAATGTGTTTTTCCCAGTGTTGTACCAATTACTACTCCTCCTGCCTTCATCGTTTCCAACAAAAATATAAAAGTGCAGAAACTTTTTGAACGCCCCTTGTATTATTATTATTATTATTATTATTATTATTATTATTATTATTATTATTATTATTATCTGGTGTTCCCAATCAGAAGGGTGTTGTCTATTCTGGAGTAACATTTTTGAGTATCTTACACAAAGCTAAAGCGGAACAAACACACAGTTTGGGGTATTGGGTGCTCTAAATTACACCACCTGCTTTGGTTTCTAGCAACACCTCCAGTAGCCGAGAGTATTTGAAGCAAGTGGAGATAATTGAAGGATAAGGAATATGTGTGGTATGGCCAATGTTCTTAAAACAATCCATTGATCTTTAGTGCTTCAATTCTGACCACATCTGACAATTTCCATAAATTGAAATTATTACATATGATTTGTCTGGACAGTTATGGAAAATTCATCATTCAATCATAACAGATGACGTACTAAGAGACATATGAAGTAAAGGAGTCTACCATAAGAAATCGTTGTTTATGGCCAGCACTCACATGCTGCCATGCTCTGGGTTCATTATTATTTTTGCACATTTTCCTGCACTTATTCTGTGCTGTCTTATATTTGAATGTAGTTGTTTTGGGGTGGCAGAGTCACATTTTTTTGGATAGGATTTTATTTTCAGATAGTTACAAATCTTTTACGCTTTATTACAATGACATCTGGCTTCATTTTAAACAGCTATGGATTTGCAATGCAACATCACCCAGAGGTGCTCAGCACTGATGCCATCACTGCGACAAGATAAAGGTCAGAGCTCTACACTTCCTAGTCAACTGAGTCTGCAGATCTAAAACAAAAGTTTCTCTTTTTTTTAAATGATTTTTAATCCTATAATTGCCATATGAAATTTCTTTTATTAGGAATTTGTCAGTTTTCACATATCCTGACTTAACCTCCAGAGAGTTTTCTGGGATCAGAGCGCAGGGTCAGCTATTTGTACATCTATGCTGGAGCAATTGCAGGTTAAGGGCCTTGCTCAAGGGCCCAATGGAGTAGCAGTCCTTCTGTCACTGTCAGGATTCAAACTGGCAACCTTCAAGTGACCAGCACAGATCCTTTAGCCACAGAATCACCACCTAAGGGTTTGAGTTTACATTTTGGATTAGACTACTTATTTCTGGCTAAAGATTACAGTTTATGGTTGTTGTTTGGATTTGTTGAAGGTTTGGATGGACCCTCTGTTAACGCCCTTATCAGCTAGGAATCTTGATTTTTCTTCTCCTGGTCGCCTCCATTCGTTTCATTGTACCTTACCTCTCATTAGGCATAACACATACTTCCACTTCTGTGAGGTAAGGAAATGTTTGAAAATTCAATCAAAAGGCTTTTATATTTAGCTTTTAATCTTCAAACTTGATATAAGGCCTGATTTGTGCACCATGTGAGAAGAGAAAGGTTTGTGGTGCTGTGTATTTTATATAAACTAGCCAACCCACGGCGTACCATACGCCACACAATCAGGCCGTTTTTTTAATGATTTTTAAGCTCAGGGAGAAAATTAACATTTGAAAAATCGGTAATGTAATAAATCAGCAAGAAAAGCAACATTGTAACAATGCACGGAACGAACCAACACACAATCGTCCGTGACTGAAAAGTGGCGGACCGCCATCGCACCTTCTCTTACCAGACGGAGGTATGCAAGTGCACTGCACTCAGGCGCGGAGTGTCGAATGGCAGGAGAGGAGAAGGACGTCCATTCAGCTCCTTCCGTCATACTAGTCTGCTGATTTCTCGTTCAGTATGCACTGCCCGCTCATGTGCTCACCTCTAACTTGTCACTTGAGTCGTTGTCGTCTTTACACAGTCCAGATGCACCTGTGACTCACGTAGACGTTTCATTGCTCTGTGCGGTTTTGGCTGCTTTTCTATATATAATCCACCAAGACACCCGACCACGTTAATAGCGAGGTAGTAGCGAGGTGTCCACAAAGGGTAGGGACGCAACCAGTGGGAGCGTATGAGTTGCACTTAGTGGGAATTCCACGGTTTGCAGCCCGAATGGGGTTCAACGGCTTACCCACGCCTCTCTGCGCCGGGTAGAAACACGCTCAATCTCATACATAATTATTTATTGAATGCTAAACACTTCTGGAAAGACACGGTTGTCTAAAACGGGTTGGTGTGCGAATACAACAGTAAGTGAATGAAAAGATTGAACTCTGGAGAGAGCAAAATACAACACAATAGTGAACCCGCGGCATGACAAACACCGCATAATTATTTATTGATGGTTGAACACTTCTGGAAAGACACAGTTGTCTGAAAAGGGAGGGTTTGAGGATACAACAGAAAGTGAATGAAATGATGGAACTCTGGAGAGAGCAACATATAATTGTCCGTGAGTGAAGAAGACGCATGTTTGTCGCGGATGCGAATTGCTGTATGTAGGGTGTAAAACAGTTTGCTATGGTGCAGGCAGTCGTGCGTCGTAACCGAAAACTCGGTTTTTAAAGACTGCTTAGTTCATTGTGTTTTAACCTAAGTTGTACAGGATTGTTTTAAGGATCCCATGGGATACCCCTCACAAACCATTTTATACGCTGCATATGGCGACTCACCTCCGCGAGAAACATGCCTCTATGAACAGTCAAGGTGGCTCGGAGGTACATGAGGCCTCTATGACAGATGAATATAAATGACGCAGTTCTTTCTGTGTCGTCGCATCTGAGTTGGTGGGCGTGGCTCTGCTTGGATTTGGTGGGCGTGGCTCCTCCCTGCGTGCACCATAGGTGTTTTACTTGTCGGCGGCTTAGTGAATCCACGCCCCTTCCGGCATGCTTTCTATGGGTGTCTTGCCTTAGTGAATTATATATATAGATAATCGGAAATTCCAAAGTGTGCAGGTTCCAGGTGGGAGTGGCTGCATTTGGGAATGTTGATTGGGGGGGTAGATTGGGGAGATTGGCTGATTGCACATTCATTTGCAAAATATGGACAGACTGATCAAGAGCTTCATTCACACTTTGGAGCAGGTCATTGTAGCGTCTGCGCCTGGTACTATAAAGGAATTCTGCATGGTGAAATCAAGGATAATCAATAGAGCGATAAAAGAAGAGGATGGCAAGTTAAAGAAAAGGAAAGAGGAAGATGGCAGAATCACAATGGAGCATGTGCTGTAGGAGAGTAGGCTGGCAGTCGGGAAAGTGAGCCTTGGAAGTGGAGCGTGTGGGCAGAGAGCAGAGAAGGGTCACTCCTGCTGAGGACTCTGAGGAGTAAGAGTGACCAAGCACTCTGAGTGGACTCCCGCTAAAACCCAAATGACTGTCAGGCGGGTACCCGAGGAGGATTTCTGAAGGTTGACTGTGACTGTCGGCAGAATGTCTCCTTTTACTGCAACAACCTTACAGGAGAAGGAGAGCAGTGTCACGCATGCGCGATTAGGAGACCGCGGACGGATCTTAAAACTCGCCGAAGGACGTTCACCGGCGGGAAATGGCGGGGTACTAACCTTGTTTCTTTGTTTTACAGAACTAAAGACACTCCGCCATAAAGACCTTGCCCGCATTACGAACACTTACGCCCTTCCTCCGCCATTTTCAATGACGTCACCAGTCCCATCATCAATCACGATGTATGGCGTCGCGCATGAAACTTGTTTTTGTTTATGTATGACCATTATTTTTCTTTGGAAAAAAGTCTGGAGTGTCGACAATATAAGGGGCCGGAAAACCCCAAACCTTTTTGCTGCCTCCTTTTGCATCTTTTACAGCAGACATCGTATTGTAGTGATAAGCACCATCGCTCAATTGGTCTTTAAGAAAGGAATTCTGCTTTGACTTTTAACCGCATTTTAAAGGATTACTTTGTGTTTATTGGATTTTAACCTCCACATTGCACCTCATTTTTATTATTGATTTATTTATTGGAGCACTGTACTTTGGACACTATTGTTTGCTTTTAATAAAAGCACTTAAACACTTTGCACCCACCCTTGCTGACTGTGTATGTGTCCTCATCTGTCTGGTTCTCCCTCGGTTTCATTATCAATGTTTCCAGGTTCGAGCTGCAAAGGACTATGGAGCCAACCCAGATCGTTGCCCCACATGCTGTTTTCTTTTTTGCCTCCTTGTCACTGCCAAATATTTTTAATGACTTAGCTACAAGTTTTAATTAAAACTTAACTGTTTTACTATACACAGATATGTCATTAATGATATGATGTAGAATCTCACAGAAGGGCAAATTAGGTGTGAAGTCTCCAAAAAGCTTCACTGGCCAGGCCAGGCCTCCGTTACCTGCTTTATAAAGGCCTTAACCCAATGGGCTTGATCCTAGGCGTACCGACCTGCCCCAGACTACACAAGCCCAATAAGGAATTAAGCCTCAAAAATGAACTTAAAAGTCTCAAAGTATAACAAGCCCCGCAAGAGAAGAGATAACTGTAAAGCCCTGGCTGGTATAAAAAAAGTCAAATAAAGAATCTTTATGAATAAAGAATTTTTAAGTGAAAATAGTAAATAAGATAATGTATAACAAACCAAAAGAACTTACCTAAAAGGCAATCTGATTCAAACAAGTCTTAATACACATTTTTAGAAGAATAATCCAAGAACAAAGTGAAAAATAAAACAGTAATTCGAAAAATAATTCAATATGTAAGTAAAATTCAGTATAAACAAATTATATTTTGTTCCTGAATTCTCTCAGTAGACTTACATATTGAGATGGAGGTTCTCAGGAGTGGCGACATCAGCGTGGTCCTGTCTCCTGGAGCTCCACCTTCAAAGAGACATTACAAAATTAACCAAGCAATAACCAAGATCAATGGAAATATCAAAACTAGTATTACAAAACCAAGAAAAAGAAACACTAAAACATAACATATACAAGAACTCAGACTGCTCCATAACACCTGCTATGCACATAAATTCCAAGTTTGTGATTTAAGTACCACATGCTGATTCTGTTTTTATCTAATTTATTGCTCAGCTGTTTTCAAAGCTCAGCTACACTGTTTGCTCATTAACATCTTTTACATGCTTGTTACTTACAATACATGTACTTTGTTGAAGTAAACTATACTATTTTTCCTACATTTCTCTTTCAACAGCTTCAGGTCTTTGGAAAACAGTTGGTTCCACAACCTTTTTGTTGCTTTCCCATAACTCTGTTAACAGATGATACTCACAGAAGTTTGGTGTCAGAAGTGGGATAGTATTGTTTCATGTAGCTAATGTATTTTATTATACATTAATAAATAATTAGGGTGAGTATGCCTTCATGCCATACCTTATGAACATGGCAGTATCAGTGGGGTTCTAAGGAGCCTCTTTTAGAATATTTGGAATCAGGTAGCAGACACTTTCACATCACATATCACAAACAGGTTTTAATTTATAATATTCACCAGTGAATGACCCTGAGCAATATGCTTCACCTGCCCAGACTCTATCTATGGACATGGCTAGTTATGTGATAGCAGTAAATGAAAAATGTCTGGTTGTACCAGTAAATTCTGGGTGGCTTTTCTCAGTCAAGGCAGAGTAATCATGCATACACTGCTGTTGTGTAATAACATGTACCATATTGTTTTTGTTGTCTTTGAATTATCATTTTCCAGCTTTTAATAATATTTCTGTCAAATTAATTTGTGTACTATCTCTATAAGTTTTCCCATTTTCCTTATTCTTTAAGGGTGGAGCTCTAGATGATATAGTTACTCTAGCTGGTGTTCTAATTTATTTATTTATTTATTCATTCATTTATTCATTGATGTATTTATTTATTTTTTGATTCTTTTGTTTTTATAACGGCATTTTCCAACTTGTGGGACACGGCGGCATTGCAGGTGGGTTTGCGAAAGATTCACAGGTGAATCGCAGCCCACCATTGATGAAATGCCATCCACCAGTCCAATGATCCTGCTCGATTCACAGCAGCTGCAGAACAGGTACAATGGCGGCCGATCCTGGATGACCTCCCAAATCCCCACTCTGACAATAACACTCAAAACAGCAGAGAGGAAAAGAATTAACAATAGCGCTTGATTCATCTAATGCTCTGTTGGTCATGTTTAACAGCCCCCTAGCACTTTGATAATCGCGCTCATTTCACTAAAGGGGACCGCACCACTGCCCCCACTATGCTAAATTTATGACTGGTGTGTAACAAATACACTGGCATGTGAAAAACTGGGTTGTGACACTGTAAAGGCAGGAAAACACTAATATATGGCAATAATGTTATTGGTGTTAATTATGTGCATTATTCCTTGATTCATATTAGTCTTTTGTTTTATGTAATTTCTATATGTCTATACTTCTGTTAAGTGCCAAGTTGTTATCATTAAGGGACTGTCCTCAGCCTTATAAAAGCTGAAGAAAAACTCACAGTCCCTTGCAGTTAATTGAAAGCATCAGGCGGGTGGTGAGTTCTCCTGTGTTTTTTGCTCTTTTGATTTTTTCTGATTTGCTGGATTATTTGTGATATTTTCCTGTTTTTTGACCATTGTTGGATTTCATATTGGGATCGTCTAATTTGAAAACATTTTTTGTGCTCCTGTAAGCTTCCCATTTCAGTGCATTTTTTAATAATTAATCTTTTATTTATAAAGATTCCATGTTGCCCTTTTTGTGACTAGCTCCTACTCTTGAGTTATTTTGAGATTCTTTATGCTTAGGAAACCTTTAGTTTGTGACGTTATGAAGCCACGTCTCCTGAGCCGTCCATCTGGTTATTTAAGTCAGCTGAAAAGGATCAAGAGTGGATATCATTGCGTTTATGTGGAGTTTTTGCAAGCTTATTTTTGTTTGGATTCTCTGGTTTTTGCTAACTTTCTTTTTTTTATTCTTGGATTTTAATTCTGCAGTGGGCTGGCACCCTGCCCAGGGTTTGTTTCCTGCCTTGCACCCTGTGTTGGCTGGGATTGGCTCCAGCAGACCCCCGTGACCCTGTAGTTAGGATATAGCGGGTTGGATAATGAATGATGGATGGGTGGATTTTACTTTCAGATTGTTTTTCAGAGCTTGTTCACTTATAGGCATCTCCATTTTTGCTCTTTTGGGCATTTTTGCCATATTTTTCTATTTTGTTAAATAAATTATTTATGAAAAGTCTTTGTAGTATAGGCATAAGCCAAGGGTTTATGGTTATCCTCTTCCTTATCAGACTTTTTGCAATATTTTGGAATATTTCTTTATATTGTAAGCCAGTATTCAGCAGGTGAATTTCTGGTGCAAGCTCATCTAGAGTGGTCTCTTCTAGGCTGACAATTGAAGATCTTGACCTAATTTATGGTTATTTTTGGAGGCCTTGCACCATTTTTGTTATGTTTGTGACTCCTATTCATAACAGCTACACTCTGCCATTTTCTTTTGTGATATGGAGGAAAACAGTAATGCTTATCTGACCATTGGGCTAAACAGAACATGCAAATAATTGGACATTAAATGTGTTATACATAGAGGAGAAGAGCAGTCTCCCTTCCCTCCTTCACTCATTGATATCCCAGCTCTGTTGGAAAGGTGCCATCATTAAGTGCAGTGGAGGAGTCTTTGTTTTCTAGAGGTTACATGCCGCCTTTTTTATTCTGTCTGCGGTGAGAACAAGACTGGTGTCTGAGACGTGAGAATGAAGTGGGGGGATATGCGGAGGCTTGTTATGTGCAAAACTACATTCCATCCCATTACAGTATATCAATCTTTTGCCAACTGCTCCTGGAATCCTCCCCTCCTGCCTCTGGCTGAAATGCTCAACATCTCCCAGAGAACGGGGCTCATGAAAAGGCAGCTGCACTCTCCGTGCCAAACAAGAAGGCTCTTCCAAGTTAAACACGCTCAAGGAGATTAATTACCTTATTTCATCATGGGAATCACCCCGGATGGCAGTGTGCCTCAAGCAACATGAAGATGGGTGGGTGGATGATCGGGGAATTATCGCACAACATTTAAAACAAACAAAAAAAAAAACAAAAACAATAACAAAATGTGTTTTCTGCATTTTTCACATGTACCTAAAATAGTACAAAAACATGCACACATATTCACATCAGACTGTTGACTCATGGATGCTGGCTTGCAATGAGCTTGGAAAATTTGATTTCATTCCTTTTTTTTTTTGCAAAATTTTAACCTTAAGCAGTAGGAATAATGAGAGCTGAAAATTATGAGGTTTTAATCATCCCTTTGGTTCACTAGTTCAACTTAAAGACCCAGGCAAAGCCTGTCATACAAATTGAAATGGGAAGTATGGCTTACTAGATGCATCAGGCATATGTCTAGAAATGAACTTACTGTCACTTGTAGTTCTCCATTTCTCTTGCCAAAAATTTCACGGATTTCTAGAAATCCCACGCAAACAGCACCTATCTTAATATTTAGCACATCTATTCAACCATCAGCTTACCATTGTTAGTTTTGGTGCCATGATTGTAGGTGTGGAAGTAGGTTGGGGCACAAAACTGTACTTCATGAATTCCAGAAGAACACTGAAGTTTCAAATGCTCGGGTCCACTGCTGATTGGTTGGATACCAAGATGTCACTATCTGTGACGTAACCTGATCTTCACTGATTGGCTGGGAGAAACCCATCTGGTTATACACCCTCATGGAGAGGCATGGGGAGGCCATCATTGATGTCCTTCGAAGTTCCAAAAATGGTTATTCAACCAATAAAGTGTTTTAAGGATACATTTTGCACAAACATTAGGAAGTTTTTCCTTACACAGAGAATCATTGACACATGGAATAAGCTACTAAGTAGTGTGGTAGACAGTAGGATTTTAGGGTCCTCCACAACATGACTTGATGTTATTTTAGAAGGATTAAGTAGATAGAATTGTGAGCTTTGACTGAAGGGCCTGCTCTCATCTAGATTGTTCTGATGTTAATACTAAGTGGGTGGTAGTGCCTCAGTTGTTTTCTGCCAAAGTCCATAATCAGTTCCTTTGACTTGGAGTCTTGATGGTAACAGTTTATTTATGAGATATCCAATTAAAGCTTCCATAAACACATTGATATTATCATCAGAGCTGTGTCTGTTTGTCTTAGGTGCAATCTCACCTGTGACTGGAGCTGCCTGATTTAGTTTCTGTTTGTATCTGGGCATAAGAAATATGGCAGCATGGTCAGGTTTGCCCAAAAGAGGTATAAGGAATAGAGGAATGATTCAGTGCCCTGTCCCCATAGGTGGAACAGGTAATGTGCTGATTAAAGTTCAACAATACCTTTTTTGACAGCAGCCTTGTAAAGATAAGGAAATATATGATAATATAAGAAAAGGAAAAGGCCAATACAAAATAAGATAAGGAAATGAAAGGCAAGAAAATGTAAGGAGAGGCAAGATAAGATAAGAGAAGACAGGAACGGATGAGGCAAGATAAGACAAGACATGATAAACCAAGATAAGATAAGGTAAGGCAAGGTAAGATAAGATAAGGTAAGATAAGATATGATAAGACAAGACAAGATAACGACAAGGCAAGATAAAAATAAGATAATAAAAGATAAGGTAAAGGCAATGCAAGATAAGATAAGATAATACAGGGCAAGATAAGATAAGACGTGGCAAGGAAAGGTAAAGTAAGGCAAGATAAGATAAGATAAGATAAGATAAGATAAGATACAAGGAAAGGTGGGATAAATGTAAGATAAGCTGAGATAAGATAAGACAAACCAAGAGAAGGCAAAAAATATGTTATGTTGAGTTAAGTCACGACAGGATAAGGGGAGACAAGATAAGATAGGTTAAGACAAGATACGATAAAGAAAGGTAAGCCAAAGGGTAGGATTCAGTGAGTTGAGATATGATAGGATAAGAAGAGATAACATTAAGAATGTCAAGGAAAGGGAAGGAAAGGAGAACAAAAGATGGGGAAAGGAAAAATAACATAAAATAAGTCAAGGAAAGATAAGACAAGACAAGATAATATAAGATACGATTAGATAAGATGCATTATTGTTTATCATGATGCCAAAAAAGTGTTAACATGTTGCATATCAGCTGGCCATGCAAGAAGGAATTTTACTGTAAACAAGGCAATAATTTTGTGGCTACTAAGACAGCTACCTTCGCTGCATAAATAAGAATATCATGTGATAAATGCAAATAAAATGAATTTCTGTGAAAAGTTTAATCAAAGCCTATTGGTCCAATGTGTTTCCTCTGTGCACTCATGTTTCCCAAAATTGTGAGTTTTAGGTTAATTATTGACTATAAATTGGCTCTATGTGTTTGTGTGTTGTGTGCATGATTGTGTAAAGTGATGACTGGAGACATATGACCTACGCCTGTATGAGTGACTATGGGTGTGTGCATGGTTGAGCGCTATAATGAAAAATCAAATTAAAATCAAAGTAAAAACATAAGAAACTAGCCGACCCACGGCGTAGCATACGCTGCATAATTATTCATTGATGGGTGAACACTTCCTGAAAGACACAGTTGTCCAAATGGGGTGGGTTTGAGGATACGACTGTGAGTGAATGAAAAGATGGAACCCTGGAGAGAGCAACATACAATTGTCCGTGACTGAAAACTGGTTTTGGCAGATACAGGCATATCTTTTTAAAAGTTTGGCCCTTTGTCTTATTAATTGTCATTGCAAAGGCTAATCTAACAGGAAATTATCTGCGTGTAAAAGTAAAAGGCAAATTTGAATCTGAAGGGGTCAGGGAAATCCAAGGAATAAGGACAGTTTGTGAGTTAGGAGCTGCGATACTTTTACACTCCAGTACATTGCGGTGAATACTGGTAACAGTCAGTCTAGTGCCATTACAGAGACCTCTTGCTGGCATGAGGTTTCTGGAAAGCATGACGGCAGAACCAATTTTAATTTTAAGTTTATGCGGAGGCATGCCAGTGGGAGTAAGACTGTTAAGAAATTCTTCGGGGAATGAAAATTGATCTGTGGGATCATCTGTGATGATGGAGTCAACGCTGGTGAAAGTTACTTCGTCGGTAGGGATAAGTTTCAATACTTTACAATACTCAAGTTCATTAACGTGTAGCGAGTCTTCGTTGGTGACGCTTAATATAGCTCGCGTACTGAGTTGTTACGGAGTGACACTTGAGAAGTCAATGTCACCATATAGTTGAATGGGATCAGAATTAAAAGGAAAACAATGTGAAGGTAATGTTACAGCTTTTCCGTTTTTCCCGTCTCCAACATCGAGGAGCCATTTTGTGAAATGTTGTTTGTGAGGAAGAGCTCTCATATTTGTCGTCAGTGTAAGTACATGCATGTGACACCACAAAGGTTGCTTGTAAATACAACTGGCGACAGTAAGTGCTCGGGAGCCACACATAATGACGGGGAGTATTTGTCGGAAATCTCCTCCCAATAGTATTGTTTTCCCTCTGAATGGCTGTGAGTCATCCATGAGGTCACGTAATAACCTGTCAACTGCCTGGAATGCGTATGCATGTTTCATTGGCGCCTCATCCCATATTATCAATCTGGATTGCAGAAGATGTTGAGCGTGTGGCGAGGTAGGTTTGATGTTGCATGTGGAAGTAGTATTCCGCTTCAACGGTATTTTAAAAACGGAATGTGCAGTACATCCACCCGGTAACAATGTTGCAGCTATTCCTGTAGATCCTATGGTTGTAGGTATGCCTCCCCTAGCCCTGATGGTATGAATCAGGGTTTTGTAGACAAAGGTTTTCCTTGTTCCTGCAGGACCATCTAAGAAGAAGCATGTTTGTCACGGATGGGAATCGCTGTATGCAGCGTATAAACATTTGGTGAGGTGTTGGGGGCGGGCACATGAGCAGGCAGTGCACATGTCTCGAGAGCGAGGGTGTGTGCGGGAGGAGGGTTAGAGTTGGAGGACTGGGCTCCGTCGTGCATACCCCATGGTCGTGCTTCCCATGGTTGGGCGACGTGGTCGATTATATATATAGATTAGAACATAGGAAATTTGAAAAGCGAAAGGAGACCATTCAGTCCGTCAAGCCCGTTTGTTTAGCTCGAGTACGGCTGTCTGCATGGTGTTAAGAGAACAATCTATCTCTCAATGTTGACAAGACAAAAGAAATTATCGTGGACTTCAGAAAATCACATCCTGCCCACATCCCACTCAGTATCAATGGTTTAGATGTGGAGTCTGTTAGGAGTACCAAGTTCCTCGGTGTGCACATAACTGAGGAACTTACATGGACGCATAACACCTCATCACTAATCAAGAAAGCCCAGCAGAAAATACACTTCCTGAGGTGGCTGAAGCAAGCAAGTCTTCCAACTTCCATCCTCACCATGTTCTACAGAGGCACCATTGAGAGTGCTCTGACCAGCTGCATCACTGTCTGATATGGCAACTGCAACATATCTGACCACAAGCGCCTGCAAAGGATAATGGAGACAGCAGAGAACATTATTGGGGTGCCTCTCCCTTCACTACATATTTTACAAACGCAGTATCCGCAAAGCCTGCAGCGTTGTGCAGGACCCCTTACACCCCTCACATGGACTTTTCACACTTCTGCCATCCAAGTGAAGATATTGCAGCATCAGAGCCAGATCTGCCAGGCTGCAGGAGAGTTTTTACCCCCAAGCTGTCAGACTCCTTAACACCATGCTGCCCTCTGGGATCTTCCACACGGCCTTAACCACCTCTAAAAACAGAACTTTTATACATGCAAGTCACTTTCCTGCAAAGACGAGTGTGCATGTAGAAAAGAACTGAAAATCTCATACTGACCTTGAAGTATTTTGACACTGCACTTTGACATTCTTTGATATGCTTCTGCTGTGAAACATTCTGACCTGTCATTGTTTACACGTCTTAAACAACTATTATAATTTCTGTATTATCTATATCTATTATGTATTTATTTATTTATTTATTATATTACATATCTATTGACTATATTTATGTATCTAGATTGCAAATACCATACATTGCATCAATGTTCATATTGCTTACTACACGTCAATATTGCTGCTACTTCTTTGTCTTGTCTTTGTACAATATCTTGTCTTGTTTGTGTTTTAATTTTAATTTTAATTCTATTTTTAATTTATTATTTGCACTTCATGTTGTTACACTGTGGACCCTGAGTTTCACAATTTTGTCTATCTGTATACTTTTATATGGTTGAAAGGACAATAAAATTCACATTGACTTTGACTTTGAGTACTTGATTCACTCTTCAGATGAAAGAACGGCTGATGTCTTTTGTAATACTTTTTTCCTTTCTAAGGCAAAGTTATAAATGTCTTGAACAGAGGGGTGCCTTCATTGAGTGACATTGTGGCCTGACCTCAGTACTCTCTCTCAATTTTTTGTGGTACCATTTAGTTTAATTTAGTCAGCATGTAATTAGACGTACAAGCATTCATCAGACGTCTGAGGACTTAAAGCCATTGGTGAGTCTTGTTCACCATAGCCAGGATGTTTTGAGCTCACTTGGTGACATCAGTGCTAACCTCTTCAGCAGCCCCTCAGATTTTAAAGGCAATGTCATCTGCCCACTGTTCCAGAACTCTATGACCAGCTTCTTAGTTTTGCAGACATTCATGGTGAGATTGTTGTTCTGCCACCATTGACCCTTCAAAAAAGAAAAATCAATTCTGTGTGATGTTCCCATCAATAGCAATATATATAAGCTATTAAAATGCAAATAAAATGTTAGCTTATATCATACAACCTTCTGAATTTAAATTGAGGAATGTTCTTGCTTAGACTACTTAACACACTAGTGAGATCACATCTGGAGTATTGTGTGCAGGTCTGGTCACAAAGGTGACATAAAGACATAGCAGCACTTGAAGCTCTGCAGAGGAGGACAACCAGGTGCATCTTATGACTTATGGACATGTGCTACTGTGACAGACACAGAGAAATAAATATTCAGAGGAGACTGTGTGGGGACCTCATCCAGGTATTTAAAATCTTCAAAACTATTATTAAAGTAGACCCAGTAGAATTCTTTCAACTAAACAGTGAATCACATATTTGACAACACCAGCAGAAGTTAAAGAGAAGTGCATTAAGGAGTTCTTTACACAAAGATTTGCAGGCCTGTGGAGCAAACTGCCAAGCTATAGAATTGAAGCAAAAAACCTCCCATCTTTTAAGGAGTGTCTGGATGAGATATCAGGACAGTGTAGCTCTTAGCTGAACAAACAAGCTGAGCAAACGAGTTGTTTGTCACAATTCTTATGTTCTTATGTGTCCAGAGTCCAGAGAACCTAATTCAAATTATGTGAGTTTGAGAATATTATGTTATGTACATAAAAAATAAGCAAATTATTGTCCTCATTTTACTATGGTAACATACAATTTGCAGTTCTATGAAGCATACATTTCTAGTTTTTGTGAGATGAGTTCTATGGCTGGTTAAGTGCAGATGCTTTTCCTGTTCAGATTCCCCAAGTATCAAGAAGAGTGAAGCACTGGTTTTATTAAACAGTATGAACACTAGAGAGCACTCTGTACAGACTCTCCATCCAGGATGAGCTCTTTGTACCAGACTTCATGGTCTTAGAGACACCCCCTTAAAGAGCAGACTCCTTCTGGGCACTGGTTCTCATGTTGCACTTTCAGGTTTAAAGTAAGTCCTTTGAAACCAACTTCTTTTACTGGTAAATTCTCATTTTCCCTTAAAAAACTGAAATCTCTTTGAGAAACATCAGAGTGTATGACTACTGCTGCCTAATAGCTCCATAGGACTGGGTTTGAACCCTGGCCCACTCACTGGGCACCATATGCAAAACTCACAT
This sequence comes from Polypterus senegalus, assembly GCF_016835505.1. Classification (NCBI taxonomy): domain Eukaryota; kingdom Metazoa; phylum Chordata; class Cladistia; order Polypteriformes; family Polypteridae; genus Polypterus; species Polypterus senegalus. Next base: position 28,703,633 of record NC_053156.1, read on the forward strand.
CTTCTCCCCATGTCTATGGAGGTTTTTCTTCCAGGTACCTCATGTTTCCTTCCTGGTCACACAACCATGCTGCTTAGTTAAGTTGGTGAGTTTAATTTGGCGTCTTGTAAATGACTGTGGAAATGTTTGTAATTGTACCCTGTCATGGAAACCCAGAATAGATCCTGCTTTTTGCTTTGCATTGGACCCCAAGGACCTGCAAAATGACATCAAGTTGATTCACCGATGCATCCCACAAAAAATGAAATGGGAATGAGGATATAAAGGAAGGAAAATCTATATACTATAGGGAAGGAGAAATGGAGGCAACCCTGAAAGTGACGACAGTTGCCAACCAGATGGAAGAAAGTGAGTGCTGTTGTATTAACTCTCCAGGATATTAGGTCCAGTGATTATTTATAAAGTTATGACAAATGAGAAAGATACAGAATGTGTCTGAAGTACATGAACAAAAAGTTCTAAATTAATCTTCATACACTATCTATCATTGTGATCAAAAAGTTGAATTTCTTGACACTTTTTTAGATTAAACAAAGTCTTGTTTTCTTATCCCAATCTTTATATTTCAATGAGCACTTCCATTTCCTTTGAAAAACTGGATTTTGTTAAGTGGGGAAAAGAAATTATGGAATAAAGTGGTATTTGGTGCCATCTAGTGTTTAGAAATTGGAAATGATGGAAAATAAAGAAATACTAGGGAAGCAATTAAATATCAAAAAATCGGGAGTGGTCATGATTTTTCTCGTTTACTCAGATATGGGGATGGATATTTGAGGAGTAAACTGCAAGACAATGATTATATTTTTAAATTTTGGTACATTAAAGAACCATCAACAACAAATCAAATCAAATTAATAATATATTGAAGAATTATTATAAAATTAAGGTTGAATAAATCGGACTCTGCAGCTGCATGAATAAAAGGTAAAGCACCACTTCGGGTTAGCGTAAATAGCCCAAAAGATGATAGAAATCTACATTTTGCACCTAATACTTGTATGCAAAATTCGGTTCACCTAAGTGAAAGAGTCAAAGGGTGTTTTGTGACTGATGATGCAGGCATTACGTGACCTGTGCCACAGGTATTGCAAGCTGTAGCTTGACCCTTCTCAATGAGCAGTTAGTTGCTGGTAAGAAGCAGCTTGAGGCTCCGGTGAACCTTTTTTTCGAGGAACTCTATTTATGGAATGGACTGAAGCTTTTGTTTTCTTTTTTTCTTTTTTTTTAAGGCTGCTAGTAACACTTTATTGACTAAATACATATCAGGGTAAGGGCCTTAACCCCATTTTGTATTTCTTTTGTTGTTGCTTTTTGTCATTCTCTCACCAAGAATTATTTTGACTCTGGAATACATTCTTTCTTTGTTCAGTACACTTTTCATTGTCAATATTTACACAAAGAACTGTGAGTTTATTTTTTTTTCCAAAAAGATCTACCGTTTTTATACATCTTCATCCCCTGTGCCTCTCTTATTACATCCTCAGTCCTGGTTGGTCCCAAACTACTAATGGGCCATCTTCTCCTGTAGGCCGCTTGTGACTCACTAACACGCCTGTTCTTGCCATGTGCTTCTCAGTCTTTTCCTTAATTATTCCGTGCTCACAGCACGGCCCCACGTTACTGCGGCAGCACCTTCAACCCAGAACGTTAAACACCATTCTTTGAAGGAGGCATACTTTTACTTTTACAATCAATAATGTTCTGTTTACGGGGTCGTACATTACCACAGACATTAAACTACTTGCAGAACTTGCTACTTGTGAAAACGAGGAAGGGTTGTTGTACTGTCTCTAAACTCAAAGTAATGATAAAGGGAGCAAATAGAATTTTAACAAATAGCATAACTTTATTAAATATATAAAGCATGCGAATAAACAAAAGGACAGCAAATGAGAAAACGAAAAGCCAAAAAGCAAGGTTTTACTGCTGCTCTGGCCCTCACTTCTCATACTGGCTTCCCAGTCCATGAGAGAAGAAGGTAAACTGCATTTGAAGAGGAGAAAAAAGGAGCAGAAGACTTTGATGGACAACTGAATAAAAGGTTAGGGGCATCAGACTCTGTAGTTTAAGAAACAAACGTCTTACAGGCCCTTAGTTGGCTTCATCCTTAAATATACGCCAAATATATACGCCAGTGCCATCTACAACAGATAGAGCACAACAGCTGCAGTTTTGTCTGGCATGAACACCACCAGTTTGCTTAGGTAGGCAACATTAATTTTCATCCAATCTTCCAGCACCAAATCTAACAGTTCAGCCAGATTTTTTCAGTTAACTCTGCCAGTGTTTTACTTGCTGCTCCAGTCCTCAGATTTTCAATGGGATTTAATTCTAATGGTCAAGATGTGAGAATGCTTCTGTATGTTCTTTGTGTCAATCACACACAGTTCTAGCCCTATGCAAATGACCATTGTCGTCATGGAAGACTAGGATAGCCATTCTGTATCCACCCTGGAGATGAAGCACAAAAGGTTATGCAGCTTGTTTCAACGCAACTTTTACACAAGCAGAGCATTTGTAAGTGATCAACGAAAGATGTGTCGCATGTAGAAATTGTTTGCTGTCTCAGTGAATAACACAGCTGACTGTCCCTGTCTGTGAGCACCATCTTTCAACCACAATTAGGAAGACCCGATGGACAGTATACTTTGGCACAAAACCTACAACTTCTTGTACTCCAATGCCATTTGGCACACCAAATGCAATAAGCACTTTTTGCCATATCATTTAAGTCTGTCATGTGACCCATTTTTCACAAAGACAGCTAAACGTAAGTGGCACACCACTACTCTTTGTCTCTCTATGAGCAATGTAGTACACAACACAGCTACTTCTAAGGCAGTATTCATAATGCGGTTCTCTCTGTTAGTGTATGAAGAATTAATTTTTAAGAAGTAATTTTTTGTTTAGTTACCTTAGAAAAATTATATACAGTGCATCCAGAAAGTATTCACAGCGCATCACTTTTTCCACATTTTGTTATGTTACAGCCTTATTCCAAAATGAATTGAATTAATTTTTTCCTCAGAATTCTACACACAACACCCCATAATGACAATGTGAAAAAAGTTTACTTGAGATTTTTGCAAATTTATTAAAAAAAAAAATTGAGAAAGCACATGTACATAAGTATTCACAGCCTTTGCCATGAAGCTCAAAATTGAGCTCAGGTGCATCCTGTTTCCCCGATCATCCTTGAGATGTTTCTGCAGCTTAATTGGAGTCCACCTGTGGTAAATTCAGTTGATTGGACATGATTTGGAAAGGCACACACCTGTCTATATAAGGTCCCACAGTTGACAGTTCATGTCAGAGCACAAACCAAGCATGAAGTCAAAGGAATTGTCTGTAGACCTCCGAGACAGGATTGTCTCGAGGCACAAATCTGGGGAAGGTTACAGAAAAATTTCTGCTGCTTTGAAGGTCCCAATGAGCACAGTGGCCTCCATCATCCGTAAGTGGAAGAAGTTCAAAACCACCAGGACTCTTCCTAGAGCTGGCCGGCCATCTAAACTGAGTGATAGGGGGAGAAGGTCTTAGTCAGGGAGGTGACCAAGAACCCGATGGTCATTCTGTCAGAGCTCCAGAGGTCCTGTGTGGAGAGAGGAGAACCTTCCAGAAGGATAACCATCACTGCAGCAATCCACCAATCAGGCCTGTATGGTAGAGTGGCCAGATGGAAGCCACTCCTTAGTAAAAGGCGCACGGCAGCCCACCTGGAGTTTGCCAAAAGGCACTTGAAGGACTTTTGGACCATGAGAAACAAAATTCTCCGGTCTGATGAGACAAAGATTGAACTCTTTGGTGTGAATGCCAGGCATCACGTTTAGAGGAAACCAGGCACCGCTCATCACCAGGCCAATACCATCCCTACAGTGAAGCATGGTGGTGGCAGCATCATGCTGTGGGATGTTTTCAGCGGCAGGAACTGAGAGACTAGTCAGGATAAATGGAAAGATGACTGCAGCAATGTACAGAGACATCCTGGATGAAAACCTGCTCCAGAGCACTCTTGACCTCAGACTGGGGTGACGGTTCATCTTTCAGCAGGACAACGACCCTAAGCACACAGCCAAGATATCAAAGGAGTGGCTTCAGGACAACTCTGTGAATGTCCTTGAGTGGCCCAGCCAGAGCCCAGACTTGAATCCGATTGAACATCTCTGGAGAGATCTTAAAATGGCTGTGCACCGACGCTTCCCATCCAACCTGATGGAGCTTGAGAGGTGCTGCAAAGAGGAATGGGCGAAACTGGCCAAGGATAGGTGTGCCAAGCTTGTGGCATCATATTCAAAAAGACTTGAGGCTGTAATTGCTGCCAAAGGTGCATCGACAAAGTATTGAGCAAAGGCTGTGAATACTTATGTACATGTGATTTCTCAGTTTTTTTATTTTTAATAAATTTGCAAAAACCTCAAACGTTTTTCACATTGTTATTATGGGGTGTTGTGTGTAGAATTCTGAGGAAAAAAATTAATTTAATCCATTTTGGAATAAGGCTGTAACATAACAAAATGTGGAAAAAGTGATGCAGTGTGAATACTTTCCGGATACACTATACATTAATGAGACATTCACAAAGAATTGTCCATGTGTGCAGGTCATGTCAGAGGTCACCAGTGACTCTATCTCAGAAGCTAATATCCTTTCCAGTAATTTTCAGAACATTCCTTCCTCTTTTGAGGCATCACAGAAGATGGAGCGTAACCTGCAACATGAGACATGAGTCAGGATCCAGCCCTGCATGGAACGCGGTAAGGCTGTCAGTTAATGAGATCTTCACAGGGAAGTGTCAATGTGTGTAAGCCTTTGGCTGGTCACATCAGACTTCCCTAGTGACTGTATTTCCAAAGCTAACAGCCATTCCACCCATTTTTGGAGCTTTTCTCTTCTTTTAAAGGCCTCATAGAAGATGGAGCTTACCCTGCAACATGAGACATTAGACAGGATCCAACCCTACATGGAACACCAGCCCATTGCAGAGCTCTCACTGGCCCACTCCCACACCATGATGCACAATTTAACCCAGGCAGACATGGTTAGAGTTTGTAAAGTCCAAAAAGATGGCAACTAGGTTGGATGCAGAACCCAGGTTCCTAGCAATGTGTGTCAGAAGTACTCATCATTATGGCAATTCTTTTTATTCATTATGATTATAATTAGCTGTGTGTGGTCTTCAAAACAAAAAGCAACCCGAAGACTCCCTAGCTGTTTTAATATATTCATGAACTTGGAGACGCATCAGCTAACTCTTGAGAATTAACCAGTGCAGTGGACGTGGACCCACTTTGTGCTTGTTGCCTCACTGGCTTTCATAAGAAGAGTATTGGCGATATTAAATCTTAGCAATATCACTAGCATATGAGTCCTGTAATCTTTTCTCGAGAAAATACATCTAGATAGGCAATGTTTTTAGTGAAAACTTCAAGCCTTGTCAATTGCTGAGGTGTTTCACTTGCACATTGGTGAGCCACAGTGTTTGCTTTGTTTCGTTGTGCCACTTCATTGTGTCATTAGCAGAAGGTCATTGTTGTGTGCCAGCATGTGTTGCACACCATCTAGTGGCTGTGGTTAAGCATGAGCAGAGTGGACTGGTCCATACACACACATACACAGGTCTTTCATTTATATATGTTTGTCATTCAAAAGGGACCATTGTAATTTCACAAGTGTTTTTTGCTCCCCTGGTGTCCCTTTTCCAGTCACCACATTAGTTCACATCTGCTGGTCTCAGCATTTTTGTTTAATTCTGAGCACCAACTGCCTAAATGAAGTGCAAATGTTCTCCAGTTTCCACCTCAAGAATCTATTTTGTAAAATTAAATTAGCAGCCATTGCCCAGCAGCACAAGGAATTAACTTCAAAGAAGACATAATTATCTTCTTTGCAAACGTTATAAGATGAAAAAACATTTGAGGAGGAAACAATAATCACAATGTAGAGGAACAATTGGGTAGAAAACAGTATCACTGCTCTCCGCTGCCTCTCCAGACATGACTGTGTGTCCTTCAAGCGATTCTTTATTTTGATGATATGTCTGCACAAGTAGACCATGATGGTTAGACATGACAAGAGTGTGACCATCAAAGGTAAGGTAATATAAAATAATCCATAAAAAACTTCCATAAACACAGCTGATGGACTGTTCTGGAAAAGACTGTCTGTCTTGTTTTGCCTGATGAAGAAGCTGCAAGTATCTGTAAGAAAAACAAAGCTGGATGAGAAGGAGTTGACGAGGATGCCACTAGCCATGCCCCAGCGTAAGAGCATGAAGATGTTACGCTTGAGCTTCAGGAAGAAGCTGTTCACAGACTGGAAGATCTTGATGCAGTAAAAGAGGCAGAGTATGGCCGTGAACCATATGGTGCAGTACAGAGTGATGAAATTAAAAACAAGCAAGAGCTGGCTGATGATTCTGTGATCAAAGCAGAAATTCTTCAGTAAGCATTGCAAAAATACACCGGGGTTTGAGAGGCAATAGAGAAGGTTATTGCCAGCCACATATCTGCATGCCAGGGTCACACTTTGTCCCAACTTCTTCTTTCCTTCTTCTCCCTGAGGTAGGAACAAGCACAAAACTATGAACAAGTTACTCAAAACTCCACCAACGGATGACACCATGAGGACTGAGAAGAATGTACTGGGAGACATGGTGGGCAGATGTGTTCCTTGTGTACCCCACTGTCCTTGATCCGTGTGGTCTGCTGCCCCTTATATTAACACCACTCTTGTGGCTGGCATCAAAAAGGCTGTTGATTTGCATACCTCCATGCTAAAAATAGCAGTTGAGAGCTTCTCGTTGGCTTTCATGACCAGATGGCGGGCTGCTCTTTGTTTACATTCAAATTTTATTTGTCAGAATCTGCAAATTGCTTCTTTTTCCATGTATGGAAATCGTGGTCTAATTTAAAGAAAAAAAAAAAAACATAAAATCCTGCATGTTGTGGCCATGACCAAGAAAAGTTGGAAGAACGAATTTCTGGTAACAAGCACATGCAAACTTAAACATTGAATGTTTGATAAAAAAAATAATTGCATTTAAGTAGTGCTAGATCATCATGGCCAGGGATGCAAATCATTAGGCTAGTGTGTCATTTCTCACACAAAAACGATGGTGATCTTAGGACTAGAACGGTCATTGATTGGACATATAAGGACCAAACTAATTTGGATTAGGCTGAATCGCTGGCTGCCCTCACAATTATTCATTAAGTTCACCTCCAGATCCTTCATATCATCGCACACATCCTGGCTCTGTTTGTCTACACTGTTTGAACTTTTCATATAATAATAATAATAATAATAATAATATTACTTTTATTTATGTAGCACCTTTCATACACTCAAGGACACTTTACAATTCAATACAAGACAGTAGAAATTACGTACATAAAGAAGAATATATTCATTGAAGAGATGTGTTTTTAACAGATGTTTGAAATTAATAATACATTTTTCCATTTGAAGGCTGAGAGGTAGAGAATCACTCTGAAAGCTCTGCCACCCATAGTTACTAACCTGTATTCAGGTACAGTGAGTAACTTAGCGTCCGATGATTGTAATGCACGGGCAGGAGTGTAAGGAAGCAGCAGCTCAGACAGATAATGAAGGGCTAAACCATGAGGGGCTTTAAAAGTGAGAAGAATAATTTTATATTTGATTCTTGAAGAAACCAGTAACCAATGTAACTCATAGAGGACAGGAGTGATGTGAACAGATTATTTAGTGTGTGTAAGTAAACGAGCAGCAGAATTCTGAGCATATTGTAATCTGTTGATATACAGTTAGGTCCATAAATATTTGGACAGAGACAACTTCTTTTGTAATTTTGGTTCTGTACATTACCACAATGAATTCTAAATGAAACAACTCAGATGCGGTTGAAGTGCAGACTTTCAGCTTTAATTCAGTGGGATGAACAAAACAATTGCATAAAAATGTGAGGCAACTAAAGCATTGTTTGAACACAACCTTTTCTAAGATCTTAGTCATTAATGGAAGATTAGAAATTGGGTGGTAAAATTTTAGTTGTAAGGGATCTGAGCCTGGTTTTTTTAAAAAAGGGATTACAGCAGCAGTTTTTAAATCACTTGGACCAATACAGGTGCGGAAACTACAGTTAATAAAGTGAGAAATGGGGAAGAAAGTTTGTCAGTGCAAGCCTTAATCAGTAAAGTAGGTGCAGGATCTAGGTGGCAGGTAGATTGATTTAATTTAGATATTACTTCAGCAATATAAGTTGGTGTATCCACCCTGAGTTTGATAATCAGTGACTTCAGCTCAAAAGACTCATCTACAATATGTATTCTTCAGTGCTGTGCTCTGACAGTGTTACATAGAAGAGAAGGTACAGAAACAATGTCTTCACTTCCTTTGGTGGCAAGCCTACCTCCCCTACCTCACCTCATTCTACAGGGGCACCATCGAGAGAGTTCTGACCAGTTGCATCACTGTCTAGTTCGGGAACTGCAGTGTCTCTGAACACAAAGTCCTACAACAGTTGTAGACAAGATGAAAGAGAATAGTTGACTTCAAGAAATCTCATGCCGTCCACACCCCACTGTAAATCAAGGATTCTGCGGTGGAATTAGTCAAGAGCAATACATTTCTTGGTGTGCACCTGATTGCTGACTGTACCCGGTCAATTAACACCACCTCCATAGCCAAGAAGGCGCAACAGCGTCTCCACTTCCTTAGGCAGCCGAAGAAGCAAATCTTCTTCCCCTTTATTTCTTATCATATTCTACAAGGGTACCATCAAGAAAGTTCTCTCGAGTTGTATCAACTGTCTGGTTCAGAAACAGCAGTGTCTGTGACCACAAACATTTCCAATGGAAAGTGTACACTTCAGAAAAGACTTTTGGGGCCTCTCTTTATCATAGGTTACATCCACAAAGGCAGGGCCAGTCAGTCAAAACACATAGATTTACTGAAGCCTTTTTAGGCAAAACAAAGTCATGTCCATCCATCCATCCATCCATTTTGCTGAATCCGAACACAGGGTCACGGGGGTCTGCTGGAACCAATCCCAGCCAACACAGGGCACAAGGCAGGAACCAATCCTGGGTAGGGTGCCAACCCACCGCAGAAGTCATGTCTCATTACCTTATTTTACATTCATGTACAAAAGTTTTGAGAATGACACAAATATTAATTTTCACAAAATTTGTTGCCTCAGTTTTTATGGCAATTTGCATTAACTCCAGAATGTTATGAAGAGTGAGCAGATGAATTGCAATTAATTGCAATGTCCCTCTTTCCTAGGAAAATGAACTTAATCCCAAAAAAAAATTCATTTCCACTGCTATTGTGGAGGAGGCTTCAGGGCACCCAAGAAAGTCCATCAAGTGCCAGGAAGTTGATTCAGATGCGAGATCAGGACACCACCACAGCAGAGCTTGCTCAGGAATGGCAGCAGGCAGGTGTGAGTGCATCTGCACGAAAAGTGAGGCGAAGACATTTGGAGGATGGCCTGGTGTCAAGAAGGGCAGCAACGAAGCCAAGAAAAACATCAGGGACAGACTGAGATTCTGTAAAAGGTATAGGGATTGGACTGCTGAGGACTGCTGGGGTCAAGTTTTTTTTCTCTGATGAATCCCCTTTCTGATTGTTTAGAGCATCTGGAAAAAGATTGTCCAGAGAAGAAAATGTGAGCGCTACCATCAGTCCTGTGTCATGCCAACAGTAAAGCATCCTGAGACCATTCATGTGTGGGGTTACTTCTCAGCCAAGGCAGTGGACTCACTCACAATTTTGCCTAAGAACACAGCCATGACTAAAGAATGGTACCGAAACATCCTCCAAGAGCAACTTCTCCCAACCATCCAAAAACAGTTTAGTGATGATCAATGCAATTTTCCAGCATGATGGAGTGCCATGCCATAAGTCAAACGTGACAGCTAAGTGGCTCAGGGAACAAAACATCAAAATTTTGGGTCCAAAGACAGGAAACTCCCCAGACCTTAATCCCATTGAGAACTTGTGGTCAGTCCTCAAGAGGCGGGTGGACAAACACAAACCCACAAATTCTGACAATCTCCTGTCATTGATTATGCAAGAATGGGCTGCCATTAGTCAGGATTTGGCCCAGAAGTTGATTGAAAGCATGCTTGGGTGAATACAAAGGAGGGTCAACACTGCAAATATTGACTCTTTGTATAAACTTAATGTCATTGTCAATAAAAGCCTTTAAAAGTTATAAAATGCTTGTAATTCTACTTCAGTATACCATAGGAGCATCTGACAAAAAGATCTAGAAACAATGAAGCAGCAAACTTTGTGAAAACCAACAGTCGTGTCATTTTCAGAACTTTTGGCCATGACTGTACATGGTTACTCAAAGAGTTATTGGAAGCTGAAACAAACTACCAAGACATGGAGTTGAAGCTGAAACCTTCACAACCTTTAAGTACAGTATGAGATATCTGGATGAGATATCGGTACAGCTTAGCTCTTGGCTAAACAAACAAGCTTGATGGACTGAATGGTCTTCTTTTTGTTTGTCCCATTTCTTATGTTCTTATGTGAGAGTACAGAGCCAATCATTTGAATTATGTGAGTCTGAGAATATTACGTTATGTACGTACAACATAAGCAAATTATTGTCCCTGTTTTACTTTGGTAACATGCAACGTGCAGTGCTATGAAGCATAAATTCCTGGTTCTTGTGAGATGGATTCAATGGCTGGTTAAGTGCAGATGCTTTCTCTTAGCAGATATCAAAGTTATCAAGCACTGGTTTTTATTAAAAAGGATGAACACTAGAGGGCACTGTGTACAGTCCCCAAAGGATGATCTCATTGTACCAGACTTCATGGTCATAGAGACATTCCCCTTAAAGAGCAGACTCCTCTTGGGCAGTGGTTCTCATGTTGCAGTTTTGGGTTTAAAGTGTGTTGTTTGAAAACATCTTCATGTACTGGCAAATTCTCATTTTCCTTCAAAAAAAACCCAGAAACCTCCTGGAGAAACATCAGAGTGAATGACTGCTGCTGCCTTATAGCTCCATAAGACTGGGTTTGAACCCTGGCCCACTCACTAGGGTACCATATGTAAAACTCACATGTTCTCCCCATGTCTATGGAGGTTTTTCTTCCAGGTACCTCATGTTTCCTTCCTGGTCACACAAACATGCAGCTAAGTTAAGTTGGTGACTTTAATTTGGCGCTGAGTAAGTGATTGTGGGCATGTCTGTAATTGTACCCTGTGATGGACCTCAGAATTGTTCTTGCTTTTTGTTTCATATTGGACCCCAGGGACCTCCATAAGTAGGTCAAGTTGGTTCACAAATGAATGACTGGATTTGCATCCCACAAAAAATTAAATGGGAATGCGGATATAAAAGAAGCAAAATCGAAATACTATAGAGAAGGAAAAATAGAGGAAACCCTGAATATGATGACTGTTGTTCGCCAGATGAAAGAAAGAGGGTGGACATTAGATCCATTGATTATGTGCTGCATTACGACAGATTATAAGAGCACTCAATAAGAAAGAGACAGGATGTCTCCGAAGTACAGTGGTGTGAAAAACTATTTGCCCCCTTCCTGATTTCTTATTCTTTTGCATGTTTGTCACACAAAGTGTTTCTGATCATCAAACACATTTAACCATTAGTCAAATATAACACAAGTAAACACAAAATGCAGTTTTTAAATGATGGTTTTATTATTTAGGAGAAAAAAATCCAAACCTACATGGCCCTGTGTGAAAAGTAATTGCCCCTGAACCTAATAACTGGTTGGGCCACCCTTAGCAGCAATAACTGCAATCAAGCGCTTATGATAACTTGCAATGAGTCTTTTACAGCGCTCTGGAGGAATTTTGGCCCACTCATCTTTGCAGAATTGTTGTAATTCAGCTTTATTTGAGGGTTTTCTAGCATGAACCGCCTTTTTAAGGTCATGCCATAGCATCTCAATTGGATTCAGGTCAGGACTTTGACTAGGCCACTCCAAAGTCTTCATTTTGTTTTTCTTCAGCCATTCAGAGGTGGATTTGCTGGTGTGTTTTGGGTCATTGTCCTGTTGCAGCACCCAAGATCGCTTCAGCTTGAGTTGACGAACAGATGGCCGGACATTCTCCTTCAGGATTTTTTGGTAGACAGTAGAATTCATGGTTCCATCTATCACAGCAAGCCTTCCAGGTCCTGAAGCAGCAAAACAACCCCAGACCATCACACTACCACCACCATATTTTACTGTTGGTATGATGTTCTTTTTCTGAAATGCTGTGTTCCTTTTACGCCAGATGTAACGGGACATTTGCCTTCCAAAAAGTTCAACTTTTGTCTCATCAGTCCACTTTTCCCAAAAGTCTTGGCAATCATTGAGATGTTTCTTAGCAAAATTGAGACGAGCCCTAATGTTCTTTTTGCTTAACAGTGGTTTGCGTCTTGGAAATCTGCCATGCAGGCCGTTTTTGCCCAGTCTCTTTCTTATGGTGGAGTCGTGAACACTGACCTTAATTGAGGTAAGTGAGGCCTGCAGTTCTTTAAACGTTGTCCTGGGGTCTTTTGTGACCTCTCGGATGAGTCGCTCTGCGCTCTTGGGGTAATTTTGGTCGGCCGGCCACTCCTGGGAAGGTTCACCACTGTTCCATGTTTTTGCCATTTGTGGATAATGGCTCTCACTGTGGTTCGCTGGAGTCCCAAAGCTTTAGAAATGGCTTTATAACCTTTACCAGACTGATAGATCTCAATTACTTCTGTTCTCATTTGTTCCTGAATTTCTTTGGATCTTGGCATGATGTCTAGCTTTTGAGGTGCTTTTGGTCTACTTCTCTGTGTCAGGCAGCTCCTATTTAAGTGATTTCTTGATTGAAACAGGTGTGGCAGTAATCAGGCCTGGGGGTGGCTACGGAAATTGAACTCAGGTGTGATACACCACAGTTAGGTTATTTTTGAACAAGGGGGCAATTACTTTTTCACACAGGGCCATGTAGGTTTGGATTTTTTCTCCCTAAATAATAAAAACCATCATTTAAAAACTGCATTTTGTGTTTACTTGTGTTATATTTGACTAATGGTTAAATGTGTTTGATGATCAGAAACATTTTGTGTGACAAACATGCAAAAGAATAAGAAATCAGGAAGGGGGCAAATAGTTTTTCACACCACTGTACATGCACACAAAGTTCCAAATTATTCATGCACCATTTTTCATTGTGATCAAGAAGCTGAATTCCTTGGAACTTTTTTTTTAAATAAACAAAGTCTTGTCTCATTAACTTGTCCCAATGTTTACACTATTTGCTTTTTAATGAGCACATTGAAAAACTGAACTAAGATTTTTTTTTAATTTGAGAGTAGTACTAAGTTGTTGCCTGAAGAAGGGCCTGAGTTGCCTCAAAAGCTTGCATATAGTAATCTTTTTAGTTATCCAATAAAATGTGTCATTTTGCTTGACTTCTCAATACTTTTAATTGGATAAAAAATAATGGAATAAAGTGCCATTTGGTGCCCTCTAGTGCTTAATAAGTAGAAATGCTGGAAAATAAAGAAGTATTAGTAAAGCAAGGAACTATGAAAGAGTGTGGAGAACCAACTGATGTGATTAGGCAAAATGAGCAGCAACATCTCAGGAGTTTAGAGTATTAAAACAACTGTGACGAAAACAGCACATCCAGCCACAACAAGCTCGACCATTCTGTTCACACAGATTGTCCAAAACAACGTCAAATTCAGATCTGAAGGCCCTAAAGTCCTTCTGTCCACCACATGACTTGCTTTATTCCATAGGTTTATGGGAAGATTGATGGCTTTTTCACCACCAAAGTCATTTCTGGTGTCCATCCGCCTGGACCTGCCTTTCCCTGCTGGAAGTCTACTTAACCAGAAACTCTGCCGTTTTCAGATCAGTGAGATCAAGATTCCCGTCTAAAAAGACGTCTGGGCTAACACAGTTAGTCATGTTTTGTTTTCTATTCATATTCATATTTATAATATTATAATTATAGTCAGGCAGTTTGGTGCCCTAAGCGAACACCCCCTCTGCCCCCCCATCAGGGTTCTAATAAACACTGATCAAAATCAGTGCAATAAAACAAACTATTGGAAATGTAATATCTAACAGAGACAAAATCAAATTTTACATTTATACAGCACCAAAATATCTCGTTATAGTGTAAAGAATTTTCACTTTAGTACCATCTCCAGTCATCAGTTCACCAGGTCACTAACAACTGCATAAACCTTTTCTCTCAGAGCTGCAGTCAGTTTATTACTTCCGGTTAACTTTCCCACCAACCACTCTCCACTACGCGAGTCATTTGCATTAGTAAGTTAGCACCCAAACATATATATCCATACAAAAAAACTCTTACTAACTCAAATCATTTCATCAACATGTTCAAAATATCATTGACAATATTTTACCGTTTTAAAGCCTGTAATGTGCCCTCCAATTATGGTGAATTTACTAACCTGTGATAAAGAATAGAGAGAGCACACGCATTGAGCTGGCGTGAGCTTCACACGGGAGGATTTATTCTTCCTGTTTGCTGTACTCTGCCCTATGCTGCTCGCGCAAGGAGCGCCCATCTAACGATTTCTGCGATTTCGCACAACCCAGGAAAAATTAATTGTGACATAATGAGTTTGGATTGACAATATTATGAATGAAATGGGCTTTATTTGGAGGCACCCCGCCCCTCTCCCCTTTCGACAGGTTGTGTGTGAGACTTCAGCACAGCAGCAGCAGTAAGCAGGCGCACCGAGGGCCCTCACGCTCACTTCCCTCATATATGGGTGTGATTGAATTTAGAAAACACATCGGTGCAAATTATATGTGTATATCATAATGTCTGGTGCTTTTGTGTTTGTTTGTTTGTTTTTATTTTGTTTTATTTTGCGAGCTGGTTATTAGATGCCACACCAGCCAGCCAGAAAATCCCCCGCCGCACTACCCCTCTCCTTTCCTCCCTGTGTGACAAGCAGCAAGCAGCAGGCACACCTCGCAAATATAGGGCACCCTTACTCCCCGCAAATGGGCAACCAAATTGGTGCCCATGCAATCCCAAAAATGCACTGGCATGATGTCGGGGCAGCATGGGCGCGTGCAAAAAAAAAAAAAAAAAAGCACATGTCTCCCATATCAAAATCCACCACTGATTATAGTAATGCGTACAAGTCATCATTTAGCACTCTTCAAACCTCTTTTTGTGTGTATGCAAGCTTTATGAATGAGGCCCCAGATCTGTCTGCACTATTTGTCCATCCATCCATTTTCCAACCCACCGAATCTGAACACAGGGTCACGGGGGTCTGCTGGAGCCAATCCCAGCCAACACAGGGCACAAGGTATGAACCAATCCTGGGCAGGGCGACAACCCATCGCAGGACACACACAAACACACCCACACCAATTTAGAATCACCAATCCACCAAACCTGCATGTCTTTGGACTGTGGGAGGAAACCAGAGCGCCCGGAGGAAACCCACGCAGACACGGGGAGAACATGCAAACTCCACGCAGGGAGGACCTGGGAAGCGAACCCGGGTCTCCTAACTGCAAGTCAGCAGTGCTACCACTGCGCCACAGTGCCGCCCTGCACCATTTCTCCATTAGTTAATTGTTGATCAATTGCCAGTGGACAAGCAAAGCAAGGAAAAGAAAAACTTCAACATCTTTGGTGAAAATAAAACTCTGGGAGGTCAACAGAAAAGTATAAGACACAGTAAGACATAGTAAGATTCCTGGAGACTTCGGCCAACTGGCTGTCCACACCATCTTGGTCTTTTTACAGTACAGTCTGTACTGGACAGTCTAATCTGATGGCAGAATCTTTCCATCTGTTGATTCCACGGCTGCCAGTATTTCAGGTGTCTTTTTCCATGGGAAGAAAAAAATGCTGATCAGTAGAGCAGTGGCACCAAGTGGCCCTATGGGAAGCTGAGAAGACAGCTGGGATTATCTACCCTTGGACATAGTTTGGTATCATCTGCAAGATGATCATATTCTTATCCAGATCACTTATGTATAATTAAAAAAGCAGCAACCACAGCACTGACCCTGTGAGACCCCACTTTTAACATCACCTAATTCAGAAAAAGTTCCTCTCACCATAACTCCTTTCTTCCTGTGTTTCGGTCAATGTTGTACCCAACTACAGACGACATGCCAAATTCCCACTTGTTTTAATTTGATTGCTGACCTTTCCTATGGTATTGTATCAAAAGCTTTCTGAAATCAAGATGAAATATATCATTTACACCTCTCTGTTCATATCCTTTTATTGCTTCCCGTTTGAGCCCATATTGAGTATTTGCTAACACTCCTGTTCTTGACATGTGCAGCTAGATATTTTCCTTAATAATTGCCTCCATTAATTTATCTGTGTTTTACGTTAAGCTGAATGACATGTAATTACTTGGATCAGCCTGATCACCCCTTTGAATACCTGTTGATTACAGTCAAATACTTATAACGTTCAGCCAAAGAGCCATTTAGCACAAGTGTGTCAAGAAACATTACAGGGGCTCCTTTATACCAACAGCAAAACACCAGCACAGTGCCTCACTGGGACTGGGACTGCCATCTCAGAGGTTTTCTGTCTTTTGAGTCATTCAATTGTGTGTTCAGACCAAATAATCTATCTATCTATCTATCTATCTATCTATCTATCTATCTATCTATCTATCTATCTATCTATCTATCTATCTATCTATCTATCTATCTATCTATAGTAATAGTAATAATAATACATTTTATTCAAATAACCCCATTTGCCATGCTCAAGTCACTTCATAACGTCTCAGAAAGAACAGCAGGATATCTGTAACACTGAATACAAATATTTTCTGTATAGAACACTAAAGATGATAAATAGAGGATATACAAACTATTAAACTAGAATTAAAGACAATAAACCAGAGTAAAATACTAAATTCAATAATACAAGAAAAGCCTGCACAAATAACATCATTTCTGATAAAGCACACACACAGATTACGCTGAGCATGCGGACAGAGAGGTAAACTGAAAGAAGCGATAAGTTAAATGCCATCCTGAACAGATACGTTTTTAGTTGTTTTTTAAAAGAATAAATGGAGTCAGCTGATCTCATTCATTTCAGGAGGTCATTCCAAAGTCTGGCTGCTACACAGCAGAAGGCCCTGTCACCCATATAGTGCAGGTTAGTGTGGGGCACAACAAGATTGCCAGAACCAGAGGACCTTAGTGGGTGAACAGGAGCCTAGTGATGGAGAAGGTCACTGATACAGTCTGTTGCAAGGCCATTTGTAGCTCTGTAGGTTATTAATAGAGTTTTATATTCATTCCTGTAGTACCAGGGTGTTGTACTGTGTTAGCCATTATGAATATAGTGAGAAGTCAAGCAAAATGACACCTTTAATTGGCTAACTAAAAAGATTACAATATGCAAGCTTTTAAGGCAACTCAGGCCCCTTCTTCAGGGAAGATGTACATCTTACATGTCTTGTTCCTTTTGTTACCATCTCTCCACTGAACTTCGTTTCTGCTTGACTACAAGACTGGCACAACTTCTTGTCAGGAATGCCTTCTGGAATTTAAAGGTTAGTCTTTCTGGGTGGAATCATCTGATGGACCGAGATACCTCTGCACCACTGACCCCCAGCCCCCCACCCAAATCCTTCTTCAGGGCTCATGTTGGCTCCAAGGTGACCTACATTCCATAATATGCAGCTGAGGGTCATTTGTTTGTACCTATCAATTAGAGGGATTTCTCACATTATTCCATTTCTCAGCCCCCGTCTAATTTCAAAAAACAACTACAGTAGAGTCTCGCTTATCCAACATAAACAGGCCGGCAGAATGTCGGATAAGCAAAAATGTCGGATAATGGGAGGTGTTAAGAAAAAGCCTATTAAACGTCAAACTATATTATAATTTTACACATTACGAACCTAATACAGCGGAACCTCGGTTCATGAACATCTCTGAACACGTACAAATCGGATTATGACCAAAAAGTTCGCCAAACTTTTGCATCTGTTCACAACCACACACTAGGTATACGAACGAGCCAGTTTCCCTTTCGGTTTGTGCATGCTGATGATTTCCGCATGTGTTCAGTCTCTCCCTGTGCATTCCCTGTGCAGCAAGAGAGAAAGAGCGTAAGAGAGAGACACAGACAGACACACACACACACACACACACACACACACACACACGCGAGAGAGAAAGACAGACGCATGCACGTGCGCAAGAGAGACACAGGCAGGCGCACGCACACACATACATACACACACACACGCATGAGCGAGACACAGGCAGGTGCATGCACACATGCACACGAGAGAGAGACAGCCGCACACACACATGCGCACACACACACGATCGAGAGAGACACAGGTGTGCACACACACACACACACACACACACACACGCCAGAGAGGGCTGGCCACATAATCTACTGTAATCATGTTTCACAACAAAACAGAAATATTTAACTGAAAAAATGAACTTAGCAACACAAAATAGATTACGCTTGCAACTTGCGGTTCTTGTTGCCGACTGATGAATTTTTTTTTTTGTTGTGGTGGGACCACGGATAATACAGAATGTTGGATAAGCAAAGATTGAATAAGCGAGACTCTACTGTACTACTAAAAAACACTACTTTTCCCTGATGGCAACACGAAGTAGATGATTTACAAGTCTCCGACTTAAAGTTTTAATCTAAACAATATATTTGATCTCTTTTTGCTGTTCTATTATTTTACTGAGTAATAATTTCCATTTGTTTGTGGAAATTAGATCTTTACTATAATTTTTTTGAGACTTTAGAATTTTCATACTTCCATTATCTCTAACCTGCTCTGCATGTGTATCACGCCAACATTTTTGAATTCTTTATGATGTTCTACTTTGTCATCTACTCTTTGTCTTTTATTTCCAGCCCGGGTGTGGTTAAATCTCTTGGCACAAAGTCGTTAAAGTGTCTCTTTGAAAAAGTCACGTCTCATCCCAGGCTAAAATGTCTCGCCTCGTCCCAGGATTTTTTTATTATAATATATATACTGCTTGCAGCGTTCCCAGGCTGGAGATGACAGAGTCGCAGTTACTGAGGAGCTTGCATCGTGTACCTCAGACAGACGAAGGAGCAGCTGCGGCCCCGTTCATAAGTCGTATGTCAGATGTCCGTAACTCAGGGGCTACCTGTATATACTGTACATGTATAATGTATATACATATAATCACACGCGTGTGTGATTTACCACCGAGATACGAGGTGGCACTGTTTTATAAAACTCTCTCATTTCCCTCTGCCTCTGTTGAAAGGAAGATTCACACCTTTCCCTCTCTGACGTCAATTCTTGGGTCAGACCACCTGGGCCTGCCTCTTCCTCCCAGAATTCCTCAAAGAGGGGGCTGATGCCATCTTAAGAACAGAACGTCTTGAGAAATCAGCTCTCGCCATTTTGTGTAGTACCACACGTTTTCTTTTTACACCTTTTGCATATTTAACATACAGTGTTTGCATTCAGATGCCCCAGACCCTTTATCTTGTGCCTTGTGTCTCCTTACTATATATATACTGTATGTACACTATTGGTCAAAAGTTTTAGAACACCTCAGTTTTTCAGTTTTTATAGAAATGCATGCAGTTTAATGTCTTAATGTTTCATGAAATTAGGGTATAGGACAAATAAACAATGGCAAATGAAAAAAGTTAAAGAATCATTATGTGTACAATATTGTATTCAAATTCTGTGTGATGAACTGAAGATTTCAAATTTGGATTCATCGGTCCATATGACCTTCTCCCAGTCTGCAGTAGTCCACATCCAATATTTCAAGTCCCTGTTTTGTCCTTTAAGAAATGGCTTTCTTACTGCTTCTCACCCTGTAAACCTGCAGCACAGTCTCCTCTTCACAGTAGAAACTGACACTTGCTTTTTTTGACCACTGTTAAGCTGTGCTTGAAGCTGTTGTGCTGTATGGTGCCTGTCACACAAGCTGGTGACCCTCAGAAACTTGCTGAAATCTGATCTTTTAGGCACATATGAAGTTCTGCCTCCATCATTGTAGTCATCAACCTACATATCCATCCATCCATTAATTGATGTATCCATTCACCAATACGGTCATCATTCATCCTTCTGCCAATTATTAAACTATTTCTCTGTTTGCTAATCTATATGTCCATAATAACATGTAACCAGTCTCCCATTGATCCATCTATTTTACATCTATCTCTTTATTTGTCCATAGATCACTTTCCCTCCCTCGTGTTATCAGTCATCCATCCGATCATCTTATCTGTCCATTCATCCATTATATACTTATGTGCAGCCTTGCCTATCTGAATTTGGTCAGGCACTAATCCCTGGGCAGGGCACGCTCACTCCCACTAGGACAAGCCTGAATATCCAATGAACACAAAGTTTATAACAGTAAACCTGTGAAATCACATGAAGAACAAATCGACTTCACACCCGAGACATTTCAGTTCAGTACTAACCTGCCATCCTGACTACTTCTTATCAAAGAATGTGTAACTCCTCTGTGAGTAATTTGCAGAGGTACACAAAATCAGTCTTCATCCACTCTTCCAGCATCAAATCCAACAGTTTGACCAAATGGTTTTGTTGACTCTCCTGACATTCCACTCGTTGCTCCAAATACTCTAAAAGATTTTCAGTTGGACTTAAATCTGGGGATTGGGCGGGCCACTTCAGATGTGAGAATCCTTCAGATCTTTGTGCCAATCACATACAGTTTCAGCCCTGTGCAAGTGACAATGGTCGTCTTGGAATATCAGGGTAGCCATTCTGTTTTTGCTCTATAAATGCACAAAAGCTGACAGCTCATTTCATGCTTTTACACAGACAGAGGGTTTGCTAGTAATCAAGAAAAGTTGTGACACCTGTAGGAACTGTTTGCTGTCACAATGTGTGACACATGGTGATTGTCCCTATCTGTGAACACCATCTTTCAACCAAAGTTCTAGTGATGATTAGCGGTTGACTGTGATGTACACCTAGTGCTGGAAGACCCATTGGACACTTTGGCACACTCGCAAAGTCAGCAATAACTCTCTTTTGTCAATCATTCTATCATTCGAACTGTCATGTCATGTGTCATTTTCACAGAGAGAACCAAACACACTACTACTGTATGTCACTTAACAAAACCTGTAGCACATGTCACAGCTGTTTGTAGAATGGTATTCATACTGAGGTGCCCTCTGTTGGTGTTTGAAGTTTCTATCTATCTATCTGTCTATTGTGGACTTGACCCGGTCACAGACAGGCGGACATGTTGTTCTTTAACCACCACACGTGTTTATTTACAATATTTACAATAATATATTGGTCACTCAGACCCAATTCAATGTGCACAAACCCCAACAGTCAGTCCTGGCCTCACAATGCCTTCTTCTCGAGCCGCCAGCACACCTATCTTGTGCCTTGTCCTTCTTCCACCCGACTCTAGTCCCGAATGAAGGGAGACGGCCCCTTTTATATTCTCCCGGATGAGCTCCAGGTGGTTCCCGGCATTCCCTCGTTGGCCACGCCCCAGCGTGGCGGGAGTGCCGGATGTTCGTCTGGCAGCTCTCCAGGTGTCCTCTTAAATCTTCCCCCCAGCACTTCCTGGTGTGGCGGAAGTGCTGAGGTCACAAGTCCCCAAGGCATTGGGGTGCCTCCTGGCGGTGACCACGGGCCCCTACTGGGTGGGGCTTCCATGCCCTGAACCAGTGGCCCCTAAAGCAACCAGGAAGGCTGCTTCCACGTGATCCCAGATGGGCGCACGCCCACTTCCGGTCCTCCAAGGCGTCCCGGCCGGGTCGTGGCCCCTGGCATCCTCGACACTATCTATCTATCTATCTATCTATCTATCTATCTATCTATCTATCTATCTATCTATCTATCTATCTATCTATCTATCGTAGTAGAAAACCTTTCCTCTATTTTCAAAGAAGTCATTCACGGAGACCAAATGAAAATGCAGAGCCATCAATCAAACAGTTCATCTGGTTTTATGCTTTTCTGTTACATTAATCTAATACATCATGTCATGTGACTCATAATATGCAGAGCTTCAACCAGTGAATGAGTGCCACCAGTATTTTCTGATTCCACTTGACTGTCCCTTTAATCTGAATATTGCCTTGTAAATAGGTGTGATCTGCGGACTGTTCTAGTTTTAGCATTCCTGACCTACCTTATTCTACCCTTAGCAACTATCTTCGTCGCTCCTCCAAGATGAGGCAAAAGCCTCATGTGCTTTGGCTTAAAACAACATATAGCTAACCTTTCAGTTACATTCAGTTCTTATCCATGTGTTTAATAATTCATTGTTATAACTTCATATAAGTTTTTTCTTATATTCAATTGTAAAAATATATCATATACTGATTAAAATATTGAGTAAAATTCTATACAATCTATCTATCTATCTATCTATCTATCTATCTATCTATCTATCTATCTATCTATCTATCTATCTATCTATCTATCTGTTGCATTTTATCAACACAAGTTTGTTATCAAAAAGCAGTAAGGCTGCCAGTTAATGAGATCTTCACAAAGAAGTATCCACGTGTTTAAGCCTGTGGTTAGTCATGCCAGAGGTTCCTAGTGACTCTGTCTCTGAAACTGAACTTAACCTGTAACATGAGACATTAGACCGGATCCAACACTGCATGGAACACCAGTCTACTGCAAAGCTCTCACTCCCACACCATGATGCACAATTTAACACAGGCAGACCTAGTTAGAGTTTATAAACTCTAAAAAATGGCAACCAGGATGGACACAGTACCCAGGTTCCTAGACATGTGTGGCAGAAGTATTTGTCATTATTCCACCCCTTAAACACATTGTAATTATAATGACATTCACAAGGTTTAGCTTCATAAGGTCATTTCACAAGTGCTTTTGGTTCCCCTGGTGTTCCTTTTCCAGTCACCACATTAGTTCACACTTGGTTTCATTTTTTTTTGTTTCATTATGAGCACCCACTGGCTGAATAAAGTCCAAATGTTCTTCAGTTTCCACCTCAGGAATCCATTTTGTAAAATTAAATTAGCAGCCATTGCCCAGCTGTACATGGAATTAACTTCAAAGAAGAAATAACCAAGTTCACTGCACACATTAGAAAGAGAGACATCAATTAAGATGGAAACAACAACCAAAATGTAGAAGAACAATTGGGTAGAAAGCAGTATCACTGTCCTCCGCTGCCTCTCCAGACATGACTGTGTGTCCCTCAAGCGATTCTTTATTTTGATGATATGTCTGCACAAGTAGACCATGATGGCTAGGCATGATAAGAGTGTGACCACTGAAGGGAAGAAAGCATAAAATAATCCATAAAAAACTTTCACAAACACAACTGACACACTGTTCTCGAAAGGGATGTCTGTCTCATTTGTTATGATGATGAAAACGCAAGAATCCACGAAAAAAACAAAGCTGGATGAGAAGGAGTGGATGAGGATGCCACTAGCCATGCCCCAGCGTAATAGCATGCAGATGTTACGCTTGAGCTTCAGGAAGAGGCTGTTCACAGACTGGAGGATCTTGATGCAGTAAAAAAGGCAGAGTATGGCCGTGAACCACAGGGTGCAGTACAGAGTGATGCAATTAAAAAAAATCAAGAGTCTGCTGGTTATTTCGTAATTAAGGCAGAAATTCTTCAGCAAGCACTGCAAAAATACACCGGGGATTGAGAGGCTATAGAGAAGGTTAGTGACAGCCACATATCTGTATGCCAGGGTCGCACTTTGTCCCAACTTCTTTTTTCCTTCTTCTCCCTGAGGAAGGAACAAGCACAAAACTATGAACATGTTACTCAAAAATCCACCAACAGATGACACCACGAGGAATGAGAAGAATGTACTGGGAAACATGGTGGGCAGATGTGTTCCTTATGCACCCCACTGTCCTCGAATCTGTTCAGTCTACTGCTCATTCTATTAACACCACACTTGTGGCTGGCATCAAAAAAGCTCTTGCTTTGCATGCCTTCATGCTAAATATAGCAGTTGCAAGCCTCTTGTTGGGCTTCATGACCAGATGGCTGGCTGCTCTTTGTTTAAATTCAAATTTTATTTCTAGCAATCTGCAAATTGCTTCTTTTTTCATGCATGGAAATCGTGGTCTAATTAAATCTGACATGTTGTGACAATAAGCAAGAACAGTTGTAATATGGGATGTGTTTTAATAAGCATATGCACCATAAACTCACTGAGTATGTGATAAAAATGTAATTGCATTAAGGTAGTTCTAGCTCAGCATGGTCAAGAATGGAAATGATCAGGTTAGTGTTTACAAAATGCAGGGCTGAGTGAGCTTAGGTTTAGAAGAGACATTGATCAGACATATAGGGAACAAGCTGGTTTGTATTAAGATGAATGACGGGATTTTGTAAAAATTATTGCTTGAGTGCACCTTCAGATCCTTCATATTCTGGCTCTTTTCATCTCCATTGTGTATTCATTTCATTCTCTCGAGTTTGACAATCAGCGACTTCAGTGTGAAAGTCTCATTCATGCAATCATCTTCTAAAGGTGTACATAACCAAGAAGGTGCCGAACCATCTCCACTTCCTTTGATGGCTCAAGATGGTAAGCCTTCCTCTCCCCATTCTAACAAAATTCTCCAGGGGCACAGTGAATAGTGGGCACAGTAGAAAAGATCATTGGGACCTATCTGCCCTGCATTAAAGACATCTTTATCAAGAGTATCATCTGCTAAACCATCAACATTGTGCAAGACTGTGCCCAACCTTCCCATTATCTTTTTAGAACATTAGAACACTATAGACGAGAAAAGACCATTCCTCCCAACAAAGCTCATCAGTCCTATCCACTTATTTCTTACAAAAAAACCATCAAGTCGAGTTTTGAAAATACCTAAAGTCCTACTGTCTATCACACTACTTGGTAACTTATTCCATTTTATTTTTATTTTTTCTCCAGCCGTCTGGAGTTTTTTTGTTTTTTCTGTCCCACCTGGCCATTGAACCTTACTCTTATTTGATGTTAATTAATGTTGATTTATTTTGTTTTATAATTGTGTCCTTCATTTTTCTATTCTTTAATATGTAAAGCACTTTGAGCTACTGTGTGTATGAAAATGTGCTATATAAATAAATGTTGTTGTTGTTGTTGTTGTTATCATTCTTTGTGTAAAGATCCCACTTGTGTTTTATCCCACTTCAGTCTTGAAGATGGTTTTATCACATCCAAAGCAGTTCTGCCAGGTTCTGCATCAGCTTCTACCCCATGGCTGTCCAGATCCTGAACTCTGCACTGCCCCCCTGCCCTTTCATCTGCTCTTAGTGGTTTATCTATTTTAATTTATATGTTCTATTCATATACTATTTATTTATTTATAGTCATATTAAAAAAATGTGGGAATCCTTCCTAATTCTTTAGATTTTTGTTTATCATTGGCTGAGCTTAAAAATTCGCATCTTCCTTTTAATATACAGTATGACATTCCTTATGGAAACAGTAGTATTTCAGCAGTGACATTAAGTTTATTGGATTAACAGAAAATATGCAATATGCATTATAACAAAATTAGACAGGTGCATAAATTTGGGCACCCCAACAGAGATATGACATCAATACTTAGTTGAGCCTCCTTTTGCAAATCTAACAGCCTCTAGATGCCTCCTGTAGCCTTTGATGAGAGTCTAGATTCTGGATGGAGGTATTTTTGACCATACTTCCAAACAAAATCTCTCCAGTTCAGTTAAATTTGATGGCTGCCGAGCACGGACTGCCTGCTTCAAATCACCCCGTAGATTTTCGATGATATTCAAGTCAGGGGTCTGTGACGGCCATTCCAGAACATTGTACTTCTCTCTCTGCATGAATGCCTTTGTAGATTTCTGTGTTTTGGGTCATTGTCTTGTTGGAATATCCAACCCCTGCGTAACTTCAACTATGTTACTGATGCTTGAACATTATCCTGAAGAATTTATTGATATTGGGTTGAATTCATCCGACCCTCAACTTTAACAAGGGCCCCAGTCCCTGAACTAGCCTCACAGCCCCACAGCATGATGGAACCTCCACAAATTTGACAGTAGGTAGCAGGCGTTTTTCTTGGATTGTGGTGTTCTTCTTCCGCCATGCAAAGAGCTTTTTGTTATATCCAAATAACTAAATTTTTGTGGTGTGAGTGCAGAAAGGGCTTCTTTCTCATCCCCCTGCCATACAGATGTTCTTTGTGCAAATTGCACTGAATTGTAGAATGGTGTACAGATACACCATCTGCAGCGAGATGTTCTTGCAGGTCTTTGGTGGTGATCTGTGGGTTGTCTGTAACCATTCTCACAATCCTGTGCATATGCCGCTCCTGTATTTTTCTTGGCTTGCCAGACCTGCTGCGTTCAACAGCAACTGTGCCTGTGGCCTTCCATTTCATGATTTCATTCCTTACAATTGAAACTGACAATTTAAACCTCTGAGGTAGCTTTTTGTAGCCTTCCCATAAACCATGAGACTGAACAATCTTTGTTTTCAGATCTTTTGAGAGTTGCTTTGAGGATACCATGCTGTCTGTCACTCTTCAGAGGAGAGTCAAAGTGAAGCACAACTTGCAATTGACCAGCTTAAATACCTTTTACCACTCATGATTGGACACCCCTGTCTTTGAAGTTCAAGGCTTAAGGAGCTAATCCAACCAATTTGGTGTTGCAAGTAATCCGTATTGAGCAGTGACAGGCATTCAAATCAGAAAAATGACAAGGGGACCCACATTTTTGCACAGCCAGTTTTTCACATTTGATTTAATTTCATACAACTAAATACTGCTTCACTAAAAATCTTTGTTTGGAAAACACCCCGGTGCTCAGATGTTCCTAGGAAATGAAAGACATACCACTGTTATCTTTTTTGTTCAAAGTAGAGTCAATTATTATACAGGCTGAGGTTCCCAAACTTTTTCATATCACTGTATTTATATTATAGTAAAGTTCTTTAGCTGTCTTGCACTTGTCTTGTGTCTATGTATATGTTGCACCACAGCCTTGCAAAATGTTATTTCTTGCCACTGTATGCTGAAATACGGTGTATGGATGGTCCGACGATAAAACCACTTGACTTGACTTGAGTTGCTGTTGAGACAGTTGAAGCTGTTGCAGTCCAGGGGATGTTTACAATGATTGCTGATGGAGTTATCCCCCAATTTGATTTAGATTTGCTGCTTGGAAATGGCGAGTTTTCACTTCCATATTCTCTAAGGGGCCAGACTGGAGGATTCTCCAGGAGATTCCAGGTGATTGGACCCCGTTTCTGCCTTGTCAACCTCAATCTGCAGCGTGCTGGATCACAAGCTTGACCGTGCATGTCATGTTTGCTTAGGTTTCAGTAAATCTTTAATTTTTTTTCTGCCTCTTTGGGGTCTTTCTCTTTTCATGTTTCTATTGTTTCCACTTTATGTTTGAAGTATTCTTTTGGAAGTTCCATGTAAATTATTAAAATATCTCAAAATTAAAGAAAAAAGAAAAGAAACAGACACTGCTGCCAGCACAGTACTGTTGTCTGCATCCATCTCACATTACAGATGAGACCGCGAATTATTGACTTTCAGGAGAACAGATGGTCATCCTCTCTTACCACAGCACATCTTAGCAGTAGGACAATGATGGAAATAATGGTTGAATAAACAATTGCAAGCTCATCTATAAAGAAAAACACTATAGTGTCATCACCTGAAGGTGGTCAGGTGTTTTTTCCATACTGTTAGCTCAACATATTCTTTTACATTTCCTTACACTTCTTGGCTTATTGATCCAATGTCATCACACCATAATGTATTTGTCATAAATGCTGTGCGCATCACAAACCATACAAGGGCTAATTTCAAGGGAATCAATATTGAAGAAACACTACAGACTCACAGTTTGCAGTCTTTCTCAATAGTCTGCGAGGACTTCAGCCTGAAGAAAAACTTATGAGCCTGCTTCAGACCTGAATGAAATTTCACAATTTCAGCCCCCAGGACTTAAAACCTTCAAGAAATGCGAAGATGTCACCTATATTATATTATGAATGAAATGTGCTTTATTTGGAAGCACCCCGCCCACCCCTTCCTTTCGACAGGTTGTGTGTGAGACTTCAACACAACAGCAGCAGCAAGCAGGCGAACTGAGGGCCCTCGCGCTCACTTCCCTCATATATGGCTGTGATAGAATTTAGAAAACACATCGATGCAAATTATAAGTCTCTATTATAATGTCTGGTGCTTTTCTGTTTGTTTGTTTGTTTTTATTTTGTTTTATTTTTCGAGCTGGTTATTAGATGCCGTGCCAGCAAGCCAGAAAATCCCCCGCCGCACTACCCCTCTCCTCTCCTCCCTGTGCGACGAGCAGCAAGCAGCAGGCACACCTCGCAAATGGAGGGCACCCTTACTCCCCGCAAATGGGCAATAGAAAACCGATTGGTGCCTATGCAATCCCAAAAATGCACTGGCATGATGTCGGGGCAGCATGGGTGCGTGAAAAAATAAAAAAAAAAACATTTTTTTTGCAAGATGTCCAAGATGCGCCCCCACCCCGATGTCACCCTGGGCAACGGCCCATGTCGCCCATATCAAAAACCGCCACTGATTATAGTAATGCGTACAAGTCATCATTTAGCACTCTTCAAACCTCTTTTTTTGTGCATGCGAGATTTATGAATGAGGCCCCAGGTCTGTCTGCACCATCTGTCCATTAGCTAAATGTTGAACTATTGCCAGTGGACAAGCAATGCAAAGAAAAGAAAAAATTTCAATATCTCTGGTGAAAATAAAACTCTGGGAGGTCAACAGATAAGTATAAGACACAGTCAGACACAGTAAGATTCCTGAAGACTTCGGCCAACTGGCTGTCCACACCATCTTGGTCATTGTACAGTACAGTCTGTACTGGACAGTCTAATCTGATGGCAGAATATTTCCATCTGTTGATTCCACGGCTGCCAGTATTTCAGGTGTCTTTTTCCATGGGAAGAAAAAAATGCTGATCAGTAGAGCAGTGGCACCAAGTGGCCCTATGGGAAGCTGAGAAGACAGCTGGGATTATCTGCCCTTGGACATAGTTTGGTATCATCTGCAAGATGATCATATTCTCATCCAGATCACTTATGTATAATTAAAAAAGCAGCAACCACAGCACTGACCCTGTAAGACCCCACTTTTAACATCACCTAATTCAGTAAAAGTTCCCCTCACCATAACCCTTTTCTTCCTGTGTTTCAGTCAATGTTGTACCCAACTACAGACGACATGCCAAATTCCCACTTGTTTTAATTTGATTGCTGACCTTTCCTATGGTATTGTATCAAAAGCTTTCTGAAATCAAGATGAAATATATCATTTACACCTCTCTGTTCATATCCTTTTGTTGCTTCCCGTTTGAGCCCATGTTGAGTATTTGCTAACACTCCTGTTCTTGACATGTGCAGCTAGATATTTTCCTTAATAATTGCCTCCATTAATTTACAGTACATGTTACCTGTGTAAGCTGAATGACAGGTAATTACTTGGATCAGCCTGATCTCCCCTTTGAATAACTGTTGATTACAGTCAAATACTTATAACGTTCAGCCAAAGAGCCATTTAGCACAAGTGTGTCAAGAAACATTACAGGGGCTCCTTTATACCAACAGCAAAACACCAGCACAGTGCCTCACTGGGACTGGGACTGCCAACTCAGAGGTTTTCTGTCTTTTGAGTCATTCAATTGTGTGTTCAGACCAAATAATCTATCTATCTATCTATCTATCTATCTATCTATCTATCTATCTATCTATCTATCTATCTATCTATCTATCTATCTATCTATCTATCTATCTATCTATCTATCTATCTATAGTAATAGTAATAATAATACATTTTATTCAAATAACCCCATTTGCCATGCTCAAGGCACTTCATAACGTCTCAGAAAGAACAGCAGGATATCTGTAACACTGAATACAAATATTTTCTGTATAGAACACTAAAGAAGATAAATAGAGGATATACAAACCATTAAACTAGAATAAAAGACAATAAACCAGAGTAAAATACTAAATTCAATCATACAAGAAAAGCCTGAACAAATAAAATCATTTGTGATAAAGCACACACACAGATTACGCTGAGCATGCGGACAGAGAGGTAAACTAAAAGAAGCGTTAAGTTAAATGCCATCCTGAACAGATACGTTTTTAATTGTTTTTTAAAAGATTGAATGGAATCAGCTGATCTCGTTTCTGCTTGACTACAAGACTGGCACAACTTCTTGTCAGGAATGCCTTCTGGAATTTAAAGGTTAGTCTTTCTGGGTGGCATCATCTGATGGACCCAGATACCTCTGCACCACTGACCCCCAGCCCCCCCACCCAAATCCTTCTTCAGGGCTCATGTTGGCTCCAAGGTGACCTACATTCCATAATGTGCAGCTGAGGGTCATTTGTTTGTACCTATCAATTAGAGGGATTTCTCACGTTATTCCATTTTCTCAGCCCCCCCTTTAATTTCAAAAAACAACTACTACTAAAAAACACTACTTTTCCCTGATGGCAACACGAAGTAGATGATTTACAAGTCTCCAACTTGTTTTAATCTAAACAATATATTTGATCTCTTTTTGCTGTTCTATTATTTCACTGAGTAATAATTTCCATTTGTTTGTGGAAATGCGATCTTTACTATCATTTTTTTGAGACTTTTCATACTTCCATTATCTCTAACCTGCTCTGCATGTGTATTGCGACAACATTTTTGAATTCTTTATGATGTTCTACTTTGTCATCTACTCTTTGTCTTTTATTTCCGGCCAGTGTGGTTAAATCTCTTGGCACAAAGTCTCATCTCGAGGGAAGTGAAAGTGTCTCTTTGAAAAAGTCACGTCTCATCCCAGGCTAAAAAGTTTCGTTTTGTCCCAGGATTTTTTTACTATAATATATATATACTGCTTGCAACGTTCCCAGGCTGGAGATGATGTTATGGCAGTTACTGAGGAGCCTGCATCGTGTACCCCAGACAGACAAAGGAGCAGCTGCGGCCCCGTTCGTAAGTCGTATGTCAGATGTCCGTAACTCAGGGGCTACCTGTATATACTGTACATGTATAATGTATATACATATAATCACATGCGTGTGTGATTTACCACCGAGATACGAGGTGGCACTGTTTTATAAAACTCTCTCATTTCCCTCTGCCTCTGTTGAAAGGAAGATTCACACCTTTCCCTCTCTGACGTCACTTCTGGGGTCAGACCACCTGGGCCTGCCTCTTCCTCCCAGAATTCCTCAAAGAGGGGGCTGATGCCATCTTAAGAACAGAACGTCTTGAGAAATCAGCTCTCGCCATTTTGTGTAGTACCACACGTTTTCTTTTTACACCTTTTGCATATTTAACATACAGTGTTTGCATTCAGATGCCCCAGACCCTTTATCTTGTGCCTTGTGTCTCCTTACTATATATATACTGTATGTACACTATTGGTCAAAAGTTTTAGAACACCTCAGTTTTTCAGTTTTTATAGAAATGCATGCAGTTTAATGTCTTAATGTTTCATGAAATTAGGGTATAGGACAAATAAACAATGGCAAATGAAAAAAGTTAAGGAATCATTATTGTATTCAAATTTTTAATTCATCAAAGTAGCCTGCACCTTTTCTTATATAACAGCCAAACTGTGATAACCCTTTTCATTCAGAATGCCAGTCACTCTGTGCAAGTCACTAACTCAGCCTCTGTCAAAAGCAGCCCAAACCATCACACTTCCTCCTACATTTTTGACAGTAGGTGTCACACACCGAGGAACCATCCTTTCACAACATTCTGTGTGATGAACTGAAGATTTCAAATTTGGATTCATCGGTCCATATGACCTTCTCCCAGTCTGTAGTAGTCCACATCCAATATTTCAAGTCCCTGTTTTGTCCTTTAAGAAATGGCTTTCTTACTGCTTCTCACCCTGTAAACCTGCAGCACAGTCTCCTCTTCACAGTAGAAACTGACACTTGCTTTTTTTGACCACTGTTAAGCTGTGCTTGAAGCTGTTGTGCTGTATGGCGCCTGTCACACAAGCTGGTGACCCTCAGAAACTTGCTGAAATCTGATCTTTTAGGCACATATGAAGTTCTGCCTCCATCATTGTAGCCATCAACCTACATATCCATCCATCCATTAATTGATGTATCCATTCACCAATATGGTCATCATTCATCCTTCTGCCAATTATTAAATTATTTCTCTGTTCCAATCTATATGTCCATAATAACATGTAACCAGTCTCCCATTGATCCATCTATTTTACATCTATCTCCTTATTTGTCCAAAGATCACTTTCCCTCCCTCGTGTTATCAGTCATCCACCCGTTCATTCTATCTGTCCATCCATCCATTATATACTCATGTGCAGCCTTGCCTATCTGCATTTGGTCAGGCACTAATCCCTGGGCAGGGCACGCTCACTCCCACTAGGACAAGCCTGAATATCCAATGAACACAAAGTTTATAACAGTAAACCTGTGAAATCACATGAAAAACAAATCGACTTCACACTCGAGACATTTCAGTTCAGTACTAACCTGCCATCCTGACTACTTCTTATCAAAGAATGTGTAACTCCTCTGTGAGTAATTTGCAGAGGTACACAAAATCAGTCTTCATCCACTCTTCCAGCATCAAATCCAACAGTTTGACCAAATGGTTTCGTTGACTCTCCTGACATTTCACTCGTTGCTCCAAATATTCTAAAAGATTTTCAGTTGGACTTACATCTGGGGATTGGGCGGGCCACTTCAGATGTGAGAATCCTTCAGAATGTTCTTTGTGCCAATCACATACATTTCCAGCCCTGTGCAAGTGACAATGGTCGTCTTGGAATATCAGGGTAGCCATTCTGTTTTTGCTCTATAAATGCACAAAAGCTGACAGCTCATTTCATGCTTTTACACAGACAGAGGGTTTGCTAGTAATCAAGAAAGGTTGTGACACCTGCAGGAACTGTTTGCTGTCACAATGTGTGACACAATGTGATTGTCCCTATCTGTGAACACCATCTTTCAACCAAAGTTCTGGTGATGATTAGCGGTTGACTGTGATGTACACCTAGTGCTGGAAGACCCATTGGACACTTTGGCACACTCGCAAAGTCAGCAATAACCATCTTTTGCCAATCATTTGATCATTCGAACTGTCATGTCATGTGTCATTTTCACAGAGAGAACCGAACACACTACTACTGTATGTCACTTAACAAAACCTGTAGCACATGTCACAGCTGTTTGTAGAATGGTATTCATACTGAGGTGTCCTCTGTTGGTGTTTGAAGTTTCTATCTATCTATCTATCTATCTATCTATCTATCTATCTATCTATCTATCTATCTATCTATCTATCTATTGTAGTAGAAAACCTTTCATCTATTATCAAAGAAGTCATTCACGGAGACCAGATGAAAATGCAGAGCCATCAATCAAAGAGTTCATCTGGTTTTATGCTTTTCTGTTACATTAATCTAATACATCATGTCATCTGACTCATAATATGTAGAGCTTCATCCAATGAATGAGTGCCACCAGTATTTTCTGATTCCACTTGACTGTTCTAGTTTTAGCGTTCCTTCATAGGAGGGGTGTTTGGGCTTTCCCATTAGTTTATCCCTGCTTTCTAGAGGGGTGCTTGTCACTGACCTACCTTATTCTACCCTTAGCAACTATCTTCGTGGCTCCTCCAAGATGAGGCAAAAGCCTCATGTGCTTTGGCTTAAAACAACATATAGCTAACCTTTCAGTTACATTCAGTTCTTATCCATATGTTTAATAATTCATTGTTATAACTTCATATAAGTTTTTTCTTATAGTCAATTGTAAAAATATATCATATACTGATTAAAATATTGATTAAAATTCTATACAATCTATCTATCTATCTATCTATCTATCTATCTATCTATCTATCTATCTATCTATCTATCTATCTATCTATAGTAATAGTAATAATAATACATTTTATTCAAATAACCCCATTTGCCATGCTCAAGGCACTTCATAACGTCTCAGAAAGAACAGCAGGATATCTGTAACACTGAATACAAATATTTTCAATATAGAACACTAAAGATGATAAATAGAGGATATACAAACTATTAAACTAGAATTAAAGACAATAAACCAGAGTAAAATACTAAATTCAATAATTCAAGAAAAGCCTGAACAAATAACATCATTTCTGATAAAACACACACACAAATTACGCTGAGCATGCGGACAGAGAGGTAAACTGAAAGAAGCGTTAAGTTAAATGCCATCCTGAACAGATACGTTTTTAGTTGTTTTTTAAAAGAATGAATGGAGTCAGCTGATCTCATTCATTTCAGGAGGTCATTCCAAAGTCTGGCTGCTACACAGCAGAAGGCCCTGTCACCCATATAGTGCAGGTTAGTGTGGGGCACAACAAGATTGCCAGAACCAGAGGACCTTAGTGGGTGAACAGGAGCCTAGTGATGGAGAAGGTCACTGATACAGTCTGTTGCAAGGCCATTTATAGCTCTGTAGGTTATTAATAGAGTTTTATATTCATTCCTGTAGTACCAGGGTGTTGTACTGTGTTAGCCATTATGAATATAGTGAGAAGTCAAGCAAAATGACACCTTTTATTGGCTAACTAAAAAGATTACAATATGCAAGCTTTCGAGGTAACTCAGGCCCCTTCTTCAGGCAAGATGTACATCTTACATGTCTTGTTCCTTTTGTTCCCATCTCTCCACTGAACTTCATTTCTGCTTGACTACAAGACTGGCACAACTTCTTGTCAGGAATGCCTTCTGGAATTTAAAGGTTAGTCTTTCTGGGTGGAATCATGTGATGGACCCAGATACCTCTGCACCACTGACCCCCAGCCCCCCACCCAAATCCTTCTTCAGGGCTCATGTTGGCTCCAAGGTGACCTACATTCCATAATATGCAACTGAGGGTCATTTGTTTGTACCTATCAATTAGAGGGATTTCTCACATTATTCCATTACTCAGCCCCCCTCTAGTTTCAAAAAACAACTACAGTAGAGTCTCGCTTATCCAACATAAACAGGCCGGCAGAATGTCGAATAAGCAAAAATGTCGGATAATGGGAGGTGTTAAGAAAAAGCCTATTAAACGTCAAACTATATTATAATTTTACACATTATGAACCTAATACAGCGGAACCTCGGTTCATGAACGTCTATCTGTTGCATTTTATCAACACAAGTTTGTTATCAAAAAGCAGTAAGGCCGCCAGTTAATGAGATCTTCACAAAGAAGTATCCACGTGTTTAAGCCTGTGGTTAGTCATGCCAGAGGTTCCTAGTGACTCTGTCTCTGAAACTGAGCTTAACCTGTAACATGATACATTAGACAGGATCCAACACTGCATGGAACACCAGTCCACTGCAAAGCTCTCACTCCCACATCATGATGCACAATTTAACACAGGCAGACCTAGAGTTTATAAACTCTAAAAAATGGCAACCAGGATGGACACGGTACCCAAGTTCCTGGAGATGTGTGGCAGAAGTATTTGTCATTATTCCACCCCTTAAACACATTAGAATTATAATGACATTCACAAGGTTTAGCTTCACAAGGTCATTTCACAAGTGTTTTTTGTTCCCCTGGTGTCCCTTTTCCAGTCATCACATTAGTTCACACTTGGTCTCAATTTTTTTGTTTCATTATGAGCACCCACTGGCTGAATAAAGTCCAAATGTTCTTCAATTTCCACCTCAGGAATCCATTTTGTAAAATTAAATTAGCAGCCATTGCCCAGCTGTACATGGAATTAACTTCAAAGAAGAAATAACCGAGTTCACTGCACACATTAGAAAGAGAGGCATCAATTAAGATGGAAACAACAACCAAAATGTAGAAGAACAATTGGGTAGAAAGCAGTATCACTGTCCTCCGCTGCCTCTCCAGACATGACTGTGTGTCCCTCAAGCGATTCTTTATTTTGATGATATGTCTGCACAAGTAGGCCATGATGGCTAGACATGATAAGAGTGTGACCACTGAAGGGAAAAAAACATAAAATAATACATAAAAAACTTTCATAAACACAACTGGCACACTGTGCTCGAAAGGGATGTCTGTCTCATTTTTTATGATGATGAAAGCGCAAGAATCCACGAAAAAAACAAAGCTGGATGAGAAGGAGTTGATGAGGATACCACTAGCCATGCCCCAGCGTAATAGCATGCAGATGTTACGCTTGAGCTTCAGGAAGAGGCTGTTCACAGACTGGAGGATCTTGATGCAGTAAAAAAGGCAGAGTATGGCCGTGAACCACAGGGTGCAGTACAGAGTGATGCAATTAAAAAAAATCAAGAGTCTGCTGGTTATTTCGTAATTAGGGCAGAAATTCTTCAGCAAGCACTGCAAAAATACACCAGGGATTGAGAGGCTATAGAGAAGGTTAGTGACAGCCACATATCTGTATGCCAGGGTCGCACTTTGTCCCAACTTCTTTTTTCCTTCTTCTCCCTGAGGAAGGAACAAGCACAAAACTATGAACATGTTACTCAAAAATCCACCAACAGATGACACCACGAGGAATGAGAAGAATGTACTGGGAAACATGGTGGGCAGATGTGTTCCTTATGCACCCCACTGTCCTTGAATCTGTTCAGTCTACTGCTCATTCTATTAACACCACACTTGTGGCTGGCATCAAAAAAGCTCTTGCTTTGCATGCCTTCATGCTAAATATAGCAGTTGCAAGCCTCTTGTTGGGCTTCATGACCAGATGGCTGGCTGCTCTTTGTTTAAATTCAAATTTTATTTCTAGCAATCTGCAAATTGCTTCTTTTTTCATGCATGGAACTTGTGGTCTAATTAAATCTGACATGTTGCAATAAGCAAGAAAAGTTGTAATATGGGATGTGTTTTAATAAGCATATGCACCATAAACTCACTGAGTATGTGATGAAAATGTAATTGCATTGAGGCAGTTCTAGCTCAGCATGGCCAAGAATGGAAATGATCAGGTTAGTGTTTACAAAATGCAGGGCTGAGTGACCTTAGGATTAGAAGAGACATTGATCAGACATATAGGGAACAAGCTGGTTTGTATTAAGATGAATGACGGGCTTTTGTAAAAATTATTGCTTGAGTGCACCTCCAGATCCTTCATATTCTGGCTCTTTTCATCTCCATTGTGTATTCATTTCATATTCTCAAGTTTGACAATCAGCGACTTCAGCGTGAAAGCCTCATTCATGCAATCTTCTTCTAATGGTGTACATAACCAAGAAGGTGCCGAAGCATCCCCACTTCCTTTGATGGCTCAAGATGGTAAGCCTTCCTCTCCCCATTCTAACAAAATTCTCCAGGGGCACAGTGAATAGTGGGCACAGTAGAAAAGATCATTGGGACCTATCTGCCCTGCATTAAAGACATCTTTATCAAGAGTATCATCTGCTAAACCATCAACATTGTGCAAGACTGTGCCCAACCTTCCCATTATCTTTTTAGAACATTAGAACACTCTAGCCGAGAACAGACCATTCAGCCCAACAAAGCTCGTCAGTCCTATCCACTTATTTCTTACAAAAAACCATCAAGTCGAGTTTTGAAAATACCTAAAGTCCTACTGTCTACCACACTACTTGGTAACTTATTCCAAGTGTCTATCATTCTTTGTGTAAAGATCCCACTTGTGTTTTATCCCACTTCAGTCTTGAAGAAAGTTTTGTCACATCCAAACCAGTTCTGCCAGGTTTTGCATCAACTTCTACCCCTTGGCTGTCCAGTCCCTGAACTCTGCACTGCCCCCCCCTGCCCTTAGATTTGCTTTTAGTGGTTTATCTATTTTAATTTATTATGTTCTATTCATATACTATTTATTTATTTACAGTCATATGAAAAAGTTTGGGAACCCTTCTTAATCCTATAGATTTTCGATGATATTCA
Organism: Polypterus senegalus; assembly: GCF_016835505.1. Lineage (NCBI taxonomy): Eukaryota > Metazoa > Chordata > Cladistia > Polypteriformes > Polypteridae > Polypterus > Polypterus senegalus. The sequence goes on from NC_053156.1 coordinate 28,741,505, forward strand.
AGTCAGGAGACTGTGACAGCCATTCCAGAACATCGTACTTCTCCCTCTGCATGAATACCTTTGTAGATTTTGAACTGTGTTTTGGGTCATTGTCTTGTTGGACTCTCTAATTTCTGCATAACTTCAACTTTGTGACTGATTCTTGAACATTATCCTTAAGAATTTGTTGATCTTGGGTTGAATTCATCTGATCCTCGACTTTAACAAGGGCCCCAGTCCCTGTACTAGCCACACAGCCCCACAGAATGATGGAAGCTCCACCAAATTTGACAGTAGGTAGCAGGTGTTTTTCTTGGAATGCGGTGTTCTTCTTCCACCATGAAAAGCACTTTTTGCTATGACCTGTGACAGATAGGGGGGCTCTCGCTCCCTTGAACCCTCAGACACCACGTCAGACAGCAGTTAAATGTCCAATAATAATATTTATTATTATAAATAAGTGCACAAAGCACGCTACTCTCCACAATTCTCATAAATAATAAACAAATCAATTCTCCAATAATCAAATCACAATCCTCCACTCCCAGACACTTAGCCACCCTGCCTCCGAACTTAGCTCGTTGTCTGGGAGTTCCCAGAGTCCTTTGATATTTTCACCCGGAAATGCCTCCGACCCCAAGTCCATGTGATTCCTAGCACTTCCGGGTCAGATCAAAACTCCTCTTTTCTTTAGCCCGGAAGTATATCATTTCTTCCGTTTCCGTGATTGTGAATTACTTCTGGACTATAAGGAAAGTATAAGTCCCTGGGCCTCCCTGCAGCGTCCTCCGGTGGCCCCCATGGTATCCAGCAAGTCTGTGATGAGAGACTTCAAGTTCCATGATGCCCTGCTGGAATTTGGGGCCCTTCCATGCTGCAGGGATGGCTCCATCTGGTGGTTTGGGGGTGTTGGCCAGGATACACGGCCAGAAATCCCTCACAGACCAAATAACTAAATTTTTGTCTCATCAGTCCGAAGCACTTTGTTCCAAAATGAATCTGGCTTGTCTAAATGAGCATTTGCATACAACAAGTGACTCTGTTTGTGCCGTGAGTACAGAAAGGGCTTCTTTCTCATCCCCCTGCCATACAGATGTTCTTTGTGCAAATTGCACTGAATTGTAGAACGATGTAAAGATACACCATGTGCAGCGAGATGTTCTTGCAGGTCTTTGGAGGTGATCTGTGGGTTGTCTGTAACCATTCTCACAATCCTGCGCATTTGTCGCTCCTGTATTTCTCTTGGCCTGCCAGACCTGCTGGGTTTAACAGCAACTGTGCCTGTGGCCTTCCATTTCCTGATTCCATTCCTTGAAGTTGAAACTGCAGTTTAAACCTCTGAGCTTTTTGTAGCCTTCCCCTAAACCATGAGGCTCAACAATCTTTGTTTGCAGATCTTTTGAGAGTTGCTTTGAGGGTCCCATGTTGTCACTCTTCAGAGGAGAGTCAAAGTGAAGCACAACTTGCAATTGACCACCTTAAATACCTTTTACCACTCATGATTGGACACCCCTGTCTATGAAGTTCAAGGCTTAAGGAGCTAATCCAACCAATTTGGTGTTGCAAGTAATCCGTATTGAGCAGTGACAGGCATTCAAATCAGCAAAATGACAAGGGGACCCACATTTTTGCACAGCCAGTTTTTCACATTTGATTTAGTTTCATACAACTAAATACTGCTTCACTAAAAATCTTTGTTCGGAAAACACCGCAGTACTCAGATGTTCCTAGAAAATGAAAGACATACCACTGTTATCTTTTTTGTTGAAAGGAGAGTCAATTATTATGCAGGCTGAGAGGGGTTCCCAAACTTTTTCATATGACTGTATTTATATTATAGTAAAGTTCTTTAGCTGTCTTGCACTTGTGTTGTGTTTATTTATATGTTGCACCACAGCTTTGCAAAATGTTATTTCTTGCCACTGTATGCTGAAATACAGTGTATGGATGGTCTGACGATCAAACCACTTGACCTGACTTGACCAGACTTGACTTGACTTCAGTTGCTGTTGAGACAGTTGAAGCTGTTGCAGTCCAGGGGATGTTTACAATGATTGCTGATGGAGTTATCCCCCCATTTGATTTAGATTTGCTGCTTGGAAATGGCGAGTTTTCACTTCCATATTCTCTAGGGGGCCAGACTGGAGGATTCTCCAGGAGATCCCAGGTGATTGGACCCTGTTTCTGCCTTGTCAACCTCAATCTGCAGCGGGCTGGATCACGAGCTTGACCGTGCATTTCATGTTTGCTTAGATTTCAGTAAATCTTTAATTATTTTTTAATTATTACTCTTTGGGGTCTTTCTCTTTTGATGTTTCTTTTGTTTCCACTTTATGTTTTAAGTATTCCTTTGGAAGTTCCATGTAAATTATTAAAATATCTCAAAATTAAAGAAAACATAAAAGAAACAAACACTGCTGCCAAGCACAGCACTGTCGTCGGCATCCATCACACATTACAGATGAGACCAGCTCTCTCAAATTATTGACTTTCAGGAGAGCAGATGGTCATCCTCTCTTACCACAGCACATCTTAGCAGTAGGACAATGATGGAAATAATGGTTGAATAAACAATTGCAAGCTCATCTATAAAGAAAAACACTATAGTGTCATCACCTGAAGGTGGTCAGGTGTTTTTTCCATACTGTTAGCTCAACATATTCTTTTACATTTCCTTACACTTCTTGGCTTATTGATCCAATGTCATCACACCATAATGTGTTTGTCATGAGTGCAGTGCATATCACAAACCATACAAGGACTAATTTCAAGGGGATCAATATTGAGGAAACACTACAGACTCACAGTTTGCAGTCTTTCTCAATGGACCGAGAGGACTTCAACCTGAAGGAAAACCAATAAGCCTGTTTCAGACCTGAATGAAATTCCACAATTTCAGCCTCCAGGACTTAAAACCTTCAAGAAATGCGAAGATGTCACCTAGTCGGACATATGAGTTACTGAGATGCATTAGTGTGGTCGAAGCACAAGCTTATCTTCCTTCCTGTTTTGTTGATTGCCAGCTCTGTCGACTTTCTGAACTCTGTACATGCAACAATTGAACTGTAACTGCTGTTACTGCTACTTTTTGGCAATGCTTCATCTTGGATCCCCAGCCATTTTAGATTTCTTGCCTCTTTTTTGTTTTATAATTTGATTAAACCTCTTTAGGTGATGTGCTGACCTTGAATTAGAAGAAGTGAGGATTGAGTCATGCTAATGCTGTATGAGAGCTAATTAAAGTATAAATTTTGCTTCTGAAATCTTTGTTTTTTGGTTGTCATTAAGATTTTTTTTTCCCTTTAGGAGGGTGAATTTGTTATTTTTTGCTTGCACAGGAGCAAAAGTAGCTGAGTGTTTGAAGAAGCTTTTGGAAAGTTACTTGTTACTTGCTGTATCCAGCAAAGAGCATTAGCTCCCTGGGAATGACTTCTTTTGTAATTGTGGCGTGTTACATAACCCAAATCTATATAGATATAATATACAAAGGCAATACCCCACCCTTAGTGATATGGCGGTAAGAAATCACATTGGAGAAATAACAGACGAAGCAAGCCAAAGGCAAGAACCCAGTTTGCTAGTGGGGGCCCGATATGTAGAGTCTGCCATTTTCGCCACTGCGTTGGAAGGATTTTCAGGATCTGATGACGTTATCTCCCATTTATCCATCAGCTTCAAAGGCAATGTTCCAAGGCTTTACACTCTTGCTTCATGTGCAGGCCCCCAATTAGGTGAATCATGCCATTCCAAACAAGGCAAAAGAAGGTACAGTTTCAAGCTGACTTTGAATTACAAAAATAGTATATAATGGTCCTCAGTCTAACTGCCCATTTTGCAGTTGTCCCTAACTGTCTTGTCTTATAATGCTTGCCTAGCAGTTCTTATATGGTGAACCCCTGTGCTAAATCAGGCTCTGTGTTAACTGTGCATGTGAGCAAAAAAACGCAGATTTATAAATATACTAGACATTAAGCCCGTTACAATAATGGGCGCTAGAACAGTAGTGCATAAACATTAGTAGGAACAGTCTATATTAAATGCCAAGAGACCATGACCTCATTCTGTTTCTTGTCTTAATTTATTTTTTTGTCAAAAATATTTTTGCAAGAAGCCTAAAGTACAATAATAATAAAAATAAAATAGAAACATATATGACAATACAGTAAGTATAATTAATATTGCCTTAGTGTAAAACTTTGTAACAATCTGTAAGACACAATATCTGAAGAAGATATTTAGGTACAATTTTCTATTTTTTTACCTAATGAAATTTTTCTATACAATTTCATTATAGACAACATTTCTTGGGTGGCTGGCTGGCGGGTTGGAGACCCGGGTTCGCTTACCGGGTCCTCCCTGCGTGGAGTTTGCATGTTGTCTCTGTGGGTTGGTTAGGTGGATTGGCGATTCTAAATTGGCCCTAGTGTCTGCTTGGTGTTTGTGTGTGTCCTGTGGTGGGTTGGCACCCTGCACAGGATTGGTTCCTGCCTTGTGCCCTGGGACTGGCTCCAGCAGACCCCTGTGACCCTGTGTCCGGATTCAGCAGGTTGGGAAATGGATGGATGGACAACATTTCTTGTAAATATTCTGCTTGGCAACAGTTTACCTTGTTCAGGACCATCTACAACCTTGACAACAACATCTGGAAAACTTCTAACTCTTGATAATGCAACATATAACTGACCGTGGCTGAATACTGGTTTTGGCAAGTAAATGCCAACTATTTGTAAGGTTTGCTCTTCTGAGTCTTTCTCTTTTAGCGTTTTTCTGACAGTCATTTTCTTTTTCTTCAATCGATCTATTTGCTCGTATTTTTCTTTGTCTTTCAGCCTTTCTTTTGTTTACTTGTTGAGCTGACCGTTCTTCCAGGAGATGTTGCTTATATAGGATTTGATTGTCTGGTGGCATGTTGTTAGTCGATACGTCCATAATATTTTCTCTTACAGTAATACTGGCTTGTATGTGGCTGTAATATGCGTCACTGTATTGTGTGCCTTTAATTTTCTCTCACAGTAATACTGGTTTGTATTTCCGTAAAATGCCTGTAATTTTCACTGACAGTAATACTGGCTTTGATGTCCGTAATATGACTTTAATTTTCTGTCACAACAGTGGGCAATCAGCAGAGTGTCCCCAGCAACTGATGTAATGTGTGGCGTGTAGCTGATAATCGTGCCCGTGGCATCTCCCCAGCAAGTACTGTTTAGTTCCCCAGCAAGTATTTTAATCTGTGCTAGGGTGCAGCAGATTATTGTATGTGTGGCATCTCCCCAGCAATGGATTTTATGTGCTCAGCCGCGACTACCCAATCAGCAACCTCCCTAGCAATGGTGTCCTTTATTTCTTATCATGCGCGGCCATGGCAAGGCCATTCATTGTGTGCCCAGCTTCCAGTGTGTGTGCTTTATTTGCTTATCATGGTGCGATGCATGGCACGGCCCCACGCATGCGCACTTCACCAGAAGACACACACACGGACACCTGGGGTTTTAATAAAGAGGATATTTGCACAGAGCACAGTGACATATTAAACTTATACAGTACACTTATTACACTTGCTTTTATTACTTGTATTCAAATCCAGCATTTTCAAGACGAGGCAGATCAGAGGAGAAACTGGTAGCTGAATCTAGCAAGTCTGTAAGTAAATAACCAGCATTGTAGCAGTGAATCCTAAAGGGAAAAACGTTATGTCATATAAAGAATAACTGCAAACAGCACCAAATAGCATTCATACAATTAAAGTGTTACTCATCATAGAAAGTATGGACATGTACATTTATTCCTTAGGAAGAAAATATTTATTTTAAGTACAGGTAGAAAGCTGATTTCAAAGCTGTAAAGAGAGGGGCTCTGTGGTACATAGAAAGGTAATCAGTAAGACAGCACCAATCAGGCACAAATTGTAGTAGAAAAAAATGATAAGTAAATAACTAGAGATGAATATTCAGTAAGCGAGTTTGTTCAGTAAGGAAGTATGTTGTAAAGAATTTTACTTGATTGAACAGTTTTTAGTGGTCAGGTAAGCCGGCAAGGAGTCTTTAATAGAAGGAAATGCAAATGGTGTACATGGAGAGCTTCAAATTTAGGAAGCAATAAGTGAGGTGCAAAGTTAAGAAAGCAGACAAGCAACAAGAAAAGGCAAATAACTGCAAAGAAAGAAACAGAGCAGGCATTCAAGGGGTAGAGTGTTAGAAGAGTTTAAGTGGCCATCCATCCATCCTCTTCTTAGACTTCCCTCTCCCGGTCACTTCTTATCCGGGAGGTTCCCAGGCCAGCCAGGAGGTCCCTCAGTGTGTCCTGGGGGCAGCACACCTCACCAGGGAGGCGTCCAGGAAGCAGAGCCACCTCATCTGCCCAGACTTCCCGGATGACCTCTCACCCCTTTAAGGGGCCACTTCTTCCAGCTCTTCTTAAGCAGAGAGAATCCCGGCCACTTCTTCCAGCTCTTCGGGAGCGTTCCCAGGCCAGCCGGGAGACATAGTCCCTCCAGCGTGTCCTGGGTCTTCCCCGGGCCTCCTCCGGTTGGGCGTGCCGGAACACCTCACCAGGGAGGCGTCCAGGAGGCATCCTGATCAGATGCCGAGCCACCTCATCTGACTCCTCTCGATGCGGAGGAGCAGCGGCTCTACTCTGAGCCCCTCCCGGATGACTGAGCTTCTCACCCTATCTTTAAGGGAAAGCCCAGACACCCTGCGGAGGAAACTCATTTCAGCCGCTTGTATTCGCGATCTCGTTCTTTCGGTCACTACCCATAGCTCATGACCATAGGTGAGGGTAGGAGCGTAGATCGACTGGTAAATTGAGAGCTTTGCCTTACGGCTCAGCTCCTTTTCACCACGACAGACCGATGCAGAGCCCGCATCACTGCGGATGCCGCACCGATCCGCCTGTCGATCTCACGCTCCATTCTTCCCTCACTCGTGAACAAGACCCGAGATACTTGAACTCCTCCACTTGGGGCAGGATCTCTCCCCAACCCTGAGAGGGCACTCCACCCTTTTCGGCTGAGGACCATGTCTCGGATTTGGAGGTGCTGATTCTCATCCCAGCCGCTTCACACTCAGCTGCGAACCGATCCAGAGAGCTGAAGATCACGGCCTGATGAAGCAAACAGGACAACATCATCTGCAAAAGCAGTGACCCAATCCTGAGTCCACCAAACCGGACCCCTTCAACACCCTGGCTGCGCCTAGAAATTCTGTCCATAAAAGTTATGAACAGAATGGTGACAAAGGGCAGCCCTGGCGGAGTCCAACTCTCACTGGAAGCGGGCTGACTGCGGCAATGCGGACCAAGCTCTGACACGGTTGTACAGAGACCGAACAGCTCTTATCAGGGGTCCGGTACCCCATACTCCCGAGCACCCCCACAGGATTCCCGAGGGACACGGTCGAATGCCTTTTCCAAGTCCACAAAACACATGTAGACCGGTCGGGCAAACTCCCATGCACCCTCCAGGACTCTGCTAAGGGTGAAGAGCTGGTCCACTGTTCGCGACCAGGGAAAACCACACTGTTCCTCCTGAATCCGAGGTTCGACTATCCGGCGGACCCTCCTCTCCAGAACCCCGAATAGACTTTTCCAGGGAGGCTGAGGAGTGTGATCCCTCTATAGTTGGAACACACCCTCCGGTCCCCTTTTAAAGAGGGGACCACCACCCCGGTCTGCCAATCCAGAGGCACTGTCCCGATGTCCATGCGATGTTGCAGAGGCGTGTCAACCAAGACAGTCCTACAACATCCAGAGCCTTAAGGAACTCGGCGTATCTCATCCACCCCGGGGCCCTGCCACCAAGGAGTTTTTGACCACCTCGGTGACTTCAGTCCCAGAGATGGGAGAGCCCACCTCAGAGTCCCCAGGCTCTGCTTCCTCGTGGAAGGCATGTTAGTGGGATTGAGGAGGTCTTGAAGTACTCCTCCCACCGACCCACGTCCAGTGAGGTCAGCAGCGCACCATCCCCACCATATACGGTGTTGACACTGCACTGCTTCCCCCTCCTGAGACGCGGACGGTGGACCAGAATCTCCTCGAAGCCGTCCGAAAGTCGTTCTCCATGGCCTCTCCAAACTCCTCCCATGCCCGAGTTTTGCCTCAGCAACAACCGAAGCCGTTCGCTTGGCCTGCGGTACCTATCAGCTGCCTCCAGAGACCCACAGGACAAAAAGTCCTATAGGACTCCTTCTTCAGCTTGACGGCATCCCTCACGCCGGTGTCCACCAAGCGGGTTGGGGTATTCCCGCCACGACAGGCACCGACCACCTTGCGGCCACAGCTCCGGTCAGCCGCCTCAACAATAGAGGCACGGAACATGGCCCATTGGACTCAATGTCCCCACCTCCCTCGGGGCGTGGTTGAAGTTCTGCGGAGGTGGGAGTTGAAGCTACTTCTGACAGGGGACTCTGCCAGCCGTTCCCAGCAGACCCTCACAACACGTTTGGGCCTACCAGGTCTGACCGGCATCTTCCCCACCATCGAAGCCAACTCACCACCAGGTGGTGATCAGTTGACAGCTCGCCCCTCTCTTCACCCGAGTGTCCAAGACATATGGCGCAAGTCCGGCGACACGACCACAAAGTCGATCATCGACCTGAGGCCTAGGGTGTCCTGGTGCCAAGTGCACATATGAACACCCTTATGCTTGAACATGGTGTTGTTATGGACAATCCGTGGCGAGCACAGAAGTCCAATAACAAAACACCGCTCGGGTTCAGATCGGGGCCATTCCTCCCAATCACGCCCTTCCAGGTCTCACTGTCATTGCCCGTGAGCATTGAAGTCTCCCAGCAAAACGAGGGAATCCCAGAAGGTATGCCCTCTAGCAACCCCTCCAGAGACTCCAAAAGGGTGGATACTCCAAACTGCTGTTCGGGCATACGCACAAACAACAGTCAGGACCCTTCCCCACCCCGGAGGGAGGCCACCCTCTCGTCCACGGGGTAAACCCCAATGCACAGGCTCCAGTGGGGGCAATAAGTATGCCCACACCTGCTCGGCGCCTCACGGGGCAACTCCAGAGTGGTAGAGAGTCCAGCCCCTCTCAAGGAGATTGGTTCCAGAGTCCAAGCTGTGCGCCGAGGTGAGTCCGACTATATCTAGCGGAACCTCTCACCTCGGCGCACTAGCTCAGGCTCCTTCCCTTCAGAGAGGTGACATTCCACGTCCCAAGAGCCAGTTTCTGTAGCCGAGGATCAGACCGCCAAGGTCCCGCCTCCGGCCACCACCCAACTCACACTGCACCCAACCTCCTTGGTCCCTCCCATAGGTGGTGAGCCCATGGGAAGGAGGACCCACGTTACCTCTTGGGCTGTGCCCGGCCGAGCCCCATGGGTGCAGGCCCGGCCACCAGGCGCTCGCCATCGAGCCCCACCTCCAGGCCTGGCTCCAGAGGGGGGCCCCGGTGACCCGCGCCCGGGCAAGGGAAAACGTCGTCCAAGTTTTTTCTTCATTGGAGGTTTGTTGAACCACTCTTTGTCTCATCCCTCACCCTAGGACCAGTTTGCCTTGGGTGGCCCTACCAGGGGCATAAAGCCCCGGACAACATAGCTCCTAGGATCATTGGGACACGCAAACCCCTCCACCACGATAAGGTGACGGTTCAAGGAGGGGTTTAAGTGGCCAGCAAGTGTTAATTAACTGCAGTAGTTCTTTATTTAGATAATTTAAAAATAATTCCTTTAAATTTAACAAAAAGTGTTGAGCAGTTAAGCAGTTAAGCAACCCAAAGCCAAATTTTAAAAATGAGGCAAGTCTTGTTGGATGCTGCACATTTCAGAAGATGGCTTGGAGGAGTCAGTCCTCCTTAAAGGCTACATATATAGGAAATGCCAGCTTATCCACTTGTGTATCCAGATGTCATTGTCCAAGTTGGAACAAATGATATACATAAGGGTAGTCTGTCATTTCTGCTATCCAAACTTAAAGAGTTAGCTGCCAGGCATTGGAGCAGAACTGAAAGGTAATCTTCTTTGAAGTTCTGCCTGTGCCATATGCATTTCTGAGAGACTGAGAAGATTAGAAGGCTTAATATGTGGCTTAAATCTTGGTGTAAGGCAGAGGGTTATACATTTTTGGGGCATTGGGACTTCTTTTGGAACAGATGGGACCTGTTCTGCTGCGATGGGTTATATCTGAACTGAAGGGAACCAATGTGTGGGAGAGGAGTATAAGTAGATTAGTCAAGGATTCTTTAAACTAGGATATGGGGGACAGGTAATTTAGGACAGGCCAGGTTTAGAACTGCACATGAAGGGAGAAACAATAGTATATAAATGCATAGTAGCATAAATTCTAATCTGAGGTTTAAGTGGAAAAGTAAAATGAGTAACACATTAAAAATAGCTTGCCTTATTTTTAGAAGTATCAAATATAAAACAAGTGATTTGGAGTTGTTTGTGATATTACAACAATAACAGAAAACTGGATGAATAACAGCGATATGGATGAGTGTAACAAAGAGGGGTCACACATTTTAGGAAGGATAAACAGAACAGAAAAGGTTGCTGTTTATGTCAAACAAGTTTTAAATGCAAGTCCACTTCAGTTGGTCGATGAGCACCATTTTAGTGAGGACATCTTGATTTGTCTGGAAAGCATTAGTGGAAAAAAGGATTGTGTTATAGAATCCTCAATGCAGAAAGTAATTTCAATGCACATCTTTTTAGCCATATTAAAAAGGCAAGTTTATAGGGGGGTATTATGGCCATGGGGGGGCTTTAACTACCCAAAAATGAACTGGATTAACCTTAGAGCAGAAGAACAGGAGTTTTTAGAAATAATTGGTGACAATTAAAGCACCGACATGGGTGAAGCCTTTCTAGATTTAGTATTTTTGTTATAATCAGGATAGAATTGAGGGTGTAAAGGTGATTGAACTACTAGGGCCAAGTGGCCATAATATAATTCAGTTCTGATTAACTTTGAAGAGCACAGATGCAAAGGACAAAACTGTTATGTTTAACTTTAGAAGGGCAAATTTTGAGTAGATGTGGCAGTCTAATAATGATAGCCTGGGATAAGCTTTTAAGTGTGGAAACAGTTGAGAAGCAGTGAAGCAAGATTAAAAATATTTTACATACATATAATGTAGGACAGAAACATCCCAAAGTTTTATATAAGTAGGAAATAAAAAAAAAACTCTGCAATGAGTTAATAAAGAGTTGAAAAAGAAGCTGCAACGGAAAAAAAAAACATGAATAAGATGTACAAGACTTACTATTACAGGGCATATAAGAGCATATGAGGGCAATTATTAAGAAGAATATTAAGGAGGCTAAAAGGCCTTATCGTGGTGGAGGAGTTTGCGTGTCCCAATGATCCTAGGAGCTCTGTTGTCCGGGGTTCTATGCCCCTGGTAGTGCAACCCAAGGCAAACTGTTCCTAGATAAGGGATCAAACAAAGAGCGGTTCAGCAAACCTTCCATGATGAATGAAACCTCTGGACGGCGTTTTCCCTCGACCAGACGCGGGTCACCGGGCCCCCCTCTGGAGCCAGGCATGGAGGTGGGGCTTGATGGTGAGCGCCTGGTGGCCAGGCCTGCACCCATGGGGCTCGGCAGGGAACAGCGGGTCCCCCTTCCCATTGGCTCACCATCTATGGGAGCGGCCAAGGAGGTCGGGTGCAGTGTGATTTGGGTGGTGGCCGAAGGTGGGGACCTTGGCGGTCCGATTCTCGTCTACAGAAGCTGGCTCTTGGGACGTGTAATGTCACATCTCTGAAGGGGAAGGAGCCTGAGCTAGTGAGCGAGGTCGAGAGGTTCCGGCTAGATATAGTCGGGCTCACCTCGACACAAAGCTTGGACTCTGGAACCAATCTCCTTGAGAGGGGCTGGACTCTCTACCACTCTGGAGTTGTCCCCAGTGAGAGGTGCCGAGCAGGTGTGGGCATACTTATTGCCCCCCGACTTGGAGCCTGTTCCTTGGGGCTTACCCTGGTGGACGAGAGGGTAGCCTTCAGGTGGGGGGTGGGTCCTAATTGTTGTTTTCGCGTATGCTCCGAACAGTAGTTTGGAGTACCCACCCTTTTTGGAGTCCCTGAAGAGGGTGCTAGAGGGCACACCTTCTGGGGACTCCCTTGTTCTACTGGGAGACTTCAATGCTCACATGGGCAATGACAGTGAGACCTAGAAGGGCGTGATTGGGAGGAATGGCACCCCCGCTCTGAATATGAGAGGTGATTTGTTATTGGACTTCTGTGCTCGTGATGGATTGCTTATAACGAACACCATGTTCAAGCATAGGAGTGTTCATATGTGCACTTGGCACCAGGACACACTAGGCCTCAGTTCGATGATCGACTTTGTGGTTGTGTTGTCGGACCTGCAGCCACATGTCTTACACACTTGGGTGAAGAGAGGGACGGAGCTGTCAACTGATCACCACCTGGTGGTGAGTAGGCTTCGATGGTGGAGGAGATTACCAGTCAGGTCTGGTAGGCCCAAATGTGTTGTGAGGGTCTGCTGGGAACATCTAGCAGAGTCCCCTGTCAGAAGTAGCTTCAACTCCCACCTCCAGCAGAACTTCGACCACATTTTAAGGGAGGTAGGGAACATTGAGTCTGAATGGGCCATGTTCCGTGCCTCTATTGTTGAGGCGGCTGACCGGAGCTGTGGCCGCAAGGTGGTCGGTGCCTGTCGTGGTGGCAATCCCCGAACCCATTGGTGGACACCGTCGTTGAGGGATGCTGTCAAGCTGAAGAAGGAGTCCTACAGAACCCTTTTGTCCTGTGGGACTCTGGAGGCAGCTGATAGGTACCGGCAGGCCAAGCGGAATGCGGCTTCGGTGGTTGCTAAGGCAAAAACTCGGGAGTGGGAGGAGTTTGGGGAGGCCATGGAGAATGACTTTTGGACGGCTTCGAGGAGATTCTGGTCCACCATCTGGCATCTCAGGAGGGTTGACACACCTCTGGACATCGCATGGACATCAGGGACAGTGCCTCTGGATTGGCAGACTGGGGTGGTGGTCCCCCTCCTTAAGAAGTGGGACCGGAGGGTGTGTTCCAACTGCAGAGGGATCACACTCCTCAGCCTCCCTGGAAAAGCCTATTCGGGGGTCCTGGAGAGGAAGGTCCGTCAGATAGTCGAACCTCGGATTCAGGAGGAACAGTTTGGTTTTCATCCTGGTTGCGGAACAGTGGACCAGCTCTACACCCTTAGCAGGGTCCTGGAGGGTGCTTTGGAGTTTGCCCAACCAGTCTACATGTGTTTTGTGGACTTGGAAAAGGCGTTCGACTGTGTCCCTCGGGGAATCCTGTCGAGGGTGTGCATTGCCGGCAGTAAGTCGAACTTGTTTTCGGTGAGAGTTGGACTCCACCAGGGCTGCCCTTTGTCATTGATTCTGTTCATAACTTTTATGGACAGAATTTCAGCAGCCCAGGGCGTTGAGGGGGTCCGGTTTGGTGGACTCAGGATTGAGTCACTGCTTTTTGCAGATGATGTTGTCCTGTTTGCTTCATCAGGCCATGATCTTCAGCTTTCTCTTGATCAGTTCAGCTGAGTGTGAAGGGGCTTTGTGAAAACTGAACATGGTTTTGTTGCGAATGAGCTTTAAATATGGGCTTAACTGGGAGCAGAGGGCTATACATTTTTGGGGCATTGGGACTTCTTTTGGAACAGATGGGACCTGTTCTGCTGCGATGGGTTATATCTGAACTGAAGGGAACCAATGTGTGGGAGAGGAGTATAAGTAGATTAGTCAAGGATTCTTTAAACTAGGATATGGGGGACAGGTAATTTAGGACAGGCCAGGTTTAGAACTGCACATGAAGGGAGAAACAATAGTATATAAATGCATAGTAGCATAAATTCTAATCTGAGGTTTAAGTGCAAAAGTAAAATGAGTAACACATTAAAAATAGCTTGCCTTATTTTTAGAAGTATCAAATATAAAACAAGTGATTTGGAGTTGTTTGTGATATTACAACAATAACAGAAAACTGGATGAATAACAGCGATATGGATGAGTGTAACAAAGAGGGGTCACACATTTTAGGAAGGATAAACAGAACAGAAAAGGTTGCTGTTTATGTCAAACAAGTTTTAAATGCAAGTCCACTTCAGTTGGTCGATGAGCACCATTTTAGTGAGGACATCTTGATTTGTCTGGAAAGCATTAGTGGAAAAAAGGATTGTGTTATAGAATCCTCAACGCAGAAAGTAATTTCAATGCACATCTTTTTAGTCATATTAAAAAGGCAAGTTTATAGGGGGGTATTATGGCCATGGGGGGGCTTTAACTACCCAAAAATGAACTGGATTAACCTTGGAGCAGAAGAGCAGGAGTTTTTAGAAATAATTGGTGACTATTAAAGCACCAACATGGGGTAAAGCCTTTCTAGATTTAGTATTTTTGTTATAATCAGGACAGAATTGAGGGTGTAAAGGTGATTGAACTACTAGGGCCAAGTGGCCATAATATAATTCAGTTCTGATTAACTTTGAAGAGCACAGATGCCAAGGACAAAACTGTTATGTTTAACTTTAGAAGGGCAAATTTGAGTAGATGTGGCAGTCTAATAATGATAGCCTGGGATAAGCTTTTAAGTGTGGAAATAGTTGAGAAGCAGTGAAGCAAGATTAAAAATAATTTACATACATATAATGTAGGACAGAAACATCCCAAAGTTTTATATAAGTAGGAAATAAAAAAAAAACTCTGCAATGAGTTAATAAAGAGTTGAAAAAGAAGCTGCAACGGAAAAAAAAAACATGAATAAGATGTACAAGACTTACTATTACAGGGCATATAAGAGCATATGAGGGCAATTATTAAGAAGAATATTAAGGAGGCTAAAAGGCCTTATCGTGGTGGAGGAGTTTGCGTGTCCCAATGATCCTAGGAGCTCTGTTGTCCGGGGTTCTATGCCCCTGGTAGTGCAACCCAAGGAAAACTATTCCTAGATTAGGGATGAAACAAAGAGCGGTTCAGCAAACCTTCCATGATGAATGAAACATCTGGACGGCATTTTCCCTCGACCAGACGCAGGAGGGGCCCCCCTCTGGAGCCAGGCATGGAGGTGGGGCTTGATAGTGAGCGCCTGGTGGCCAGGCCTGCACCCATGGGGCTCAGCAGGGAACAGCGGGTCCCCCTTCCCATTGGCTCACCACCTATGGGAGGGGCCAAGGAGGTCGGGTGCAGTGTGAGTTGGGTGGTGGCCGAAGGTGGGGACCTTGGCGGTCCGATTCTCGTCTACAGAAGCTGGCTCTTGGGACGTGTAATGTCACATCTCTGAAGGGGAAGGAGCCTGAGCTAGTGAGCGAGGTCGAGAGGTTCCGGCTAGATATAGTCGGGCTCACCTCGACGCACAGCTTGGACTCTGGAACCAATCTCCTTGAGAGGGACTGGACTCTCTACCACTCTGGAGTTGTCCCCAGTGAGAGGTACCGAGCAGGTGTGGGCATACCTATTGCCCCCCCGAATTGGAGCCTGTTCATTGGGGTTTACCCCGGTGGACAAGAGGGTAGCCTTCAGGTGGGGGGTGGGTCCTAATTGTTGTTTGCGCGTATGCGCCGAACAGCAGTTTGGAGTACCCACCCTTTTTGGAGTCCCTGAAGGGGTGCTAGAGGGCATACCTTCTGGGGACTCCCTCGTTCTACTAGGAGACTTCAATGCTCACATGGGCAATGACAGTGAGACCTGGAAGGGCGTAATGGGAGGAATGGCACCCCCGGTCTGAACCTGAGCAGTGATTTGTTATTGGACTTCTGTGCTCGTGATGGATTGCTAATAACGAACACCATGTTCAAGCATAGGAGTGTTCATATGTGCACTTGGCACCAGGACACCCTAGGCCTCAGTTCGATGATCGACTTTGTGGTTGTGTTGTCGGACCTGCGGCCACATGTCTTACACACTTGGGTGAAGAAAGGGACAGAGCTATCAACTGATCACCACCTGGTGGTGAGTAGGCTTCGATGGTGGGGGAGGATACCGGTCAGGCCTGGTAGGCCCAAATGTGTTGTGAGGGTCTGCTGGGAACATCTGGCAGAGTCCCCTGTCAGAAGTAGCTTCAACTCCCACCTCCAGCAGAACTTCGACCACATTTCAAGGGAGGTAGGGAACATTGAGTCTGAATGGGCCATGTTCCGTGCCTCTATTGTTGAGGCGGCTGACCGGAGCTGTGGCCGCAAGGTGGTCGGTGCCTGTCGTGGTGGCAATCCCCGAACACATTGGTGGACACCGTCGGTGAGGGATGCTGTCAAGCTGAAGAAGGAGTCCTACAGAACCCTTTTGTCCTGTGGGACTCTGGAGGCAGCTGATAGGTACCGGCAGGCCAAGCGGAATGCGGCTTCGGTGGTTGCTAAGGCAAAAACTCGGGAGTGGGAGGAGTTTGGGGAGGCCATGGAGAATGACTTTTGGACGGCTTCGAGGAGATTCTGGTCCACCATCCGGCATCTCAGGAGGGGGAAGCAGTGCAGTGTCAACACCGTGATATGGTGGGATGGTGCGCTGACCTCCACTCAGGACATTGTGGGTCGGTGGGGAGTCTCAAGACCTCCTCAATCCCACTAACATGCCTTCCAATGAGGAAGCAGAGCCTGGGACTCGCAGGTGGGCTCTCCCATCTCTGGGCCTGAGGGTCACCGAGTGGTCAAAAACTCCTTGATGGCAGGGCCCCGGGGGTGGATGAGAAACGGCTGGAGTTCCTCATGGCTCTGAATGTTGTAGGACTGTCTTGGTTGACACACCTCTGGACATCGCATGGACATCAGGGACAGTGCCTCTGGATTGGCAGACCGGGGTGGTGGTCCCCCTCTTTAAGAAGGGGAACGGAGGGTGTGTTCCAACTATAGAGGGATCACACTCCTCAGCCTCCCTGGAAAAGTCTATTCGGGGGTCCTGGAGAGGAAGGTCCGTCAGATAGTCGAACCTCGGATTCAGGAGGAACAGTTTGGTTTTCATCCTGGTTGCGGAACAGTGGACCAGCTCTACACCCTTAGCAGGGTCCTGGAGGGTGCTTTGGAGTTTGCCCAACCAGTCTACATGTGTTTTGTGGACTTGGAAAAGGCGTTCGACTGTGTCCCTCGGGGAATCCTGTCGAGGGTGTGCATTGCCGGCAGTAAGTCGAACCTGTTTTCGGTGAGAGTTGGACTCCACCAGGGCTGCCCTTTGTCATTGATTCTGTTCATAACTTTTATGGACAGAATTTCTAGGCGCAGCCAGGGTGTTGAGGGGGTCCGGTTTGGTGGACTCAGGATTGAGTCACTGCTTTTTGCAGATGATGTTGTCCTGTTTGCTTCATCAGGCCATGATCTTCAGCTTTCTCTTGATCAGTTCGCAGCTGAGTGTGAAGGGGCTGGGATGGGACTCAGCACCTCCAAATTCGAGACCATGGTCCTCAGCCGGAAAAGGGTGGAATGCC
Organism: Polypterus senegalus; assembly: GCF_016835505.1. Classification (NCBI taxonomy): domain Eukaryota; kingdom Metazoa; phylum Chordata; class Cladistia; order Polypteriformes; family Polypteridae; genus Polypterus; species Polypterus senegalus. The sequence goes on from NC_053156.1 coordinate 28,758,843, forward strand.
CTTTCGGGGTTGGGAGCGAGATCCTGCCCCAAGTGGAGGAGCTCAAGTATCTCGGGGTCTTGTTCACGAGTGAGGGAAGAATGGAGCAGAAGATTGACAGGTGGATCGGTGCGGCGTCTGCAGTAATGCGGGCTCTGCATCGGTCTGTTGTGGTGAAAAAGAAGCTGAGCCGTAAGGCAAAGCTCTCAATTTACCAGTCGATCTACATTCCTACTCTCACCTACGGTCATGAGCTATGGGTAGTAACCGAAAGAACGAGATCGCGAATACAAGTGGCCAAAATGAGTTTCCTCCGCAGGGTGTCTGGGCTTTCCCTTAAAGATAGGGTGAGAAGCTCAGTCATCCGGGAGGGGCTCAGAGTAGAGCCATCGCTCCTCCACATCGAGAGGAGTCAGATGAGGTGGCTCGAGCATCTGATCAGGATGCCTCCTGGACACCTCCCTGGTGAGGTGTTCTGGGCACGTCTAACCAGGAAGAGACCCCATAAGACCCAGGACACGCTGGAGGGACTATGTCTCTTGGCTGGCCTGGGAACGCCTCAGGATTCCTCCGGAAGAGCTAGAAGAAGTGGCTAGGGAGAGGAAAGTCAGGGTATCTCTGCTTAAGCTGCTGCCCCCGCAACCCAATCTTGGATAAGCGGAACAGGAGGATGGATGGATGGATGGATAGAAGGCAGTTAGACAGGAATATAGCAGATCAGGTGAAACATGACTCAAAGAGATTATTTCAGTATTTTAGTAGTAATAGAACAGTGAAGAAGAAGTTGAAGTTTATCTGGAATAGTAAAGGGAAATTAAAACATATAGACAGTGAAATACCAGATGCTGTAAACTCACATTTTTCTGAAATGTTCACACAAAAGGAAATGGATAACCTTACAGTGGTAACACGGATTACTAAGGAAGTACTGAGTGATTTGGAAATTGTAGATGCAGAAGAGCTGCTTAGATTAAAAGTGGCTGAAATCAATCAAATCACTCAGACCAAATCATATTTACCATCGAGTTCTTAAGGAGGTTAGCAAGTACATTAATAAACCCTTGACACATATTTTTAGTAAGTCACTGCATACTGGGGAAATTCCAAAGGACTGAAATACAGCAAATATTATCCCATTTTACAAAAAGGGTGCTCGAGCAGATTCAAACAACTACAGGCCTGTAAGCCTAATGTGATTCACTGGTAAATTACTGGAAGGAATTATTAAGGAAAAGATTGAACCACACATGGCAAGAACAAGAGCTTTACTGAACAGTCAGCATGGGTTCAGATGAGGGAGGTCATGTTTTACCAATATGCTGTAATCCTATGAGGAAGGAACAAAATGATACAATCTATGTGATGCATACTATATTATTTGTCTTGACTTTTAGAAAGCATTTGATAAGGTCCCATATGAAAGGTCATCAAACTAAAAGAGTTGGGATTTCAGGGTGTAGTATGCAGATGGATACAGAACTGGCAAAACATAGGAAGCAGGAGACAATAGATACCCATAACTGAGTGAATGTGCACACTGCCAGGCACGACAAAACAGTTTCTCCTTGTGACAATGGTGTGAATGTCTCTGGAAACAAAACACAATTTATTTTGCAATTTTTCTTAAAAAGCGATGTATTGTCTTTTGTTGTGAATTTAATGTCACACTAAATGTTTCTCTCATCACTTTTTATCATTCAACTTTCTAACTGTCAATCAGCACAGTAGTTCACATTTTGTGATTTTTGTGATTTATTGTTTCATTCAGAGCACTGACTGGCTAAATGAAGTATGTTTCAGCAAATTCTCTCCAATTTCCAATACAGAAATCCGTTCCTTAAAATTAAATTAGTGGCCATTGTCCAACAGTACAAGGAAATAACTAGAAAGAGGACATAGCTGTTCTCAGAGAAATCTTTGGAAGTGGAGAAAAGTTTTAACATGGCAACAACAAGGACAATGTAAAGGAGTAATTGGGTCAAAAGCAGTACCACTGTCAACTGCTGGCTCTCCTGACGCGGCTGTATGTCACTCAGGCGACGCCTTATTCTTACAGCATGTCCATAGAAGTAAACCAGAATAGACGGACGTGACAAAAACAAGACCACAAAAGGGAAGAAAACAAACTAATCCATAAAAAACTATCAAGAGCACCATTGTAGCACCATTTTAGTAAGACACATCAGTTTCATTTTGTCTGACTGTCAAAGGGGTATCTGCCTTGTATTGTCTGATTTTGAAAGTTCAAGGATCCATGACAATTTGATGATAATCCCATTGACCATGCCCCAATGTAAAAGCATAGTTCTTTATACAGTGGTACTATTGAAATGGAACAAGAGCCTAATGATGATTCTGAGATCAAAGCAGATGTTCTCCAGCAAGCACTTCAAAAAAAGCATTTGGAATGTTGGTGTAAAGGCACAGTTTTGCTCTGGCCATGTATCTGTGTGCAAGGGTTGCACTTTCTTCAAGCTAATGTCTTCCTTCTACTCCTCAAAGTAGGAACAAGAACAAAACTTATGAACAAATTCGTCAGAAATCCACCAATTGATGACGTCACAAGCACTGAGAAGAATGCACTAGGGCAGATGGTGGGCAGATATGCTCCCACTTGATCTGTTTCACCTTGTGTTAACACCACTTTTGTGACTGAAACCAAAAAATCTCTTGTTTTGCATGCCTTCAAGCTAAAAACAGAAGCTACCAGCGTCCCGTTGGGCTTCATGACCAGGTGGTTGGCTGCCCATCGTTTGAACTCAAATTTTCTTTTTAGAAATTTGCACATTGCTTCTGTATCCATGTATGGAAATCAGTGTCTAATTAAAAAAAAATCAAATCTGACATGTTGTTTCAATAAGCAAAAAACATTTGAAGATGAAATGTGTTGTGACAAGCGCATGCAAACTAAACACATTAAATGTATTATAATAAAAAATTGTGCCTTGAAGCAGTGCTGGAGCAGGATGACCAGGAATGGAAATGATTAAACTTGTGGGCCATTTCTCGTACATGAGCCATTTAAGGGTCACAATTCGGGATTGAGTTAAATGACGGTGTCTTTGGACACATTGGGAACAAACTGATTTGTATTACGCTGCTTTAATGGCTTTGGTCAAAATGATTACTTGAACATACTTCCAGGTCCTTCATAACCTGCTCTACTCATCTATACTTTGTATTCCTGTTATATTCACAGTTTGATAATCAATAACTTCAAATCAAAAGCCTCATCCATGCAATCTTCCATGCTGTGAAGGCATGATGTAGCTGGTTGGCGCTGAGGCTGTTGAAGCTGTTGCAGTATAGGGGGTGTTTGTAAAGGTTGCTGATGGAGCCATAGCTTCCCCTGATTGTGGGTTTGCTGCTCAGAAGTGGTGAGTTTTCACTAGCAGCTTCACTCCCACATTCCCTGGGAACTAGAGTGGGTGCTTTGCCAGGAGATCCCTGCTGATCAGGACCTTCGCCTCTCTCCTCAACCTGAATCTGCAGCAAGCTGTCCATGAGTTCAGTTGTGAACTTGACACTGGCTTAGACTTCTGTGGTTCTTATAGTAATTTCTCTCTTTCTTTTTTGAGGTCTTCCTTTCCCTTTTCTTTCCTCTTCATGTTTTAGGATCTTGTAATTGGTGGGTTATTTAAAACTATATATGTTTCTTATTTTAGGTTGTTTATTTTGTTCTTTTTTCTCTTATATACAGTATATTGTATATAATGGTAAATTATATTCAGGGTCAAATTTTACTAAAGAGTAAGTATTCCAGGATTTCTTTCCCATACAGATTGGAAAATTAAACTCTTATTAATTAACATGAGCCTGTGCATCTAATTTGGCCTTTATTGGTAAATTAATTGCCCCAAACCTAACCAAACCAAATAGTGATAGACTGCTTATAAAGCTGTTTATTCCTCCACACATTCTCTAAATATGTATCTTCCATTAGGGCATCACAGAAGATGGAGACTAACCCTGCAAGATCATACATTGGGCAGGACCTTACCCTTCAAAGGCTGCCAGTTTCATTTCTGGGCACTCACCTACCCACTTCCTCTCACTGACACACAATTTAAAACCTGCAGACATGGATAGGATTTGTAACTTCTAAACACATGGTAACAAGTCTGAGTAGCAAAGTGCCAGGCCTCTAGAGATGGGCTAAAAAATGGCAGCTGCCTGCATCCTATTGGGCTTCTTGACCTTATGCCTGGCAGCTCTTTGTTTAAATTTGCAATTTCTTTTGTAGAAGTTCACAAGTTGCTTCTTTTCCCATAGTTTAATTAAAAATAATCAAATTTGACTTGTATTAAGCAAGAAATGCATACAAACTAAATACATTACATTATTTATTATAAATAAAATAATAGCATCTATAAGCAATGTTAAATCATCATGGCCAAGAATCCTAATGACTGGACTCGTGTGCCTTGCAGAGCTGCCGTCTAATTAGAACAACAACAGCAAGCACCACATTTATTTCTATAGCACATTTTCATACAAATGATGTAGCTCAAAGTGCTTTACAAAATGAAGAAAGAAAATGTAAAAATAAGATTAGGCAATGCTAAGTAACAAAGAATAAAGTAAGGTCTGATGGCCAGGAGGACAGAAAAAACAAACAAACAAAAAAAAAAAAAACTCCACTGGGATGAAGAAAAACAAAATCTGCAGGGGTTCAGAGACCATGTGACCACCCAGCCCCCACTGGGCATTCTACCTAATGATCTCAATCACTCCTCATGGATTTCAGGCTTCACATGAAAGAATGATGATGGTCATGTGGACCTCTGGCCTTCAGTCCATCAATGTAGGGACATCACAGTGCTTTGATTAGGTGATGGTGGCACAGGTCGCCACTACAGAAAACCAGAAAAAGAACAGCAGGGAAAGTAGGGGTTAGTACGGATTGTGGACCCATGATAAAAATGATAATTCTATGCATATCCAGAATATCAGGGTTACACTTAAATGAAGCTATGAGAAAGCCTTGTTCAAATAAGGGGTTTTTAGCAGTTTTTTTAAAGTGTTCCACTGTATCAGCCTGGTGAATTTCTATCAGTAAGCACTTCCAGATTTTAGGTGCATAACAGCAGAAGGCCGCCTCACCACTTCTGTTAAGATAAGCTCTTGGATTTATAAGCAGACACTCATTTGAAGATCTAAGGTTATAATTAGGAGTGCAAGGTGAGAGGCATTCTGAAATATAGGACAGAGCAAATTATTGAAATCAATTCTAAATGGCACAGGTAACCAATGTAGTGACATCAAAACTGAAAAGATGTGCTCAGATTTTCTTTTCCTAGTTAAGATTCTGGCAGCTGGAAAATGTGTGAGAAGAACAGCCCAATGAGCTCCTCCATCCTGTTCACCAGACTGTCCAAAATAACATCAACTCAAGATCTGAAGGTCCCTTAAGTTCTACTCTACACCACATTACTTGTTAATTTATTTCACATGTCTGTGTTTTTTTGATGGAAGAAAAACCTTCTAAAATATGTGCAGAATGTTCCTTGGACAAGTTTCCAACCCTGTCCTCATGTTCTTGTTGCAAAGTTTATTTTAAAATACCAACTGGAGTCCACTGTACCAATTCCTTAAACAATTTTGAACACTTCAATCGTGTCACATTTGTGTTACCAGGGCATTGTGGTGTTGTAGGATTTAAAAAAGAAATGTTAACTTGCCAACCCAGAGGCAGTCCATTTAAAAGGAGAAATGAAGTGAAGTTTAAGTTGGCTAATTAATCATCAGTCTTACCTTCGGTAATACCAGTAATTAATCCAATCATTCGACAAAGCTCCTGCTTTATTTAGCTTATGTTTCTCTGTTGATGGAGGAGGGTCTTCAGCATTTAGATTTATATCAAGGTAACTGAAGAACAATCATTTTATGAAACAGAATAATACAATTTATTAATAAACACAAGTATAATAAATGCATATACAGTACCATATATATTGACATATAAGAACACACGCAGGCACACTAGACAGACAGACCTATAACACAGAGATTCTGGCTGTTAACTGGTATTTAGAGTTCTACTTTATCTTGGCCCAGATATTCACTTTATGATACCAAGTCTGTATGGATGATGTCCAATGTTGTGTGGAGTTGTTGCTTTTTTGTTGCTCTGGGTTCAATTGGGGGATTCTTCATATGTTGGAGTGCACTCTTTTTCTTTGCTGCCTGATCCTTAGCAGTGGTGTGCTGCTGCTTCCTCACCTTGAATTCTGCTGTCTTTTGCTACTTCGTAGAGAAAAAAGCATTACTTATTCTGGTCCAAACATTTAGATATTGAAGTCATGGCCTCTCAGCCTCGCAGCTTAGTTTGACAGATTGTGACTCAGTTTCTGGTCTACAAACAGAAGAGCATTTTACTTATTCAGTTCCTCATGAACATAAAAATATAAGAAATTTAACAAACGAGAGTAGACCATTCAGTCCATCAAGCCCATTTGTTTAGCTAATAGTTAAGCTGTTCCAATTTCTCATCCAGTTTCTTCTTAAAGGTTATCATGGTTTTTGCTTCAATTACATGTCTTGGTAGTTTGTCCTAGAGGGCCATAACTCTTTGCATAAAGAAGTGCTTCCTGGCTTCAGTTTTAAATGCACTTCTGCCTGAATCTCCACGGATGTTCTCAAATACATGATGCACCCTTAAGCTGAAAGAATGTTACTGGATTTACTTTATCAACGCATTTGACGATTAGGTCCCACACAGTCTCCTCTGCTCAAGACTAAACAGATGTCCTTATGTCCTGGGATGCTCTCCTATGAACAGCTTCAAGTGCTGCTATGTCTTTCTTTTATTGCGGTGACCAGAGCTGTGCACAGTATTTTACATGCACCTAACAGCTTGTTAATTTCTGAGAGATGGACTTTAGAATGCCATTTTGGAGAATAAGCACAAACTGCCCCTGGCAAGAATCACTGAGTTCTTTCAGAATACCTCCAGGATTTCAGTGAATGTGTCCCGAGGGAATTCTTGAACTTCTCTTAGCTTGCCATTCTCCTCAAGCTTCTCTTTGCTTCTTCCCCCTGAGAGATGGGGTGCATATTTTAAAGGAAGGTAGAACCTTCTCCTGACTGGATTAAAGTCACTTTCAGTTACAAAATCAGTGTCTTCTAATAGGTCAGATAATGTCCATCCAAGTTGTCATCTCTTAAATTATAGGTCTTTGTCCTGCCTGGAGTCTATTTTCACACAATTCTGCTGGTGAGCAGACCTCAGCAAAGATGATTTACACTTTTGTCTCAAGAGATGAAGTCTAGGCAGATCCTAGTACGAAGAGTTCAGTCACTTTGTTTGGAATGGATTTGGGGGAAGGTGCAACTGGATGCCTGTTAAATCTACTTTGTTAACATGTCTGGTGGGCCACTAAAGCCTAGCAGAATAAGCAATGCCCACTTTGTCCTACAGTGTAGTGATTAAGGCTTTGAAATTCAGACCGTTAGCTGGTGTTCAAATCCTGCTACTGATACTATGTGACCATGAGCAAAGTGTTCAGAAGCCATTAAGAAGGCTAACAGAATGTCAAGCTATATAGTGCCTTGATGTGTAGAGTACAAGTCCAAGGAGGTTCTGCTCAACTTTTATAACACACTGGTGAGGCCTCATCTGGAGTACTTGGTGCAGTTTTGGTCTCCATGCTACAAAAAGGACATAACAGCACTCGAAAAGATCCAGAGAAGAGCGACTTGGTTGATTCAGGACTACAGGGGATGAGTTATGAAGAAAGATTAAAAGAGCTGAGCCATTTCAGTTTAAGCAAAATGAGATTAAGAAGAGACATGAGTGAAGTGTTTAAAATTATGAAGGGAGTTTATCAAGAACACAGGGACACAGTTCAAAACTTGTTAAGGGTAAATTTTACACACACATTAGCAAGTTTTCCTTTACAAAGACAGCCAAGTAACGTGGTAGACAATAGAACTTGAGGAACCTTCAAAACTCAACTTGATGTTATTTTGGTGGAATTAAGGGGATAACACTGGTAAACATTTTTGGGCTCAATAGCCTGTTCTCATTTCAGTTGTTTTAATGTTGTAATGAGCAAGGCACCTAACCTGTCTGTGGTCCAACTATAAAAATAGAAAACAAATGAAATGAAATGTAACTGATTCTGTATGTGGTAAGGTCCCTTGGATAAAGGTGTCAGCCCAATAAGTACATCAAAACAATCAGCTCCTTCAATCTCTTCCCATACCTCTTAATCCTGGCACCAGCCTAGTGGCTCTCTTCTGGGTTTTCTCTACTGTTGCTATCTCTTTTTTGTAACATGGAGAACCAAAACAGCACACAGTTCTCCAGGTGAGACTCCACTAGTGTGTTATACATCTTAAGCATAACCTCCATAGTTTGTACTCCACACCTCATGATATACTATGATATACTGTACAGCCAAAGTCCATATTGATCGCTTCTGCATACTTTTTGATATCGATAACAATGACTCCATTGTTTCTCCCAGGTCCTTCTCATAAGTTGTACATTCAGGTTTCAGACCGCCCATTGTGTATTCAAATCTAACATTTGATCTTCTTTGTGTAATTTATATCTGTAAAGTTGTACTTTACATTTACTTACATTAGATGTCACAAATCTCCCAAAGCCTGTATGCTGCCCAAATCCATCTGTAACAATTTGGTAGATTCTACATTTAGCATCAGCTGCAAACCTACCAGCTTATTGATTATATTCTTGTCCAGGTTTTTTATGTATTAAAAAAGCAGTGCCCCAGCAATGATCCCTAAGGGACACCACACAAACCTAATCCTACAAACTTTCCTTCACCATTATCCTTTGCTTCCTGTGTTGTACCCTCCTAAGACAGTTCCCTCAATTCTCAATTTTCTTAATGTGATCTTCAACCTTTCATGTGGTTCCTTATCAAAAGCCTTTTGAAAATGAACGTAAATGATATCATATGTACCTCTCTGATCATATCATTTTGCTGCTTCCTCACAGAACTCCAGCATATTAGTGAAACATGACCTTCCTCGTCTGAATCCATGTTGACTGTTCATTCTCATTCTTGCCACATGCTGCTTGAACTCCTTCTTAATACTTTCTTCTATTAATTTACCTTTTATGCACGTTAAGCTTACAGGCCTACAGATTCTTGGATCAGCCTGAATAATGGTGACTTTAGGACAACAGCAGAAAGAGAAAGCCTTGAAATTACATTGTTCAGACATAAAAGGAGCAAACAGATTTGGATGAGGTGGAACCACTGGCTTTCATAACAAAGTATGATCACCCTGTCTAACCACAGTACATTTTAGCAGTAAGATTATGATGGGCACAACAGATGCATGAAGACCTGCCTACTTATATGGAGACAGCAATACCATGGTGTCAGGATCTGAGTGTTTTTGAACTCAGTTGAAGATTTTGTTTTTTTTTCTACTATTTCTTTCTGGCTTATTTTTCTGATGGCATCATACTGTAATACATGTCGAACAATGGTGGGTGTATCAAAAATCTTACAGGGACCTACATCAAGGGGACAATAAGGAATAAGGTAACAACACAGACTAACAGTTTGTATTTTTTCTCGACAGCCGAGAGGACTTCAACCCAGAGATATGCCGATGAGCCTGCTTTGAAAACTTCTTCCAGTTCCCCTGCAGAATGGGACCAGGATGTCATCTTTTTGGACTAGTGAATGACTGTGGTGCACTATCATGTATCATTGGGCAAAAATTTAACATGAAATTGCTTCCAGTTCACATTAGTGGTCTCACATGAACATTGCTACTTAATGACGCACAATTGACCCCTGTAAACATGAATAGCGTTTGTAACCTCCAAACTGGGCAGGTTAGAGAATGCAGATTTCTAGAAATCATTACTATGCTACCAGTCTACCATTTATACCCTTTGTGATTATAGTGTCATTCATTAAATCTAGGTGTATACAGATCTTTGTGGTTTTCCAGATGGCTTTTGTGCTTCTGGCGTCCCTTCTTGCTGTAGACTGCTAGTCACCCCATTACTACACAACTGATGGTGTCAACATTTTTTTGTTTCCTTTCTGAGCAGCAACTTACTAAATATACAAGCTTACTACAAATACTTGCCAATTTCCACCTCAGGAATCCATTTTTTAAAATTAAATTAGCAGCCATTGCCCAGCAGTACAAGGGAATAATTACAAAGAAGACATAACTGTTGTCAGAGCAAAGGATGGAAGATGAGAAAAAAAATAAGGTGGTGATAACAAGCACAATGTAGAGGAACAGTTGGGTAGTAAGCAGCACCACTGTCCGCTGCTGACTCTCCAGACGTGACTGTATGTCGGTCAAACGACTCTTTATTCTCACAATGTGTTTACATAAATAGACCACGATGGCTAAACATGACAACACCATGACTACAAAGGGGAAAAAAACATAAAATAATGCATAAAGAACTTTCAGAATCACAACTGTGGAACTATCGTGGAAAAAGGTATCTGTCTCATTTTGCATAAATGAAATAGTGCAGGTATTTATGGTAAAATCCAAGCAGGCTGTGGACAAGATGGTGAAGATCCCACTGATCATGCCCCAGCGTAAGAACGTGGAGATGTTGCGATTAAGCTTCAGGAAGAGGCTGTTTAGAGACTGGAGGATCTTGATGCAGTAAAAGAGGCAGAGCATGGCCGTGGACCACATAGTGCAGAAGAGGGAGACAGAAAGGAAAAATATCAAAACCCTGCTAATAATCGTATAGTCAAAGCAGAGATATTCCAGCAAGCATGGAAGAAAAGCATTGGGGGCCACGGAACAAAAGGAGAGGTTAGATCCAGCTACACATCTGTATGCCAGGGTGGCACTTTTCCCCATCTTCTTCTTTTCTTCTTCTCCTCGAGGTAGGGTCAAGCACAAAACTATGAACAAGTTAGTTAGAAATCCACCAACTGATAATGCCACGAGGACCAAGAAGAATGTACTAAGAGACATGGTGGCCCAATATGTTCTTTAAGCACCCCACCGTCTTTGAACTGTCCAGTCTGCTGTCCAGAGATGCAGTGCTGCTCCTTATATAAACATTTCTTTTAAAGCTGATGTCAAAAAGGTTCTTGCTTTGCATGTCCTCATGATAAAAATAGCAGCTTTCCGCATTCTGATGAGCTTCACCTGCAGCTGGCTGACTGTTCTTGATTTAAATTCAAATTTTGTTTGCAGGGAGCCATAAATTACTTTTGTTTTTTCTATGGATGGAAAACAGGGTTCCACTTAAATAAACCAAATCTGATATGTTGTTGCAATAAGCAAGAACAATTTGAAGATGGGACTTGTGGTAACAAGCATGTGCAATCTATCCATCCATCCATTATCCAAACCCGCTATATCCTAACTACAGGGTCATGGGGGTCTGCTGGAGCCAATCCCAGCCAACACAGGGCACAAGGCAGGAAACAAACCCCGGGCAGGGTGCAAGCCCACCGCAGACGTGCAATCTAAACACATTAAATTTGTGATAGAGAATAACTGCACCTTCAAACAGTGCTAGATCAACATGACCAGAAGTGCAAATGACTTGGCTGCTGTGTCTTTTTCAAGGCCACTAGTCAGGAGTTAGTTAAATAATGGTGACCTTTGCACTAGAAGGAACACTGATTGGAGAACAATATAGAGAACAAATGGATGTGGATGAGGCAGAATCGTTGGCTTTCATAAGAATGGATGGTTGGTAGATGTCTGTTACAGTTCAGCTTGGGTTACTTCCCTAGCTTACGTTTTAATAGAATGGCATTTTTCTTGATTTATAGGTTTCCATCTTTTTGTAAAAACTCATGGTTTTGTTTTGTGTTTTTGCAAAATAATACTTGTCTTTGATATTGTGTTGTTTAATTATTTCATTTTCACATATTTTGTTTTTATGTTCTTTGCTTAAATGCCTTGTGTTTTGTAGGTGCAACCTCAAGAAACACAGGACAACCCCGACATCACTGCTGCTGGGACCACCCTCAAGCCTTTATACTGAGATGAAAGTGATGGTCCCAGCAGTGGTTCATTGACGTTTGAAGAGTGCAGTTTGGGACTATTGTTGAGTACTGAGTATTGTTTCTTTGGTTTCTGGATTTATTTGCTTCTACTGCATATTTGCTCTTTAATTCTGGGAATTTGTTTTAGGGATTGTCTGCTCCAGGCTACCCTCTAAAGCAAATCTTTTTGCCTTCTAGTTTGCCTTTTTTCCCCCTCATTTTTCCATCTGCGTTCTTTTTTTTACTTATTTTATTATAATTCTGCATTTCTGAAGATCCTTGGTGGAGCTTGTCTTTTCACGTCAGAGGTCGATGGTTGTCCTCTCCTTATGTCGGATATTTCTGTATATTTTTTAAACTGTTTATAGTATTCTGAACATTTAAGTCTGTAAGACAAAGGGGTTGATGATTGTAGGCCTACAGAAGAAGAGAGAATGTGAAAGAGCACTGCACAATGGTGAAACGGGTAGGGGCAGTTAATAATCTTTAACTTCCTTAGTATTATATCCATCCCCAGAAAAGCAAGTCAAAAATGTCAAAACTTTTTCTACAAGAAAAATGTTATTCATTTTATCAAAATGTCAACATAAATATAGTAGGAAATGCACATCTAGTGTCCATTGCTGTACTGATGCAGATTTAGTACACGTCCTTTGTGTAACATGTTTTGAAACAGCCATCAATGCACAGCATGTTGCAATCGAGACAGTTGAAGCACGTTTATTAGCCTGAATTTCTTATAATATTTTTTCTGTTCCTTTCAAATGAGAGGGTAGAGAAAAGCCAAGCAAAATGACACCTTTTATTGGCTAACTAAAAAGATTACAATATGCAAGCTTTCGAGGCAACTCAGGCCTCTTCTTCAGGCGAGATGTAATACAGAAACTGAAGTTTCCTGTGTTTATATCCACACACTAGGACAAGAAACAACACTGGTAAATTTTTGAATGAAAACTCTTAAATGTAAAAAATTAATAGGTTCATTCAGGCTAAGATTAATTTAACAGGAGATAGAAGAACAATGTATGGTCAAGATCTTTAGATAAGATAACTGTCCAATAAAGTCCTTTGAAGTTTGTGAAGTTTTTCAAAACAATGCAGATCTGTAGTCAGGTTGTCTGTGTCAGTCTGAGAGATGCAAACAGTCTTCATATCTGGCTATAAAACTCTTGTCTCTGTTCAAGCCATGCTGTAATGTATTAAATTTTAACATGAGCTTAACTTCCCATTCTTTTCTCTCTTGCTGCGTTTTGAAGTTGCCCGTAAGCACTGTGACTTTAAAGTCCCTCTCACAGTGTCCATGGCTGTTGAAGTGGGCCGCTACAGGAACATCTGTGTTGCCATGTTTAATGTGGAATCTGTGTAAATTCATTCTCTGGCGGAGTGTTTGTCCAGTTTCTCCCACATAGAGTGTAGTGTCAGGACATTTCATGCAGAGAATTAGGTAGACAACATTCGATGATCTGCAGGAAAATGATCCCTTAATGTGATGTTCAAGTCGGGAGTTTGGTATAATTATACGGTCTGTATTGTAGATGTGGGCACACGTTTTACATCTTTTCTGTAGGCAGGGAGATGTGCCATTTTCTGTTGGTTCACTTAGGGAGCTTCGGACAATTAGTTGCTGAAGGTTTGGTGGTTGTCTGTATGAGAGGGTAGAATGTCAGTACCTGATCACAACAATCGACGTAGCCCCTTGTGTTACTGTAGGCTACCACAGCACCAGGCTTACTGACTTCAACATTTCCCCTGACACAAACATTGACAGTTGTTGCATTGTGAACAGTGCTTTGGGGGCTAACAACTTTCGTGTCCTTCCACTTCATCACAATCATTTTACTTCTTTGTCATGAAGCTACCTGCAGAATGGTGAATATTCAGGCAACCTAAATCACCAGGCATATCATGGCACTTGTGGTGTACTGTGCCATATCCATCAGTTTCACTATCCATGTCAACCCCTGATGACATTATTTATGTTTATTTATGTTTCATTTATGTTAGCTAGATTACCCAGAGGGGACTGGGCAGTCTAATGGTCTGGAATCCCTACAGATTTTATTTTTTTCTCCAGCTGTCTGGAGTTTTTTTGTTTGTTTTTTCTGTCCACCATTGGACCTTACTCTTATTCTATGTTAATTAATGTTGACTTATTTTATTTTCTTACTGTGTCTTTTATTTTTCTATTCTTCATTATGTAAAGCACTTTGAGCTACTTTTTGTATGAAAATGTGCTATATAAATAAATGTTGTTGTTGTTGATGACCAATTCACATTGTAATCACTATAACTTGGCTTAAGCCAGCTCTCCTTTACAAACTTTGTGTTTTAGTTGAAGGCTCCACCCCAGTTATGAATATTGATGAGATAGCTTTGAGAGGCAAAACACATGGAAATATTTATTTTATCCACTAGATGGCAGCAGAATACTGTCCAGAGAGGTATTGATTTTTTACACTGCAAAAGTGGATCTTTAAACAGCACCCAAAGTCTGATTCAGGAACAACTGTCATTGCATAGAATTCTGCGCCTGAGTCCTTCCCCAATGTATTTCACTGTTCTCTGCAGAGCTCCCAAAAACATTTTCACGATTTTGCTGAACTAAAGACAAAAGTAAATTCAGCAGGGTTTGCTCATCACTACTCACTACATGGCGCCTAAGCCTCCCACCCAAGCCTTGTTTGAGCAGAGATAGCTCTGAGGTAGAAGGTGTAACAATATCAAATAGGAGTGAAAATAATGAGAGCTGCCTCTGAATATTGTGGTGTGACTGCTAAAGGACCGGAATGGAGGAGGGAGAAGAGGGACTGTGCAGAAAGGCCGCTGTCTTTAATACTGCTGTTTTACTTTATGGGGTGTTGTGTGTTACACAGTGCTTTGCAAAAGTATTTACACACCCTGTACCACAATCTGGAATTAAAATGGATTTTCATTTGAAGTTTATGTAATGGACTCAACCATATAGTCCAAATTGTTGAAGTGGAATGAAAATAAAATACCTTTAATATATTGTCACAGGGGTGGCACGGTGGCGCAGTGGGTAGCGCTGCTGCCTCACAGTTAGGAGACCCGGTCGCTTCCTGGATCCTCCCTGCGTGGAGTTTGCATGTTCTCTCCGTGTCTGCGCGGGTTTCCTCCGAGTGCTCCAGTTTACTCCCACAGTCCAAAGACATGCAGGTTAGGTGCATTGGCGATTCTAAATTGTCCATAGTATGTGCTTGGTGTGTGTGTGCCCTGTGGTGGGCTTGTGCTCTGACTGGGGTTTGTTTCATGCCTTGTGCCCTGTGTTGGCTGGGATTGGCACCAGCAGACCCCCGTGACCCTGTAGTTAGGATATAGCGGGTTGGATGATGGATGGATGGATATATTGTCACACAAGTGTGATTAGGAGGCAGCTAAAGAGCTTGAGTAATTGTAACACTACATCAGACCAGGGGGTGGCAGAGTGTGCTTACTGTCTCTCAGTTCCTTGCAGACCATTTCCGAGAAATCCCACCAGGTTCCAGCGCCTCTGTTGACGTCACTTCTGGTCCCGGTGCCTGTGATGACGTCACGTCCAGTCCCAAAGACGTCACTTCCGATTCAGGCAGAGATGACATCATTTCCTCCACCAGCCCTTACCTCCACCTATTCAGTTCTGTTTTGGACTCAGTCTTGTAAGCAACTTAATCATTTCAACCTTTTGCAGCCACGATCATAATATACGGGTGGCTGCCCAAAACCTTTTTGACTGTCTGCAGTCTTTTTGTGACAATATAAATCTCCACTTTGTTATGAAACTACAGCTCTTACTAAAGTTCGTGGTGTACATCGCCATTTTGGATTGACATCACAATCTGAAGATGGACAAACTCGGACTTGATAGACCAGCCCAGAGATTCCAAGTAGGTAATCGGACTTCTGAAAAAATCATCAATAATCGAATTTTATTTATACAATTAGAAGGCCAGAAGAGTTCAAAAAGTCTTTTTGTCAATTTTTTGCAAAGCATCCATTTTCTCAACAAATGATGTTGTTTAGGGCTGCAGGAGGCCAGCATTAGTTTTGTTCCTCTATGGCATCTTATTAGCCTTTAGAATGTATAAAAAGAAGTTTGTGGAGGTCAGATGGTATAAGAGGCACACAGAGCCAACAGAACCAAATACCACCTGCCCACTCTTGTTCGTGACTGTGAATCCCAAAACTGCTGATTTAATACCCCCTGCTGAATCTCCATGCAATTCTGTTGTGATACCCTAACCCATTTCTGCTGCTAAATGTAAAATAATGCAAGAAATTAGAATGCTATATTAGTTTGAAGTAATGCCAAAGTAGGGCGGCATGGTGGCACAGTGGTAGCGCTGCTGCCTCGCAGTTAGGAGACACGGGTTCGCTTCCCAGACCCTCCCTGCGTGGAGTTTGCATGTTCTCCCTGTGTCTGCGTGGGTTTCCTCCCACAGTCCAAAGACATGCAGGTTAGGTGGATTGGCGATTCTAAATTGGCCTTGGTGTATGGGTGTGTTTGTTTGTGTCCTGCAGTTGCTTGGCACCATGCCCAGGATTGGTTCCTGCCTTGTGCCCGTGACCCTGTGTTCGGATTCAGCAGGTTGGAAAATGGATGGATGGATAATGCCAAAGTACCAATTGTAAGCACTCCAGAAAATCCATCCATCCATTATTCAACCCGCTATATCCTAACCACAGGGTCACAGGGGTCTGCTGGAGCCAATCCCAGCCAACACAGGGTGCAAGGCACAAACCCCAGGCAGGGCGCACACATACACCAAGCACACACTAGGGACAATTTAGGATCGCCAATTCACCTAACCTTTGCCTTAGTCTTTGGTCTGTGGAAGGAAACCGGAGCACCCGGAGGAAACCCATGCAGACAAGGGGAGAACATGCAAACTCCACGTAGGGAGGACTCGGGAAGCGAACCCAGGTCTCCTTACTGCACCATTGTGCCGCCACTCCAGAACATATTAAAAGAATTGGAATTGTTTAATTTTCAGATACATACATACATACTGTATGTTTCTTAAATGCGCTTAACCCCATTCAGGCTGATATGTACTCCGAGTCTATTGATGCAGGAGTGGATGAATTTTTTGTAAATGACCTGGGCATAGCACCAGTCAGATACAGGGCACACCTAGGACCATTGACAGTCTAAAATTCACCAAATCTGCACATCTTTGCAGAGACAGAGACAGCAACACAGTGTGACATTTGTGGATATTGCATCTATTAGGCAGCAGCTCTAACTACTGCATCACTGTGAAAAATAAAACTCTTTTCCCATATAATTGGAGAAGGAACATTAGAACAATTGTGACAAGAACAAGCCACAGTCCCAGAAGTTCTACACTCTATCACTCTACTTATCAATTTATTCCATGTGTCTATTGTTGTTTGCATGAACAAAATATTTTCTAGCATTTTGGTGAAATCTGCTTTAGCAAGTTTGGGATCATTTGAGAAGTCCATCACTCCCTTATCTTACCTCCCCTTTCTCCCCCTGATACTTGCTGGTGCTGGTTGAGGTCTTGCCAGCAGCTCTCCAACAGCCTTTAAAATCCATCATGGTTAAAGTTTCTCTGTAAGTAATACTTTCCAGAAGTTCTGCAAAATTTTCCTTGAACATCATCTGATGGCCCTCTTTTCCTTGCACCTCAGATGCCAAATCTTATTTTAAAGCCTAGGAGTCATTCATAGGTGGTGTGTCTTTCTTAATATGCAGTCGGGAATGCTTGCTTTCACCTATGACTCTCCATCCTTATTGATAGTCTTTTATTTTCAAACCCATGGAAACAATACTCTCCATATACTGTACCCTGGTGGTATCCTCCTTTCAGCACTGGCAAGATATGTGACATTTCAGCAAGCGCATGTTACTCTTTGTTTCTTATGGCACTCACTAGACTACCCATCCATGTATAGCACCCTCCTGCTCACAGTTCTCCTACCTGCTTGTAAATTTCTTTAGGTTTAAAATAACAAATTATTTCACACCACAAATGTGTTGATCATATGTTATCCTTTTCTACCATGTAAAGACCCACCAATAAATGGACCCACAAATCAGTGAACATGCACACTGCATTTGAAAGGTGCAGTCTTTGGGTATACAAATACATATAAAATATAAGTTAATGTTAAAATGATCAGGCATTGGCAGGTCCATGCATCTGTATTTCCATCTTCATGCATTCTTTCATTGTTTTCTTTTTTGTCTATACAGTATATCCACTCATCTGTTTATCCTTGTATGTGTCTGCCATCCATCATCCTTCTCTTTGTCTACCCATTCATCTACTTTATTTCCTTCCTGTGGTGGCTCGTAGCTAAAGTTAGTGGGGGTGCTGCCACAGAAAATTTTTAGCCTTTGTTTTAAAATTGTGTAAAAGGAAACAAACATGTATAAAAAGAAAATTTATTCAGAAACTTGATAAAATCCTAAAAGAACAAAATCAAACATTTTGTACTTACTATAACCTAAATTGTTACAGTTCAAGCTTGATCTATTCATGTAAAAATGAAATCCATTCTTCGTTTTAATTTGTGCGAAAAGATCGATAATTTTTTCCTTGATCTCAACTTGATCTCCTTGATGACAACTGAGGAAATTTTTCTCCATTGAAAGCACTGCAAGTACAGTACATTTAGTCAGCACTGCGGGAGCGACAGTTCTCTCTCTCTCTCTCTCTCGCAGCCTCGCGTGCAGCTTCCTATGTGCGCATGCACACAACAGACAAACACCACGCCGCTGGAACTGTGAGGCGCACAGTTCCATGCAAAGATTTTTGTATCTTTTTCATAAACTAAGGGATGGCTACTGACATTAAGCTTAAAGATTATATATTGTACAACTATAAAGAAAGAATTACAGTAATCCCTCACTTCGACTTTCGCGGCTTCACTCTATCGCGGATTTTAAATGTAAGCATATCTAAATATATATCATGGATTTTTCGCTGGTTCGCGGATTTCTGCTGACACTGTGTCTTTTAATTTATGGTACATGCTTCCTCAGTTTGTTTGCCCAGTTGATTTCATACAAGGGACGCTATTGGCAGATGGCTTAGAAGCTACCCAATCAGAGCATGTCTTACATATTAACTAAAACTCCTTAATGCTTATAAGATATGCTTGATTATTCTTTTGACCGCTTGATTGTTTGCTTGTCTCTGCCTCTCTCTTTCTCTCTCTCTGACGTTCTCTGTGCCTGACGGAGGAGATGTGAGCAGAGGTCCTGTTTGCACAGAGGCTGTTTGCTTAAAAGATACTGACGCTCATCTAAAAAATGCCGCTTTATTGCGGTGCTCGGCATATTTAAAAGCACAAAAGCACACGTATTGATTTTTTGATTGTTGCTTTAATCTTGATCTCTCTCTCTGACATTCTCTGCGTCTGACGGAGGAGATGTGAGCAGAGGGGCTGTTTGCACAGAGGCTGTTTGCTTAGAAGATACTGACGCTCCTCTGAAAAATGCTGCTTTATTGATTTTTTGATTGTTTGCCTTTCTTTTGCGAGCGCTCGCGCTCTCTCTTAAATTCTCTTTTCCTGATGCAGACACTCCTTTGAAGAAAAGATCTATTTGCATTCTTGTGAGAAAGAACTGTCATCTCTGTCTTGTCATGGAGGACAGTTTAAACTTTTGACTAAAGGGTGTTATTTCATGTCTAGAGGGCTCTAATAATGTTAACAGTGTGGGAGAGTTTATAAGGGCTTAAAATATATAAAAACAACTATACAAACATATGGTTTCTACTTCGCGGATTTTCATCTATCGCGGGGGTTCTGGAACGCAACCCCCGCGATCGAGGAGGGATTACTGTAAAGAAAAAAGGACTCATTATATTAAATGTTATCGATAATATCAAGTGGAAATAGTGGGTGCTGCAGTTCCACAGTGCCTATACGCGAGCTGTCACTGTTTCCTTCCCTCTGTCTATCTGTCCATTGATCCTTCCTTTTGTTTGTTCATACACCCATACATCTGTTCGCTGTGCTTGTCCATCCAGCTATTCATAAAGGACACGGGGACACAGTTGGAAACTTGTTAAGGGTAAATTTCCCACAAACATTAGGAAGGTTTTCTGAAATATCTTAATATATAATACGCTACCGTGGCTGTTCGTTCGTCTGTGCAGAATTTGAAATCATCTGCAGCTCGCAAATCTTTTGACCTATTAACCTGAAATTTGGTACACAACGTGAAGTCTACTATCTGCTTTCAGGGTGATGATTAACCTCCAAGGTTATTCCTCTTTTTATTTTATTTTATTGTAGAATCAACTCTTGGCAGTGGCCAGCGGAGCGGCCATGTGGCGCATGCGTACGGCCGTTCTCATCCCTACTACCTTCGCCCCTACCTCTTCATATCTTAAATCATTCTTGAGGCAGATTGAAGACTTAGGTGGCAGCTTAAGTGAAAAATTAAAGAAAACATACTAAGTAATTGCAACAAAAACACTGACTTAATCTGCGGTGGGATGGCGTCCTGCCCAGGGTTTGTTTCCTGCCTTGTGCCCTGTGTTGGCTCGGATTGACTCCAGCAGACCCCGTGACCCTGTAATTAGGGTATAGCAGGTTGGATAATGGATGGATGGATGGACACTGACTTAATCAGTTCTAACATGAAAAGATGCAGACAAAAGTCACTACGGTGGAGAAAAGAAGAGCTGCTCAGGAAGAAGCAAGAACATCAACCTCTGAGCAAACGAATGCTAAACGTACAGGGAAAGAGTATGAAAACTAGGAATGCTCATGTTAAGTGTATGCACTGCACATTATTGTGCAGTGCACCGTTACTGGTATTAAATAATCCACCAAGTGGTGTGTAGACAGTAGGACTTTCAAAAATAGACTTGATGTCATTTTAATAGAATAAAGTGGGTAGGACTGGTGAGCTTTAGTGGGTTGAATGGCCTGTTGTTGTCTAGATTGTTCTAATGTTCCAAAAACGTATCTGTGCATACAACACCTCATCCATCTATTGATAATTTCATTAGTCTAGTCATTATTCGTTACTGCATTTATTATAAATCTGCTCCTTGTTATCCAACCATCCATCCCATTGTTTATTCATCTAATCTTCCGTTGGCCCATTCCTACCATCCACCTGCTCTCCCCATTTATTCATCCATCGATATCACTGTCATGATCATAGTGTCATTTACAAGGTTTAGGTTCATAAGGCCATGCTTGCAGGACCATCATGGTTTCCAGTCACCACATTAGTTCACACATGATATACTCAACTTTATTTTTCATCCCGAGAAGCAATTGGCTGAATGTAGTAGCCTACTGCAGATCTTCTCCAGTTTCCACCTTAGGAATCCAGTTTTGAAAATTAAATTGGTAGCCATTGCCCAAGTGTACAAGGGAAAAGCTACAATGCAAACGTAATTGCTCTCAGAGCAACTGTCAGACCAGAAGACTTTAAAGATAGCTGCAGCGAACAGAATATATAGGAGTAATTGGGTAGAGAGCAGTACCACTGTCCGCTGCTGCCTCTCCAGACGTTGCTGTATGTTGCCCAAGTGACTAGTCATTTTCAAAATGTGTCCACACAAGTAGACCAGAATGGTTACACATGACAAGAGTGTGACCAGAAGTGGGAAGAAAACATAAAATAATCCATAAACAGCATGAAGAGCCTCCATTGTGGCAACATTCTGAAAAGAATGATCAGTCTCATTTTGGCTAATGATGAAAGTGCAGGCATCCACAGCAAAAACAATGCAAGATGCCAACAAATTGATGAGGATGCCAATAGCCATGCCCCAGCGTAAAAGTGTGGAGATGTTGCGCTTCAGCTTTAGGAAGAGGCTGTTCACAGACTGGAGGATCTTGATGCAGTAAAAGAGACAGAGTATGGCTGTGAACCACATGGTGCAATACAGAGTGATACAATTGAAAAGAAGAAAAAGCTGAGGGATGATTCTGTGATGAAAGCAGAGGTTCTGCAGCAGGCACGGCAAAAAGGCAGTAGGAATCGAGAGGCAAAAGAGAAGGTTAGCTGCAACCACATTTCTGTACGCCAGGGTTGCACTTTTTCCCAATTTCTTCTTTCCTTCTTCTCCCCGAGGTAGGAACAAGCATAAAACTACAAACAAGTTCGTCCCAAATCCACCAACTGACAATACCACAAGGACCGAGAAGAATGTACTGGGAGACATGATGGGATATGTCCAGTCTACTCACCTGAGATGCAGTGCTGCTCCTTATATAAACATCTCTCTTATGGCTGGTGTCAAAAAAGGCTATTGCTTTGCATGCCTTCATGTCAAAGAGTCCTGTTGGGTTCCATTACCAGCTGATTGGCTGCTGTTCATTTAAATGAAGAATTTGCTTCTTTTTCCATAGAGGGAAATTATGATCCAATTTTAAAAAGTCACATTTGACAAAGAATAAAATTTTGAAGAAGGTGTTTGTGGTAACAAGCACATGCAAACTAAACTAAACCAAGAGGAGACATGACTGATGTGTTTAAAATTAAGAAGTGAATTAGGAAGTGTTACTTTAAAGTGAGGTCACTAAGAATACAGTGACATTGTTAAGTGTAAATTACACGCAATCATTAAGATGTTTTCCTTCATTCTTAGAACCGCAGACAGATGGACTACAAAGTGGTAGACAGGTAGATTAGGACCTTCAAAACTCTACTTGATATTATTTTGGAGGAATGAAGTGGATAGGACTTGCAAGCTTTGTTAGGTTAAAAGGTCTGTTCTCATCCAGATTGCTCTGAAGTTCTAATGTTTTAAACACATCCATTACTAGCACCTTGAAGAAGTGGTAGATCAGCAGGGCCAGAAATGGAAATAATTTGGTCTGCATGTCATTTCTCACACAACTGAAACTGGAGAGTCACATTTCTGGGCAGAGTTGGATGACAGAGTCCTTTGTACAACAGCAAAAAATAAAAAAATAAATCCTTGAATTTAAATTGGTGAGACTTAAAAGGACCAAACTGTCCCAGCACAACACCTGTTGGAAGCAGGACACAATTGTTGCATGAAGACTTGCAGTTCAAAAACATGTATTTTTTTTGTTTCTTCCGGTGGCATCATTTTCTTGTCCTTTTGTTCTAGTTTGTTCTTGTGCTTTTCTATTTTGATTTTGATTAATAATTTCGTTTGTTCTTGTGTTTTTCTACTTTGATTTAGGCTAACAATTTCTGTTGTTTCACAATTTTTTAATTATTTATTTTTTTGTTTTTTGCTATTCTATTTTCAAATTGAGTCAACCATATTGTTTATGGGTTATTACGATGACATGCACAAGATATTTAAAGATTAAAGTTGAAATCACAAAATTTAAGTCCAGATTTCATCTTTACTCCTGCTGAGGTGTGAAATTTTGCATATAAGTTGGTAAATATTTTATTTGTCTTTAACATATAAACTTGTAACACTAATGTCTATTACTGATAAGAACAGCAGTGGTTAGTTGATTAAGAACCCCTTCCCCCCCCCCTTTTAAGAACCAGTCCTTTGTAATTTTTATGACAAGTTTGGCAAATGTTACTCTGCTGCAGTCTCTCAATCAGCCTTCACAGGAAAACCAGACTGCGTAACTGGCAAGCTTCACGGGGAAAGGTGTGAAGGTGTTCTCTGCCCCATTAGTGTGAAGTATGGCTGTTTGGAATTGGCTTGTATCATGACGCCTATTGGCTGTAGGGGTTGGACAGAAAACCTATAAATTTGCTTGCTTTACCTCTCTCTCTCTCTCTCTCTTTTACCAAACTGATGAAAGACCATCTCACATACCATTAACGGAAAAGGACAACACAATGAAGAGCACAGCTCGGCAGCCATATTGAGACAGGCATGCGGGCTGTTCTGAAGAAAGCTGACCACTAATGATGCCTTAACTAGAGACATTTTAAGTAACTAACAAGTCTGTGTGCCGCCTGAAACTACACATCTACAGTACATTTATCAGGTTGTATGGTTGCCAATATTTAAATATACTTTGCATATTGTTATTATTTATGAATATTATCAATAATACATTATTTAAAGTGTAACTAAACTCCTGCTTGTCCTTTACTCTATGTAATTACCTGAGGTTATAGATGTAGAAGGGAAGGTGGGGAGAAGTTATATGGTACAGTACCTTATAAACAGTGGTAAATCTGGGAGATTTGAGGAATTCTGACAAAGGCTACATATTAATAATACAAAAGGGGAAAGCAGAGCAATATATTACTCTGCCAAAACAAAACAACTCCTGAAATAAGCTATGAGATTAAAGTGAAACTTTGACTAAACAAATTAGATAGATAGATAGATAGATAGATAGATAGATAGATAGATAGATAGATAGATAGATAGATAGATAGATAGATACTGTGCTTTATTAATCCCATGGGGAAAGTCACATAATCCAGCAGCAGTATACTGATACAAAGAAACAATATTAAATCAAAGAGTAATAAAAATGCATGTAAAAACAGACAATAACTTTGAATAATGTTAGCGTTTACCCCCCCGGGTAGAATTGAAGAGTCGCATAGTGTGGGGTCTCCTCAGTCTGTCAGTGGAGCAAGACGTTCCTCTGCCTGGAGATGATCCTGTTCAGTGGATGCAGTGGATTCTCCATGATTGACAGGAGTTTGCTTAGCACCCGTCACTCTTCCCCAGATGTTAAACTGTCCAGCTTTATTCCTACAATAGAGCCTGCCTTCCTAACAAGTTTGACCAGGCGTGAGGTGTCCTTCATCTTTATGCTGCCTCCCCAGCACACCACCATGTAGAAGAGGCCCCTCACCACAACCATCTGGTAGAACATCTGCAGCATCTTATTTCAGATGTTGAAGGACGCCAACCTTCTAAGGAAGTATAGTCGCCTCTGACCTTTCTTACACAGATCATCAGTATTGGCAGTCCAGTCCAATTTATCATCCAGCTGCACTCCCAAGTATTTATAGGTTTGCACCATCTGCACACAGTCTCCTCTGATGATCACGGGGTCCATGAGGGGCCTGGGCCTCCTAAAAATTACGACATTAAAGTAGAAATTTCGAGATTTAAGTTGAAATGTCATTTTTAATGGTAAAATAAACTAGGAGAGATTCATCTTTTAATCATGAAATAGACCTTGTTTCCCTCACCATGCCCTTAAGTACTCTTTAATAACTTTTCTGTCTTTTCTGAATGCTCATTTTATGATGAAAAAAAAAGGGCCCAATTCAGATATTTTCTAGGGCAAATAATATGCAAGCAAATGACTCATTTATGACAAGATCTGTGCTGGAGTTGGAATAACTGAAATATTTTGTAACGGTGGGAGTGAAAGGGGCTCACACTTGGTGGGGATCTGCCCTGCATGCTGCTCGGGGAGGAGGAGGGTAAGTTTGCTACTCAACCATCATTTTCCTGTCATTCCGTGTTGTTTGTTGCAGCTGTGGTGCATTCCACATGCTCTATAACATTTCAGTGTTATTACTGAAAAAAGTCTTATTAATGTTCTACAAATTATTTTTTGCTGCAAAATTATTATTTTCCCTACATCTTTCACCTAAATTCACAGTAAAAATTCCCAAGGGATTAAGAACTCAAAATCACTAAATGCTAAAAAATACACATATTTCTGCTGCAAAGAGGAGGTCTAAAGTGTCAGATCTGTGTTTTATTTATTTTAAAAATGTATTGTAAATTTGATCACTCTTCTGGGTGAATCCAAGTAGAACATCAAGTAACACATGTAATTAAGATACAAAATATATTTGTTTGCATAATTAATAATTCCTTATTTCTAAGTCTGCTTTTATTTACATTTAGCAAAGGTTTCAGGTCTACTATTATCTAAGCAAGCCCATATTTGTTTAAATAATCAGATAATTATTTGAAAGCAATAATACTTGAGGAAGAAAACTCATTCATTTTCAACTGCTTATTCAAAAATAAGTCGCAAGTCTTAACCAAAACCAAGTCTTAACAGTGAGGCCCATATGTCCCTTTTCCCAACCACATGCCAACTCATTCTATGGGATCTTAAGGTGTTCCTAGAACATCTGGGACATATAGTCCTACCAGCAAGCCTTGGGTCTTGCCCAGGGTTTCCTTCCAGTTGGTCATGACCATAACATCTTGACAGGGATGTGTCCAGGATGCATCTGTATCAGACACCCAAACCACCTCAATTTGCTCCTCTAGTCTTTAGTCCAAGCCTCTCCACAATCTCATTCTTTCGGTCATTACCCTAAGGTCATGACCCTAGGTGAAGGCAGGGAGGTAGACCAACTGATAAATTGAGAGCTTCACCTTCTGCTCCTTCTTCACCACTACAGAGCGGTACAGTGCTCACCACCCACATCTGTCTGTCAATCTCATCATCCCTTTTCCTCAAACTCGAGAACAAGACCCTTAGGTACGTAAACTTGCCTCTCACTCTATGAATACAGTCCAACTAGTGAGAAACAGGGCTTCAGATTTGGGGGTGCTGGTCCTCATCCCTGCCACTTCACATATGGTCACAAATAATTCTAATACGTGATGGAGTTCACAGCCCAATGAAACCAACAGGACCACATCATCTGCCAAAAACAGTGATGCAAATCTAAGGCCACTGTACTGGACCCCCTACCCTTCCTGGCTGTGCCTTGATATTGTGTCCATGAAAATCACAGACAGTATAGAAGACAAAGCACAGTGGAAGGCGGCCACACACAGAATTCCCTCAAGTTCAATATTCACAAAGCATACAATTATTCAACTTAAAATCCTCAATCAAGCACATCTGTCTCATTTAAAATTGTCCAAAATGTTTCCAGGGCAAGATCCTACCTGCGAACATTACAATCGAGCTCCAGCCTCAATCAGTCACATGTTTTGAGCCAGCACCAAATTAACATAATTCTGGACCAAAATCTTTAAATGCCTTTCAGACAGCCTTGGTGTCACAATCCCTCCTAATCCACTGCTGTGTTTGGTGGGCTCACAGATGGGCCTAAAGTAGAGAGGGGAAAAAAAAATGTAATTGCCTTCACTTCACTTTTAGCACGTTGACTTATCTTGCTGAAGAATCCTACCCCAAGTTATTGGGTAACTGATGTTATATTTTATTTGAAATTTGAAAAAAATCTAATTCTCACTTACAGGACCTGTTCAAAACCTTTTAAAAACCTGGCAGGATATAATCAATAACATTTCAGAATAAGCATTTATATTGGGGAAGATGATTCCCTACTCTCTTTTCTGGTCTTAAAGTTTTACCCTGGCTGTTGGCATTCTTCTCTTTTTCATTGGTGGGGATTAAATTGAATTTAGTTTGTTAAGTTTGACTTGTTTGTATTAAATATTGCTTGCTTTTAATAAATTCAACAAAATAAAAAATAATAATGATTTCTATACAGATTTTTTTAATTTATAACCAAGTAATTCCAATGAAAATTGTATTTTAGGCGGGACAATGCATGTGAAGAGGAGAGATGCTAAGTATATTGGGAGAAGGATGCTAAGGATAGAGCTGCCAGGAAAGAGGAACAGAGGAAGACTTCAGAGAAGGTTTATGGATGTGATGAGAGAGGACATACAGGTGATGGGTGTAACAGAGCAAAATGCAGAGGACAGAAGGATATGGAAGAAGATGATCCGCTGTGGCAACCCCTAATGGGAGCAGCCGAAAGAAGAAGAAGAATGCTAAAAACTACAAGGGTGTGAAAACTTTAATTATTCACTGCATCTAGTCTGATTTTGTAAATATTCTAGAAATTTTCACCAGCTTTTCTCTCAGGTGTCGGTTAATTAAAATGATGTTAGCAGCTGTTGCCCAACTATAAAAATGAATGACTAAAACAAAGAAGTAATTGCTTGTATCACAGGGTTCTGAAGCAAGCAGCATCCTATAGAAACCAGCAACAGGCAAAGTGTAGAGGAGCACCTGAATGGAGAGCAGCACCACTGTCCGCTCCTGACTCTCCATCCGTGGCTGAGCAATGTCACTTGAAGGCCTGATCATTCTCACGATGTGTCTGCATAAGTAGGCCAGAATGCTAAGACATGACAGACCCAAGACAACAAAAGGGAAGAAAATATAAACTGTTCCATAAATCACTACAGGAAGTAAATTTTTCACCATGTCCAAAGAGGAAATTTCTGTAATATTTTCAGTTTTTTCAGGAAAGCAAAAAGGAAAAGCAAAAACACAGCAAGCTGTAACAGAGTTGAGAAGGATCCCACTGGCCAGGCTCCACCGTAAAAGTGTGAAGATGTTGTGCTTAATCTTTAGGAAGATGCTGCTCTGAGATTAGAGAATCTTGACGCAGTAAAACAGACAGAGAATAGGAGTGAACCACATGGTGTCGTACAGGGGGATACAAAACAAGAACGCCAAGACCTTGCTGAGGAGTTCATGACTGCCATAGTGATCTTTATCCAAGCACTGCAGAAATGCTATGGGAGTTAACACACAAAGGAAGAGGTTAGCACCATAGACATATCGGAAAGCCAGAGTTGCACTTGGTCCAAGCTTTTTCCTCACATCTTCTCCCGAATGTAGGAACATGCACAATACTATAAACAAGTTACTACCAAATCCACCAACTGATAGCAACACGAGGACTACGGCAAATTCACCAGGAGACATTATGTGAATACTCACTCATCCCAGTCTACTCAATAAAGTTGCTCTTTAATAAAACCTGCGTTTATACTGTAGGAACATCAGTCTACAAGGTGATACCATCTGCTGGGTGACATTTGCTTTGCATACCGTTGTGCTGGAAATAGCACCCACCAACATCTGGCTGGGCTACACCACCACCTGCTTAGTTGGACTTTTGCAAATGTGAGCATCTATTTGAGAAGGCTCCAAATTTAGTTTCTCTTTTGCATGCATGAAAATCATGTTCCTTTATGAGAACTAAAATACACACAAATGAAATTTTTCAAAGCAGCAGCACAAAGGCAAAGACTGGTAAAGTGGTTTGAGGAGAGCCTGCTAAAAACTTTGTTGTCATGTACGGTTCCTGCTAACAGATACCCCCTTAATCATGACTAGATGTAGAGGCTCTTTTATGCAGCTCACATCAATAAGAACATCCTTGTAGTTTACTGATTTTTGAGTTGCAGATAATTCTAAAATATTCTCCACCTGACTGCTATCCTCTGTTATGTCCACCTTTTCAGTACACCCCCATTAGAGCAGAATTGTCTTAGAATTTTTGCAAGTGACATGACGTGGTGTTGTTTTTATATTCCAAGGTGTACAAGGTGAAGAGATAAGGTGACAGGACTGTCCCTTGTGGTGGCCCAGGGTTGCACACAAAGTCCTCTTATCGCTTATAAATGGCAAATGTGGCTTGGAGGCTCTTCAATCAAGAGTATAAATGAGCAATTATTACCAGTGCTGGTGAAGCCCATATGGACCATAGATGTGGGGGGTTGGCTTTGATGTCCAGAGCACACACCCCTTGAGTTACCAAAATGGCACTCTGTCAATGTCTATAGTGTGGACCTGGTGGAAATATCTACACTATGTGCTACTTAATTTACATAAGTGTTTAGTGTCCATAGTGCACATTTCATTTTACTAGAATTTGAGTGTCTGCGGGGTCCCCCTCAGGCAAGATCCTACCTGCGAACATTACAATCGAGCTCCAGCCTCAATCAGTCACATGTTTTGGGCCTGCACCAAATTAACATAATTCTGGACCAAAATCTTTAAATGCCTTTCAGACAGCCTTGGTGTCACAATCCCTCCTAATCCACTAACAGCTGTGTTTGGTGGGCTCACAGATGGGCTTAAAGTAGAGAGGGGAAAAACAAACTGTAATTGCCTTCACTTCACTATTAGCACGTTGACTTATCTTGCTGAAGAATCCTACCCCAAGTTATTGGGTAACTGATGTTATATTTTATTTGAAATTGGAAAAAATCTAATTCTCACTTACAGGACCTGTTCAAAACCTTTTAAAAACCTGGCAGGATATAATCAATAACATTTCAGAATAAGCATTTATATTGGGGAAGATGATTCTCTACTCTCTTTTCTGGTCTTAAAGTTTTACCCTGGCTGTTGGCATCCTTCTCTTTTTCATTGGTGGGGATTAAATTGAATTTAGTTTGTTAAGTTTGACTTGTTTGTATTAAATATTGCTTGCTTTTAATAAATTCAACAAAATAAAAAAATAATAATGATTTCTATATAGATTTTTTAAATTTATAACCAAGTAATTCCAATGAAAATTGTATTTTAGGCGGGACAATGCATGTGAAGAGGAGAGATGCTGAGTATATTGGGAGAAGGATGCTAAGGATAGAGCTGCCAGGAAAGAGGAACAGAGGAAGACTTAAGAGAAGGTTTATGGATGTGATGAGAGAGGACATACAGGTGATGGGTGTAACAGAGCAAAATGCAGAGGACAGAAGGATATGGAAGAAGATGATCTGCTGTGGCAACCCCTAATGGGAGCAGCCGAAAGAAGAAGAAGAATGCTAAAAACTACAAGGGTGTGAAAACTTTAATTATTCACTGCATCTAGTCTGATTTTGTAAATAATCTAGAAATGTTCACCAGCTTTTCTCTCAGGTGTCAGTTAATTAAAATGATGTTAGCAGCTGTTGCCCAACTATAAAAAGGAATGACTAAAACAAAGAAGTAATTGCTTGTATCACAGGGTTCTGAAGCAAGCAGCATCCTATAGAAACCAGCAACAGGCAAAATGTAGAGGAACACCTGGATGGAGAGCAGCACCACTGTCCGCTCCTGACTCTCCATCCGTGGCTGAGCAATGTCACTTGAAGGCCTGATCATTCTCACAATGTGTCTGCATAAGTAGGCCAGAATGCTAAGACATGACAGACCCAAGACAACAAAAGGGAAGAAAATATAAACTGTTCCATAAATCACTACAGGAAGTAAATTTTTCACCATGTCCAAAGAGGAAATTTCTGTAATATTTTCAGTTTTTTCAGGGAAGCAAAAAGGAAAAGCAAAAACACAGCAAGCTGTAACAGAGTTGAGAAGGATCCCACTGGCCAGGCTCCACCGTAAAAGTGTGAAGATGTTGTGCTTAATCTTTAGGAAGATGCTGCTCTGAGATTAGAGAATCTTGACGCAGTAAAACAGACAGAGAATAGCAGTGAACCACATGGTGTCGTACAGGGGGATACAAAACAAGAACGCCAAGACCTTGCTGAGGAGTTCATGACTGCCATAGTGATCTTTATCCAAGCACTGCAGAAATGCTATGGGAGTTAACACACAAAGGAAGAGGTTAGCACCATAGACATATCGGAAAGCCAGAGTTGCACTTGGTCCAAGCTTTTTCCACACATCTTCTCCCGAATGTAGGAACATGCACAATACTATAAACAAGTTACTACCAAATCCACCAACTGATAGCAACACGAGGACTACGGCAAATTCACCAGGAGACATTATGTGAATACTCACTCATCCCAGTCTACTCAATAAAGTTGCTCTTTAATAAAACTTGCGTTTATACTGTAGGAACATCAGTCTACAAGGTGATACCATCTGCTGGGTGACATTTGCTTTGCATACCGTTGTGCTGGAAATAGCACCCACCAACATCTGGCTGGGCTACACCACCACCTGCTTAGTTGGACTTTTGCAAATGTGAGCATCTATTTGAGAAGGCTCCAAATTTAGTTTCTCTTTTGCATGCATGAAAATCATGTTCTTTTATGAGAACTAAAATACACACAAATGAAATTTTTCAAAGCAGCAGCACAAAGGTAAAGACTGGTAAAGTGGTTTGAGGAGAACCTGCTAAAAACTTTGTTGTCATGTACGGTTCCTGCTAACAGATACCCCCTTAATCATGACTAGATGTAGAGGCTCTTTTATGCAGCTCACATCAATAAGAACATCCTTGTAGTTTACTGATTTTTGAGTAATAATAATTGTAAAATATTCTCCACCTGACTGCTATCCTCTGTTATGTCCACCTTTTCAGTACACCCCATTAGAGCAGAATTGTCTTAGAACTTTTGCAAGTGACATGACGTGGTGTTGTATTTATATTCCAAGGTGTACAAGGTGAAGAGATAAGGTGACAGGACTGTCTCTTGTGGTGGCCCAGGGTTGCACACAAATGTGGCTTGGAGGCTCTTCAACCAAGAGTATAAATGAGCAATTATTACCAGTGCTGGTGAAGCACATATGGACCATAGAGGTGGGGGGTTGCCTTTGATGTCCAGAGCACACACTCCTTGAGTTACCAACTATACTATATCTATAGTGGGGACCTGGTGGAAATATCCACACGGTGTGCTACTTAATTTACATAAGTGTTCGGTGTCCATAGTGCACATTTCATTTTACTAGAATTTGAGTGTCTGCGGGGTCCCCCTCGGTATTCAGAGTTGGTACTCAGTTACCAAAATGGAGATCCTCGGTGTCTGTAGCCTGCATTCAGTATTACCAGTCTTCAGGATCAGGTTTTGGGGGGAGGAGGTTTCCCCATCACTGTCCGAAGAGTATGCCCTTCCAGTTATTAAAACTGCCATCTCATTGTCTATTGTGTGGACCTGGTGGAAAGGTACGGAACACATAAATGGAACCCCTCGGTGACAATAGCACATTCATTATTATTAGAATTAAAGTGAATGGGGAAACATTCCTATATTCGAGGGTTCCTTCAGTTACCAAAACAGTGCCACTCAGTGCCTGGGGATCTGGGGGTTCTGGAGCGTGAGCCACTTGAATTTAATAAGCATCACTCTTTAGCTACCAGAAATGATGCCCCTCAAGTCACCTAACACAATGACTGGTTCTTATTATAGCAATAATAAAACATTAAACAACTCTTCTATATTGAAATACATATAGTGTAAGTATTATAAAAGCAGAGGATAATCTGTGATTGAATATGGCTACCTAAAATGATGAGAATTATATGACAGATAAAGGAGCGATAATAATGACTGTAAAGTGGAAGATTAAGATTGGCAAAAAGCAAGATTAAAATAAAAAACACAATTTTAATAAGTGTAGCACATACATTTTGGAAAATAGAGGAACTGGAAATTGAACAACCAATGGAACATGACTCAGTATACAAATGCAACCACATTTTTATGTGAAAAGTAGACCGAAGAACACACATACAGAGACATTAGTGCAAAAAAAGAATAGCATATCACTAATTTAAATGTCCCCCATCAATGTTCTGCTTATTATTAAGTGAATACTGAAAGCTAACTACGGAGCAAGGTAATTTATGTTAATTTAAATATAAAAATTAAGTACAAAACAGTGTCATCTCCAGACAGAGGAGCAGCTTCAGCAACAGACTGCTGTCACCGTCCTGCTCCCCTGACAGACTCCCTAACACTATGTAACTCTTCAATTCCAACAGGGGGGTAAACGTTAACATTATACAAAGTTATTGTCTGTTATACCTTCATTGTTATCAATCTTTAATTTAATATTATTTAATATTGGGATTAATAAAGTATCTATCTATTGTGGTCTATGACCGGCTTGTCATCACGGCCAATACCCCCAGGCCGCCAGATGGAGCTCACCCTGCAGCATGGAGGTGCCCCGGATGCCAGCAGGGAATCATGAACTATGGAGTTTTGACTTTACAAACCTGCTGGATACCCCAGGGGCCAACAGAAGACGCTGCAGGGAGGCCCAGAGAGTCACATGTGCCCTATAACCCGGAAGTACGTCATAGACAAAGCGACTGAGGAAGTGACGTGCTTCCGGGGTGAAGAAGGACTTTATATCTGACCCAGAAGTAATAAGAAATCATGAACGGAAGGACTGTGGGAACACTTCCGGGTCAGGGGATATAAAAGACTAAGAAAGACACCAGGGCATGGAGTTGAGCTGGGTGGTAGGAGGGCAACACGTCTGGGAGTGGCGGAGAGTTTATTATTGATTAGGATTGATTTATTTATGAGTATAGTGGAGAGGAGGGTGCTTTGTGCACTGTGCAATAAAAATAAAGTCAACTTTTGGACTTTTACTTGGTGTTTGGAGTCTTGGACAGGGGTTCAAGGGAGCAATAGCGACCCCTATCTGTCACACTATCTATCTAACTAAAGTAAATTTATGTCAGGTAGAATTCTTAGAGGGGGCTGGGTGGTCTCGTGGCCTGGAACCCCTGCAGATTTATTTTTTCTCCAGCTGTCCAGAGTTTTTTGGTTTGTTTTTTCTTGTCCTTTTTGGCCATCGGACCTTACTTTTATTCTATCTTAATTAGTGTTCCCTTATTTTAAATCTTATTTATTTTATATTTTTTTCTCTTTCTTCATCATGTAAAGCACTTTGAGCTACATCATTTGTGTGAAAATGTGCTATAGAAATAAATATTGTTGTTGTAAGGAAGTGAAATAAATAAACAGAAGTGGAATTAGTTACAAGCTTAAAAATCACAAAAGCCTTAATGGCCGTTACAGTAATCCCGTCTGTTAATATTAATTACATATTGAGAAGGTATTGTTATAGTAACTATTTTTAGCAGATACTGAAGGAAACATGAGTTCTTTTATTATAGATGGCATTGTGGTGCTTCAGACTATGCATACTTACCATCACTGTAAACAAGACAGGAATCTTTAATGATTTGAATTTGCAACCAAAAAATAATAATGATTGTTATTTTTTAGATTGTGCTAAAAATATCATTTTTAAAAGGTAAAAGTTGAATTAAAAGTATTACTTAACAGCCGTGGTGTGTTACTGACCACTTTTGAGCAATTAAAAAAAGGTACAAGTAAAAAGGTGGTGTTAAAATTTGCAAGTCAATCAGTTGCTGCTTAAAGTACCCTAAGCAGAAGACATCATCTTACTATGCCTGACAATGAGGAAATAGAAGAAAACTTTTATTAAATTTATTAAAAGCATATAACACTTTCAATGTTATTAACATTCTTCCAATGGGCATGTTGGTGAAGGGAACAGTGGAGACGAGGAGGTGATGGGTAGGTATGATGTCAAGGAGAGGAATGAAGAATGTCAGAGGATAGTGGATTTTGCCAAAAGGATGGACATGGCTGTGGTGAATACATATTTTAAGAAGAGGGAGGAACATAGGGTTACGTACAAGAGTGGAGGAAGATGCACACAGGTGGATTACATCTTATGCAGAAGAGTTGATCTGAAGGAGATTGAAGACTGAAAAGTGGTGGCAGGGGAAAGTGTAGTTAAGAGGCATAGGATGGTGGTCTGTAGGATGACGTTGGAGATCAAGAAGAGGAAGAGAGTGAGGGAAGAATCAAGGATCAAATGGTGGAAGCTGGGAAAGGAAGACTGCAAGGTTGAGGAGGTGAGACAGGCACTGGGTGGCAGTGAGGAGTTGCCAGACAGCTGGGAAACTACAGCAGATGTAGTAAGGGTGATAGCAAGAAGGGTGCTTGGCGTGACATCTGGAAAGAGAACGGAGGAAAAGGAAACCTGGAGGTGAATGAGTAAATACAGAAGAGTATACATAGAAACAGGATGGCAAAGAAGAAGTGGGATAGTCAGAGAGATGCAGAAAGTAGACAAGAGTACAAGGAGATAAGGCGCAATGTGAAGAGAGAGGTGTCGAAGATTAAAGAAAAGGCGTGTAATGAGTTGTATGAGAGGTTGGACACTAAGGAGGGAGAAAAGGACCTGTACCAATTGGCTAGACAGAGGGACCGAACTGGGAAAGATGTGCAGCAGGTTAGGGTGATAAAGGATAAAGATGGAAAAGTACTCACAAGCGAGGAGAGTGTGTTGAGCAGATGGAAAGAGTACTTTGAGAGGCTGATGAATGAAGAGAACGAGAGAGAGAAGAGGTTGGATGATGTGGAGATAGTGAATCAGGAAGTGCAATTGATTAGCCAGGAGGAAGTAAGGACAGCTGTGAAGAGGATGAAAAATGGAAAGGCCATTGGTCTAGATGACATACCTATGGAATCATGGAGGTGTTTAGGAGAGATGGAAGTGGTGTTTTTAACCAGATTGTTTAATGGAATCTTGGAAAGTGAGAGGATGCCTGAGGAGTGGAGAAGAAGTTTTACTGGTGCCGATATTTAAGAATAAGGGGTATGTGCAGAACTGCAGTAACTACAGGGGAATAAAATCGATGAGCCA
Source organism: Polypterus senegalus (assembly GCF_016835505.1). NCBI lineage: Eukaryota > Metazoa > Chordata > Cladistia > Polypteriformes > Polypteridae > Polypterus > Polypterus senegalus. Next base: position 28,794,830 of record NC_053156.1, read on the forward strand.
CAACATTAAGTTATGGGAAAGAGTAGTGGAGGCTAGGTTAAGAAGTGAGGTGATGATTAGTGAGCAGCGTTATGGTTTCATGCCAAGAAAGAGCACCACAGATGCGATGTTTGCTCTGAGGATGTTGATGGAGAAGTTTAGAGAAGGCCAGAAGGAGTTGCATTGCGTCTTTGTGGACATGGAGAAAGCATATGACAGGGTGCCTCAAGAGAAGCTGTGGTATTGTACGAGGAAGTCGGGAGTGGCAGAGAAGTACGTAAGAATTGTACAGGATATGTACGAGGAAAGTGTGACAGTGGTGAGGTCTGCGGTAGGAGCAACAGATGCATTCAACGTGGAGGTGAGATTACATCAGGGATCGGCTCTGAGAGCTTTGTTATTTGCAATGGTAATAGATAGGTTGACAGAAGAGATTAGACAGGAGTTCCTGTGGACTATGATGTTTGCTGATGACATGGTGATCTGTAGCGATAGTAGGGAGCAAGTTCATGAGACCCCAGAGAGGTGGAGATATGCTCTAGAGAGAAGAGGAATAAAGGTAAGTAGGAACAAGAGAGAATACATGTGTATAAATTAGAGGGAGGTCAGTGGAATGGTGAGAATGCAGGGAGTAGAGCTGGCGAAGGTGGATGAGTTTGAATACTTGGGATCAACAGTACAGAGTAATGGGGATTGTGGAAGAGAGGTGAAAAAGAGAGTGCAGGCAGGGTGGAATGGATGGAGAAGAGTGTCAGGAGTGATTTGTGACAGACAGTTTTCAGCAAGGGTGAAAGGGAAGATCTATAGGATTGTAGTGAGACCAGCTGTGTTATATGGGTTGAAGACAGAGGCAATGACCAGAAAGTAGGAGACAGAGCTGGAGGTGGCAGAGTTAAAGCTGCTAAGATTTGCAATGGGTGTGACAAGGACGGATAGGATTAGAAATGAGGACATTAGAGGGTCAGCTCAAGTTGGATGGTTGGGAGACAAAGTCAGAGAAGTCAGATTGTGTTGGTTTGGACATGTGCAGAAGAGAGATGCTGAGTATATTGGGAGAAGGATGCTAAGGATAAAGCTGCCAAGGAAGAGGAAAAGAGTTAGGCCTAAAAGAAGGTTTATGGATATGGTGAGAGAGGAAATGTAGGTGATGGATGTAACAGAACAAGATGCAGAGGACAGAAAGATATGGAAGAAGATGATCCGCTGTGGCAAACCCTAACGGGAGCAGCCGAAAGAAGAAGAAGAAGAAGAAGAATTAAAAGCATAACACTCTATACAATCAAGTCAAGCATAACAAATATAAAATAAAATCAACCTCCACCTATCTGAAAGAGAGGAAGGCCAACAACAAGAGTAGTAAAGAGAGAAAGCAGTCTTTCTCCCCAGTATAAATGTGTATTCTAAAATGTTATTGAGTAGGTTCTGGCAATTTCAAATAATATAAAACATCAGTTACCCACTGACTTAAATGAGGTGAGTTAGGATTCTTCCATTTGAGCAAGAGAAGTCTATATGCCGGTAGTGTGGTAAAGGCAATTACAGTTTGTTTGTCTTTCTCCACTTTAAGCCCATCTGATAAGCATTTAAAATTTTTCATCCAGAATGATGTTAATTTGGGGCTCGAAAGCAATGTTCACAGGTTGGATCTTGCCCTGGAAACATCTTGGACAATTTCAAATGAGACAGATGTGCTTGATAAAAGATTTTAAGTTGAATAATTGTAAGCTTTGCGCATATGAAGCTCAAGTGAATTCTGTGCATTTCTGCCTTCCACTCCTGTTCTGAAATGTTGAGTAAGAGATCCTTTTCGCACTTTACTCTGGGATCTTTAAAGAGAAGCGACTTTAAAATGTTTTTATATATTATAAAAATTCTGAAAGTCCCCAAGACTAATAAATATTTCTTCTGGAATTGAAATGGGCGGGAGGTGTGGAAAGCTGGGCAGATTTTGTTTAGCAAAGTTTCTAATTTAGAGATACAGTAATCCCTCGCTATATCACGCTACGACTTTCGCAACTTCACTCTATCGCAGATTTTATATGTAAGCATAACTAAATATATAACGCGGATTTTTCACTGCTTCGCGGGTTCTGCGGACAATGGGTCTTTTTACTTCCTGTACATGCTTCCTCAGTTGGTTTGCCCAGTTTATTTCATACAAGGGACGCTATTGGCAGATGATTGAGAAGCTAACCAATCAGAGCACACAGTTAAGTTTCTGTGTGCTGAATGCGGTGTTAACCAGGAAGTCTCGTCTTGCTCATTTAGCATCAACGTGTTTCGGTGTGTAAAGAATTAACTTTTGTCCTCTTTTGTGTTTATCTTTGTGCATAGTCAAGCCCTTCATTATGGCTCCAAAACGATCTGCTACTGCTTCAGGGGCCGTGCCCAAGCGCCAAGGGAAGACGTTAACTATTGCTGAAAAGGTAAGCGTTTTGGATTTGTTGAAGGGAAAAGCTACACCGCTGTAGGACGTCATTACAGCATCAATGAGGCTACGATTCTTTTAATTTAAAAAGTAGGAAAGGAATATAAGATCTACGGCCGCAGTGCCCTTTTTCCAGGGTGCAAAACGAGTTGTAAGTGGATGTAATAAGGCAGTAGTCTGGATGGAATTTGTTTAAGGGATTTGGATTGAAGACTGCTGGATGAACAACAACGGCGGTGCTATACAGTCGCCTGAAGAGGCTCCTTTACAAGGGCTGCAACGCTCTCCTTTGTTGTGCAGTAAAATTAAACTCATCGTGTCATTGTTGATGAGTAACCGTAATTAATTTTCTACTTACAGAACTTACTACATGTACGTACGTTTAGTGTCACTGTATACACATTTACTGTATACTGTTTTTCTTGCGTTGTACGTATTTATTGCTGGTGGCCTGTCTATCGTAATGGCTGTAACATATGTGATATCAGAGACACTCAATATCTTTAAAATAATATTTAGGTTTTACTGTATATAAACAGTGTGTTTACATACATAATTTCAATGAATCTTAAATAATATCTAAGAGAATACAAAGGGATTATGCTGTATAACTGTGCGGGGAATATTTATAAACAGTGTGGGAGAGTTTATAAGGGCTTAAAATTTATAAAAATAACCATACAAACATATGGTTTCTACTTTGCAGATTTTCACCTATTGCGGGGGGGTCTGGAACGCAACCGCCATGATCGAGGAGGGATTACTGTAGTGGAAAAATTTTGTTGATGGAAGATTAAATTTAGAGTACAATTGTTCATAGGATGCAAAGACATTATTTATATACAAGTCTCTTAATGATTTAATCCCATATATTTTCCAAGCATTAAAAACTGTGTAAGTTTCAGAGAGTAGAAAAAGGTGGTTACCATGTAGAGGTACCATAGATAAAATGGGGTGGAGCTTTACAAGGGGTGGAAGCAGGTTGTTGGTCAATCATCATCAGGACAGTGAGCTTCTGAACTGTGGACAGAAAAGGAGATGGAGTTAATAACAGTGCCCCCTCAGCGCCAAAAAAAGGGGAACCCCAAAAGGCTGAACATCGTGCATAACTAGACATCAAGATTGTTCAAGAAGAATAATCAAGAAGTTGAAATGTATACAAAATTAGGGGGGGGTTCTCTTACTGGTGAGTCAGGAGGCACCAGGCAATAAAAAGTGAAGTGATTTAAAAGTGTTTTTAGGCACTGTATCAACTCAGTTTTGAAAATATCCTACAAAAGTTCACCAGTTTCTCTCTCAGGTATCGGTAATATAATCTAACATAACAGCTTTTGCCCACGAATATGAGAGAAAGATTAAAATAATTAATTGTTTACAGAGCAGTTGACTGAAGAAGTTGGCGTCCTTGTGGAGCAGATGGATATTTGAAAAATGACATAATAGAAGTGTTATGTCTCTCCAGTCTACTTCATCAAGGAGCTCCCTTCTGAAACCAGCACTTGTTTAAACTCTGGTTTGCAAGGTGATGCAATAGGTGACATCTGTTTTGCATGTCCCAGTGCTAGAATTTCTCGTTAGCTCCATCGCCACTGCTTAGCTGGATTTCTTGCAAATACAAGTTTACATTTTAGTCGCTAATTGGCTTTTTTGCATGCATGAAAGTCTTTTGTACTTTGAATGGTAAAACACATTCAAATGAAAGGTTTACAATTTGAAGGAGTGATTTATAGTGTCAATATTTTGCAAAGTAAATATTTGTAAAAAGCTGTACTATGATGCTGTCCACACCCCACTGCACATCAAAGGTTCTGCAGTGGAATTGGTCAAGAGCAAAAAAGCCCTTGGTGTGCACCTGGCTGCTGACCTCACCTGGTCAATGAACATCACCTCCACTGCCAAGAATGGTGCAGCAGCATCTCCCCTTGCTTAGGTGGCTGATGAAGTAGTTGTAGTTCCTATCCATCTTGTACCATATTCTACAGGGGTACCATCAAAACATAATTCTCATTAGTTGCATCACCGTCTGGTCTTAAAATTGCAGTTTATCTGACCACAAAGTCCTACAACAGTTAAAGAACACAACAGAAAATATCATTGGGACCTCTCTGCCCTCCATTAAAGACATCTTATCAAGTGTTGCATCTTTATAAAGTCTACATTGCAGCAATGTTAAGGTCCACTCCCACCAACTCCCATGGTCTCTTTGTTCCAGTTCCATCTGGCAAAAGGTACTGTAGCATCTGAACCAGTTCTGCCAGGATCTTCAACAGCTTCTATCCCTCAGTTGTCTGGACTCTGAAATCCCCCCTGCATGGCAGCATTCGGGTCCTAACCTGGCGTCCTGAGTTGGTTTGTCATGTGGCGGGTGCGGCAATGCACTGTATCAGCGCATGCTCCTAACCTAACCTCTTAATATATGAAAAAAATAACTGCTTCAAAACCACCTAAGCTCAATAAGAAATTGGGAAGGTTCAGCTATTTGAATTCTTTGGGCAGCAAAATGATTAGGAGAGTTCTGGATTCAAATCCAGTGACATCAACAGCATTTTAAAAAATAATCCAAAGTAAGAATTCCCTGAGAAAAATACACTTTTTTCTTCTTTTGGCTGCTCCCGTCAGGGGTTTCCACAGTGGATCATCTTGTTCTATCTCTTTCTGTCCACTGTATCTCTCTCACCACATCCATAAACCTTCTCTTAGGCCTTCCTCTTCTCGTCTTCCCTGGCAGCTCTATCCTTAGCATCCTTCTCCCAATATACCCAGCAACTCTCCTCTGCACATGTCCAAACCAACAATCTCGCCTCTCTGACTTTGTCTCCCAACCATCCAACTTGAGCTGACCCTCTAATGCACTAATTTCTAATCCTATCGATCCTCGAAATACAAAATATTGTTATAAGTTAAAATGTCCTCTCTTAAGCTATATTGGAAACATTTAACTAATCCATACTTGAAGTCCTAAAGAATGTTTCTTTCTTTTAAGGATTGGTGACATGCAATAGAGATTCTGAACTCCTCTTCTACTCGTTTATTCCTCCATGACACCAAAACATTCATCCCCACCCAGTAGAAATCAATGTAAAGGTGCGGCCCCCAAGATGTTACAGCAATCTGTACATCACCATCTGCTGCAAATTGTTCACCACCAAGATGCCTTTTTCAAGGACCAAAGAGCTGGGAGTTACTTGTTGTTAATGGAAGAAACGTTGTACACCAACTCTACACCAAAAACACATCTTGTGCTAGTTTCCTTTCACTCTCAGGAGTTTACAAACATTTTTTTGTGGTGGGGAGGTTTGTGTGCCCAAATAATCCTTAGCAGTATCATTCCAGAAACATCTCTCCTTTGTAAGTTTACCCATCAATCATATGGAATATACAAAGACTAATCTGAACATAAGACTCTCATAAATGACTGGTAAATTGGAGCCTTCTCTTGGAAGTATCCTGGATTTGGCATTTGCCAAGTATTGACTTGGTGGCCAAGTCAAGCTCAGCCAGAAAAAGAAGTGTGGATTAGCCATGAGGACTCACCACTCAGAAAGTGATGAGGAGTGGGGTGCAATGGCGGTCATGTAACAGGTATGTGTGGTTCGGAGCCAGACTGTGGATAGAAATGACAAATTCCTGCTTAATAATTTAATTCTTTCAATATTACTTTGTACTAATCAACAGCTCTTATTGATCTTTGTAGAAAGACCAGCCTGTAAAAACAAAAAAAAAACAGGAAGACTTCTTTACTGCATTCTGGTTTTTGCTGAGAAGGCTTAAACACTATCTATAGTTTAAAGAACCTGAAACATGAATCCAGCATGCAGCTATCTTGTTTTTCACAGATTTGTAAAGCAGTTACATAGTCTTCTGGCCACTTGAAAAGGTAAAAATTACCCCTGCAATATAGTGTTTGAGAAGGAACTGAAAAGATTTGTTTTCTTACTACAAGATATTTTTGATAAATGATCAATTAATATTGTGGCATACTTTTCTTCCACATGACATTTTTAATATGAAAGTCAAAATTATAATTTAATCAAGGAAGAAAAAGTTTTTACTTAAAAATTGTAAAACAGTGTTTCCATAATATTCCCACAGCATGATGGTCCAACATACTACACGAAAAGAGTAAGCCATTTATAAATGTGGAATTAACTTGTTTTTTTAATGATTAATGCCAAAAATTATATTATTATCATCAATATAGATATTATTAAACAGCAATGCCAATGAACAAAAACTAGATAAACAGGTGATTCCTGGCCCAGTTGATAAGGAGATGATTTTCCTTTTATCCCATCTGAACTGGTGAAGACCTTACAATTAATTAATGAGGTTAGTTCATTAATCATTAGGCTAGGGAATGATATGAACTTCACAGAATTTACTAAACACTTTACAGAGGACATTCCTAAAACAGAGTTCACATGCCAAACCATCAACGGGGGTAAGTAAAATGGGCGGCACTGGATACTGTAATATACTGAAAATAAGCAAACATTTAATGACCTATATTACAAAGACTGTGCCAAGTCAATAATGTTGTTGTGTTAACTGAAGAATTCCAAATCTTATTAAAGAGAAATCTAATTTTTCTTCTGATGGACCCATTTCTTAAGATTATGTTTATGGAGCTTGTGAAGCTGTAAATAGGAAAATACATCATATGGCTAATGTTTGTATTTGTGCCACAGATGTTGGCCACCAACATATTTATTAAGACAATAAAGAGCAAGACGGAGTACTGAAGCAGTTGGACACAAAGCATCAGGACAACTCTTCTCTGCTGTTTCACTTGTGGGTTCTGGATCTCGGTGGTACCGCTCTTCAGCTTCACAATGTGAGCTCGTAGGTAGACCATGACAGAGAAGCATGAGGTAACCATCACAGTAAATGGAACCAAAATATAGACCATTCCAAAAAGGGAGAGATACATCAATCGAAGGGCCACACTGCTAGAACAGTTAATAAGTTTAGTAGCATTAACATCTCCAGTAACATTTGAAGATGAGGATAACAAAACCACTTCAAATCCTGAGAAGGCAGAAGAAATAACAAATCCCCCAAACAGGCTCCAGTGTACCAGTTTGTTCAGATTTTTTCGGAATTTTTCAAAGAGAAAATTTCGTGAAGGAAGAATCTTGACACAGTATAAAAGGCAGAGCAAAGCAGTGAACAGGAGGGTGCATCGAAGAGCTACACACAAAAGGAAGATTATCATTTTAACATTAATGGCGAGATCAGAAAAAGTGCTCTGTGGAGACTTTAACAAAGATGTCACTCCTGTGAAAAGACAAAGGGAAATGTTGGAACCAGCGATGCAGCCAACAGTTAAGTTTACAGACCAGTTCTCCATCCTGTTCCCTTCCTCTAAACGTAGGAAAAGAAATAAAATTATGATCAAGTTACCTAAAGATCCAGATACTGAATATATCCAAACATCTAATCCTACGAACGTAAACATTATAATTGCATAAATACAGAATTTTCTCAATTATGAGTCACTAAACCAGTGATGATCACTTCTACTAAGACTCCTGGCGTAATCAAGCCCTCTGATATTCTCTGTGATTGCACAGGAAATCGAATGTCCCTCACCATCTGCTTTATATCTTTATTATGAGAGGCACTGACACATTTGCATTCTGTTGGAGTCGTTTGTTGGCAACTTGCAAATACAGACAGTAGTAGCCTTCTCCATTTTTATCACCTGGAAGTTTTGCATAAAAGACATATCAATTAATAGATGAACTCACTTAGAACATCTCATCTGGTAAACCTTACCTCAACTCAAAATCTGTACAAGGACAGATCTGGTTAAGATCTAGATAATATGCAATAATTGCAACATCTATCTAAATTGCTGCTCCTTTTCTTATTGGCTAAGTATTTTGGCATTTGTTAAATTTATCTTAGTTAATCAAGATGGTTTTCTACAATGCATGTAATAGAAAAGTAAAAAAAAAAAAAAACACATCTATGGCTTACGTTTTTTTTTTTTTACAGAGTATCAACTCAAGGTTAGTCTTTTGCTGTGTATTCTAATCTTTGTGATGTGTTTTGGAAACTGTTATGCAATAGTAAAACAAGTCAAAAAATAGCTTTGAATGTTGTGGAAAATGATCTTGATTTTATTTTCAGTGTAAAGATAAAGTGTATTGATTCTATTAATTTTAATAGCTTACAGAGCCATGCTCAAAGAGCTCCTTCACTCTTTCATTTATTCCTTAATATATTAAGTGACTTTTTCTTTTCCTTGCTTGCATTTCTCTTTTTTACCTTTATTGTTACAAGTATCAATTAGCATGCCTGGTATGATTTCTACCAGCACAGAAAGTCACTTGGTATTGCAAAGATTCAAGCAATCTTCAGGCAATCATTCAGGCAATTGGAAATGTAAAGTAGGTGATACTGTATTAAAAATATTCTAGTGGACGTAACCTCTGTCAGGGTAAATTTGAGAGAATAAATGAATCACTACTTGGGATTGTTTTGTCTTGATAGAGTAATATATTACTCTACTTTCCCCTATTGTATTATTAATATGTAGCCGTTGTCAGAATGCCTCAAATCTCCCAGACTTAATGATAATAATTCTTTACATTTATATAGCGCTTTTCTCACTACTCAAAGTTACCACTGTTTATAAGGTACTGTACCATATAACTTCTCCCCACCTTCCCTTCTACATCTATAACCTCAGGCAATTAGGTGTAGTAAAAGACAAGCAGGAGTTAAGTTACAATTTAAACAATGTAGTATTGATAAAATTCATAAATAATAACAATATGCAAAGTACATCTAATCAATGGTGATGTGTAGTTTCAGGTGGCACACACACTTCAGAACAGGCCGTATGCTTGTCTCAATATGGCTGCCGAGCTGTGTGCTTCATTGTGTTGTCCTTTTCAGTTCATGATGTGTGATGGTCTTTCATCAGTTTGGTAAGAGAGAGAGAGCTGGGTAAAGCAATCAAATTTATAGGTTGTATGTCCAACCTCTAGAGCCCGTAGGGTGTCATAGTACTTTAAAGCTTTTGATACAAGCCAATTCCAAACAGCCATACTGCAGACCAATGTTGGAATAGAACACCTTCACACCTGCCCTCCAAACCATTTGTTAAGGTAAAGCTTGGCAGTTAGGCAGCCTGGCTTTCCTGTGGGGGGTTGACTGGGAGTCCTGCAAAGAAATATTAGCCAAACTTGTTTGAGGCAGTTTCCCCAATCCTGTCGTAACATTACAAAAGGACTCAGTCCTAAAAGGGGGGAAGGGGTTCTTAAACCATCAAACCATTGCTGTTATTATCAATAATGTAACACTAATATTACATTGCTTTGTCTAAGTTACAAATAAAGACATACAAAATATGTATCAACTTGTATGCAAAATTTCACATCACAACAGGGATCATACAAAATGTTTCTATTTTCATGCAGAAGATTTTGAAAATTAACCAATGCTTTTTACATCACAAAAATTATAAGTGGGAACTCACTTACAAAAGAGTCCAATACTCATTGTATACTGTTTTTAAAGGAGAAAGTCATGTTTTGCACTACATTAGAAAATGTTTGACAAGAACAGGCCTTTCAGAACAACAAAGCTCGCCAGTCCTATCCATTTAATTCCTCAATAATAACATCAAGTCGTTTTGAAGGTCCCTAAAGTCCTACTGTTCACCTCTCTGCTTGTTCCCTTATTCCACGTGTCTGTGGTTCTCTGGGTGAAGAAAAACGTCCTGGTTGCACTAAGTTTAATCCTAACAATTTTCAAACTGTGCTCCCTGTTTTCTGCCTCTCAGGATGTCTCCATATTAGCACAGGTGCCCCCCAAGGCTGTGTAATATCCCACCTACTTTATTCCCTGTACCCCAATGACTAGGTTTTCTTTCAGTAAAAATCTTTACATTCGCTGATGACACCGCCATTATTGGTCTAATTACTAATGGTAAATAAACAGCTTACAGACAAAAGGTGTCTCCTCTTGTATCTTGGTATGCTACCAGTGACCTGGGGCCTCACGTATAAACGGTATGTATGCACAAAAATGTTGTGTACGCCCATTTCCACGCTCACATTGAAATGTATAAAAACTTAACTAGGTGTAAAGCCATGTACATTTTCACGCCAGCTCAATCCTTATGTACACACGATCTCCGCTCGGTTTTGCAAACTGGCAGCGTCCAGCATCAAGCAGTGCTGCTGATCCTGTGTGGTTTCCTTTTATTTTTAGATTCACATCCCTGATGCGGCTTTATCAAATACACTGAAATGAACCACATTTTTTAGTTTAAGGCATCTGATTATAATCAACCTGTAACCACATAATGGTGCTCAGAATGGCTAAACTATTCTAAATACTATAGCTGCTTTAGCGATGTTACTCTCAGTGCATCACTATTTTAACCCACTGTGTGGAATCACAACTCTACAGCAGGGGTACACCTTCTAGCACACACTGCCTCAGCCATTCGCACAGTCTATTTGAACCTCTCCAATTCAGCAAACGCTTCTGAGCCTTTCCTGCACGAACATCGCGGTTCAGAAACAGCTTCCTCCCAGGAGCTCTAAATGCACTTATTCAGTCCAGTAGAACTGTTTGTACTTATAAGTACAATCGCCTCACTGTAAACTTCCATTACAGTCGTAATATTGCACAACCTGAGCCTCTAATTTTTTCATATTATATATTTTTCATTTTTTATTGTATTATTATAATTATAATAATAATTATTATTGTTGTTGTTTTTGTTGTTGTTATTTTACCATTTTATAGGAAAATAAGTTTAAGGAAGATTTGCATATTGAATCTCATTGTGCCATACAATAACAATAAAGGAATTCAATTCAATAGAAGAGAGCACATATTTACAGGTGATGACGACTGGGTTCTAAGTCAACTTAGATTTCCAGGTGCTATCTTCTTGGAGATCTTGATATCCTTTTTCAGATGAAATGCAGTTAAGTATATATATATAACATTATACAGGTAAATTTTTAACTTCATTTAAATAATGCATACTGTTATTAAATGTCTGGACATGGTGGACAGCAGTAGCGATGAACTGGTGCCCCGTTCAGGGAATGTTCCTGCTTTGCGCCGTATGTTTCGTGCGACTGGTGTGACCCTGGATGGAATAATTTAATATGGATTATGAAGATATTTCAATGTTCCTTAAAGGTTTTAAACAATCAGTGTTCTAAGCTTACAGAAGGCTTGAGATTTATTAAAGAGCTGATTATGTGGCAATTGGTTACTTGGAGAAGGACAGGAATTGTGGTTAGTATGTTTGAAAGAGACAGTACTGCTGCAATAAATTATTTCAATGAGGGTTGCGTACGGCACAGCAAGCATCTTGCAGAAGGCAGGAACAATCTCTGGATAGAGTGCCAGCACATCACTATCACTGTGCAACCGTGCCCAATGTTTAATACATGCTTTAATTCCTATCATCATGAAAATATCAAGTATACATCTTAGTATTTAAATTGTTCAGAGAGCTGTAATATCACAAATGTAATGTATTCTGTGTCCTATCAACGTAAGAGAAAGCCTGTTTTAGAAGCACATCGTGATATTCACACACATAGAGTATAGAAGAACACACAGAATACAAAGCATTTAACGTGCTACTTCAGTTATGATGAGAATTGAGAAACTAGTAAATTAAAAGATTTTAAGAATATGTTTACAACGTTCAACTTTAATGATAAAATAAATTACGTGATTAAAGTGGAAATTTCGAGATTAAAGTTGACATTTTGAGATTTTTTTTCCACTGTCTCCCTATTTTTTCTTTTCTCTGTAGCCTAATAAACTTCCATATGACACTTAGATGGCAACTTTGATATCTGACCACTTCTTTTTTATTTTGGGCATTGTGCAATTTTCTGAAGTTGAATTTGGTCAACTTCCTTTTGTTGTTTATATCACCACTTAAACCAGCAAATAGTATGTTTTTCCTTGCCTCCACTTGGCATTCCCTGATCTGATATTCTTTTTTTCCCCATGCTGTTGCCATTGTTTTTCACAGAACACTGAATTTAGAGGAAAATTTATATTGATTTGCCTATTCAAAGCGGCGTACTTCTGGGAGGGCGTGCATGAGTGTTACATTTCATGTAGACCAGGATTTATGTAGCAGAAGTGCGTGGAAGTTGGCTTATGCACAGTTTTCTGCATCTGAATTTTTTTTGAGCGTACGCACATTTCTTCTTTTGTCCATAGGCCATGTTTTAGTGTGAATTCTACGCATGGCATTATGCATGAGACCCCTGGATCAAGACAGTAGAAATAATCATTGACTTTTGCAAACAGAAGGTACAACCTCTCCCATTAAAAATGAATGATTCTGCAGTTAATATGGTGGAATCATTCAAATGTTTTGGCACAACTATCACTGACACTCTCAGCTGGGACAAATTAACACTTCCATCACTAAGAAGGCTCAAAAGCAATTGTACTTTTTACACCAGCTAAATAAATTAAATATTTCCCAGCCAATCTTAGTTCAATTTTATAAGGCCATAATTGAAAGTGTAATAACATTGTCTAGTTTGGTTCAGCAATGGCACACTCCAAAACTAAATTACAGCGTGTTGTGAGGTCTTCTGAGAAACTAATTAACTGTGCTCTTCCATTTGCTACAAACCTTGTGTCCTATGTCATAAAGATCTCCATGAACTCATCTCACCCACATCATCACTTGTTCCACAAACTCTCCTCTGCTAAATGCTTCAGGTCGTTTAAAACTAAAACTAACAGACAACTCAATAGTTTATTTTCCAGTGCTATAGCTCCCTCAAACAAGTAATATAGCCCATCTTCTTTGTATATTCATGTGTTCTGTCATGTACTGTAGGTTAGGTTAGGTAGACTTTATTATCCCAGAGGGAAATTTGTTTGCAGCAGGAAAGCACAAAAACAGATGTTTTTTACAGATAAACAAAGACACAACATTTAACAACTAATGTTACTGTATAAACACACACTCAAGATTAGTACAAAGAAAAATAATTACTTTCAACAGTACACAAAATAATAATGCAGAATTTAAAATTTAGCAGCATCCTTACTAGTAACAAATTTTACAGCTTACAGTTTTAGGAATGAAAAACTTATTAATTGCTCTTTACTTTAGGAAACCTAAAACCTGGAATTTAGAGAGAAGGGGATGGCTACTATCTGTCAGAATTGAGTTGGCTTTATTTTTAATCTGTTTGTAATACATTTCAGTGATAGAGGTCTGCTGTGAACCAATAATTTTACTGGTAATTCTTATAATGTTAATATGGTTTATGTTATTATTTCTGAGGTTGTAAACACAAATAAAAGCAAATGTAAGAATGTATTCAGTAAAGGCTTTATAAAAAAGCGTCATTATGGCTTTCCTAAGAAAGAAAAGTTGTGACTAACTCTTTTTACAAATTTTTTCTGTGCTATTATCAAAATTTTGTTTGTTATCAATGATTGTTCCCACAAATTTCTATTGCCACATTTCCACTGTCTCCCCTTAAAAGTTGTATGGGGTGTGGTTCTGGAGAGAAAGAGAGCAATCTATTTCTGATCTATCCTTTTTATCCCCACAATTTTAAGTGGCAACACAACAATAGGCTTCATGCCCATAACTACAGGCAATATTGGAAATTAAGGCTAAAGCTATCATATGCAATAATGTACAACCTTAATTTAAGATAACAAAATGACAAAAGTTCAGAAGCAATATCTCTACGACCAAATAGTGAACTTTATGAGCTGGAATGTTAAAGGTATTAATCATGAATTAAAAAGGAAGAAAGTATTCTCTCACCTAACTGGTCTAAACACCAAGATAGTATTTTTACAGAAGACTCAGTATATCAGCAAGGATCAGTTTCAGTTGCAAAGAGACTGGTTTGGCCAGATATTCCATTTCAGCTATACAAAGAAAACGAGGTGTGGAAATCGTAATTCATAAAATAATCTCATTTACAGTATCAGATGTAGTATTTGATTCTGAATGGCGATATGTGATGGTAATGGGTAATTTATCTAATTGTAAAGTGTCTTTGATAAATATTTACGCACCCAATGTGGATGATAAGAGACTTTATCCAAAATGTATTTGCATTGATTCCTAGCTTGAACTCTCACAAAATTATAATGGCCAGAGACTTTAATTGTGTTTTAAATCCAGACCTGGATAGGTCTTCAGCTACAGTACATGGGCAACAACATCTAACAATGTAAAAATTATCACACAATTTTAATTGATCATAAATGGAGATTTTTAAATTGATACTTAAGATAATATTCCTTCTCACCGTTGTTACTCAAAAATTGATTATTTCTTTATAAATAATTTCTTGCCCGTGATCAAATCTTGCAAATACAGCTCTATTCTTATCTCTGACGATGCCCCTCTGATCATGGAGCTCACACCTCTATACCCCACATACTTATATCACAGCTGCTATCTTAACCCCTTGTTATTAGCTGACGAGAACTGTACAAAATTTATATCCAAGCAGACTGATTTTTTTATGGACAAATGCATCCTCAGAGGTTTTTGAAAGGAATACTCTGGGAAAATCTGATGGCATTTTTAAGAAGACAGATTATTTCATATCTCTCTCATAAAAATAAATTAGAAACCAAGAAGGCCTCAGAGTTAATCAGTGAAATTAGCAGAATAGATCAAGAACATGCCAGGTCTCCAAATAAGGCACTTCTTTGAAAAAGACAGGCTTTGCAATCAACTCAACTTTTTGACAACAAAAGAAACATAACAACTCATTTTTAAATCACAACATCATTACCATGAACATGGAAAGAAGACTAATAAGATCTTAGTTCAAGAAATCCACAAGCAGGAAGTTTGCAATGCAATATGAGTAATTACCAATACAGTCAGAAATAGAATCATTGGCAATAAAAATATATTACACACATTTAGAGACTACTATAAGTCCTTATATTCTACTCAGTTTAAAGTATACAAGACACAATTTAATGCATTTTTATTACATTATGGATACTACAGCTAGATACTCTCAGTGCCGGGGAACTGGATGATTCTCTGACACTATCATAATTACTAGACACTATAAACTCACTTCACAATAGGAAAGCACCAGGGGCCTCATGTATAAACGGTGCGTACGCACAGAAATGTTGCATAAGAACTTTTCCACATTCAAATCGCGATGTATAAAACCTACACTTGGCGTAAAGCCACGCACTTTTCCACGGTACCTCATACCTTGTCGTACGCAAGCTCTCCGCTCAGTTTTGCAGACTGGCGGCACCCAGCGTCAAAGCAATGCTACTGTTCCTGTGTGGTTACACCTTATTTTCCTGACTCGTAACAATATAATGGTCCAGGGAATAGCCATAGTATTCCAAATACCATAACTGCTTTAGCATTGTTACTCTCACTGCACCTTCTTCTTCTTTCAGCTCCTCCCGTTAGGAGTTTCCATATTACTCTCACTGCACCACTCAGAGTATTTATATCACTGTATCTGAGTGTGAATCACAGCAGCAGCTGATCGGAAAGAGAATTATCGGTGTACAGCTTCAAGCACACGCTGCCTCTGCCACGGCAAAACGTTTCAAAACCTTTCTTGTACGGACGCATATTTACATATGATGAAGATATAATTTTTAAGGTGAAATGCAGCAAAATATGTTTATAATATTATACAGATAAAACTTTAACTTCATTTAAATAATCTATATTCTTCACTGGGAGTGTCATGAAGGATAGAATAATTAAACATGTACTACGAAGATATTTCAATGTTCCTTAAACGTTTTGAAGAATCGGCGCTCTAAGCTTACAGATGGCTTAACTTCTATTACAGAGCTGATTGTGTGGTGATTGGGTATTTGGGGAAAGAAAAGCAAGGACTGCAGTGGCGGCTACGACAATATATATTAAACTAGCAGAATACCCGCGCTTCGCAGCGGAGAAGTAGTGTGTTAAAGAAGTTATGAAAAAGAAAAGCAAACATTTTAAAAATAACGTAAGATGATTGTTAATGTAATTGTTTTGTCATTGATATGAGTGTTGTTGTCATATCTATCTATTTTATATATATATATATATATATATATATATATATATATATAGCAAAATACCTGCATTGGCAGCGGAGAAGTAAAAAGAAAAGGAAACATTTTAATAATAACGTAACATGATTGACAATGTAATTGTTTTGTAATTGTCATGAGTGTTGCTGGCATATATATATATATATATATATATATATACACACACACACATACATATATATACATATACATATATATCACATACTGTATATATACACACACACATATATACATACTGTATATACAACATATACATATCTACATATATACTGTATATACACATATATATACAAATCTACATATATATATATAGGGGTGGGACTCGATTAAAAAATTAATCCAATTAATTAGAGGCTGTGTAAGAATTAATCTTGATTAATCGTATGTAATCGCACACGTAAATTTGCCCCAAATCGCAAATGTTTTTTTTTATTTAAAACGGTTTTAGTGGGCTTACAGAATCAAATAATAGACATGGACATGAATATTGTAAACTGAAGCTGTTTTAATTTCTGAAAAAAAGCTTTTAAACTGCATTTGAATTCAAAACAGAAACAAAAATATCATCCCTGGTTAAAATTGGGCAGACTTAAAAATAAAGTGGTAGTTTAAGTACTTTAAGTACATTTTCAGAATAGTATTGTCTTTAAATAATAATAACCAAAATTTCACCATAAAGTGCAGTTTTTCTTCTTAAAAAAATAAGTCAGAAACATAAAAGGTAATTTGACCAGCTTACTCTTTAAACTCTGAGTAACATTAGCCAAAATTATTTTGTACATTAGGCTAAAACAGTGTGATCATTGAACATTTTGTAATTAGATGTATTTAGAATTACTAACGGTCACGGAAGTCCAATGATCCCCAGTAAGAGCCACAAAGTCCGCTTTCTGTAATGCATCTAATTTTGCTTGCTTTTCAGTGTGCACAAAACCATGCTTTTATCAAGGCTTCTCGGGTAGTCGAAATGATCAGTCGTAGGAACGCGCTTTATTCGACTCTAACATTTTTGTAGCTGTGATGTGTGCATCAGTGTAATGGATGTACCAGGAAATCATGCATTGACAAAAGTTCCGTTTGCTTGGAATTGAAAGTGTGATTAAATGCGTTATTTTTAACGCGTTATGGAGTACATGCATCGAAGCTTCTCAGCTGTGCTTGTGCTAAGAAAGGGAAAATTTTAAAAATAACGTAACATGATTCTCGTTAACCTAATATTTTTCATACGTCCCAAACCAAGGAGATGCGAAGGTAAAATGAATCGGTAGCGCGTACATAGTCAGTACATCCCTCTCGGGAATCAACCTCGAATGTCGGCGTTAGAGGCTTAAGACTCTACAATTTAGCCACAGCGTGTGGCTTGTCTATGCTAAAGTATGTATTGTAGATCGGGTATATATATACATTTATATATATACCCGTGTACGCAGTGGAGAAGTAGAAGTTATGAAAAGAAAAGGGAACATTTTAAAAATAACGTAACATGATTGTCAATATACAGTAATTGTTTTGTGAGTGTTATTGAATGTTGCTGTCATCAAGGATTTGATTATCATTATTTCTTTCAATCAGGCTCGTATTTGTAGGATGTGTTCAAGTTACATTCCGTGTTTGTCAATCGTTGTAAAGATAAGAGGTTTCATTCATCGATTAGTTCCTTACTGCATCAATAAACAGCTCGTCTTCCTTTTATCTGTGATGTGACAAACTGCATGCACGGGTTTTTTTTACACTGTCTTCCTTTAGCAGGACATTCACTTTTTCCACCGTGTGCTTTGTTTCCGCAGTAGCTGCACTTATGAATATGATTGTATGTATAAGACGCTTCATATTTTTTTGCTGCCTTCTCAATTGTGTAATTCGGTTTTGTTCAGCACTCTTTGGAACTGTTGCTTTTTGTCTGTGCACTGCGTCAGTTCACGTGAGCCGCTTGGTGTTCTTGCATCGAAGGTTCCCAGCTGTACTGGTGCCATCTCGTGTAATGTCAGCTAAGACCCGGCACTTAAAAATTTCTCTCGCAGTTTCAATGAGTTTGTGCCAAACACCACCCTGACCATCTCATCTTCCTCTGCATAAGCACAGTCCTTCACACGTGAATATTTACCAGCAGTGTTTGTATTGGATTGCCGCTGATGGACGGCCTTATATGGGCAGGCACTAAATTACAAACGCTAGTGGCAGCCTGTCTATGAACTTAATTTAATATAAACTTACGGTTCACGCCTGCTTTGTTTCCGCAGTAGCTGTACTTATGAATATGCTTGTATGCATCATTTGCTTCATAATGTTTTTCTGCCTTCTCAATTGTGAAATGGCGTTTTGTGCTCATCGCTGGAGTTCTTCCTTGTTCTCTACGTACTTACGTAGGAGGCGTGATGATGTCACGAAACCGCCCCAGCCATCTCCAACTCAAGACTCCATTACATTATATGGGAAAAAATAGCTTCCAGTTATGATGCTTATGCGTAGAATTTCAAAATGAAACCTGCCCAACTTTTGTAAGTAAGCTGTAAGGAATAAGCCTGTCAAATTTCAGCCTTCTACCTACACGGGAAGTTGGAGAATTAGTGATGAGTCAGTGAGTGAGTGAGGGCTTTGCCTTTTATTAGTATAGATAAAAAACAGAAAGAGAAAATAACAACACAGCTAAAAACGCAGTGACAAATTTCGGCAAAAGTTAAATGCTTGTGTCATGAGCACGAGGCGGCTATGCAGTGTCTGCAATGGACGTGGCCATCCACCATGCATAAGCTACCTTACTGAAATAGGTGGGTGAAGGAGCCACCGATTCTTCCTCTGCCCAGTGCCACCACAAGCCCCTGAATACTGCTGCAATAAATTATTTCATCGAAGGTCGCACACAATCACTGCGTCGTGAAAGCCATGTTTAATAACGTGCTTTAACTCCTATCATCATAAAAATGATATCACGTATACATCTCAGTATGTTAGTTATTCAGAGAGCTGTAATATCACGAATGTAATGAATTCTGTGTCCAGTTTGAGGAAGAGAGCCGGTTTAAGAAGCAAGTAGTGATTCACACACACAGAGCACATAGAAGATCAAATACAAAACAAAGCATTTAACGTGCTACTTAAATTACGATGTGATTTGAGAAACTGGTTAAACGATTTTAAGATGAAGTTTATGATGTTCTACTTTAATGACAAAATAAACTAAGTGATTAAAGTGGAAATGTCGAGTTTGAAGTTGACATTTCGTGCTTTTTCCTCACTGTGTGCCTTTTTTCTCTGTACCCTAATAAGCTTTCATATGACACTCAGACAGTGGGCTACAACTTGCCTTTTCACGGCGACTTTGATATGTGACTTCTTTTTTATTTCTGGCACTGTGCGACTTTGTGAATGTGAGCTTTCAAGTTTCTCCAACACGCTATGTCACTCGATCAACTTCATTTTGTTGATTATACCACGGTTTATTTGAACAAATAGTATGTTTTTCCTTTGCCTCCACTTGGTATTCGCTGAAATGCTTATATTTTCCCCTGTGCTTTCCCCATTGTCTTTTCACAGAAGGCTGAGCTTAAGGGCGATTTATATTGATTTGCATATTCAAAGAGGCGTAATTCTGGTAGGAGTTGGGGCGTTACATAAAGCGTGTGCACGAGCGTTACTTTTCACGCTGATTGGGATTTATGTAGTGGAAGAACGTGGAAGTTGGAGTACGCACAGATTCCTGCATCTGGATTTTTTTGTGCGTAAGCACATTTCAGCTTTTGTGCTTATGCCATGTTATAGTGTGAGTTCTACGCGTGGCTTTATACATGAGGCCCTAGGTCCTGATGGCTACCCTGCTGAATTTTATAAAAAAATTTCAAATGAGTTAGCTCCCCTTTTATTAGCAACTTTTATAAAAGCCAGAGACAATACAAATTTATCGTTTTGCCAAGCATTAATTACCATTCTTCCTAAGAAAATAAGGACTTATTACAATGTGCATCATACAGACCATCTCACTTCTGAATAATAATGTTAAGATATTCTCTGAAGTCCTAGCTAGAAGGATTGAGAAAATGTTCCTTTTAGCAATATCACAAGACCAAACCAGATTTATTAAAGGTAGACATTTGACTTCCAATCTTCGATGCCTATTTAATGTAATTTATTCACCCATAAAGTCCTACGCTCCAGAGATATTATTATATTTGAATGCAGAAAAAGCATTTGATTTGGTTGAATGGGATTACCTATTCACCATTTTGCATAAGTTTGGGCTTGGCACTAACATATGAGCATTGATCAAACTACTGTATACCAGTCCAGACACTTCAGTCTGTATAAACAACACTATCTCAGACTACTTCAAACTAGAACATGGTATTAGACAAAGATGTCCCTTATCACCACTGCTATTTGCAATCGCCATTGAGCCATTGGCTGTTCTCTTTCGAAATGCATCAGAGATAAAACTGATTTTCAGAGCAGGACGTGAACAGAAAATATCACTATATGCAAATGATATGGTACTGTATATATCAGACTCTCAAAATCCAGTGCATGTAGCCCTAACTATACTAACAGAATTTTCCAGTGAATTCTCTAGCAAACAGAATTAGATTGGACATCTGCCTTATATCATTGCAGATAAATTTAAATATCTAGGGGTAAAAATCACAAGTAAATATAAAGTTCTTTTTCAACAAAACTATTATGTATTCTTGTATGGACAAAATTAAACAAGAAGTGATTAGATGGTCTACTCTCCATCTCACTTTAGCAGGGAGAATTGACACTGTCAAGATGAATATCCTCTCTAACCTTCTGTTTGTATTTCAAAACATCCCCATATACATTAACAAATCATTTTTTTAAGAAATTAGATTCAATCATTACTTCATTTGTTTGGAATTCGAAATAACCTTGCATCCAAAGGGCGACCCTACCACAACGTAAATCAGAAGGAGGCATGGTTCTACCTAGTTTTCAATTTTATTACTGGGCGGCAAACATAAAAACCTGGGAACCGACATGAATAGATGGACTCACATTAGCTTGGTTTGCAATAGAAATGAAATCCTGCAGCACCTTTTTATACTCCTTACTTTGCACACCGGTAAACAGAAGTTATCATCAATATACTAACAACTTAATGGTCCTTCATTCACTCAGAATATGGAACCAATGTAGAAAGCACTTCAAGTTACAGAGTATTTTGTCTGTGACATCTGTATGATAACAACATTTTTCCATTCTCTCAAACTTACAAAGTTTATAATGTTTGGATTGCGTATGGTATTAAGTCATTTAGAGGTTTTCATATAAATAATGTCTTTGCATGCTATGAATAATTACACTTTATATCCAGCAGCTGTGGGGCTTCTGTTAGTAAAGAAAAAATCACTGATCTTGACTTTACTGATGATGCTGTGATCATCACAGAGTCAATGGAGGCTCTGATCAGGGCTCTCGAGAGACTGAGCGAGGAGTCTGAGTGTCTGGGCTTGCGAGTGTCCTGGATAGAAACCAAGATCCAGGGGCCTCATGCATAACGCAGTGTGTAGAATTCACACTAAAACATGGTGTATGGACAAAACAGCGGAAATGTGCGCAAGCACAAAAAAATCCAGATACATAAATCTGTGCATTTGCCAACTTCCACTTTCTTCCGCTACATAAATCCTGGTCAGCGTGAAAAGTAACACACGTACACGTGCCTACTGCCACTTCCCAAACTCCTCCCAGAATTACACCTCTTTGAATATGCAAATCAATATAAATAGCCTTTAAGTGCCGCGTTCTGTGAAAAGGCAATGGCAAAAATACGGGTTGGGAGAATAGAAGAATTTCTGCGAATACCAAGTGCAAGGCAAGGAAAAATTTACTATTTGTTGGTTTACAACAACAAAAGGAAGTTGATTGAGTGACACACACAGTGTTGGACAAACTTGAAAGCTCAAGTTCACAAAGTTGCACAGTGCCCGAAATAAAAAAGAAGTTGTTAGATATCAAAGTCGACGTGAAAAGGCGAGTTGGAGGCCACCGTCTCAGTGTCATATGAAGGCTTATTAGGGTACAGAGAAAAGAAAAAAAAAATAGAGACACATTAGGAAAAAAGCTCAAAAATATCAACTTTAATCTTGAAATTTCCACTTTAATCATGTAGTTTATTTTATAATTAAAGTAGAACATAAATTTTACCTTAAAATCTTTTAATTTACTAGTTTCTCAAATCCCATTGTAACTAAAATAGCATGTTAAATGCTTTGTTTTGTATGTGTTCTTCTATGTGCTCTATGTGTTTAAATCACTACGTGCTTCTTAAACGAGCTTTCTCTTCCTCTGACAGGACACAGAATCCATTACATTCATTATATTACAGCTCTCTGAATAATTTAAATACTGAGATGTATACTTGATATCATTTTCATAATGATTGGAATTAAAGCATGCATTAACACTAGATTTGCCAGAGCCAGCGAAAAAACTCGTAGATCCAGCCCATTTTAAATCCCCTCGCACCTCTCTGTCAGCATATTTTGTCCTGTAAATGTGGCCATTAAGGCATGCAGCCTGCTATACCATCCCCCCACCACCGCAGAACGTGCACAAAGTTCTCCCAGCTCATGCCTTGATTATCTGGGAGTAAAGTGCTGGAGTTTTAGAGTGGAAATAATAGATTGTTATTTGGAACACATGCATTTCATGTGTGTTCTGTTTCTACAGTAATCTGTGTAAACACATTGTTAAAACAGAAACGTTTTTCATATTTTAGTAGTAAATGACAAAATGTTGGCATAAACTATATAATGTGTGAAGCCTGAAGTCCAAAGATCAAATAAACACTTTCACAAAAGGTTCAAGGACAATACAACAGCTACCCTGGCACAGCGGTAAGATTGACTGACTTGTAATCAAGGGTCCCCGGCTAGATCCTGGCTGCTTCCTGTATATACCTCTTACCGGGTCCGCGCTCCTTTTGGGTGTATAGCCGCCCCGTAGAAAAGCCCCAGTCCGTCCCCTCTCAGAATTCCTGCTTACCCCCCTCTGTTCTTTCCCCTTTGCTTTTATTTTTCCTGTTCCCGAAAATCTTTTCAAAACGAAAGTAAAGAAATAGACAGAGCAACGTCTTCTGCGCTCTGCCTATTAAATAATCAATAAAATGAAATTAAAAAATCACGAAAGAAACAGAAACCACAACCTACCATTACAGCTTCCACCCCACTTCTGGCGTTACAGCCTGACACGTGGTGTATGCAGGTTATGAGGTGTGACGCTAATTAACGCCCGTACTACAACAGATTATATTGTTCATATACTATTAACTATTTACAGGGATCAACTCTTTTGGGGAAGTTCATAACAAAAAAAAAAATTTAATTATAAATAACATGTGCTTGAGTACTTCGAGTACTTGAGTATTTCGAGCCCCACGTCTGAGTCGGATGGTTCCCCTGGTTACCAATTCGTGTGTTTCACTATGCCCACTTTGCCTTTCTGTCTTCAGCTACCCATGTGCACTTGTACGGAGGAGACCTTACGGAACAATGCCGAAAAGCAACTAAACCTGCTGTTGCGAGAGAGGACATATTACAGCGTGATCACAAAGCAAAGTGGCAAAGGGCGTGACAGTCGCTCGCAGTCATTCGCAAGAAACGGACACTCAGCATTCACACAGATTAGCTCAACGATGCGTCTCTGCCACAAAACGAAAGGCAACTGAAACCCCTACAGAGAGAGAAGACAGATTACACCATGATCGCGAAAGAAAGAGGCAAAAGCGTCTCAATGAAACACCCAATAAGAGGTCCTTATGATTGAGTCCTTCAACTGTGGTCATCCAACGCGCAGCGTAGCGCACGCCAAGTTGCTAGTTGTTAATATTATCCAGTACACACACATTTGGTTTGTGTCTGTAACGGCGGTGTACATTTATAGTACTTGTAAAAGTTACCTTTTTTATTTTCACTTCTATTCTCTCAGTCACGATCACTATACATACTAATGCCCCCCCCCCACAACATCAACATCTTGCAGTTGTAATCAGAGGCTGCGTGTTTTTTTTTTTTTTTCCCCAATCTTGCCAGTCTCCATGTTGCTGTATGGTGCTATTTCTTTTGTACTCCAGGACATGCAGAAGAAAGAATAGGACAGAGAAGTCAGTTCAGCGCTATATGCAGTCATCAAATGCAAACATTAACAGTTCACACACACGCAAGGATCATCCCTCCTACATTTACGACATGTGTACCTGTTGCAATGTACACCCCTCTCTTAGCTCACTGTTTTTGTAGGCTCTGGTAATTCTAGTGTTAAACTTGGGAACACAGTGGCGCAGTGATAGTGACGAGCTGGCGCCTCATCCAGAGATTGTTCATGCCTCCCGTAAGATGTTTGTTGTGCTGTGCGCAACCTCGATGAAATAATTTATTGCAGCAGTACTGTCTCTTTCAATTGTACTAACCCCCAATTCCTATCCTTCCTTTTCTTTCTCCAAATACCTAATTGCCACACAATCAGCTCTGTAATAGATGTAAAGCCATCTGTAAGCTGAGAACATTGAAATATCTTCGTAGTACATGTTTAATTATTCTATCCATTTATTCTTCCAGTGTCGTGCCAGCACCAGCAAGAATACAGCGCGAGGCAGGAATAATCAGGGAACCAGCTCCTTCCTAGAGCAGTGACACTGTGTCCTCACATGTTTGATTATTAACAATATAGATTATTTAAATGAAGTAAAAGTTTTATCTGTATAATATAATAAACATTTTGCAGCTATTCATCTTAAAAATGATATTTTCATCATATGTAAATATGTGCTGAAGTGGCTCAGGTTGTGCAATATTATAACTATAGTGCAAGTTTATAGTGTGGTAATTGTACAGTACTTATAAGTACAAACAGTTCTACGAGGAACACTTGAAGGTCTGATTGATTGCATTCATAGTTCTTTGGATGAAACTGTTTCTGAACCACGAGGTCAGTACAGGAAAGACTCTGAAGCGTTTGCCGTATGGGAGCAGTTGAAATAGGCAGCATGGCTGAGGCAGCGTGTGCTTGATGCTGTATAGCGATAATTCTCTTTCCGATCAGCTGCTGTATAGCTGTGATTCCACACTCAGATACAGTGATGTAAATACTCAGAGTGGTGCAGTGAGAGTAATATGGAAAAAGATGATCCGCTGTGGCAACCCCTAACAGGAGCAGCTAAAAGACGAAGAATAAGGTGCAGTGAGAGTAACAACATTAAAGCAGCTATGGTATTAGGAATAGTTTGGCTATTCTGTGGACGATTATATTGTTACAGGTTAATTACAATTAGATGTCTTAAACTAATAAACAATATGCGGTTAATTTCAGTGTATACGATAAAGCAGAGGTCACTAACAGGTGGACCTCGGTCCGCATCCGGACCGCAAAGCTGTCTCATACGGACCTTGACTTACAGCCAAAACAAAAGGTTATCATTTAAACATGATGGGGCGCTTCTATTTTTACTCGGTGCAGCTTTTGTAATCTTTACGGTAATGGTGAGGAAATACACAGTATACGTGCTAAGCCATTTCACGTGATACCTCTCATCCAATCAAGTCTGCGGATTCTAGTCGGTGAACGTTGTTTTACGAATCCATGTACGCAAACAGAGGAGGGATTTTTCAGAGATACGGTCGAAAAGAAAAAAGATAGTGAAACGTGTGTTAGAGGCAAGGTCAGGAACTGAAACGTTCGAAAGAAATGTAGCGATAAAAATAAAGACTACTGAGAGATACTGTGAGACTGTGCTGGATAAAGAAGAGACGAGTGACATGGTGAAAGGGACAGAAATATACGGAGCAAATGGTGCTCTCTAAAAGAAGGAAAGTGGACAGCGAAAATAGGGTATTTAAAAACTAAATATCGTTCCAGGCTCAACAATGAACACCTCCACATGTCTATGAGAATGGCTGTGACTCCATTCAAGCCCAGGTTTAAAACCCTGGCAGGACAAGCTAGAGCTCAATTCTCTCACTGAGCAAAAAAGTGTGGCAATGAATATAAGAGGGGAAGAAAATGGGCATTTAAACCTGTTACATTGTTAAGATGTGTTGAGATTTGTTATCTGTGAAATTGGTTGAGACTTGAGTCAAAATGTGAAACAGAAAAGGGGAAATGTTAAGCTTTTTCTCCATTCCTTTTGTATTCTTCTGAAGTTTAGCACTTTATTTAAGCATGCACAGTTTTCATAATTTATTTTTGTATTATTTTGGAGTGCAGCCCTACTTTTGTTTATTAAATTAAAGAAGAAATTATACACTGACAGAACAAAAAAGTACATATTTGCAGTCATACATAAATGTTCAGTTCTGTGTTTGAAAATAAATATTGTCAAAAGGATTATGAATTGTACTAAACTAATTTGATTTGAAAGTCTAGTATTAATTACATGCAGATGTTGATACAACTACTAGGCTACTTAAATAGACATGATACTAAATAGTTAGACAACATGATCTTCAGACGGACCGGACCTTTGCTTCAAGAAATTTTCTCTGACTGGACCTCGATAGATTTTAGTTGCAGACCCCTGCGATAAAGCCACGTCAGGGATGTGGATCTAAAAAAGAAAGGAAAACCACACAGGAACAAAAGCACTGCTTTGATACTGGGTGCCACCAGTTTGCAAAACCAAGCAGAGAACTTGCGTACGTCAAGTTGTGTTTTATACATCACGATTTGAGCGTGAAAACGGGAGTATGCAACATTTTTGGGTGTACGCACAGTTCATACATGAGGCCTCAGGACTTTAATGACTTCTGAGGTGCAGCACAGTACCAAAAGAGTCAAGTCTTAAGTCTGAGGTCACTGGTTAGCATCCATGTCTTGCAACCACGTAGCAAAACAGTAAATTCCTGGGGCCTCATGTATAATGCCGTGCTTAGAATTCACACTAAAACGTGACTTATGGACAAAAGTGGAAATGTGCATACTCACAAAAAATTTAGATGCAAAAAACTGTACATAAGCCAGCTTCCACACACTTCCACTACATAAATCTTCGGCAGTGTGAAAAGTAACGCTCGTGCGTGCATGCGCCTAATGCCCCACCCCAACTCCTCCCAGCATTTTTCATATTTTAATATTCAAATCAATATAAATAGCCCTTTCCATTCAGTGTTCTGTGAAAAGACAATGGAAAAAGCACGTGAAAAAGAAGAATATCAGTGAATGCCAAGTGGAGGCAAGGAAAAACATACTATTTGTTGGCTTGAGCAGTGGTATAAATAACAAAGGGGAGTCGACCGAGTGATACAGAGTATGGAGAAACTTGAAAGTTCAAGTTCAGAAAGTTGCACAGTGCCTGAAATAAAAAAAGAAGTCAGATATCAAACTCAACGTATAAAGTAATTGTCCACCGTCTGAGTGTCATATGGAAGCATATTAGGGTATGGAAAAAAGAAAAAAAATAGGGACATGGTGAAAAAAAGGTCAAATGTTCACTTCAATCCCATAGGTTAATATGACATTAAAGTAGAACGTTGTAAACTTATTCTTAAGATACATGTTTAATTTACTAGAGTTTCTTAGATTCCGTCGTTACTAAAGTGGTACGTTAAATGCTTTGTATTCTATGTGTTCTTCTATGTACTAAATATGTGTTAATCACTACCTGCTTCTTAAACGGGCTTTCTTTTATGCTGACAGGACATAGAATACATTACATTCATGATATTTCAGCTCTCTGGACAATTTCATGATGATAGGAATTAAAGCATGTATTAAACATTGGGGCATGGTGGTGCAGTGGTAGCGACAAGCTAGAGCCCCATCCAAAGATTGTTCCTGCCCCCTGCAAGATTCTTTCTGTGCTGTGCCTGACCGTCGTTTAAATAATTTATTGCAGCAGTACTGTCTCTTTCAAACGTACTAACCCCTAATTCCTGTCCTTCCTTTTCCTTCTCCAAGTAACCAATCATCACGAAATCAGCTTTGTAATAAATGTCAAACCATCTGTAAGATTACAATGCCGATTCTTCAAAACTTTTAAGGAACATCAAAATATCTTTCTTGTACATGTTTAATTGATATTGTATGGTGCAATGAGATTCAATATGCAAATCCTCAATAAACATATTTTCTTATAAAGTGATAAAATAACAGTAATAATAATACTATGATAAAAAAAATTAAAAATATAAAATATGAAAGCATGTACATATAGTGCAGATAGCGAAAAGGTTCATAAAGTGGCTTAGGTTGTGCAATATTGCAACTGTAATGCAGGTTTTCAGTGCAGGCAATTGTACTTATAAGTAGAAACAGTTCTACCGGGAATACTTGATGGAATGATTGAGTGCTTTTAGAGCTCTTGGGATGACAGTTTCTGAACTACAAGGTCCCTAAA
This sequence comes from Polypterus senegalus, assembly GCF_016835505.1. NCBI lineage: Eukaryota > Metazoa > Chordata > Cladistia > Polypteriformes > Polypteridae > Polypterus > Polypterus senegalus. Next base: position 28,823,668 of record NC_053156.1, read on the forward strand.
GGATAGACTCTAGAGCGTTTGCCTTATGGGAGATGTTCAAATAGACAGCGCATGGCTGAGGCACCGTGTGTGCTAGATGTGTGAAAACTAAACTTGATGTAAAGCCACGTACATTCTCACACCAGCTCAAAACATAGCGTACAAGTTTTTTATTCGGTTTGCAAACTGGTGGCACCCAGCATCAAGGCAGCGCTACTGTTCTTGTGTGGCTTCCCTTAATCTATACTAATAAAAGGTAAAGCCCTCACTGACTCACTCACTCACTCACTGAGTGACTCACTCACTCATCACTAATTCTCCAACTTCCCGTGTAGGTAGAAGGCTGAAATTTGGCAGGCTCATTCCTTACAGCTTACTTACAAAAGTTAAGCAGGCTTCATTTCGAAATTCTACACGTAACGCAACGTCCGCCATGTTGAACTTTCTTATTTATGGCCCCATCTTCACAAAATTTGGTAGGCGGCTTCCCTCGCTAACCGAAACCGATGTACGTACTTATTTCGATGGTATGACGCCACTGTCGGCTGCCATATTTAATTTTCCAACTTCACTAATTCTCCAACTTCCTGTGTAGGTAGAAGGCTGACCCCATCTTCACGAAATTTGGTAGGTGGCTTCCCTGCGCTAACCAAAACCGATGTACGTACTTATTTCGGTGGTATGACGCCACTGTCAGCCGCCATATTGAACTTTCCAACATCGCTAATTCTCCAACTACCCGTGTAGGTAGAAGGCTGAAATGTGGCAGGTTCATTCCTTATAGCTTACTTACAAAAGTTAAGCAGGTTTCATTTTGAAATTCTACGCATAACAGTCATAATGGTCAACAACGTCTGCCATGTTGAACTTTCTTATTTATGGCCCCATCTTCACAAAATTTGGTAGGCGGCTTCCCTGCGCTAACCGAAACCAATGTATGTATTTATTTCGGTGGTATGATGCCACTGTTGGCCGCCATATTGAACTTTTTAACAGTCTTTGTTACTTATGAGCCCATCTTCAAGAAATTTGGTAACGTGGGTTCCCAACGCTAACTGAATCCTACTTACGTACATATATACGTCCATAGCCTGCAGCTCGGTCACCGTGTGAGGCGTTGGGTTCCCCATCCCAACGCCTCCCACGTTGTTGGCTGCATGCCTATATAAGGCCGTCCGTTGCTCAGGTCTCTACATTCCCTTCCTTGCTTTGCCACGGGATTCACGTCTCCCTGCTGATAACTACAGCCTTTTTATTTAATCCACGGCTTCTCTGCTGTTTTATTGTTCATTTATTACGATTATAGTTATTGTGTAGGTATTTTAGACTTACTTTACATTGTTCAGGTACCCATTTCCTTTATCATTCCAACCGTACCCCCATTAACATGTCAATCGAGGTGATCACCATCGATCAAAGAACTGTCACTTACCGAGTGGTTTCCATGCCTGGAGATGGCAACTACCTTTTCCATTCTCTTTGTTACATATTGCACGGCCATATCAGGCTCACTCTTGATATCCGGAGGAACATTGTGTCTTATGTATTGAATGACTGGGACAGGTTCAAGGTGTGGACTGATGACGGTACAGGAGATAATTATTCTACACAGGAGCACTAGAAGAGTGAAATGCTTAAGCCCTTCACCTATGCATCTGCATGTGAGTTGATGCTGCCGGTGAATTGTTCGGTTGTCGCTTTCAAGTGTACCGAAATGGCCAAATATTTTACACTTTTCAACAACCGCCAATGCCTCTTAAACATCTTAGATTGACAGGTGACGATTTCAGTAGTGGACACTTTGATGTTTATGAATGTTTAAACTCTCAAAAGCTGGATGTGAAGTTATGGATGAAACCGGTTGTATACTTACAACGCTTGACAGATGCCGAATGTCTCTTCAACACAAGTCCTACAAATACTGTCATAATTAAAACAAACCATGAAACTCAAACCGATTATGACAGCAGCAATCCAAGCTGTAAGATTTGAAACAAGATTACTGTTCGCATGGCCAACTGTACGTTGCATTGCCAAGTGTAAGCTCAGCACACAGCTTGGTCATATTACAACCGGAGGGCCGAACTCACAATGTGGTATACAAAGAGATCCTTAACAAATAATTATTGGTATATTTTCCCACAGTTTAAAAAGGTTTAATTTTCTTCTTAATAAAAATTTTAAGGCAGTACTTCGCCGCTGCGAAGCGCAGTTATTTTGCTAGTTTTTTAAATTTATCAAATACACTGAAATTAACTGCATATCGTTTTTTAGTTTAAGGTATCTGATTGTAATCAACCTGTAACCATATAATGGTGCACGGAATGGCTAAACTATTCTAAATACTATAGCTGCTTTAGCATTGTTTCTCTCAGTGCACCACTGAGTATTTTAACCCAGTGTATCTGAGTGTGGAATCACAGCTCTGCAGCAGCTGATCGGAAAGCTGTACTGCAGATTGTGTCAAGAGCGGAGAAAATTGCCGGGGTACAGCTTCTAGCACACTCTACCTCATCCATGCACACAGTCTTGAACTTCTCCCATTCGGCAAACACTTCATAGTCTTTCCTGCAGTTACCTCGCGGTTCAGAAACAGCTTCATCCCAAGAGCTCTAAACACACTCATTCAGTCCATCAAGTGCTCCTGGCAGAACTGTTTTTACTTATAAGTACAATCACCTCACTGTAAACTTGCTATACACTCGTAATATTGCCCAACCTGAGCCACTAATGCTTTCATATTGTATATTTTTCATTGTTTTTTTACCTTATTCTTCTTCTTATTATTCTTTTTTTTTGTTGTTATTTTAACATTTTATAAGAAAATAAGTTCATGGAGGATTTGCACATTGAATCTCATTGTACCATACAATAACAATGAAGCAATTCAATTCAATAGAAGAAAATGTGTATTTACAGGTGTTGACGACTAGCTTCTAAGTCGATTTAGATTTCCAGGTCTTTTTGAAGCTCTTGATATCATTTTTCAGATAAAATGCACTAAAGTGTATATATTACACTATAGAGGTAAATTTTTAACTTCATTTAAGTAATATGTAGTTATTAAATATGTGGGCACGGTAGACAGTGGTAGCGATGAACTGGCACCCCGTTACGGGACTGTTCCTGCCTCACACTGTATGCTTGCTGGGACTGGTGCCACCCTGGATGGATAGATGGATGGAATAATTAAACATGTACTATGAAGCTGTTTCAATGTTCCTTAAAGGTTTTGGAGAATAGGCATTCTAAGCTTACAGATAGCTTGACATTTATTAAAAGAGCTGATTATGTGGCGATTGGTTACTTGGAGAAAGAACAGGAAGGACAGGAATTGGGGGTTAGTAAGTTTGAAAGAGACAGTACTGCAACAGTAAATTATTTAATTGAGGGTCGTAAATGGCGCAGAAAGCATCTTGTAGTAGGCAGGGACAATCTCTGGATGGGTTGCTAGCTCATCGCTACCATTGTACCACTGTGGCCTCATGTTTAATACAAGCTTTAATTCATTTCATCATGAAAATGATATCAAGTATACATCTTAGTATTTAAATTGTTCAGAGAGCTATAATATCATGGATGTAATGTATTCTGTATCCTGTCAGCATAGAAAAAGCCTAAGAAGCAAGTAGTGATTCACACACATAGAATATAGAAGAACACACAGAATACAAAGCATTTATCGTGCTACTTAAGTTAAGATGGGATTTGAGAAACTAGTAAATTAAAAGATTTTAGGATTAAGTTTATTACATTCTACTTTAATGACAAAATAAACTATGTGATTAAAGTTGAAATTTCAAGATTAAAGTTGACATTTCAAGCTTTTTTTTCCAGTGTCCCTATTTTTTTTCTTCCATATGACACTCAGATGGTGGGCTATGACTCGCCTTTTCACTGCAACTTTGATATCTGACCACTTTTTTATTTCGGGCACTGTGTGACTTTCTAAACTTGAACTTTCGATCAACTTCCTCTTGTTGTTTATACCACTGCTTAAACTAACAAAAAGTATGTTTTTCCTTGCCTCCACTTGGCATTCACTGATATTCTTCTTTTTCCCGTGCTTTTGCCATTGTCTTTTCAGAGAACACCAAACTTAAGAAAATAGTTATATTGATTTGCATATTCAAAGAGGTGTAATTCTGGGAGGGGCGGTAGGCATATGCACGAGCGTTACATTTCACGCAGACCAGGATTTATGTAGCGGAAGTGCGTGGAAGTTGGCCTATGCACGGTTTTCTGCATTTGGATTTTTTTGTGCGTACGCACATTTCAACTTTTGTCCGTACGCCATGTTTTAGTGTGAATTCTACGCACGGCGTTATGCATGAGCTAATTAGGCATGGGTATGAAACTTTTTAAAATTTTAAATACAAGAACAGTAAACATAAAGTTATCTAGATATGAACGAAAGTCTCTGTGGTGTGTTATCCATTATGCACAGATTAAATCAACATTTACTCAGCATTTACCTTACACTAACACCATCTCACAGCTACATCATCTGTAGATTACAATAATTCACAATTTCATTGACACTACATTTACCATCTCAGTGCTATAGTCACCTGATATTCTCAGTGGTCATATTACATAATTAAGTTTGCTTTTTGCTTCTGTTATTTCCTGACATTAGTCAATACTGAACAGCTTTGCCAGTCCCATTTCATTAAAATTAAAATGGTCAGGCCTGCTCAAACAAAGAAGGAATTTAGGTAAAGTTCATTGGCAATTGCAAATTGCATTATGTGTAAATACAGGGTGTGTGTGTGTGAGTGAGAGTGATGCCTATGATGGACTAAAGTCCTGCCCTACCTGTCTGCTCCAATCCTAGTAAGATGGCATTTGGACTACACAATCCTGAAAATGAAGTGAGAAGGTTCCAGAACCTAGTGTACCTACTGAACTTGGTCCAAATAGGGCTGCAGTGCCTGCAGAGCTTCAAACACACCTGAATGTTACATCACACTTACATTTTCTAACTTGTATTTCACTTCTACAAACCACTGTTCACTTCTACAGTTACCAGTGAAAATCCAGCAGGTGGAGCAATGAAAGGCTGAAATAACGTATTTCAACAACAAACCTGTGTTTAAATCTCAAGGATCAGCAGCAATATTTTCTTAAATTTTAAAATTTGAGTTGAAAAATGTTTAGACTTTTATTGAGGTATGTAATTGTAATGTAATTGAGGTATGTAATAACTTGCCAGAATGAGAGGGAGCACTGTCAGTAACATTCTCTTTTCCTTCTATCCCCGCAGCTTCAAGAAATCACCCATTAATGGCACCTAGCCCTTCCACTTTATGCTTGCTGTGACTGGCACGACCCTGGATGGATGGATGGAATAACTGAACATGTATAACGAATATTTTTCAATGTTTCTTAAAAGTTTTGTAGAATCGACATTCTAACTTAAAGTTGATTTTATTTAGTACAGATGCTTATTGTGTGGTGATTGGTTATTTGGAGAAAGAAAACAAAAGGACAGGAATTGGGGTTTGGTACTTTTGACAGAGACAGTACTGCTGCAATAAAGTATTCCATTCAGGGTCGCATGCGTCCTAGCAAGCATCTTGCGGGAGGTAGGAACAATTTCTGGACAGGGTATCAGTTCATTGCTACCACTGCACCGCTGGGCCCCCATATGCTTAATACATGTTTTAATGCATTTCATCACGAAAATAATATAAAGTACACATCTTAGTATTCTAAAATGTTCCAAGAGCTGTAATATCATGAATATAATATATTCCTGTCGGCATAAGAGAAAGCCTGTTTATGAAGCACGTAATGATTAATGACTGGGTCAGGGTATACTTGGAATATGAAGTATTTAACAAGCTTTACTTTAACAAGCTTTACTTTAACTACGATGTGGTTTGAGAAACTCTAATAAATTAAACATCGATTTTAAGATGAAGTTTACAGTGTTCTACTTTAAAAACAAAAATTAAAAACTATGAGATTAAAGTCATCATTTTTGACTTTACTGTGTCCCTATTTTTTTTTTTTCTCTGTGGCCCTAATACGCTTCTGTATGACACTCAGGCATTCACCTTTTCATGTTGACTTTGACATTTGGCCACTTCTTTTTTGAAATTCTTATTTTTTATACAAGCTTTTACAATTATCTTTAAACAAAACACTAGATGGAAGGGGCTATTTATGTTGCTTTGCATATTCAAATATGCAAAATTTTGGGAGGAGTCAAGATGGGGCTGTAGGCGCATGCATGTACGTTAAAATTCACGTTAATTGTCATTTATGAAGGGGAAGCATGTAGAGCTCTGCTTACGCAAAGTTTTATGCATCTGAATTTTTTTGTGCACACACACATTTCTGTTTTTGTCTGTACGCTATGTTTTAGTGTGAATTTTATGCACGCCGTTATACTTGAGGCCCGAGATCTTCCATCTCGCACTACTGGATGCATCATGTGGCTGCACTATCAACCAATGAAGTTCTGCAGCATCATGATTGGATATTGTGGCAGAGGCGCTATATAGGCATCGATCTAACAGAGACTCAAACCGGAGGCACGTGTAAAATTAATCAAAAAGGCTTCTTTATCTTCAGCCATGGGGCACGTCTTTCCCATGTCCTACAAGCCCTACACAGTCCTAAAAATACACCAAAGTAAATCTCCCAAAATCACCCCAAACCACACTCTTCTTCCTCCACTACTCCTCCTCCCAGGCAGCTTCATCCTCCTCTTTTTGACACTGGCATGCTGAGTGGTGGCTGTAGGCTCTTCTTATAACACACCCAGATGTGCGTCAGGTGATAATTAACTTGATTAAGGCTGCACTTCCGGGTGTGACTGCAGTCAAATCCAGACGGTTCGTTAAGCCATGCAACTCCCCCTGGCGGAGGCTATGGAGGCCAACAGGGCTGAGCTCCGATGTTCCATACCAGTGGCCTTGAGGCAACTCAGAGGGGCTGCCACCACGTGTTCTGGGGGAAGTGAGTGGCCTCCCATGGCCGTTCCCTCGGATCTAGTGTCAGAGGGGCGTCCCAGCTGGGCATGGGCCCCAGCTATCTGCCACAATATGTATGAGACTGATTAGCATAGTCCATATAAGGTTGTTTCAGGGTGGAGTTTTAGGCGTGTTCACACATGCATATTTACAAAAGGCTTGTGATTTATAAAGGGTAAATTACACAGAAATGTGCATATGCCGAGTTGTATAAATCTTTTTTTTTTTGCATACGCATATTTTCACACTGAAAATCACGCAAAGTTTTACAAATGAGTGGTGAAACGCGGCAGCCACATGATTTGCAGACCCACTTATGTACTCATGAGTAAATAATGGCCAGGACATTATGGAAATTGAAATTAAAATCATCTTAAACATCTTAAAAAATAATGATAAGTTACAAAATAGCATATATGTAACATACAGAAATGCTTACTAATAACATTTTTTAAATGAATTTTTTTGTAACTCAGAGATTGGGAAGTAACGGTTTGTTTAATTAAGCTAAGAGTTCAATTAAAAGTAAATTTGTTTGGGATGAACACATGCAGCCTTTAGGGGTCCCCCAGGACTGAATTTGAGAACAACTGGTGTAAACCACACACAGAGAGAGTGAGCAGACTGAGAACTTACCCTAAAACCTGGTCCTGTGAGGCAGCACTACAATTACTGTGCTCTCCTTTATTTTCGATTATTGTATCTTTTAAAGTATATGCAATGGGATAGAGTTCATATTAAAACATACAATAGATAAAAATGATCCAAATGTAAGAGTGTTAAAAACAGGAAAGATAACTCTGATATCAAAAACAAAGCCAACAATTAGAAATGTGCAACAATATTTTTTCAAGTTATCAGAATTCCAGGTTAATTAAACAAAATGTCTACTGGTTTTGTCCTATTTCATACCATAGTTCCTGGACTCTGCTACTTCTCTGGCTTTCTAGGACAGCAGGAAAGCAGCTTACTGCCCAAATGTCTGGCTTTTGCTCTCATGTAACTGTTCGTAAGAATCAAATTCCCTGAGGTCATCAGGCAGTATACTGAAAAAGACTCGATGTACATGTTGGTGGTGGCCGAGTTCTGCGTCTGACAAATTAAAATATAGTAAAAGAGTGCTGTGATAAGAGCAGTGTAGAGCAGAAGTTGGGTGAACATCATCTGAACCGTGCGCTTCAGGCTTTCCAGATGGCTGTTTGTGATCTCAGTGGAGCTGCTCTTCATTTTACGAATATGGAAACTCAAATAAACCATCACTGTTATGCAAGAAAAAGCCATCACAAACTGAGGAAGTAACATGAAGACCACCCATATGATGAAAATATAGATCCAGTTATCTGGACTACTTCTTGGGAAACTGACAAGCTGTGTGGATACATTTTGGTCCAGGGTGCCGTTGAGAGAACAGAATTCCATTTTAAAGCAGAAGATAGAAATTCCAGTGCATAAAATGGACCCAGTTAGTAGACTGCTGTGCACCAACACCGGAATATTCTGCTTGAGCTTCAGCAAGAGAGGTTGTCGAGTGGGCACGATCTTGGCAAAGTAGACCAGATAAAGCAAAGCAGTGACCCAGATGCCCCAAAGTAGGGGGAGGCACACAATGAACATCAACACTTTGGTAAAGATGTGATTAGCTTCACAAATATTCTCCAACCAGTCCTGCAGGAACCACAATACTGAAGTGATGGAAAGGATCAGTTTGCTGACTGCCATGCAGCCAATGGTCAGGTTGATGGTGTGCTCACCTTTCTTTTCATCTGGACTGGCGGGCAGGATGAGGCTCAATATTATGAACAGGTTTCCCAAAAATCCACCTCCTGATGACACACCAAGGGCTACATAGAATACAACAGAGTACATGGTAGGAAGGCGAGCTGCTTTGCTCCTGTTTATCTCTTCCTACAATGAGCTTCAGTGAAGTTTGCACAGCCTGCACTTTATTGATGGCTTCCAGCAGGTGAAGGATTGTGTGCTCATATCCTCCTGGAAAAGAGACAGTTGATTTGTTTTGTGCTTTGCATCCCTATCTACAGAAAATAAACAGCATTATCCAAATAAGTGGGCTTGGGAAGGTTTCTAATTTTACTCTTTTGAAACAACACGTGAGAAGAATCAAAGACCAGCAGCCATTGGGGCATTTTTTTAATCCCACATCCACACTGCCTGTGGTCTAACCAAAGGGGCCTGCTGTGCTCGTGTTTGCTGGGTATAAATATATATATGGTGACCACTCAGGTCTGTTGATGAATGGCGTCTGCTGATGTCAACTCTGTGTGGTATTAAATCTCAAATCAGACTCTTTTAAAGTTTAGCTTTTAGCTTGTTGAAAGAGCTGCCCACCTCCTGTTGGAATTCTGATCTCCTCAATGTGTTTTAGAAGCTTTCTTATTTGGTGAATTTCTGTCTAACTGATATTAACTGTTAGGTTTTGTAACCATGGAATTGTAACTCGCTTGTATTTTCTCTGATCTCTTCACTTGTGGTGATTAATTTTGCACCTTTGTCAGTAACACTTTGATGCTTACTTAATTATGTTGACCTCTTTTGTAAGTTGATTTGAATAAAAATGTTTTCTAAGCCAATGAACATAAATGTAATGTCACTGTCAATCACGCATCCAGTCCCATGCATATTTAGGGTCAATTCTTCTATTTTTTCTTTCTCATATACATAGTATTAAGAAAGTATAGGAATCATGAAAAATTCCACATTGAGATTTTGATGAATCTGGATATTTTAGACCTTCCTGAGTCATTTCTGAGTCACCATTTCTGAAATGATGTCTGTCTGTGTGTAAACACAATAACTCGAAAACGCTTTGACCTACGTCAATAAGATTTTCTACACCTGCTTTATATCAAAAATAAGGAATCCTATCAACTTTTGGGCCCACTTCTGGCAACCAGAAGTGCGACTTTAACTGAATACTTCCACAAATTTTCAAGTAAACTGTGGTTATAATTACAGATCGATGATTCGAATTTTGTGTAGATATTTATAATGATTAAAAGCAAACAGATATGAAATTTGAGAAAAATAACTAAACTGGAAGTAGTATTTTATTTAAACAACCATCTGAATTTTTTTGTATCATGGACATATAAATGTTCAAATGATATTAAAAACTTTATTAAATATAATGCATATTCTTTCAATAACTATTAGTAATTTTACTTTAATTTATAGATCATCAGTTTAACAATAACATGTAAACATTGAACATGCCATGTAAATATAAAAATATAATGGGAACAATAAGCTGCTACTTCCCCATAGTGTTCATCGTAATGAATTTAAAATTTATTATTATTTTTTTTTTACTTCTAGTGTCTAGTATCATAATTAAATGTTTTACCAATAGTAATTTATTGCAACAAATACCATATACTGTAATACTACCACTTTTTCTATGTTTTTAGGTGACTAGAACTCTTTTTAGTTTGCACGTAATCAAGGTAATGCATAAGTAATCATGCAAAAACTATTATATATAAAATATTATTTTAACATAAAGTTTAATTATAAATAGAGATAAATGATTGTATATCAATATTATCAATTAGTTATGATGAGAAACAAACAAGATATGATATTTGAGAAATATCATGCAACTGGAAGTGGTTCTGATGACTTTTTGCTCTATCTCAGCATACGAGAAAGTCGAGGGGAACACACTGCCGATTTTTTTCTGTTTCAGAAGTAACACAAATTAATATTCAACGTCATTCTTGCATTTGAACAAATCAGACTCTTTGGATACACATAGCCGGTAATGAATCCCTTGTTCTATTCATGTCAAAAAGTAAGTTCACCTCATGAAATGATCTCTTTTTTAGCATGCATGGGCAAATCAACGTTTGATTTTCACTTAAACAGTATCTATAGATAAAGGTAACATAATATAAGAAACATCACAATTACATTTTGAAGTCCATTGTATAATTTAAATAAACATAAATGCATTTTTTTTTATGTGGAAAAAGTAAGTCCTTCCTTACATTTATTACTACTTCAAATAATTCAAATTAGAATAAGGTACACCGTATCAGGTGCAAATGATTAGAACATCATTAGAGATGGTCTTGTCTGAACCTGTCTTATTTAAACCACAGACATTTATTTTGGTTATCTCTTCTTTGTTGAGATGTGTGGTATCACCATGCCAAGATCAAATGATCTCTGTCAGGCCTTCAGAAAGTAACTTATATGCCTTCATGTCTGGGAAGGGAATTAAAAAGATCACAAAACAAATGGAAATCAACCATTCTACTGTTTGGAACATCATTTACAAATAGAGATGTCAAACAACTGCAAACCTGTTCTGGCCTAGCCACCCCAGCAAGTTCAGCAAAACTCAAGATGCTGAATGAAGTTTCTAACAACCCTAGAACTTACTCATGGGACTTATAGATTGTTGTTGCAAGAGTTGTTGATGTCAAAGTGCTTGAGTCTACCATTACAAAGAGGTTGCACAAATCAGATTTGCATGGGAGGTGTACCAGGAGGAAACCTTTGCTGTCCAGAAAGAACATAATGGCAAGATTAAAGTTTGCCCACAGTTAAACCTAGACAAAGACCAGGGATTCTGAAACAATTTGCTCTGGTTAGATAAGGCAAAGAGAGTGTTATTTGACAACAGTACCAGAAGACATGCTTGGTGAAAGCCAAGTGACAGCATTTGACCACACAAATTCTTATACCAACTGTAAAGCATGGTGATGGACATGTTATGGTTTGGGGTCTAATTTGCTGCATCAGAGCCTGGGCAGGTCTCCATCACCTTGAAGTACTCCCTGGTCCTTAATAAAATGGACTACACTCCTTTACCCAGACGAATCAGAGCTGGGAGGAAGAAAGGCAACATTCAGCTGGAGGAGGGCAGTGCTGTGGTAAGAGTATTGTGGGGATTATTGTGTATTGTGAAGAGAGAAACCTGTGCTTTGGTGCTACTTTGTGGTATTGTAGAAGGAAAAAGGTCGAATAGACCTTCCTTTATTTGAACCCAGGACTCTGTGCATGTTCGTGTTGGGGGTTTAGACCATTGATTGCCTGGTTTCCATCACACAGTAAATCTACCAAGGAGTGCCTGAAAAGAAATAAATCAAGGGTTTTGAAATGGCTAAATCAAAAACCCCACATCTTAATCCTATCAAGATGCTGTGGGAGGATTTGAAATTGGCTGTGCACACAAGACACTCCTCAAACATCACACAACTAAATGAATTATACATGAAGGAGTGGGACATCCTTTCTCCCAGTGGATGTCAGAGACTGCTAGACAGTTCTAGGAATCATCGACTTAAGGGGACAATACCAGCTAGCTCTACTATGGTGATTTACTTTTTCTTCAAATTCAAATTGCATACCTGTTCATTTTTTGCTGAGTAAATTATTGCAAAGTCACATTTTCATTGTTTTTTTCATCACCTTGATCTAAACATAGTTTTTAAATGAAGATCAAATCTTGATGTGCCCACATACAGTATGTATGTTCACTATCTATCTATCTATCTATCTATCTATCTATCTATCTATCTATCTATCTATCTATCTATCTATCTATTATATAGTGCCTTTCACATCTATCTAAAAAATACATCCCATCAATGTTACACATTTACCTCAGTGTAAAAAATATCAACTTATAATATTGTTTTCTAAACAATGGTGTAATTTTGAAATTTCTCAACAAGGGTTTGTCTCACGTCGACATGTGCCTATGTATTTTTTGCACTAACTTGTGCTTTTTAATTTTTCCCAGCTCCTCAAAATTGTAATTTTTATTATTGTCTGTGATGCTTTTTTATGAGCTGTATACCGATGTTACGTTTGTTGTATTTCTTCTTCCCATTATATATGTTTTATATGTCGTTGGGACATGACAAGGTTGAGGTGGTGACCTCTAGTTTCTAATAAGCCATGCAGAAATTCTCATTAATGGGATGTCACAATGATATATGTAATAGGCAGCATGGGTTGGCTGATGTCCTGGCTAAGATGGATGGTTCCATTACTTTTCAATGGAAGGATATGAGTGGATGGGTATCTTGACCAGGTTGGTTAGTGGTACCTTTCCTGGTCAACACACTGTTATAATAGATGGACTGGTGGAGACTGTTTCCCAGGGCCATGTACTTCCCCAGTGCACTAGGTGGTGACATCCCCTTAGCATGCATCCTGTTCAGACACCTGCAGGGCTGCATTGGGATGTTGTAGCTTTGGGGTCCTTGGGTGCTGGTAGGAGGAGCTGGTGGCAGGCTCCTCCTCTCATGGGGAGGTTCTACCAGACCCTGAAAATGCTTCCTGGATGCAGTGTGATAGCCCCGGAAATACTTCGAGGTTTAATATAAAGGAAGCTGTGGAGTTGGGAGAGTAGTCGGATGAAGCTCATCTAGGAGGAGTGGAGAAGGGAAGAGTCCTTTCGTTGGAGTTGCAGAGTGTGTATAAGGTATTTGGTATAAGGTATTTGTGATGATTTGTGAGTGAAGCTAACCTGGAACAGTGTCTGTGTGGTTGTGTCTGGGGTTTGGGGTGCTGTAGTGCCCCATAGCGGTTCAGACTATATACAATGAAATGATTAGCCCAAAAAATAAAAGAAAACATTCAAGTTTACATTTGCAGTGAGTTCTTTTATTATTTTTATCCCCTGTGCTCCTAGCTGGCCTTTTGCATTTTCAGTTGCCTTCTCTGGTGATATTTTTGATGATGCTGGGTGAAGCTCATCTGCAGATATCTGTTGAGAAACTCTTGCCAGGTTTACAATACTTATGGAAAAAATAAATTGTTTGATTGAATGATTTTGAATAGAAGATGAACAGTAAATCCTTCCTGCAGGCTGTATGGTGTAGCGGTTAAGGATTTGAACTTTAATCCTTGAAGTTGTGGGTTCAGATCTTGCCACTGACACTGTGTGACCCTGACCCAGTCACTTCACCTGCTGTGCTTGAATTGGAAAAACAAATATAACCAATTCGCATCTCAAATACTCTACGTCGCCTTGGATAAAGGTGTCAGCTAACTAAACTTTCCGTGGATTTGCTTATCTCCTATTACAAAAGTGTAACCCATTTTGCACCACCTAAGGTCAAATTGTGCCTATTCATGGTCATGGGCAGCAGAAAACAAAATTCTGCAAGGCCTATCGCACAAAAGCAAAATATGAGATTGAGTAATAGCAAATGATTCTCTTAGATGTCCGGGGCAGAACATGCTCTGCACTGAATGGATTGGCATGTGTCTACCTGGCATTGAGAGTCGTGAGTAAGTTGTTTAACCCTATTTGTGATGGGCAAAGAGGTTTGATATTGTTTCACACAAATTAGCCATTTGGAGTAAATGCGAGGCATGAGCTTGTACTGATTTAGTCCCTGCCTTTTGTACACACCACATGTCACTAGTATCAATTGGATGGCTTAATAAAGTTCTCAGATCTGCCCTATTGTGGTTGTGTGTGTCCTCTGGCAGAGCACCTAGAAGATGGCCAAACTTGACTATACAGGAAGTGAAAGTTATATTAAGGTTTCTGTAGGTGAATCATGGAAGGATCATTACCAAGCCTCAAGGGCCAAGAGTGTAGGGCCAGCATGTCTGCCCGACCCTGTCTCTGTCCTCACTGGTAGTCTCCTGAGCCAGCACCCGGCTAAAACCTAACCCCATTCTTCCCATTGTGTCATACTAATAAAGTTAAACTGTAACATAAAAGCCATTCAGACTTTTATATTTTAGGGTCAACATGCTAAAGAAAGGAAAAAACATATATATATAACGTAATATAAACAATGTATCTGTAACCACAGTATCTGTGGTTTCCATAACTGCAAGGTTTTTCAGGAACATAACCTCAACACATAATAAGAATTGACTGCACCTTCCTGGAATGACTTCAGTGCTCACATGGAATGAAGCTGATTTATGTCAAGTGTGCAAACACAGCTGTAGGGAACAAAAAGCAAACAGAGAATACCCCAGGAACCCCCATACTCTTACAGAGTTCATAAGATTTTTCTAATTTCACAAATCACAGAGAGGCCACAAAGGTATTTTAAAAACCCTCTACCACTTTCACAAGTTGCTTAAACTATGCAAAACTATACAGTGATGAGGTTGATTTCTGTAATGAAGTGCTCAGAATGAGGAGTTACTTTATTAACAGAGGATGTTCTTCTCATATTGTGAACAGGGCCTTCAATCAAGCTAGGAGTAGACCTTGTAACATCAACTTCACGTTCAGAAATGTTATGCACACACATCATGGCTGCCATGCATTCCCAGTGCTCAACACGTTCTCTGTGGACATTGTCAGAAATTAACGCGCCACATGCGTGACTTGTAATACCAGAAAAAATCTGGGTGCCATGTGTGTTCAAGTTTTGGTACATTATGTCAGCATTGTTCTTTTTTATAAACGTGACGGCAGGCTTCCAGTTCCAATAGGATCAATGTGTGTGCTTTGATGCTTGATGAATGATTTAATGTGGTGAAACAAATCATCAAACTTAAATGCTAACATGTAAATGTCTTCCTGGTGCTTTCCTTCATACATTTCTCACACAGGCAATAGCGTGTTCATATGTCACATATTCCCCATCGTAATGACGCGATACATTTAAAGGTTTCACATGCCATCTTCAGCGTTGCTGTTGCTGTCTTTCTTTCAGCTTTACAGTGCAAAGGATTTTTATTTTATTTTTAACATCTTTCTTCTCCCAACTCACAACACAGCGAAACTGGATGTTGTTTTCTCACCGTGATGATTTCTCACACTACCACCTGATGGAATTCTCCAGAATTACTTAAAGTATGCATGCAAGTACTCGTATAGTCAGTACACTGTTTGTGTAGCAGCAGCATCCTCAAGCACATGCGTCACATAACATTAAGTATATCCCCAGCCTAAGAGGAACTCCAATAATGAAATCCTCCCATTGTACCACTAGCACTCTATCTCTCTTACAAGTCATTAAACTAAATTTTCTCAGGATTGCTGGAATTTTTTTCCTTAAATGGCACCCAAACAGAAATGTGATATGCAGTGACTCAACAGGTGGATGTTCCTTGAAGTTCAAGTATGAAATCGAGAGAACATCTCCTTTGAATAAGTCAGCTGGTTCAATGAATACCATGTGTTTCTCATTATCTCAAGGCAGGCTTCAGCAATCCATGATTATGAACCCCTAAGAACCGATCATCAATAACATCTATCAGGGCTCAAAAAGCACAGAACATGGTACAGCATCAGCGGATTGTGTACCTGTGAATTTAAACATGAAACTGTTACAAAGTATGGTGCATTATGGGACAGCTTTGAAAAGTTAAGTTTTAGTTACACTCTTTCGTTTTGATGCAATTCACATGTCATTCTCACCAGTCTTAATGCAGTTCTTGAAACAATTCTGAAATTTCTCATAACACTAACTCATCTGTGCAAAAACTGCTAAAACAATCAAGAATTCAGTCACAAAGTCAGTCAATCCCCTCACCACTCTCACCGATGAATAAAACCCTTTCACCAGTGCTTTATGACTTAGACAGAAAAATGTCTGTATACTGTAATTAAAACTTTACTGAAAAAGTCTACTGCAAAAAAATTTGGAGTAAAAACATGACCAGACACAATAATGAAATATGAATGATTTATTTGTAGATTTACACAATATGATTGCCATAACTGAGAAAGCAAAATGATAAACATGAAACTATGCAAAGAAAAATATACAATCAAACTTACAACACAGCACAAATTATAGTTCAGCAAATATCACACATACACACACACATATATATATATATATATATATATATATATATATATATATATATATATATATATACAATATGCATATTCCTATATAAATCAAAAATTTCTGTAAATTGTAAAATATGAAATCCCTCAAATATGGTACTCTTTATTATTATACAATGTATATGCAAATATTATTATGCCTTGCATCAAAATTAACAGTGGCCTGTCTTTCTAATTCTCTTTTGTGCTGGTGGTTTTAAATCTCTACATAGTACAAAAGAGCAAACCACTTAATTGCCTCGATTACCAAGTGTAACTTGCTCTAATCCTCTTGGATGGAACCAAAACCGTCTCAAATAAGCGCGCCGTCTTGATTTAAGCAAGGCTTACCTGTTTAAGGGCACTTTATTGAATGTCCCCCAGATGACCAGTTATGGACCCTCAAAAGTTGATCAATTTCACTCCAACCAGTTCCTTAATTTAGAAACCAATTCTTGTTATTATCAAATCCCATTATTTAATTCCATTGCTAGCTGGTTTTCTCATTGTGCCACAGCAACTATTTACAGAACTGTTGATTTTCTTTTATCTAAGGACACTGTCAAAATCTTTTGTGCACCTGAGCAGATCAACATTACTGAGACATTCACCTTTCTTTATTTTTTGATATTGTGATGGTCAAGGTTAGTTGGTCATTTTCTGACTTATCATTGTTTGGCTGCTAGTTAAGGGAAAAAAAATGAAGGGATCTGAGTCTTAAATACAACACCCTTGTTCAAGCAGGGAATTTCAGCAAAACCAGATAAATGATGACTCACGCATATAATAATCTGTATCATCGAGACGTTATTATAATGTGCATTGATGTGATAAAGTTATTAAACCTCAAAAGTGATGAATATGATGTATAGACTGTATTTTAGTTCCCTTTTAAGAGGGTGAATTTCTTACGTTTTTTTTAATGTGTTGGTGTCCTCTTCAGAAACTAACTCGAACAACTGAAAAATGGATGAAATGAGCAATCGTCTTCCTTGAATTGTGCAAAACAAAATCTGATGGGTTAGCTGTTTTAATCCTCTTGACTGTCTTCCTTAACAGTTCAGGTTTCAGCAGTGTGTTGTGAATTCCACCGAGCATAAAGCATGAAGTGTTCACACATTTTCCTAATCAGTGACAGCATCCTCCTCCGTATGGATCCATGTTTGACAATTAAATTAATGGAAGTTGCCAAACAATACAAGGGATACACTAATAGATAAAGTTCATTGATGCTCATTTGGTCAATTCGGCAAGCTATAGTCGATGATAAAATTACAAAAAGAAGCACAACATATAAACACACTTGACAGGACAGCATCTGAATTACTTGGATGTGGCCCTCAAAGTTTGATATCCTGCTACCGTTGTCCTTCACTCTTTGCATGTGTCTACATAAGAAGCTGAGAATGGCGACACAGGATACCACTGCCACAGTGAATGGAAAAGTAACCCAATAGAGCCAAAAAAAGGCAAGATAGATCCATTTGGACGTCTGACTGAAAGTGTATATCTCCTGCAAGCTAGAGTTAGTGGCATTTGGAGGAAAAGATGGAGTCAAAAAGTATAAGAGGGAGACTCCTGAGAAGATAGTGCCTGCAAATAATCCATAGATAAGGCCACAGATGACCAACTTGGGAATGCTGCTCTTCATCTGAACAAAGAGGCCATGAGGAAACGAAAGAATCTTGAGACAGTACAAGAAGCAGAGTAGAGCAGTGAACCAAATGCTGCAGAAGGCGAAATCGCACAAGAAGAACATCAAAAACTTAAAAAAGCTTGAAATGTGCCCCACCAAGATTAGAATAAATATCCCTCCGGAAAGGGCACAAATGAGCATGTTAGCCCCAGCCATGAAGCCAACTGTGAGGTCAGCATGAAGACTTCTCCTTTTCTTTTCTCCTTGTTCTTCTGAGGCCAGGACCAGACACACAATGATTAAGAGGTTTCCCAAGAATCCACTCGTACACAGTGCTTCGATGAGTGCAGTGAGAAGAGGAGAAGTCATCTTGGAGAAAGGTATGATTTCCCTGAGCACTTTGGTTGATTCAGCTACCAAGATGAGATCCCAGTTTTTCCTCAAAACATCAAAATGATGCCTCACCGATTTGCTGATTTAAAATCTTCAGGCTCAGGCTGCTGGGTCTGTTGTCAGAATTTGCATATCATTTGATTTTTCATTTAACAATCAATCTTACTCAGGCCATCAGTCTTTAATTTAAATACAGGAGCACCATTAATAGAAACACCATCACTGAGTGAGTTAGGAGCAAAGACCATTATGTGATAGAGAGTCACAGTCAATATGACATGTAATATAATTAAATAATTACTTGATGCAGAGTTAAAATATCAGTATTCTAAAAATATGACACCTCTTCCGACCTCTCTCCAGAGTTCGAGTTATCAAGATACTTTATTTAAATCACACTTTTAGGAAAAGGATGATCACAGAGAGGCTGCATATTAGATAGTAGCAGTTAAACTGTAGAGAGAAGTATAACACTATAATCAAGAATCATAAAGTCCATCTCTAATAAAAGTCACAGCACTTCAGAAAAGAAAAAACTCAATGTATGGATAATATTAATCTTATCCATACTGTAAAAGATGAAGCAACAGACAACATAAAGGTTTGGGGTTTCCGGCCATGTATACTGGAAAATTATCCACAGCAAAATCAAAAAACAGGTCATACACATGAAATAATATTCTTCACTTTTGCACGACACCAAAGATGGCGTCGGCGGACATTTTATGGTGGAGGAGCCGGAAGTGGAAGAATGCTGGGAAGGAACCGTGGTGGAAGATGGGACTGATGATGTCAGTAGTAGTGGACAGAGAAAGGGCGGAAGTAACGTTCTGTGGGAAGAAGGAGGCTTATGGTGGCGGAGTGTCTTTTTTTCTGTAGGAAATAAAAGGAGAAAGGTTAGTACCCCGCCACTCCCTGCCTGTGAATGTCTTTCCGAGCATATCAAGGTCCGTCCGCAGTCCCCTACTCGTGCGTGCGTGACAATACATAATCACTAATATAGATATCAGAACCACACCTCAACAATATGGCAAGATTCATCATTTATCGTTATCAAAACAAATACTGTATAAATAAATACCCCCGATTCTTAAAGTGTCAAAGAAGCCAGAACACATACATACTTTACCAACATCAACCAAATGGAAAAAGGCAATAAACAAACAAAACAAGATAAAAAGATGTTACATACATGTGCATGGTAGAGACCTTACGGTCTTTGGTGATGATGATTACCCCTCTGACCAGGGGTTGGCTCTGTATATTAATACCTTCTCTTCTCCATTTGAGGAACAGAAGATTGACAGCCACTCCATCTCTGACTTCACTTCTGTGTCCGTTGTTCAGGACCCTCCCCTTCCTACCTTGTGAACTCGTAACCCGGAAATCAGCTATTTTGATTCAGTTCTATTATGAACTCATGGTGCACTGGAGAGGTAACAGCAAGGCATCCTCCAACAAGGACATGGTTTTTCAGGAGACGGCCTCAGACATTTTGCGTTTTGTTAGTTTCTTTGTCACTAATGGCTATATGCCAGTGATGGCGAACCATTTAGAAACCAAGTGCCCAAACTGCAATCCAAAACCCACTTATTTATCGCAAAGTGCCAACATGGCAATTTAACCTGAATACCACCTAAAACTGAACACCAGCATAACCAAGGAGCTGGTGGTGGATTTTAGGAGGCCCAGGCCCCTCATGGACCCCGTGATCATCAGGGGTGAGTGTGTGCAGAGGGTACAGACCTATAAATACCTGGGAGTGCAGCTGGATGGTAAATTGGACTGAACTGCCAATACTGATGCTCTGTCTATCTATCTACTAAGCTTTTAGTTTAAAAAAGCAACTCATACATTAACATCTTTTGTCTTAAAAGAAAAACATAATAGCGGAACTTTCAATGATACAAACAACTTTTTGTTGAAAGGTAAAAGTTTGCATTCTGTATACTTTTGAACAATTAATGTGCTTTTTGCTGTTGTATGCATGCTGATAATTTGTCTAACCTTGGCTCATACTTTGTAAGTCTGAGAGCAACACATGCAGCACTCAGGTCATCTGTTAGTCTGTTTCTGGTGTCAGATTTGATTTAATTCAAAGCTGAAAACAGCTGCCACAAGCATAAGATGTTCCAAACAAAGTAAGGAAAGCAATCTCAAGTGCCTTCATTGACTTAAGATTATTTGGCAGAGGATTCCACACTTTAAGGATTTCATTTTCATAACTAACTGTGCTGTCCTTTGTCATCCCTTTGATCCTCTCAAGTGTTTCACGCAGGTCTTCCCTATTAAGCTCCGCCCCCAAAACTTCCATTATATATTACGGGGTCGTGGATCAGATGTGGCAATTAACAACTCCCGGCAATAATTACAGATGCGGACGACTCCTCACCTGTGTGCTTAAGCGAGGACTGCCCGCATCACAAAGCTCACAGAAACCGCTCCGGCCACTCTACCATAACCCCCTTTAAGCCACGAGTGCGGCAATTATCTGTTAAAACTGGCCTTTTCAATTTTGAGCTGTGGACCCGCTATACCACATCCCCTCCAACCCCACCACGGGAATCACAGACTCAAAAGGCTGCAGTTCGTGCCGCACCCTCAAGCAGCATGTGTGCCGCCCGCCTTACCCCAGACAGGAGAGGAAGGAAGCGCTCCCATTGGGCTGCTGGGCAGAGGGGCGGGAAATGTGAGAAAAGTCCTCCGGCGCTCGTGAAGAGAGGGAGCGGTGAGGGGAGCAGCCTGGCCCCGCATTCCTCTGGCTTTATAGTAACGAACTCTGTGCTCGGGCGACGGCGCGCGTGCCCACTGAAAGGGCTCTGAGTGCCCCCTTTGGCGCGCGTGCCATAGGTTCGCCACCACTGCTATATGCTGTCAATTCAGGTTACACAGATAGTCCTGGTCCTTCAGAATGACACATCCATACATGCTGTCATGAAGTGGCTTTCTGTGTCTCCTAGCACGTTCTCAAGAGAATGGATGAAATACCAGGAAATGGGCATTACATTAGGAGAGCTGGACAGGGCCATTAAAGAGCATCAGCTCAACAGCAGGGCTGGTATCTGCTCCTTTGTGTGAGGATGAACACAAGGAGCTGTGGAAGACAGGACAAGTTCAATCAATTAGATTTTTATTCAGTCACAGATGAGTACCTGGATTCTACATTGCGAGGCAGATGAGCCAAGTTACATTTTTTTCTATTGGACTTTTAGAATTTCTTCTTCCTCCCTCTTCCCCTTATTAGTGCAAAATAAACATAATATCGTTTAATTTTGTTTTAATACAATAATGGGCCATCTGTTCTTATTTTTTTCACTGATCAGATAGCCCCTAAAGAAGGAAAGGTCAGCTCTCTTGTGTCAAATAGAGTGTTTCTTGTGTTCCTAAGAAACTGGAAATTTTCCTAGGTCAGCTAACTGCACCCTGTCATATGACAGACACTTGTATAAATAACCTGCCATTATAGCAAAACGGCTTTGTCAGCTATTAACCCTAAGTAGCTTGCAAGCAGTTAATTTTTCTTTCACAGAGCACTGCAAGAGCCCTACAAAATGAGCTGGCTACTTCTGTGCATACCAAACTGTCAGAAACAGACTCCATGAGGGTGGCATGAGGGCTCAACGTCCTCAAGTGGGACCTGTGCTCACAGCCCATCACCGTGCACCTCGATTGGCAATCACCAGAGAATGTCACAATTGGCAGCTACGCCATTGGTGCCCTGTTCTCTTTACAGATGAGAGTAAGTTCTATGGAAAGTATATTCTTAAAATTGGTAATCTACACGTACTACAAAAGTATTATAAGCACATGAGAAAGTAAGTATTGTATTTGACTAAGCATTACAAATGTAAGAGTTAGGATTAAAAAGGCTTATGCCTACATATTTTTATTATTATGTATACGCTAGAAACCACCAATATTTCATAGGCCAAAGGTTAGACATGCAGGGGAACTGGAAAGGATGGGCCTCTTCTTTTAGAGAGGAAATGTGAACTTTCCAACTATAAATATTGGTGATGACTCCTGAGCTAGTAGGGAGTAAAGATAAGCCTTGTCAGACAGACATGATGGACAGAGCGGGGTTTGATACCACCTCAGATGAGGAATAATGGTGGAATCAATTAGAGGCAGGATTAGAGCAGTAGAATATTAGGAGTAAGATGAGGACGAATAAGGGCTTGTATGATAACAACTGTAATAAATGTAAGGGCTGCCTATGGCTGGGTGCTCATTTCCATCAGAAGTGATTTGATTCTGCGGCCTGTCCTGAGACTCCGAGTGCCTTTTTTGGGGCTGAGGGTGCCCATGTCTGCCTACTTCTACAGATGATACTGAGCATATGTGATAGATGTGAAAAAGTCTGGAGACGAGGTTTTGAGCATTATGTAGCATGCAACATCATACAGCAGTGGATCAGTGATGGCCTGGGGAGGCATATCCTTGGAGTGTCACACAGAACCTTGGCTGTTGTTAGGTACCATAATGAAATCATCAGAGCCATTGTCAGACATTACGCTGGTGCAGTTGGCCTTGGGTTCCTCCTGTTGCAGGACAAAGCCTGGCCTCATGTGGCCAGAGTGTGTAGGCAGGTCCTGGGTGACGAAAGCATTGATGCCATTGACTGGCCTAAATGTTCCCCTGACCTGAATCCAACTGGGAGAACCAATGGGACATTATGTATTGGTACATCTACTGCCATCAAGTAGCACAACAGACTGTCCAGGACCTCACTGATGCCCTGGTCCAGGTCTGGGAGGTGATCCCCCAGGACACCATCCACAGACTCATTGAGAGGATTCCCAGACTTTGTCAAGAATGCAAACAGACAAGTGTGGGCCGTACACACTACTGAGTCACATTATGAGCTGCAGTGATGAAATTCACACAATCAGCCTGGGTCAGTCTGTGATTTCAATGTTCGACTTTGATTTTTGTTGTGATGTTGAATCCAGCCATCAGTGGGTTGGTGATTTTGGTTTCCATTGACTTTTGTTGTGTCATTTTGTTCTCAATAAATTACATAGTATTACTCATCAAAGATTTTCCACATGAATATTTCATTCATCAAGATCCAATTTGTGACTTGACTGTTCCCTTAATTTTTTTAGCAGTGTATAGCAAATTAAGAAGCATTCCCAAAACATATTAGACTGTTAAAATAACAATTAGTTATACATCAGAACAACATAAACAAAAACAGGAAACACAGCTTAGAAACTGAATCATGCAGGTTGAAGAATAATTAAAATTCTAAATAAGACCAGGTATCTAAAAGTATTCAGAATGTGTAGTTCACTGGTGGTCAAGTGGTCCTCCAACCATAAAATTAATCATGTCAGCTAAAGGTGAACAACATTGTTTATATCGAAGGATTTATATAATATCCAGACCTACTGTATGTTACTCACAGTGTTATACAAATGGTGTTGACTCTCAAGAGACAGTAGTTAAAGCTATTCATCCACTGACTTTCATCTTACAGCAAAGTCAAAAACTGATGAAAATGTATAAATGTCAAAGTCAGCATCAAAAGTCAAATGACTCATTTAAACCAATCAGTTTTAATGTTTTTAAATAAAAGATACAAAAAGCTACCCTACAAAATAGGGCAAAGTGACTGCCCCCTGGAATCGGTCTATTTCCAGGACAGTGTATTTTAAGAGACAATGTCAATCTACCCCTAAAATGTTCTGAAGCTGGTTGAACATCTAACTACCTTCTAAATCAAATTAACACTAGAATTACCAGAGCCTATGAAAAAACTCGTAGATCCGTCCCACCTTAAATCGCTTCACACCTTCATGATTTGAGTTCACCTCTGTTGTAGCGTATCTTTATGTCAAAACAGCAGTGTGAGATTATGGTAGGATCGTGAACGTGACTGAGAAAATAAAACTGAATAAAAAAAAAAAGAAAGCTAACCTTTACAATTATCATAAATTACACCGGCTGTTACAGACTGGAATGAAATGTATGTTTTTATTCTAAAATAGTAAGAATAACAGCAGGTCACTTCTCAAAACGGACTCGTCCGGGATCAAACCCGTGAAGTTTTGATTACCAGTCAATAGTTGATACCGCTGCGCCACCGAAGCAGTTGTAGCAAATGTGTGTCAATGTCGCACCCTAACGCGGGTTCTTTTTTTGCAGTCATATTTTTGAATAGAAGCACATTTGTTCTGTTATATTTGTACCTTTTGTGAAAGTATTTCTTTGATATTTGGACTTCAGGCTTCACACTTTATACACGTCATGTCTACATTTTGTCAATTATTACTAAAACATTAAAAACGTTTTGGTTTTAACAATGTGTTTACATAGATCGTTGTAGACACAGAACACACATGAAATGCAAGTGTTCCAAATAACGATATAGTATTTATAAAAGGTGTCATTTTGCTTGACTTCTCACTCTATACAACTCTAAGCATCTGACACGCAGCTAAACAGACTTGAGCTGAGAAAAATGTGCGGGGTGGGGGGATGTGATATTAGGTTGCTTTCTGTTTGCTGCACATTTATAGGACAAAAGATACTGATGGAGAGGTGCGAAGCAATTTAAGGTAGGATGGTTCTATGAGTTTTTTCGTAGGGTCTGGTAATTCTAGTGTTAAATAATCACACTTAATTTTATTGAGTACCATTCTATTATGAACACCATACAAAGGAACTTTACATGTAAAAGTCCACAGCACAACTGCCTAAATGCTTTGTCACACTTGGAATGTTTAGTTCTACACTTATGGACTACAGATGTTATGATGATATTATCTGTCGCCATCAGTGGAGGTCTTCCTTGGCCTACCAGTCCCTTTGTGATTCCTCAGGTCACCAGTCTGTTCTTTCTTCTTCATGATATTCCAGACAGTTGATTTTGGTCATCCTCAAGTTTTACTGATATCTTGAATGGTTTTATACTTATTGTTCAGCATCATAATGGGTTCTTTCACTTTCATTGAACGCTCACAGCTTTTTTCCTCGTGTTGAACAATGGCAACTACAGACTCCAAAGGGAAGAAGCAATGAAACATCTGAGGAATCACGAACACCTGTGATTCCAACTGTCCCAAATCTTATGGTACCTTGAAATGGGTGGGCCTTGTAGAAATGGTAATGTGTGCAAATCCTCTTAAAGGAAAGTCTGCAATGTGCACTTTAATCACAACGTTTGAATTGTTTGATTTGTAATTTTAAACTGTGGAGCAGAGAGATAAATCGAAGAAAAACATGTCTGTGTCTCCAATATTATGGAGAGAACTGTTTAAGGAGTTAAGGAGTTATTTTCCTTTTCATGTCAAACAGTGCCATCATAGGAAAAGACACCTTCAAAAATGTCATGGCCAAGACAATGAGGTAAATGGGGCAGACGAACATTTAAAATAGTTTAAAGAATTAAACACAAAGCTGAATGATATTCCTTCATCTTCTGATATTTTATCAGACCACAATAAATCAACAGCAGAATTGTATCCTGCAATTGTTCATTTTGAGCCACAAACAGAACCATCTTTAAAACCATCTTTAAAACTCTGTTCAAGTTATTAGACTGGGTCTTTGCCTCCACACTGGGAGGACCTGGGGAGTAAGTGTGGTCAGAACGTTACCAACCCTGGAACACTAGATGACAGCCCCCCTAGGTTGCAGTGGTGCCTCGGACTCCCACAGTGCTTCATGGGAGATGGAGTTATCTGCAGCCCTGTTGGGATCTGGTGGTGCCACCAGGGAGTGTTGCAACAGCTGCTGAACCCTCTTGGGCGGGTTTACCACCACACCCGGAAGTGCTGCTGGAAGTAGGTCAATGAGCACCTGAAGCACTTCCGGGAGCGTTATAAAAGGAACCAGCAGTCACCACTCTGGGAGCCAGAGTCGGGAGGAGGAGGATGAATCTTGCTGAGGAGGAGTGGAGGAGAAAAGAAAAGGACTGAGAGATAAAGAAAGAGAACAAGAAAGTAAAGAAAGGAAAGTGTGTGATTGGGCTGTTGAGGACACTGTTTATAAATAAATTCACATGTGATTTTTGGACTTGCCTCTAGTGTTTGCCTGTGTCGAGTTATAGCACCATCTGTCTTCCACAACTGTATCTATAGAAGTATTGTGAGTAACATTTTTAGTGAAGCCCACAAAACATTGTGAGCCTAAGGTATCACCAGCCATGCAGTTGAGTGTGTCTTTTACACATTTATTGTAAGAAAGAACGATTCCATTATCCTGTAAATCTTTCAAGTCAAACAACAGTTTTGAGAAAATTTTATTGTGGCCAAACTACTTCAAGTCTTTCTCATTACAAAGAAAAACAAGTTGCATCTGAGCTGTATTTGGCCACGTATTAAATTAGATTAGATTAAATTGGATAAAGTGTATTAATTCCAAAGTGAAATTCAGATGAATACAGCAATAGAAACATAAGGGTGAAAACTCGCAGGGCAGATACTACAGTCAATTAACCGATGAATAAATAAATGCATTAAATAAATATTGTGCAGATATTTCAAAATGAATTTATTGAGCACATCTGGAGGAAACTGTGGATTGCCTGATAGCAGTTGCCAAAAAAGACCCCCAGAGGCTCTTCTCAGCACACAATGGTGGAATGAGACTGTGGCTAAAAGTGCTCCAAGACAGTACCTCCTGGAGGGTATGGAGGAGATTTTTAATGATGGCATCCAATTTTGCAATCAATCTCTTTTTCACAACAGTTTTCACGGTTGACCCTGTGGTGGAGCAGGCCTTCCCAATACATTTGTTCAGTCATTGTGTGTCTTTTGAATTCAAGTTGCTTCTTTGGGAGACTGCAGTGTAGACCACCACACTGGCCACTATGGACTGATAGAACATTTTCAGCAGCTTGCTGCACACATCAAAAGACCTGAGTCTACTTTGGAAGTATATATGATGAAATATTAACTTGTTTGTGTGTGTGTGTTTTTTTTTTGGTTACCAACTCCAAATTTATCCTGGTATAAAACAACCTTAAAACATGATGGAAATTTCTGAAATAAAATGATATATTCACAAACAGTGTCTGACCATCCATCACATGTCACAGAACACATCATTAGGCGTCTTTGGCATGCCTATATGACATATCGTTTATTCCTGCCACACTTCTGAATTTGTCATCACAGTTTGATTAATACCGGTAGGTTTATAATGCTCAGATCTATCTTGTCTGTTTTCATCTCTGCCAAAATGTATGCTTAGAGGTTCTGCATAAAGAAACAGATTTTTAAATGACTGAATTCTTGAATAACTGGTCCTCACTAGACCTGAATGATATGCTGTGAACAGATCACGCTCTGTTATTGTGTTTGACGATATCTCCAATTGACAATGACAGTTAATTTTTTAGCAAACAACTTGGTTTGTTTCTCACATATGTCTGGCCCAATGCAAGTGTATACTGCATCTCCTCCATTATATCCTGAATAATAGAAGATGGTAAAAGAAACTAGCCTTGTAGTTTCTTGTACAGTAAAAGAGACAGACATTTGTAAGATACAAATCACTGATGTGTTTTTTTCTACATCATCTTCTGGGAATGTGCATGATGTAGAAGCACCACCTTCTGACGTAAATGTGGGAGAGAACCTGTTATGGGGGCACTGGAGCAACTCCAAAGTAATGGACATGCTCTTGAAATGGGATGCCCCATAAGCTCAAATAGGTGTTATGGTCAGTTGCCCATAAACCTTTGGTCATACACTGTAGTGTGCCTCAGGAATCTATTCCCTATTTTTATTGATAATTATTGTCTTAATAAAAATATGTCTTCTTTAAACTGTTGTCTTTTAGCAGTTGTCATGCATGCCTGTCACAGTGTCACCTTCTGGGCTTGTCAGAGGTAAGCACTACCACCCTGGGACACTAGGGAGGCACAGTTGCTGACTCTTTTTCTGTTTTTCTAGCCACAGCTTTGAGAATATGGCAATTGAGAGGCAACTAACTCCACAATTTCTGGTTCACTAGCAATTAAATGCAGGGAGCGACCAGAAGGAGGAGTATCATTTGGGAGATGAGCCACCGAAGGCTATGAAGCTTCAAAGCCTGACCACTCTTCAAAGCCTTTAACCTGCAGGGTAAGGATACATTTTGCTTTTGTTTTCTCCTTGCAGCATCATGCGCTTGTTAATTTGAGCAAACATATTATTTTGAGTACTTGGGTTAGTGCTCCAAAATTTCATCTTGACTCCTGTCTTACCCTCGAACCATGACACAATATTTATGTAACAAATAGGCTTGAAAGAAAACCTTTGTCTGCTGAATGTATGTATATACTGTCATTATTGTAATAATTAATCTCTTGTGTCCTAGATTTAAAAAGTTTAAGAACATCTAATATGAGTAATCAATCACATGCTTGTTTTTCTTAATTTGTCATTCATGATTACTACTGCATTTGTAGAATGTGAAAGTTTTACATAATTTAGATAAACATACAAAATTACAGTAATGCAAATAAAAACTGTTATGGTTATAAACAGAGGAGATGCAAAGCAGCGAAGTTGTCATTTGACTGCTTTCACAGTATATAAAACCAGAGGTGAAAGAACTTGCTTAGGTAGTCTACCTTTAGAATGTCTATGCTGTGATAATTGCTTCCATATTCAGAGGACTTTCTTTAGTTGAGGCTCATTTGATAGTATGGAACTCCCATAGACAAATACACAAAGCCTAGTCACCTACCATCAGATCTGCAGTAAATATGGTCTCCTGGTCAGTCTTGCTTTTTATGGAATGAAAGAAGATGTCCTTATGACTCTCATTAAGAGTTACTGAAGACAACTGGAGTGTTTCATGGATAAAGACAGTTCCCATTTTCCTAGCATGGTTACTATATTATCATACATATTTTTTGGAATGACGTTTGTGGGAGGATTTCTTGGCAACCTGTTAATACTTTTGGCTCTGGCTCTGACCTCAACAAAGGATTGACAAGGCAAAAGGAGCAGGAGTCCTTGGGTGAACTTGATGGTGGGACTTACTGATGGGACTAACCTCCTGTTATGTGCCAACACTGCAGTACTGTTAATATAATATTTTTGTCTCATTTGTTTAACTGGTTTCTCTTTATCTACTTTTAGGACTTGAGTGAAAATCTGATGATGTTTTAGGTCATATTTATGCATAAACATAGAAAATTCTAAAGGGTTCACAAACTTTCAAGCACACTGCAGTACTGTTTCTTGAAAGTTATTCTGAAGTATCCCTTTATTTTCCCAAGAAGTTTTATATATTTTCAGTGTTCCTCAGCAGTGAAGTAATTTCCTACACCGTTTGGTTCACAGCGTTACTTTGCCTCTTTTACTGTCTGAAGATTCTTTCCTATAACCACAGCATCTTCCTCAAAGTGAAGCTGAATATTCCAAAGTTAGTAGTTTTTGGCATCGTTGGTTGGCTCATTACGAGTTCTGCATCCTGAGGTGTGTCCTTCTTATCTTGCAGCTTCATATCAAATGAAACTCTGAACCTGCTTTGATGCCACTACAGCAGAAAATAATGACTTTGAAAATCCAGTCAGTTTGGTTTTTTTGGACTTTTTTGGTTTTCATTCCTTGTTGCTGTGTCTGTAATATCTAGTGCCACGGATGTCATATTCTTGTATGGACACATGCGAAACAAGAAAAGCAACTCCAGCAAGATTTCAAAATGCTAACTGAAGACCCCAAAGTGAGTTCTTAGATGAAATCCTGTCAGGTTCTTCTGTACACTGCGTTTCACCCTTGTAATGTTTGTCTTCATTTTACTTTCTCAATTCAATCATATTGTAGTCGATTCATCTGCCTTGATAGTGAGTCCTTTGTACTGTTTGTTGATCTCTGTTAATATAATAAAACAATAATGGATTCAGAAGAATGAAGCTGGCATCTCTTATAAAGCCAGTTTGTCACCGCTGTAGGCAGAAGGAGATATAAAAATATGATGACATCCATGACAGGTTGATTTTGGAAGTCAAGAAAACCCAAAATTAGAAAGAATGTGGCTACTTAGTGTAACTTAATTTGTGAAGATGTATTGAATATACTGTATTTATTATGAGATCTTTGAGACCCTTACCAACACCAAAACACAGGTGAAGTGTCAGTTGAGGTATGCTTGTCCACCGCTGAGGCAACGGCAAATTTGCAGTGCCACCGAGGCATCTACGAGCTCACAGCCTCACCACATAGCGCATTTGTCAGCCAATGGTTGATGCAAAGAACACGTTACCCCAGCCACTGACCTGGCCCGCTCTTTTCTTTTCTGTCTTCTCCCATTCAGTATGACCCAATCCCAGCCACTGATTTGCAGCCGCTGGACCTACCTGAAGTAGGGACCCAAGGCAGGATGACTGATAATGTCACTGCTTGCTTGCTCTGTCTGAGTATGTTGAAGTGGCAGCTCTCATTTCAATAAATATTATGGCTGTTGCTGTTTTGATTTGAATAAAGCTGATGTTCCTGAAGCCTTTTTATTCAGCCTTTGGGGGCAAGACAGTGGCTCATGCGTCACATGTTACCAGTAGTGGGGTGTTGCACAAATGTATCCCCAACAGGCACATTGTCCCTCTACCTCCGGAGCCAGATGAGGCCCCTGCAGCCACACCTACCCTTGCTCGTCCCAGAGATGTACTGGTGAAATTGGCACCCTTGGACAACCTAGAGTGTTTCCTGTAGGCAAACCACATATGATCAAGATAAAATAAAACATGATTTTACAAATGGCATTGAGAAAATACATCTTTTCAGATGCAATCCTCAATCTTGGCTGCACAAGATGGCAGATCTTCCATCTTTAAGGATTTCTGGTTGGAAGAGTTGGGCCCAGGTGGCATTATTGGTGTTAAAGCCATTAATCTTCCAGTCTGAAGATAGAGGAAGACAAAAGATGTTAGTAAACAGTGGCAATCTGTAGAGCAGCAGGAATTTACCATTACCAGAGGCCATAAGGTGTTCCTAATGCGGTCATGCGTTACTATATATGGATATATACTTTCACCCTATTTACAAGCATAATTGTTTTATTCTACTGTACATGTAGTTTACTTTAGCATGTTTATCTATACTGTAGACACTAAATACTTTGTAATCACATTTTAGATGAAAAGTTCACCAGGTTGCAGAGTGTTATTCTTTTCAGTTTGAATATTTACGTATGTATCAAATTTAAATAAAATGTGTTATTATTATTGTTACTAACAAAGAGCTACTAGTGTGATAAGAAACAGATATAGTTTAGACAAGAGACATAGAACTGCCTACTGTCTATTTAAATATTTCACTCTTCTAGATCATAAATTACCTGCCCAACAGACAGCAGTTTGTGAGGCTGAGGGACTCTGTGTCAGAAATGGAGCGTAAGTGTAATACTGGAACACTTCAGAGAATTGTTCCTATTTACCCTCTACACCACAGGTGTCAAACTCCAGGCCTGGAGGGCCGCAGTGGCTGTAGGTTTTCATTCTAATCCTTTTTCCAAATCAGTGTCCAGTTTTCACTGCTAATTAACTTCTTTTCCCTCTATTTTAATAGCCCTGTTTTTAAGGATTAAGTCTTCTGAATTGATTCTTTTCTTCATTAAATTACAGCCAAACAGAAATGAGACATGAAACGAGCCAACAGATGACCAGATCAATTGGGGCTTCAAACTCCAACCAGTTCCTTAATGAGAAACTAATTCTTGCTGTTAATTAAACCAGTTATTCAATTCCATGGCTTGTTGCTGCTCTCTTTTTGCCACAGCAGACATTTCCAAAACTGTTGATATTCTGCTTTTTTCTAAGAACTCCTAAAATGTTTTGGTAACCTGAGGGATCAACCTTACTGAGACCTTCATCTTTATTTTCAGATTTTGTTCGATGGGTACAGGTGAGCTTGTCATGTCCTGCTTGTTTCATGTCTCATTACTGAACGGCTGCTAATTAAGGAAAAAACAACTAAGGGGCCTGAGTCAAGCTAATTAAAGCTAAGGTTAAAGAAGTTAATTAGCATCAAAAACTGGTCACTAATTAAAAAGATGGTTAGGATGAAAACCTGCAGCCACTGCAGCCCTCCAGGACTGGAGTTGGACACCCCTGCTGTACACAATAGACCTTCAATACAATACCAGTACCTGCCATCTACAGAAATTTTCATAGGCTGCAATAATAATGGCGATGAGTACAGGAATGATTGATGTGGAGGAGAACCACCTAAAACTCAGCATCAGCAAGACAAAAGAGCTGGTGGTTGGACTTCCAACATGCCAAGAGGCCTCTGAGACCAGTGTGTTCTATCTATCTATCTATCTATCTATCTATCTATCTATCTATCTATCTATCTATCTATCTATCTATCTATCTATCTATCTATCTATCTATCTATCTATCTATCTATCTATCTCCAGGGGAAACTTTGGGCCAAATTGAGCCGAAAGGAAATGAAGAGACCTACACACCTGTAATGCACTATTATATACTTGAACCTACAGCCAGTAATACAGTGAGTGCAAAATAGAGCTTTGTATTTAGTATGTTCACAATGCCACTTGTATGATTCTGTCTTAGTTTATAATAAAATGATTGAATGTTCTTTCCATCTGAAAGTGCCCTGAATATTTACAATATTGAGCAGGTATTACACAGGTGAATGAACCACCATAAACCATCAGAAACACCATCTCCAGTACAATCACACTGAGCATTGGCGTACTCAGCCCACTTCTGTTCACACTACTGACTTGTGATTTTATGGTGGCATACAGCTCTACCACCATCATTAAGTTTGCAAATGACACAACAATGGAGGGTCTCATAAGCAATGGGGATGAGTCAGCTTACAGAATGGAGATAGGACAATGTGGACAAGATGAAAGAGATGACTGTTGACTTCAGGGAGGCTCATTCTGTCCATACCACACTACAGATCAAGGGCTCTATGGTGAAATCGGTCAAGAGCACCAAATTACTTGGTGTGCACCTGACAGCTATCCTTATTTGATCAATGAACACCACCTCCATAGCTAAGAAGGTGCAGCAGTGTCACCACTTCCTTTGTGAGCTGCAGAATGTAAGTCTACCTCTGAAGGTTGTCATCACTTTCAACAGGAGCTCCATCAAGAGTGTTCTGACCAGATGCATCACTGCCTGGTTTGTGAACTGCAGTGTCTCTGACCATAAGGTCCTACAACATATATTTTACACAGCAAATAAGATCATTGGGGCCTCTCTACTCACCATTAAAGGCATTTTTATCAAGAGTTGTATCTGCTAAGCCTGTAGCATCATAAAGGACTACTTCCACCCCTCCCATAGTCTCTTTGTTTGTAGTTGTATCTGGCAAAGGGTTCTGTAGCATCTAAACCAGTTCTA
Source organism: Polypterus senegalus (assembly GCF_016835505.1). NCBI lineage: Eukaryota > Metazoa > Chordata > Cladistia > Polypteriformes > Polypteridae > Polypterus > Polypterus senegalus. The sequence goes on from NC_053156.1 coordinate 28,857,771, forward strand.
TCACGTTCCACAACAATTTGCATCCCCTTGGCTGTCTGGACTCTGAACGCTGTGCTTCCCCCACCCTCAGAACATCAGTAGTCTATCTATAAACAGGACATCTGTTACACTTGTTAAGACTGTTGCTTTTTATTATTAGCTGATATTATTTATTATATCTATTCACTTACCTATTATTTATGAATCTATGTATAGTATAGTCTAGTATATTATAGTATAGTATAGTATGGCATCAAGTCAATGAAACTTCTAGGCTATTGATCTGGTCAGTTAAGTTGCAGAGGGGGTTGTTAATCATTTTCAGCTGCTTTGGTGTTAATGACATTAAATTTTAATCCAAAAAGAGTCACCACCTGCAGATTTTGCATCTTTCCATTGTTCATGATAGTACTTCACTCATCTGCATTTGATTTCTAGACTTTCACATTTTACTCCATCTATTTGCTTAATTTTTCCTGAAAATGCAAATCATTGTAAATGTGTGTTTTAGGACATGGAGGTGTGATGTGATTGATGAGGCTGTCTAATGGTGTTTAACTCAAATAATAAGAATTGGAATAACACTGCTGCTCTAGTGTGTGGTAATTTTAAAGGTAAAATACAATTCAGGAAATCATCTATCAAGACATCTATGTGTGTGGACTTACATTGTCCTGCTGTAGGGTCAGATGTCTAGGGGGTTTGAGCAGTGGGCCTCTCACAGGTCACTCTAAATTCAGAAATGTCCTGTCATTGTGTCTGTAGGCAGTTTCAGCAACAGTACTGGTGGAAGATCTGAAACTAAAACCACTAGTAAGTTTTGGCTCTTGTCGATTCTCTTATTATTCTGAATATTATTTGTTAAGAGGGGTGTTTAGCCAGTTGTCCTATTGATCTTAGCAGTTAGCACCACTTTATGGGAAGGGTGTTTGTTACTCATTTACCTCATTCTAACCTTGGAAAATTACATGTGGTAGCTTCTCCAAGACGAGGCATAGACCTCTTTCACTTTCAGATTTAAGTTACATTTAGGTTAACACTTGAGTCAATCCTTTTCCTTGTGTTTAATAATAAGTTCTGCTATGGTTTTATATTGTACATATGCTTGTAATAAATTGTAAAAGATTCCTATATATATTAACTTAAAACTCCATAAAAGTTTCAATGCCTCACTGCACAAAACCTGATGTTTTGTTAGAAAGTTTTCAGAATGTACAAAACACTAGCTAGAAAGCAAGTTTTCTCATTCTAGGAAATGCAATTTTTCTTTTCTCCATTTTCTTTCTGGCATTGTTAAATACCACCCCATAGGCTTACTGTCATTTCTCTTAGATAATCAGTTTTCTGGTATTGGTCACTAAGCAGGTTATCCCTTAAATTTAATGTTAAACCTTATCAGTTCCAAATTATATACAGTCACATATGCCCAAAGATGACATTATGATCCTTGTTCACCTACACAGCTTTAACATACCCAGCTGTATCTGTCCACTCACAGCATGTGTTCTTGAGCCTATAAGAAGAAAAACAACAACATTTATTTATATAGCACATTTTCATACAAATAATGTAGCACAAAGTGCTTTACATGATGAAGAAAGAGAAAAAAGACAAAGTAAGAATTAAAATAAGAGAACATTAATTAACATAGAATAAAAGTAAGGTCTGATGGTCAGGGAGGACAGAAAAAACAAAAAAAATCTCCAGACGGCTGGAGAAAAAAAATCTGCAGGGGTTCCAGGCCAGGAGACCACCCAACCCCCTCTGGGAATTCTCCCTAACATAAATGATCAGTCCTCATTGTATTCAGGGTTCTCATGGAAGGACTTGATGATGATGGTCATGTGGACTTTTGGCCTTTAATTCATCAATGTAGGGACATCATGGTGCTTCGATTAGGTGGTGAAGGCGCAGATCGCCACCACAAAAAAAATGGAAAAAGAACAGAAGAGAGAGTAGGGGTTAGCTATCCCTTGTCTTTTTGACCCTACCATCAATTGTAGAGCAGTCTGCATCTAACATAGTTTCTTAAATTAGTTCATATTCATAACCCGGTTTTATGGAGGAATTTGTTTGGACAAAAATAGTCTGGTGTACCAAGGATTCACCAAGTAAAATGCAGCACAATAGGGCCTGTCATTCTTAGTTTTGATGACTGAAAGTGACAGTTTTAAAATTAGGCTGTATTTCATGTTGCATTTAGAGAAATATTACAGACACAATGAAACATAAAAAGATGCACAAATAAATAAAAGTACTATGAAATGTGACAATACATAAAGAAACGAAGAAAGAAATGTGAGCATAAATGAACAAATGTGTCACGGAAAATGTTTTTGTTGTGTATTTATTTTTTTCATCATGTCTGTAATATTCCTCCATATGCAACATAAAATACAGCTTGAATTTAGAACTGTCACATTCGCTCATCAAAACTGAGAGGGAAGGCTCCAAGTGGGTGCTGTTTTTTGATTCGTGAATCATCCGCAGAGTGGGTGTGTGTACTTTACTTGACTTGGGAATCCTATGGCTCATGTACAGGCTCAAAATAGAGTGACTTTACGTCGCCGACAAGTGCAAAAAAAAGTTGACCAGAATTACCTGCATGAAGTGATGACTGTAATTATATAAACTCCAATTTCCTCATTAGGAGCCTACATGTGAAGTGGCTGCTGTAAATGTAGTATTGTAAATCAATTTTTATTTAATTTTGCTCGTTTTCTTTATTTATGGTCACACTTTACAGTACTTTTATTTATTTGTGTACTAGCAGGAGTACCCAGCGTTGCTTGGGAATATATAATGAATTTCCCAAATGAAAGAAATACAACATAGAATTAGAACAAACATTTTTCTGATTCACATTTTATTGTAATAGCTAATACAAGTGGTTATTCCAGAGCCTTTCGATACTAAATTTTTTTTTTTCCCTTGTGGTGTGAAAATGAACAAATTCGGAGGATTTTCCACTCTAGAACATGCTACGTAGACTTCTCCGTGTGAAAAGAATGGATTTTCCAAATTGATGCCTGCGACTTGCAGTGATTGCCTATGAGCCTTATCAATTGACATAGCAAAAGCCAAACGAACAGGAAATTGTAGCCGTTTGAAATCAAAGGGTGAATCATTCGGAATCAGCGGCATTCTTGGTATCAAAAAATTTTCACGTCTTGAGCAACCTGTTATGATAGTTGCTTCAATAATGTGTATTGATGGAAAAGCTGCCGGCATTTCAAGATGTGATTCTCAGAGTTGCCCGTAGATGGATCTGTTTGTGGAATTCCAAAGTAATACTCATCTTCGCCTTGCCAAAAGATTAGTGGATACTGAAGGGTATCATACGACCTGTGTGTGTCTGCCACACGCTGAAGATTTCTGTTCCTTTTCTCAATGATAATGTCCTGCTTCCCAAAGTCATTGCCTACCATTACAATTACCATTTTGTCAGCTCTTATGACAACTTTATAATCATCGTGTTGCATCAGCAGCCCTTCGCCTGTTTGGCAGACAGCCTGGTTTCCCTTTCTTAATATGTTTCATCTGCTCTTGCATCAGAAATGTTTCCTAACCAAACATACCCCAGGACCTCCTCCTGGTCACAAAGGAGCCCCAAGCCCAGTTTGGTGGCGATTGGATGCCCGGTGCAGATTTGTATGGCAGACAAACAAACATACATTGACTCTGCTTTATATATTAGATTAATGTAAACAATGGAATCAGCTTCATGGAAAGTAACCCACTGACGGTGATTCTGTGAGTCATACATAGAGCAGGCATTAATCTTTTGGGGGCACAAAGTATAAACCAAGAGTGAAGAGCAAGAGGTGCTGATATTGACAACAAGGGTGCTAATGAGACACCTGAAAGTACCGAAATCATTACTGAAAACTACACATGCCCACTAGGTGGCGCTTTCATCACCTCTGCTTGTTACCTGCTACTTGTTACCTGCACCATTACACACAAGAACACTAGACACTCGTCACATGACAACAAACCAGTCCATTCCCCTGAACATACACTGGATTCTGCTCACTCCTTCAGACAGCTCTGTGCACTCAAGTTCATTTTTCTCATTAATAAACACCTACTGCAGCCAATGAACTTTAGAGGACGTTTGACTATATTTAGACAAACAAATTACATTAAACTAATTTAAATGTTGGTAAATGGGTATGGCAATAGCCCACAGGGAGATGCAAATCAGTGAATGTGTCATTTTGTCTTCTTGCACTGTGTATAAAACCTGAGTTCTCTTAGGCGATCTACGTTTAGGTATCTGTCTGCTGTGCTAGTCATGCCATACTCATGGTATTCTCTTCAGTCAAGGCTCCTTTGATAGTACAGTGCCACCATTGATGATTGCTCAACACCTACCATAAATACTGATGCTTTATGAGAGAAAGAAGATGTTTTGAGCTTATGACTCTCATTAGGACTTGGGGTGTTTCATGAATGAAGGTGGAGCCCGTTTCCCCATCATGATTACCTTTCTATCCTACATATTTGCTGGAGTGTTATTTGTGGGAGGATTTCTTGGCAACTTCTTAATATTTTTGGCTCTTGTCCTGACCTTAGCAGAGGATGGAGTGGGAACAATGAATGGGAGTCCATTAGTGAACCTGATTGTCGGGCTAACCTCTGGAGCTAACCTTCTGCTTTGTGGCAGCTCAGCAGGGTTGTATTATGAAAATGCTGCTGAACGATTCCCTTATTTTCTCACAAGTTTTCAAAAGTTTTTGGTGTTTCTCAGTAATGAGGGATTATTCTGCACCATTTGGTTCACAGCTTTACTGTGCCTCTTGTATTGCTTGAAGATTCTTTCCTGTAATCACAGCCTCTTCCTGAAAGTCAAGCAGAACATCCCTAAGTTGGTATGTTTTGGCATCGTCAGCGGACTCATTATGAGCACTGTATCTTCAAATATGCCGCTCTTTTTTTACAGCTTTAAATTAAATATAACTCTAAACAGCTCTTATTCCACAGCTTCTCTGGCTAGTTACTATTGTGAAAATCCATTGACTTGGGTATTCATTGGCTTGTTTGGACTTGTCTGGGTTTCGTTCCCTTTCGGTGTATGTGTGATATCTTGTGTCACAGTTATTAGTTTCCTCCATCAACACTTGCGGAATATGAAAAGCAACTCCAGTGAGCTCTCAAACTGCCGTCTGAAGAGCCCAAAGCGAGTTCTTCAGATGATTTCCTTCCAGGTACTTCTGTATATTGTGCTTCTCCTAGAAGTCTTTGGTGGTGTTTTAGCATCTGGAGCGAGTCAGAATTTCCAAAGTTCATCTTACATGATAATATATCCATTGTACTGTTTGATGACCTCTGCTAATATAATAGTCAAAAATAGATCCATAAGAATGAAGCTGGCTTCTATAATCAAGAAAATGTCACGATACTCTCCATGTTTTCACTGCTTCTTGCAAGAATCACAACACACCATTTCAGAGCAGACCAGAAGGGGAAAAGAAAGTATGGTGAATTCCAGGACAGGATGATATTTTGACCAAAGATCATAAACTATAAGGAGAAATGAATATTTTCACTGTAATGCATTATTATTATGTGGCCAATATACACAGATTAATACCAAATAAAGAAAAAAGGCACTCATTGTTCAGGAATGTTACTATTTGATGTAGTTATTTACCATGTAAGACACTAAATAGCACAATTTGCTGCTAATTCATGATGATATGGGCAATAATAACACAGGAAGTATAGTAAAAGCTGAATTATAGTAGGTAGTTCTTTAATGAAATTATATTGTTATAACAAATGAATATGGAAAAAGGAATGAATGAATGAACTTTACTAATTTGATAAGCCAAACACTATGAAACTTACCATATGACTCATGGTTCTTTACAATGATTATTATTATTATTATTATTATTATTATTATTATTATTATTATTATATAACTTCTTAACATATTACTTCTGGAATATGTCTTCATTGTTTGAAAATACACTTTTTATGCTATGATTTTCTGTTCATATCCCCAGATTTGTGCAGGTTAAGTTAGATAGATAGATAGATAGATAGATAGATAGATAGATAGATAGATAGATAGATAGATAGATAGATAGATAGATAGATAGATAGATATGAAAGGTACTATATAATAGATAGATAGATAGATAGATAGATAGATAGATAGATAGATAGATAGATAGATAGATAGATAGATAGATAGATAGATAGATAGAAATTCTTTTTCTCATGCTTTATATTTGGATTACTATTCTATAAGTAATTAAACACAACTATTACTACAACATCCACATCTGAAGATATGATGAGGTTTTAATAAAATTGATTATAAATAGTGCTGTTTTGTTGTTGGTCTACAACATCCTTCCAATTTGATTACCGTTCTTCCTATTCAAACTCAAACATCTTCACTAAGATCTATCGTGCATTTCCTCTTCTATTTAAAACACCAGATTAGTTGACGAAAAAGTAATGCATTGTATCATAATGGTCCACCAGTTTAAGGCCTAAACCCTGCTGGGTCATTGTGGCGAGACTTAAAATGAGTAGATTTGGATTTACTTCAGGAAAACAACAAATTATTTGTAGAAGCCGTTAGTGTAGAAGGACAAAGTTCTTTTAGAGAGAGATAAGCAACATGTGGAACTACCTGGCTCCTCCAAATGTTAGTTGAAAATACAGGTGTAATTGATTAGAAATTTCAAAGGGAATTGATTTTTGACTGACAGAATAAGTAATGATGATGATGGCATGGTAATGCAAAATGAACTGTAATGTATACAACACATTTCAGCTTTTGTCAAAAAGACTCACCACAGCTTCTGTTTCCTTTGTGTTTCAATAATTATTTATATGAATATCCCAGTATGGCACCTACTCAGCTTAGCTTGTAAAGCACTGCAGACAGTGGTAAATTCAGAACAAAATATTACTAGCACTCAGTTACCTTCTGTTCAGGATATTTACAATCATTGCCTTTAGGAGGGCAAACAGACAAAGAGAGACATCAAAGTATAAAGATTTGGGGCACCAGATGGTGAAAACTCTATTTAATGGCAGATCAAAATGCCAAGTTTAAAAAATTGTTTAAAATGAAGAAACAATCCAACACATGCATGGAAAATGAAAATGTCTTGCTCTGACAGTCAAATGGATGGTTTTGCCTAAAGCTGTTCCTTATATGTGTCCCAAACAAAATACAAGTAAAATTCCATTACAACGAACTCCCAGGGACCTAAAAAATATTTGTTGTAACGAAAATTTTGTTGCAATGAGATTCTGTATTTGTTACTATAGTTCTTTCTTTAATTTGTATCCAGGTGTTTGTAATCATTTCAATAGCTTCTTTCACGATAATTTTAATCTCCTCCTGCCTACAAGTTATGTTGACAAGAATTTTTCTCAGCATTTCCTTGCAATAATACACTTTCAGGGTGCGAATGATGCCCATATCCAATGGTTGAAGCACTGCTGTGCAATTGGGTGGGAGGAATTCAATGCAAACATTATTTAAATGTGGAAGTATGTTTTGGGCAGCACAGTTATCAATCAGGAGCCGAATCATCCTTTTCTTCTTCATATTGTGAGGTTTCTGAACTCTTTTGAGACCACCTCCCAACTAGAACGACATGCTGAAGTCCGTCCCGAAGTGCGATTGCAACGTCTGTGAAGGATTGTTTGTCCATTGCTGGGACAGGGCAATAACAGGCTCATAGCACTGCAGTGAAGCACCACAGAAGCAAATCATAAAATATCGGTGTTGCGCTATAAGTCCTTGTTTTGCACCCCAAAAGATGCGGCTTAGTCTAAGTATTTTAGCAAAACCAGCTTTATTCAGATTGAAACAGGAACGGCACAGTTATTTATTTTAGTGTGATCTGACACTCTGCTATACACAGACACAGCAGTCAGGCAGGGTCATGGCCAGATCAGTGACCAAGTAATCCTGTTTTCTGCATTTACAATTTACGTACTCCTAACCTTACATCACGATCATTTCTGTTTACTTTGGTGGAGTGACGCAGCAGAGCTATGAGCCTGCTATTGCACTGTACCGACGCGGAGATTGCACTTCGGGATGTGTTCTTCGGGATTCTGTCTAGTTGGGGGAGTCTCAAGAGAGTTTACAAACCTCACATTTCCTTGAATGAGTGCCGCATTATTAGTAATGTTTCTTGAACGAGCATCACTGAACCACATAAAAACTACTTTTTCGATGTCTTCAAATGCAGCAATTCACATGTGTTTGCAACTCGACATTTTTCTTCATTTTTTGCTCTGTCTTTCAAGAAAGTTGACAGCGTCAATGGTGAAATTCCAAATTCACTGGCAACGTCTTTTTTTCTTTTTGCCGCAATCTTGAGCTGCAAAAAATTAAAGTTTTTTTTTCTAATATGAACTGTTATCATTTTTTCATGTCTGCCGTTTCTATACGAGGGTGAGAATGAGTTAAATTACAATGGATGTTTTTATATGTTGACAAGCAAAAAGCAAAAGGTATCACTGAAAACCGCAGGAAACAAAAAAGGCAAAAAAAAAAAACAGTACGAGGAAAGTTCGAAGAAAGCAAAAAAATTACAATGTTTCTGCTTGGGCAATTGTTGTGCACAACTGAACTGTGGCCACAGAACTAACTGCTCTGTGGATTAATCATTCAGGCATTTCAAGGTCACTTCATTGTAATGAAAGTATCTGCTGAATGTACTTCATAGTAACGAGATTTCTAAAGACTCGTGTCATATGGGGAAGCTGTCGGGACCATAAAAATACTTCATTGTAATGAAAATTTCATTGTAAAGATATTCGTTGTAACAGAAGTTTACCTGTAGTCTGGACTTCAGGTTGGAGGGAGAAATGAAGTCAGAGATTCTCTAATCCTGGGATTTGAGAGCAAGAGAGAAGATGATGTGAATGACTGCCAACCTGGGGTGGCATTTGAACATTTGTATAAACCCTGAAGTTATCCCCGATACACTCAGAGTTGAGGGATTATAAAAGTTACATAGTGTATATTTTGAGACCAATGTCACCGCCAGTTAGCTGCCCATAATAGCGGCAACCGTCACTCATGTGCTTATCAACTTTGTGACCCAAGGTTGACAAGTGGTACCAGGAGTGGGGTGTTACACAGACAGATCAATAGGAGGCTCAACACTTTCCCCTTCCCCATTTTGTCAAGCTTGGGTCACAGAGTTGCACAGGAGATTAGAAAAAGGGATCAGGTTGCCAAGGTACAAAATCTTTATTGTTGAACTGGCAGGCACAGACACAACACTTTATTCAGAAGATTATTTTCACACAGGTTGCAGCTATCAAACGTGGTGGTCCAGCTCCCCTCTCCAGGTCTTCTTCATCAAGAGAGTTCAATGGCTCGGAAACAGCAACTGGGACAGACGCAGTTGGAGGGAGAGAGAACAGGAAAGTGAGCCATTAGGTTAGCCGTGGCCCAGTCTTTTAAACCTCGTGCGAAAAGCATGTTGCACAGTAAGTCTGCATCTGATCCCGAAAAAGGGCTGGGTAAGAGTGTTTGATTCTCATTGAAATACTGCTTAAGAGTGAGTTACTGAAGGGCAGCTGTGTTTCTTTGCCATATTTTTATCGTTAAACAGAGAGACAGCTCGCAGTAAAGAGTGAAGAGCGTTCAGCTGGGGGAACTATGCAGAAGGACAAAATGGAGCAAGGGAACTACTGAACTGCACATGAGTGATGGTTTCCACCATTATTGCCATCTAACCGGCGGCAACGCTGATTAAAATACATGCATATATATGGAAGTGTTTTACACAATTCACATTCTGCTTTTCATCACTGACTTACCAGCCTTGTCTTTAATTGAGACACTTGAGCAATTGCTTGTTCCGGTTAAATCACATATTATGCTGCAGAGTATACAAGTGTTATTACTATAATGATAAATACTGATGATTACACATTTCATCTGTGTAGTCTTCATCAAATGCATCACCAACGTCAGTCTTGAAGGCTACAAAGTCCAAACACTGTGTCTGTCTTTGGTATTTTTCAATGTGAGAATAAATTTTACCTTTTGTTTCAGAACCTAAAAATGTTTTATTTTCTTAGCTCAAAGTGCTGGGCTGTTCGTTCTCTTTTCAAGGGATGGAGTTTAGCTTGAAGTGATCCTTCCTATGGTGCATTCATAGCTACTGCTGACATCGGAGCAGTACATTTCCCAGCCTGCAGACTTCATAGCCATTGTTCATCTGATTAGTCAATCCTAAAATTGGTTTAGACAAGGTGTGTGTGTATGAGTCTTATTGATCCCTGCCTCATGTCTAGTTATACCTTAATAAAATTGACTTCCCATGGCCCTTTAACAGATAATAGGATATTGAAAAACATATGGATGAATGGTCCAAGTGATTGTTGATTAGATGATATAGAATACACAGCAGTGGTCCTCAGGTTTGAGGGGACCCACTATGACTGCAGGTTTTCATTCCATCTAATGTTCATTCATTTTCCATTGCTTATCAATCTTAGCAGTGTGGCCCATACCTCCCTCCCTTTCTCCGGCCACACTTGCCAACTCATACTATAAGATCCCAAGGCATTCCCAGGCCATCTGGAGAATGTAATCATCCCTACGAGTTCTGGGTCTTTCCTGTGGTCCCTTCTCAGCTGGTTGTGCCTGTAAAGCATCCACTTGCCCAGCCACCCGGAGGAGAAGGTATCCAATGTCCTCTTTTTTAATTGGAATCTTACGTTAATTAAACAAGCTATTATTTCCCAGTTTGTATGTTTTGGGATCAATCCACAAATGATTCAAGCGGGTGTGCTAAATCAACATCAATTCTTCCTCATAAAATCTGACGCATAAGTCATATTGTCAGACGAAAAGTTTATAACAACACTTATTATAATTGATACCATGGTGAAACACACCACAAGTTTTTAAATGAAAAAGAACATTTATAATAATCAACAGGAGAACAGTGTAACAGCAAAATGCCAAATTTTGGAGAAAATACAAAGAGTAAACAACCTGAGGATTAAAAAACTACATTAAAATTATAAATAAGTATGTGGGTGTGTGTGAGTGTGGGTGTATGTACTACATTAAAACTATAGATAAATGTTTGTGTGTCTGTGGGTGTGTGAGACAATGAAGAGTAGACTAAGTTTATGCTGGGCCTATCTGAGACTTTGTGCCAGCTGTCCATATTAAAGCTGTGTTTTACAGACTTTTCATGGAGCTTTAATTGAGCCATTGCCAGTAAACTGATTACCATTTCCACTTGCAAAAAGACGGCAACAAAAGTACACTATGCTGCCATTTTTCTCACTGTACACCATCTATGATCTACTTATCCTATCTCCATTTTTCATTTGTATATAATAACTAGTGTTAGTAAATTGTGGCCATTAGTACTTATAGGATAATCTTTATTTTTTTGCCTGAGAGCAGGGATACTAGTAAGTGTAAAAAATCAGGCAAAACATTGGGAAGGGTTAGGGCACCTAGGTGTACCCTGTATAATTAAGAGATGGTTATAAACACACACACACACAATGCAGTAGTTGTGGTGACGTCTTAATTAGATAGATAGATAGATAGATAGATAGATAGATAGATAGATAGATAGATAGATAGATAGATAGATAGATAGATAGATAGATAGATAGATATGAAAGGCACTATATAATACACAGAATGTGTCAACCTCCCAAAACAATGCTCTGGCTAATTTTAAAGGCCAATGCATAACTGCTAAAAACGAAAAATATAACTCAGATCATGACAATGACAAGATTCAAATAAAGGCACACATCCATAGATTTTCAAACCTGCTTTACAGAGATCTAATTATAGGTGCGTCACAAAGTGGACATGCGGCATTGTTTAACATGGCACTCAGTTCTGTTTTAAGTCTCTGCTCCACTCATACTTCCAGGGAGTCCAGAGTGTGTCCTATAACTGAGTCTGCCTTTTCAGTTAGTTTTGTGATTCCCACGAGCCTCTCTTGAAGTGATGTTACCAGGCCAGCACACCACAATGAAAACAATCAGACTGGCCATCATAAAGATATAGAAGATGGGAAGAATGTCGCTTCCCATATTACATTAACACAGTCTCATAAGTGGGGTGTGTGGAGGTGGGGTGTGTGACAAAATTCTTCCACAGTTCACTTAGAGACAGATGAATAATAAGTGGAATGCCTGGTAAAAGTCATGGTTGATAAATCTTCAGTAATACCTTATGAAGTTTAATCAGGCAATTACTCTTTTCACATGGTGCAATGTATTAGTTATTAATCATGTCAAGTCAAGTTGGGGAGCATGCACTGGTACAGTGCGTTGCCGCACCCACTACACAACAAAACATCTTGGGATCTCGGTTTGCAACCCCCCAGGCAGACACGTGGTCCAGTCCCACCCTCCTGAAATAACCCTCTATCTGCTGCAGCCAGGTGTTACATGGGACCCCTTGGCCTGGTCCAGCCACTCAGGTCCCCAACAATGAGGATCTTATGAGCCGGATCACCCTCGGGGAAACGCGCCACATGGCCGTTGTGCGTAAACTGACGCTTCCTCACAATGCAGGTAATGTGCCTCATACGGAACTCCATGAGCAACCACTCATTCGACACAAAGTCAAAGCAACGGTACCCAAGGATTTTCCGGAAGAGACACAGTACCAAAGGAGACCAGTCTTCATCTCAGGTCACTCGATAGCGTCCATGTGTTGCATCCATATAGCAAGACAGGAATCACCGGGACTCTAAAGACTTGGACCTTTCTCCTTTTGTATAGATATCGGGAATGCCACACACACCTTTCCAGCGACCTCATGACCCACCATGCTCTCCCAATTTGTCTACTGACTTCAAAGGAAAAGTCACCAGAGACATGAATATCACTGCCAAGGTAAATAAACCTCTCAACAAGGTCGACACTCTCTCCGCAAACAGATACACTGCTGATGGCTATGCCCAAGAAGTCATTAAAGGCCTGGATCTTGTTTGTTTCATCCAGGACACTCGCAAGCCCAGACACTCAGACTCCTTGCTCTCGAGTGCCCCGATCTGAGCCTCCATTGACTCCGTGAAGATCACAGCATCATCAGCAAAGTCAACATCCATGAACCTTTTTTCACCAACAGATGCCCCAAAGCCGCAGGACCCCATGATTTTGCCCAACTCCCAGTCCATACAAGCATTGAACAGAGCAGGAGCAAAAACACACCCCTGACGAACCCAAGAATCAACTGGGAAAAACACAGAGGTCCTGCCTCCATTCTGCACAGCACTCACAGTATCAATGTATAGGCCGGTCATGATATCCAGCAACCTCGAGGGGATCCCACGAATCCTCAGGATGTTCCACAGGGCACCTTGATCAACTGAGTTGAATGGTTTGCGAAATCAACAAAGGCTGCAAAGAAATTCTGCCGATATTCACATTTGTGCTCCATTTAGCCCTCAGTGCCAGGATGCAGTCAATGGTAGACTTCTTAGGCGTAAAACAAGACTTTTCCGGTCGCTGGTAGGTGAGCAAGATCACGGATCCTATTGAGGACAACCCGACAAACCGAGAGCAGTGTTATCCCCCTGTAGTTGCTGCAATCCAGGCGATCACCTTTCCCTTTCCAGATAGGGAAAATAAGTCCCGTTTTCTAGTTAGTTGGGATGATGCCGGTCTCCCAAATGGTAGCAAAGATTACCTGCAATTCCAAGAGGACAGCCTTACCACCAGCCTGGAGAAGTTCACCCCGGATACCACAAATCCCTGCAGCCTTTCACCCCCTCATCTGGTTCACCACCTGTGCAATCTCAGTGATTGGGTGGTTCACAGCTAATTGGAGGATCAGCCTCAAGAACAGTGGACCCAGAGATATCCAACTTCCAGCCCAGAGGGTCATAACAGCAGTGTCATCTGTAAGGTTGACATTATTAGTTATTAATATTTAAAAAAAATAAGCAGTATCAAATGTGTGTGTTATTTCTTTATTTTACTAGCATTAGGCATTGGGTAAATGTAACAATGCATAACCTAACCTACGATGATACACTGTGATATAACATAAGGTGACACACCACCACATTACATAATAGAACATAGCATAGCATAGAATAACATAGCATGCAGTATACCACTTCCCAAAAGGCCACGTTTGGTTTTGAAAAACTGTACTTGAACCTAGAAGAACAGCAAAAGTAAAATAATTTAGAAAATAACATCAAGTGACCAATGTGTAAACCTTCACACAGAATGTCAATTCAGAGCCCAAAAGATTATTATACAATTATCTACATTTACACAGACAAGCATTTCAACACCAAGTCCCCCCTGACACCCATGTATACACAATAAACAAGCACAATATGGACTACCTTAACAGCATTGGAGGTTAAGAGCTGCTTCTTGAAAAGATACATTATGTTTAGTGCACCAATATGATGCGACTCATCCATAGTGGCTCTTTGAACAAGTGAAATGGACTGTATATCATGTGTTTTCTCTCTGGCATCTTCTTTTGGTCTTAAAGGAAAAGGTAACCCCGTCAAGTTTTTTTCTATTTAGGGCCTCCGTAATCAATCTACAGTAGAAGTGACCAGAAGTTCTTGCTGACACTGGCTAATTAAAAGGGATGAAGTGATCAACAGGTGGTGATATCAAAGTTGGGAAAGGAAAAGTGTCTTAAGGATGTCAAGAAGAAGAGAGCTCTGTATGGGACTGAAATTAAAATGGACATTAACTCAATATGGATCATTTGTTTATTTCGAAGAACATCTGGAGATGTATGTCTTGAACTTCATGAAGGTTTATCTGGTCCTGGAACAGAACAAAAATGGTGATCCTTCAGATAAGATGTAAAACTGTGGTCCTGACTCTCTGTGGTCATCAAAGATACCTGAGCAACCTTCATAAAGTGTAGGGTGTTTCCATGACAAGCTAATCATTCTGGCTGCCTAATCATTCTCTGTCTCTAATTGGCTACCTCTCTCACCACCTCACCACTTAATGGCTAATGTGTGTTGAGAATACTGCTGCAAAAATGTCTTCCGTCCCATCATCCAAGAGGATGCTACATGTTTGTGGTGGTTGAAAAGGCTCCCCACTAACTGAACTACTTTGAGTTCTGAGAAAAGTGATATATAAATTTAAAGAATTATTAATACGAAGGGCGTTCAAAAAGTTTCTGCAGTGAAGGATGGAAGAGTAGTAATTGGGCATTAAAAAGTCGGTACAACGGTGGGAAAATTTCATCGAAAACAAAGGTGACTATGTAGAAAGTGATGTCATTTGTTTTTGAAAACCTTAATAAATAGAGTTAAAAAAAAAAGTGCAGAAATTTTTTGAACGTCACTCATATTATTATTTTATTTGGGAAATGTGTAAGCTCTTCAGTGAATATCCCCTACCAGCACCCGTTAAGTCATCCACAGACACATTTTATTCACGTTTAATATGATGTGTTTGTTATGAAAGTAACCATATGATACACTTGTTTCTCTTGGTTATTATGTCTGAGGTTTACTTACATTCTGTAAGGTCTGTACTTGATCAATTTTGAGTTGTGACCCATTTTGGGTTGCGTGTTGCTTGATTTTGGGTTGTACACAGTCATGATTCATCATTGTATTCAATTGAAATTGGTTTGCAGAGTGTCTCAAGATAGTGCACTGTGGGCAGTTTAAATAATCAACAACAATATGACCTACTGCAGTGATTCTCCAAGATGGGATGACTGTCGGTGCCGATTCCGGATCTCAAAAACAAGAAGAAGTGTAAGATTGTATTGTTAAGAAACAATGGCCTAATATGATTCCTGGCCAATAACAAAAGAGGAACAGTTTAGCTTTTATGAGGTTTAACAAAAACCCCGGGATTTCTCTGTTAGTTCAGAGCTGTCTTTTACACAGTTTGTAGCTATGTTTGTCCAAAATTACCAAAGTTCTGCAGGTTTTACTTTACTTCTTAGAGAAGTTCAGGCAATAGTGTGACGCCTGTTCAAATAATTCCACAATCCCAGTATCTTTGTTTTAAAAGTTTTAAAATTCAAAGCAAAATAGTTCATACAAAAATTGATATTACTAGGAAAAGAAAAGTTCTTGTTTAAACAAAGTTCTGTTTAAGGATTACATATCTTGTTTCATATTTCTCTAGGTTTGGTCATACAGCCATAGTTTCAAATGTTGTGAACGCTGGCCCCGGCACAGACAGACGGACAACATTTTTGCACCCAACACACTGTTTATTTACACTATATACAAATATAAAAGTCCAGTGCACACTCACAAACCCCAGTGCCTCTTGCACCGATTTCCCCAAAGTCCAGGGCCCACAGTCCTTGTGCCTTCCTGGCCGCCTCCCGTCCTCTCTCTCCAGTTCAGTCCTGCTACCTCCCGACGTCCACCACCGACTGGAGGGAGGAGGCCCCTTTTATGGGAACCCGGACGGGTTCCAGCTGCTTCCCGGCACTTAGCGGTGGCCACACCCCTGTGTGGCGGAAGTGCCGGCTGCGCACTCGGAAGCCGTCCATGTCTCCCCGGTCGTCTTCCCCCCGGCACTTCCTGGTGTGGCGGAAGTGCCGGGCTCCTGGGATATACAGGCACTGGGGCGCCGCCTGGCGGTGGCCACAGGTCCCTACAGGGCTGGGCTTCAAAGCCCCCTACCCGAGGCCCCCTGCATAACCAGGACGGACGCCCCCACTCGGTTTGGAGGAGGCACACGCCCTCCTATGGTCCTCCAAGGCGTCCCGGCCGGGCTCCATCCCCGGCCAAAGACCACACGGGGTAAACCGGCATCAGGGCGCCGCCTGGTGGTGGCCACGGGCCCCTACAGCGTAGGGCTTCCATGCCCTCGACCCGTGGCTCCCAACAGAACCAGGACGGACGCCCCCTCACGGTCTGGAGGAGGCACAAGCTGGAGTCCGGCCGGGGACCACAATGTTCATTTCAAAACAGTCAGAAAAATGTATGCCAATGTTCTGTATGTAAAGTAATCTAACAGTTCATACTTCTAGAAGTAAGATTATTTCGAAACTGGCTTAATTAATACTCTGTTTTAACATGAATAGCTAAGAAAGTTATATTTCTTGTTAACTTACAGGGTGTAAAAGACTATACCATAATCTAAGTAACAATGTGAAACTGATATTCTATTGAAATTAAGCAGATACTTATTTAATATTTACTTTCTTAGATTGGCTCTTACACATGATTTATTTTTTTTTGCTCCATACAAAATATATTGTATTAAAATCAATTTCTCCTTTAGCGTTTTGTCTCCATTTAGGGTTCAACCCTTGCTTTTGTGCTTCCATATCAAAACACAAAGAATGTAAATATCCAAGATAAAGGAGATCAATTCTATTCCGGACAGTGTCACTGCAATTGAGTTACACACTGAACATCTATGTATCCATGTTTCTGGAAGGCTGTCAATTCCAATTCTCATCCAAGAATAATACATTTCAAGGCAGGAACTAACTCTTGCTGTGGTGCCAGTCCAACATTTTTCTATTTTTTAATCACCTCACATGACTTCACCAACAGATTTGTTTAAGCAGAACTTCCACATCGAATAATTCTAATCAACAAAGTTAGTCTCCTCCTTAGAAGTCTTTTATTAAAAATAAAATTGATAGAGATGGCCAAACAATACAAGGGGTAGACTAATGCGAACTCTGGATTTATCATTTGTTTACTAATTTGGCAAAAAGTGAGTTCTGCAAATACTGTTATGAGAAGTATTGAGTATGAAAGCACCTGGAGAAAAAGCATCCAAACAGTTCGCTTCTGGCTCTCACTGGATTGGCCCTTCATTCTCCGCATGTGTCGGATCAGGAAATTGAAAATGGTGACAGAAGATATTACTGCCACAGTTAATGGGAAGGAGAACCAAAGAAATCCAAAAAAGGCGATGAAGATCCAGTTTAAGGAATTGTTAAAAGGGTTAATCTGTAAACTAGTGAAGTTAGAGTTATTTAAATTTATACGAGATGTTGATTCATATGATTGGAATGCAAGAGCAGAGAATGCAGAACCTAAAATGAGTCCAGTGATGAGGCCACAGATTACCACTCTGGGTGTGTTCTGCTTGAGTTTTAGGAAGAAGCCTTGATGACAAGAGAGAATCTTCAGACAGTACAAGAGGCAAAGTAAAGCTAAGAACCAAATGTTGCAGTACAGGGATTCAAATGTGAAAAAAGTTAAAATCTTATTTGAACCTTTGTAAGCAATATAAATATCTGAAGAGGAGACGACAGTGTAGAGTGTGATCACAGAGAAAAAACAAAGTAGTGCATTAGTCATGACGACAGAGCCGACTGTCAGCTTCACATAAAGATTTTCACTCCTCTTTCCTCCTCCTTCATCTCTTCCTTGTAAGGTTAACATCAGACTGCAAAGGATTAACAGATTGCTCAGAATTCCAGCAGCACATAATACTCCATAGAATATGCATGCGTCAAGGTTGAACATCATGGTGATATTGTGAGAGCTCATCATGCCATGAACACTCGGTACAAGCTATCCCTAATGCTACTATATTAAGTGACCTCAGTTTATATAAATGCAACAATGCAAAATGGTATCAGACACCATGGCCAATTTGCATTTCCCTGGTGACTGAAATTCACATCAATTATACAAATTTGCATCATCTTTCCCTAACTTTTTTTTTTTAAATTTGCAAATAAATTGAAATTGTTCACCATTCTACAGAAGGCAATTTTCCTCAGAGCACCTGTTGACCACTTGTATTATCGTGAGATTTGTAAGCGGTACCAGGAATGTTTATTGGATTCACCTACTCTCGCCCTTGAAGATTAACACACACACAGAGGTATACACATACATACATACATACATACATACATACATACATACATACAGTAGCTATCCTATCCAGACAAAGTCTTGTGTGGTGCCAATTACCAGTCACTCCGTGATATTCCACATAGGACACAGCTACACACACATACTGAGATCTTATCCAGACAAAGTCTTGATTGCCAGCCACACTACAATATTCTGAATAAGATTCTCCATTTAGAGATTCCCTATCACCAGGTACAGAACTGTATATCAAACATGTGGGTGCACTCGCGGTTCACATAAAAGAACAAATCTTTTGGTTCTGTGCCACTTACTAACAAAATTATGATTTACTTTTACCACATATCTTCTAATGATTGAGAAGCAACCTCAATAGCCTTTATAAACCCTGTGAGTATGACCATGGCCATTAAAGTCACACATGGCACCCATTCATTATTTCAGTCACTCTAGATAAAAGCAAACGTATAGAAAATATAAAAAGCATTGTGGTATTTTTTAATGTATAACAATGCCAAACTGAAGAAAAGAGAAAATAAAATGGACAGCAAAGCCTGATATACACAGTTTCAGAAGAGGTTAGGAGCATGCACTGATACAATGCATTGCTGCACCCACCACACAACAAACCAACACAAGATCCAGATTAGGACCTGAGTGCAACCAATGCAATAGGTGATACCTCAGCACCACACTAGTTCAAAAACTTACTGAAAATCAGAAGTGTCAAGGGGTGGATGTTGTCCTGGGGGGCTATTTGGTTTTGCGATCGGCATTGTTCACAAAACAGTTAGGTTTTCTGACAATCTCATGTCTCTTGATCTCTGACATTGCCCTTCTCTTGTTGTTTTTTTCTTCCTTTTCTTTTCCATTTTCCTTAAGTTAAAATGCACACATGGGGTTTCAGGACATGTGACATTGTACACATTTGAGTGGCTAACTGATGACAAATGACTCTTATCAGAGTGTTTGTTCTTTTAGGTACCTGCACACTCCTTCCTTTCTCAAGCTGTAAACTAATTTTGTAATTCCTAGTCCTACACAATCCATCCATTCACAAGTTATCTCTCTATTATATTAAAAAAGTTTTCCGTCGTGTTTGTGCTATTCAGCCTTGACCACTGCCCTCCTCACTGCTCGCCCAATCATTACTCCTACTACACACATCCTTTCTCCCTCCGACCCCGTGACACACTCAGTGCTGCTAACTCGCCTTTCAACACAGTTGGTCATAATGGCAAGGCAGAAATTGAAATTATTTATTCAAGAACATTGAATTTTAGATTGCGATAGAAACATAGTGGCAAGAGCTGATAATGAATGTCGAAAAAAAGAAAACAAACAAAAAACATGCATATAATAAAAATCAAGAACAAAGAGAATCGTCCAATAAACAAAAAAGAGAAAAATATCTCAAACATTATGTGAACAGAAATGCAAAAAAGCAACGTTAGAGGATAAAGTAATTCATAATATTGTTTTTGACAAGTTCGTTAATGTAATTTAACAATTTATTTACTTTTTTTTACGTTTTATTATGTTTTGCTTTTTTACTTCTACTTTTACTTTTACTTTTTACTATGTTTTATTATTCATTGGTATTTAAAATAAACAGTTGTAGTGAAATACTCATGTAACTGATTTTCTATCTGTAATAACTAAGCACCAAACCGTTTTCCTACTGTATCACGTATTCTCTTCTATATACCAACTGTTTAAATACAATCACTTTCTCTAATGGAGGAGCACCCCGACGCCCTTCAAGAGGCTCAGTCTCAAGCTAAGGTGACTGTCAAGCAAGTAGCATATGATTTGTCAAAATGAAATTAACCAATGCGGCACATGAATGTGACAACATTTGGGGTTTAATAAAGGGCCAGTTCATAGGGTTGAGGTATATATGTTATTAGTAAAAGCAATTTCATTGGCCATTGGAGAGTTGCTGGCTACTTCATCGTGTGTTCGCTGGTTTGGCTTAATTTGAAACTAAATCTGTAACAGAGGTGCACAGAAGATTTTGCATGAAATTTATCATACCCCAGTGAGGAATTTATATATTTGATAGCAGCCTACATGTCTTCTGCATTGTTGGGTCTGGTGTCTCTCATCTTCCTCTTGACAGTACCCCGTAGATTCTCTATGTGGTTTAGGTCAGGTGAGTTTGCTGGTTAATATCAAGCACAGAGATACCATGGTCATTAAACCAGGTATTGGTACTTTTGGCAGTGTGGGCAGGTGCCAAGTCCTGCTGAAAAATTAAATCAGCATCTCCATAAAGCTTGTCAGATGGTTGCACTGACTTTGGACTTGATAAATAATTCACAGTGGAACAACACCAGATGACATGGCTCCCCAAATCATCTCTAACTGTGAAAACTTCACACTGCACCTGAAGCAAGTTGGATTCTGTGCTTCTCCACTCTTCCTCCAGACTCTGGGACCTTGATTTCCAAATTAAATGCAAAATTTACTTTCATCTCAAAAGAGGACTTTGGACCACAGAGCTGTTAACAGTCCAGGCCATTTTTCCTTGGCCCAGGTAAGACTCTTCTGACATTGTCTCCTGTTTCAGGAGTGGCTTGACACAAAAAATTCAACAGTAGTAGCCCATGTCCAAGATACTCTTGCTTCACATTGATTTACAATCCTCTCAAGGCTATGGTTATACCTGTTGCTCGTGCACCTTTTTCTGCCACATTTCTTCCGTCCACTCAACACTCCATTAATATGCTTGGATACAGCACTTTGTGAACAGCCAGCTTCTTTAGCAATGACCTTTTGTGGTTTACCATCCTTGTGGAGGGTCTCAATGACTGTCTGTCTTCTGGACAACTGTCAAGTCAGTAGTCTTCCCCGTGATTGTGTGGCCTACTGAACCAGACCGAGGGACCATTTAAAGGCTCAGGACACCTTTGCAGGTGTTTTGGGTTAATTAGCAGAGTGAAGTGGGTCACCAGGGGCCTCATGCATAATGCCGTGTGTAGAATTCACACTAAAACGTGGCGTATGGACAAAAGCGGAAATGCACGTATGCACAAATAAACCCAGATGCATAAATCTGTGCGTATACCAACTTCTATGTTCTTCCGCTCCATAAATCTCGGTCAGCGTGAAAACTAACGCACATGCACATGCCTGCTGCCACTCCCCAACTCCTCCCAGAATTATGCCTCTTTGAATATGTAAATCAATATAAATAGCCCTTAAGTTCAGCATTCTGTGAAAAGACAATGGCAAAAGCACAGGGGGAAAAGAAGAATTTCAGCAAATTCCAAGTGGAGGCTAGAAAAAATGTACAATTTGTTGGGTTAAACAGTGGTATAACAGTACCAGAAAAGATAAAAAATAGGGACACAGTGGGGAAAAAACTTTATTCTTGAAATTTCCACTTTAATCACGTAACTTATTTTGTCATTGAAGTAGAACATCATTAACTTCATCTTAAAATCATTTAATTTACTAGTTTCTCAAATCCCATCGTAACTAAAGTAGCATGTTAAATGCTTTGTTTTGTATGTATTCTTCTATGTGCTCTATGTGTGTGAACCACTATGTGCTTTATAAACAGGCTTTCTCTTCCTCCAACAGGACACAGAATACATTACATTCATGATATTACAGCTCGCTGAACAATTTAAATACTAAGATGTATACCTGATATAATTTTTATGATGATAGAGATTAAAGCATGTATTAAACATGGGGACATGGTGGCGCAGTATTAGCAATTAGCTGGCGCCCCATTCACAGTTTGTTCCAGCCTCCCGCAAGATGCTTGCTGCGCCGTGCGCAACCTTCGATGAAACAATTTATTGCAGCAGTACAGTCTCTTTCAAATGTACTAACCCCCAATTCCTGTTCTTTATTGTTCTTTCTCCAAGTAACTAATCGCCACAAAATCAGCTCTTTAATAAATGTCAAGCCATCTGTAAGCTGAGAATGCAGATTCTACAAAACGTTTATAGGAACATTGAAATATGTTCATAGTACATGTTTAATTATTCCATCCATCTATCCAATCCAGGGTCATGCCAGCCCTAGCAAGCATACAGCGCAAGGCAGGAAAAATCCCTGAATGGGGCAACAGCTCATTGCTACCACTGTCCACTGTGTCCTCACATGTTTAATTATTAACAATATATAAGGTGGTCCAGATCTAATTATGTAACTTTTAATGCAATGCAGAAAAACAATACCAGACAAAAGAATTATTCAAAATATCTTGTAATAAACGAAAATGGACTTACATTGAATTAATTCACTGATTTTCCATGTAATGCCCCACTTGTCCTCCATTTATTTGTATATAGATTCTATGTAATAAACTTAATAAGTTATAGTGTAATGAAAATTGAAAAGTTAGATCTGGCCACCTGTAACGATGTGGGCTCTGGCTCCACACTCCCATCTGATTTTTGGAAGCACTTGAACCCAACACCGTCGATAACGTAACCGAGTGAGCTAGTCAGTGAAGGCAATAAACATCTAAGCAAGGGGATGGTTGAAAGTGCAACAGTGCATTTATTTAAAACTGCCCATCAAAACAGGTGTTCACATAAATAAAGTGCAGTTCATTCAAAAAGTCAATAAATAAATAATCCAATAAAACATGTGGAGGTTAAAACCAATAGAAAAAACAATCCTTTAAAACGAGAGGTAAAATGTTTAAGGAAGCAGTCTTTAAAAACAACAAGAACAAACCGGTGCCTTCTTTTAAAACTAGTGTCCCTCTTGCTTCACCCATCAAGGCCACGCAACAAGGGAGACGCTCACTCTGCAGCTGACCTTCTCTATGCCTCTGCTACTGCCAGTCGCCTTCCCGATCCTTGGCTCCGGTCAGCTCCCACCTGACAGTGACTTGGGAATTCCATAATGGCCAAGGCTCTCACATTCGGGACACTGCTTCCCAAGTCCCGACTCCCGCTACCGACTGCGGAGAGTCCTGCACCTTCCCGGTCACTCCCGCCCTGCAACAAACTTCTGCGGGCGTGACCACAACCACTTCTCCCAGGTGTTGGCCAAACACCCAGGCAGCCTTCAGCTGCCTGCGAGCATTTGCTCGCCTCCTTCCTGTGCACCGATTTGCTCGCGCTCTTTCTCCTTTCTCTCCTTCCTGCTTCCAACCTCCATTTCCTCTCTCTCTCTTCTCTCTCTCGTTCCTTTCTCAATCCCCCACAACCGACTCGCGCTTAAAATGACGAGGGCCACAGCAGCTGCAGCATTAGCCACGGGACAATCACGAATGTGGGCAGTTCCTCACCTGTGCACTAGGTGAGAAACACCCACACCTTAAGCCGCGAGCGCGTCGATTATTTATTTAAAAATGGCCTTTACTCAGTGAGCTGTGGACCCGCTATACCACACTACCCTGTATAGTAGATTATTTTAATGATGTTAAAATGTTATCTTTACAATGTAATAAACATACTTTGCTGCATTACTTTGATATCAAATGCTCCAAGAAGATAGCGCTTCGAAATCTAAATCGACTTAGAAGCCAGTTGTCATCATATGTAAATAAGCGCTTTATAAAGTGACTCAGGTTGTGCAATATTATAACAGTATCGCAAGTTAACAGTGAGGTAATTGTACTTATAAGTATAAACAGTTCTTCAAGGAGGACTTTATTGACTAATTAATTGCGTTTATAGTTCTTTGGATGAAACTGTTTCTGAACTGCAAGGTCAGTACAGGAAAGGCTCTGAGGCGTTTGCCGTATGGGAGAAGTTCAAATAGGCAGCATGGCTGAGGCAGCGTGTGCTTGATGCTGTATACCAATAATTCTCTTTCCAATCAGCTGCTGTAGAGCTGTGATTCCACACTCAGATGCAGTGATATAAATACTCAGAGTGGTGTAGTGACAGTAATATGGAAAAAGATGATCCGCTGCGGCAACCCGTAATGGGAGCAGCTGAAAGAAGAAGACAGAAGCTGTAAGTATCAAAGGTAACCTACAAAACAGAATCTCAAGTTAATTAGCGGACAGAAGACAAAGAGTACAGATACAAAGAGAATGCTCTACATGGGCTGAGGTCATCAATAGATGACCATTGCTTTGTTTTCAGTTTTTACCTATGACATACATTTTGGTTTGAGATGTATCTGATTAAAATTGTAAACATTTCTGCAATTAAATTTTTATATGTAAATGAATTAATTTAATCTGGTCACTTTGATTGCGTGTCACAGTTATCGAGGTCTATTAATAGTAGTAGTGAGTAATTGGCACTTCATCATTTCTTGTATTGTTTCTTGATAATGAACCTCATTCACACACACCATCTGAGTTGCCACTCATCCCTTATGATATGGGACTGTACAATACTGGAACACAAAAAGCTTATTGAATCAATAAGAGACACAATTTTACCCATATTTTCACACACATTGTTTCATATACTAAGTGTGCAGAAAATATAATACAATTAAAACCAAGCCAGTTATACAAGCTAAGCAATATTTTCGTGTTGCACTAAAATTGCAGACAGAGAAGCACTGCACGCAGAGTGAGACTGGGCATTAGTGTCACCCTAGTCATTATGCTGTGTTCACACATTGATGGTAAATAAAGATAAAAGCTAAAAATATGGTGGCACATCCAGAACAAGACTGTACATGCTATGATGTAGCAAGTCCACCTGAGAAATGTAAGTGGCAGACAGAATGATCAGACCTTTCCCTGGCAATGAATACGCTTTTGAGTGTTTTTGGTTGTGCATGGAGGGTGTAGCAGATGACTAGGGACCTTGCCCCACCAGGACACCTGGAGAAGGGAAGGACCGGGAGAGGGGTAATATCTTCCCTGGTGCGTAGGAGGGAAGCACCCCTGGATAGCATCAGGGTGCTCAATCTTTTTGGGGTCCGTTGCCACCACCAGGTAGTGCTTGGAGAGCTCCAGAGCCTTGGCATACAGCACTTCTGCCACATCCGGATGTGCTGCCGGATGTTAATTAGGAAGCACCTGGAGAACTTCCGGGTGCAGTATGGAGTCGGGTGGAAGAGGACAGAGCTTGCAAGAGAGTAGTGGAGGCAGTAGTAAAGGCAAGATGACTTGAGAGAAGTAAAAAGGACTGAGCTGTTGTGGCTGTGTCGTTGTGCAAAAAATAAACGTGTGTCTCAGTGTCTGTCTGTGTTCAGGGCATCTTTCACATGGCATCCCAGATGGGATGCTCTGTCTGGTAAAAGGCAGGGACCCATCATTAAAAATAATTTGTGAAAGCCCAGTGCAGCAGCACGAGGCACACGCGCACACTTTAGCGTGAATCACGCGCACTCCCGCGACACACACATATCACAGCTCGCGAATCAGCCAGCAAGATGCCGAAGGTCCGCAGAACCACCACTTTTCCCAATGAGAAGAAAGGCAGCAATGTGCAACCTGAAGACAGCAGGCAATTCAAAGAAGCCAGTTGTCAGCAAGAACATCGCCATGCCTGAAGAAGTGGCCAGGCAAGGGAAGCTGCCTCTGGGGGACGGAATCCAGGAGGTACATAACGGACCAAGAGACTTTTTGCCCTGGGAGTGTGGTAGCACTGTTCCGTATACCTACTGTCTGGAGGCGTTTTGCTGGCCGAAGGGTGTCAATGCCAGGGATGTCGACGGAACGAAGTCCAAGGAGGATGAGGGCACGCTGTATGGAGAAGATAAAAGTCAAATAAAAATGGTATCAAGGTGGCCGTCATCGGGAGGCTTCAAGATAAAATTGTCATTGTCATCAATTGTCAGCCAATCACTAACCAGCTGCTCTCCATCAAGTTCGACTCCAACAGCACCATCTTTAGAGCAGTCTCATGCTAGGGGCCCCAGGTTGGTTGCACTCATAGTGAGAAAGAAGAATTTGTCTTGTTTAGTTTTTTTTTTTAAATACTAGCCACGGTACCTATTGCAGACCAGTAATAGAATAATAATAATGTACCTTAAGCACCTTCCGTCCATAGTTGTGTGCATGAGTGTGAATGTCTCTTCACCGGCGCTCCATCACTCAAGCGGATTCCTTTAAAGACTGCAACTCATGCTCTTTCTTCATTTATGAGGCACATTTCTCTTCTCCTGTCTGGTTTTATACTTGCTGTCTTCAAAGGCGACTCTCTCAGAGTGGCTCATACACTCTTACACTCGCACTTCCTTTTTCATCCCATCCCCTAAACTGACCAATCACACTAAGGCCAAACTGACCAATCACATTGCTTAGAGAGACAGGAGACACAGACCTTAGCATTTTATTAAACGGGAGCCCGGGATTCCCGGACATTTTTCATTCCCGAAACCGCTGTAATTCCTGGGAAACCGGGAATGGCCAAGCTCGAATATACAGTATAGCGTGTAAAAGTGTAAAAATTGATCAAGAAATAACAGAGTTATAGTTGAAAGCTGATGACTTCATTGATGTCTGACAGACAACAGCTTTGAACAGCAACTTGAAATTGCAATGCATCAAGAAACTTGCCATTACAGAATGATGACAAGAAACTGGACGCATCAGTAAAAGCTGAAATGGTGGTGTTTCAGAGCAACGGCAAGCGTGGGTGTTGTTTAGAACAAGTATATCTGTATCTGATGACTGTGCTGCTTACTTCAGTGGAGGCAGAACGTGCTTTCTCAGCAGCTGGCGTATTCTGCACGAAGTATTACCTTATTTATTACCGCAACTAACTAGATCGGGGTGCCCACAGTTTTTCGGTTTGCGAGCTACTTTTAAAATGACCAGGTTGAAATGATCTACCTACATTAAATAAAAAAAAAAATATATATATATATACTGTATATATATATATATATAATACATGGTTGTGGATGATAGAGGATCATTTCCTGGGGGTTGGACTGGACCGCGTGTCTGCCTTGGGGGTTACCACCTGGGATCCCGAGATGTTTCGTCGTGTAGTGGGTGCGGCAACGCACTGTACCAGTGCATGCTCCCCAACTTGACTTGACTTGGTTAGAAAATAACCATACAGATAACTCACAATGTTCTTCAATATATAAGTAACTAGCAATATACCCGCGCTTCACAGTGGAGAAGTACTGCCTTTAAATTTCTCTTAAGAAGAAAATTAAACCTTTCTAAACTGAGGGAAAATATACCAATAATTATTTGTTAAGGATCTTTTTGTATACCACATTGTCAGTTCGGCCCTCCGGTTGTAATATGACCAAGCTGTGCGCTGAGCTTACTCTTGAGCATGCAATGTACAGTTGGCCATGTGAACAGTAATCTTGTTTCAAATCTCACAGCTTGGATTGCTGCTGTTATAATCGGTTTGAGTTTCATGGTTTGACTTGTGTTGAAGTGACATTCGGCATCTGTCAAGCGTTGTAAGCATACAACCGGTTTCATCCATAACTTCACATCCAGCTTTTGAGAGTTTAAACATTCATAAACATCAAAGTGTCCACTACTGAAATCGTCACCTGTGAATCTAAGATGTTTAAGAGGCATTGGCGGTTGTCAAAAGGTATAAAATATTTGGCCATTTCTGTAAACTTGAAAGCGACAACCGAACAATTCAGTGGCAGCCATCAACTCACATGCAAAACCACAGGTGAAGGGCTCAAGCATTTCAGTCTTATAGTACTCCTGTGTAGTATAATTATCTCCTGTACTGTCATCAGTCCACACCTTGAACCTGTCCCAGTCATTCAATACATAAGACACAATGTTCCTCCGGATATCAAGAGTGAGCCTGATATGGCCATGCAATATGTAACAAAGAGAATGGAAAAAGCAGGTGCCATCTCCGGGCATGGAAACCACTCGGTAAGTGACAGTTATTTGATCGATGGTGATCACCTCAATAGACATGTTAATGGGGGTACGAATGGAATGATAAAGGAAATGGATACATGAACAATGTAAAGTAAGTCTAAAATACCTACACAATAACTATAATCGTAATAAACAAACAATAAAACAGCGGAGAAGAAGTGGATTAAATAAAAAGGCTGTAGTTATCAGCAGGGAGACGTGAATCCCGTGGCGAAGCAAGGAAGGGAATGTAGAGACCAGAACGACGGACGGCCTTATATAGGCAGGCAGCCAACATCATGGGAGGCGTTGGGATGAGGGACACAATGCCGCCTCACACGGTCACCGAGCTGCAGGCTATGGACGTATATATGTACGTAAGTAGGTTTCAGTTAGCGTTGGGAACCTGCGTACCAAATTTCTGGAAGATAGGCCCATAAGTAACAAAGACCGTTGAAAAGTTCAATATTGCAGCCGACAGTGGCATCATACCACTGAAATAAGTACGTACTTTGGTTTCAGTTAGCACAGGGAAGCCGCCTACCAAATTTCGTGAAGACGGGGCCATAAATAAGAAAGTTTAACATGGTGGACGTTGTCGACCGTTATGACCGTTATGCATAGAATTTCAAAATGAAACCCGATTAACTGTTGTAAATAAGCTGTAAGGAATGAGCCTGCCAAATTTCAGCCTTGTACCTACACGGGAAGTTGGAGAATTAGTGATGTTGGAAAGTTCAATATGGCAGCTGAGAGTGGCGTCATACCACCGAAATAAATGCATTACAAAGGTTTCGGTTAGCGCAGGGAAGTTGCCTACCAAATTTCGTGAAGATGGGGCCATAAATAAGAAAGTTCAACATGGAGGACGTTGTCGACCGTTATGACCGTTACGTGTAGAATTTTGAAATGAAACCTGCTTAACTTTTTGTAAGTATGCTGTAAGGAATAAGCCTGCCAAATTTCAGCCTTCTACCTACACGGGAAGTTGGAGAATTAGTGATGAGTGAGTGAGTAGTGAGTGAGTCAGTGAGGGCTTTGCCTTTTATTAGTATAGATTTGATAGTTATAAACTTTTACTAACTCCCCTGTTATGTTTCTCTTCTATGTGTCCTCATGGTGCCTTTGCTCTACTGCTAATTTGTTTACCTGTCATAAAAAAGTTATCTCAGATAGTGGCACCCTGGAATCATCAGGTAGAAGGGTTTTTTTCATCTGATTGGCCAGACCAACACTGACTCGGCTGTAGAATGACCAATAGGTGGGAGGTGTCTGGTTTGTCTGATTCCTTTACTACAATCTGGCTGTGGTTCTACAGTTAGCTGATGGACAGATGTTGTTGCTTTTCATTTCATAGAGTAACTTGCTCATGGTCACACAGTGTCACCAGTGGGATTTTAACCCACATCCTCAGGGTTTTAAGTCCAAAGCCTTTACCAATATGTCACACTGCATGCTTTCCTCAGTGTGAGCATAAAGGTTTGAACGCTGACATTTTTTATGTATACCTTCTTAATTACTGATGGTTTTGATGCTTGGCTTTTGTTTTAGTTAAGGTAAGGTTAACTAGTCTTGTGGTTGAATTGGTTTAATGATTTCTTGCCTCTTAGATCTAAAGCATATTCAGCTTGTTTTTGGTTTCTTGTAACAATTCTTTCAAAAAAGATCTATCTAATATCTACTCAACTTTGTTGAATTGATCTGTCAGACTGGATGGACAAACATGTCTGGTAAATGAATAAAGTCACAAATATAGAGAGACACAATATGGTTAAACTAACAACACACAAACAATTATAGCTGTCATGTCTTTAATGAACACACCCATCAAATATTCACAATATGGAAGTAACTGAAGCCTTGGATTTAATAACTGGCCAAACCGCCAATGGCAGCAATAACCTCAAACAAGCACTTCTAGCAGTTGCAGATCTGACCTATACAATGTTCAATAAAAAAATCTTCTATTATCTGTATATTATGAATAAACTGTATTATTTGTCGATTACTGTGAATGCTTTTGGGTTATTTGACGAAAAATGGTAATTGCCATTCCTTACCACAAGTAGAAGATTTTTGTGCTCCTTTGTCAAGAATTTAAATCTCTTCCTAGAAATAACTTGAACTTAAGAAAGAGCTATATCATTCTTATTATTCATATGTTCTTTTTATTGATAAAATCAAGGCTTCAGTTGACAAGAAGAAGATGACTAATAGGTTGGGTCTCATCTCCAAACACATTTCCCAACAGGTCCATAAAGGAGCTTGGAAATTTTACAATATAAGAGTCTCACCTTCCATCTTAGAAAGCCATTTCTGAAAATTAAATTTACTGAGGTCAAAAGAGAGTAGACGGGGGGTCCAATTGAGTATAAATATTCCTTGGCATCCTGTGGGATATGCATCAGGCAAGGGAAGGTACTTAGCAAGAGACAAGAGGCAAGCCCAGCATATGCCAGCATCTGAAAGAAGAGCATGGAAATAATCTGCTTTTGCCGTTCAAAACGCGGGTTCTGGAGTGCATCTGTTCTGATGTTGTGAATGTGTTTGTACAAAAAGATACAGATGACCACACATGAAAGGTTCATCAAACACAGAGGCAATAAAATATAGAATACCAAAAATATGAACAATAAAACCATGCTGCTGATGCTATTACTGTAACAATCAATAGTTGTAGATTCATTTCCACTGAGAGCCTTATTTTGGTTGATGGTAGCAAGG
Source organism: Polypterus senegalus (assembly GCF_016835505.1). Classification (NCBI taxonomy): domain Eukaryota; kingdom Metazoa; phylum Chordata; class Cladistia; order Polypteriformes; family Polypteridae; genus Polypterus; species Polypterus senegalus. Next base: position 28,889,025 of record NC_053156.1, read on the forward strand.
AACTGAAAAGTGTTTGTACCAGAACATGAAAAGAATCCTGATCCTATTCCCCAGTGTATAATCTTGGAAATATTTTTTTTGATCTTCAAAAAGATACCGTTTTGAAAAGGGAGAATCTTGACACAGTATAAGAGAAAGAGCAAAGCCGTGAACCATATGGTGCAGAGGTATGAGGTCGACAAAAAGAAGAAAATTAGGAAATACAATTCCACGGTGTTGATGCAAATGTTCGTACACAACCGTACAAAAACATGCACCACAGAAAAGAAGCTTATGGAGGCATTGGCTCCAGCCACACATCCAATGGTCAGGTTTACATTTCGTCCACCTCTTCTTTTGTCTTCTTCTCCCCAAGGCATGACGAGGCAGCAGATTATAAAGAGATTCCCCAGAAGACCTGAAGCCGAAGACACCCCAAGAAAGGCATTAAAACTCATATCCTCCATTTTATGGATATTGGGAAAGTTTCAATAAGTTATTCTGTTTTCTGATTAACTAATTTCTGTATATGAAGCTGAGAAGGTTTGCTTATTTCACAAAAGTCATAAAGCTGTTCTGCTTCCATGCAGTTTGAATAATGGCCAACTTCTGGCTTCATGTAATGATTAATGCTTTGCATCATTTGCCTGAGCTTCACCTGCTCCACTCACTACCTTCGTTCCTACTTTAATTGCAAATAAAATTTATCATTTGGCATTGGTAACAAATCGCAGTGGACTGGAGACTGTGCCCGTTTACTAAGGGGGCCTTAATGGGGAAAAAAATAATTAGCAATACCAACATGTAGGAGACTCTAGGCAGGAATGATCTCTGTAAGTAGAGTCAACCACACATATGGACAATAGTTTTAGGAAGCATTTAGATTAATCCCTTGGAAACATGCCTATGTCACTTTCTTGGAGATCAGGCTCAGAGTTAAATTCTAAGAGGGCAATCTCTTCTGTGAGTCACCAGGAATTATCTGAATGTCATTGTCACTGCATGTGTTAGGAACAAATGCTTCAGAATTAGGTAAGTACATACCTGTTTTCAAAAGTCTCTTTTCTATAATGCACAACATATGAACAGTTAATATTTCTCATTTAAAAATGAATGCTTAATAATGACACTTTTTTAACACAGTTACATTGGATTCAGAAAGTAATCAGACGCCCTCACCGTGTGCACCTTATTGTGTTGTAGATTTCATTTTAAATTAATAAATTTGCCCATCAATCTACATGCAATAACCCATAATCATAAAAATAAAAGCATGTTTTCAGAAAGGTTTGCAGATTTATTAAAATTCAACAACTGAAATCTCTCATTCCTGGATGTATTCAGAGACCCTTTGCTGTGGAACTCCAAATTGTGCTCAGGTGCATCCTTTTTGCTTTAGTTCTCCTTGAGATTTGTTTAGAACTTGATTGGAGTCCACCTATATAAACTGAACTGATTGACCATTGTTCAGAAGGGTAAACATGTTCCTATATATGGAAGGTCCCACAATTCTCACTTCATGTCTGGACGAAAACCATGCCATGAAGTCCAAAGAAATCTCTGTAGACCTCCAAAAATTCTTTGGTAATGCATAGATCAAGAATACAAAACCATTTCTAAAGCTTTGATTGTTCCTAGCAGTGCAATGGCTTTAGTAATTGTGAACTGGAAGAAGCTTGGAACAACAGGACTCTTCCTAGAGTTTCTCAAATAGCTAAACTGAGTAATTGGGCAAGATGGACCTTAGTCAGGGAGGTGACCATAAACACAAAGGTCAATCTAAGAGAGCATCAGACGTCTTCAGCTGAGAGGAAGAATCTATCAGAAGGATGACCATCTCAGCAGCACTCAATTAATCAGGCATTTATTGCTGAGTGGCTGACTTTTGCATGGAGTTTCCAAAATTGAATTCAAAGGACTCTGAGAGCATTATCATGCTTTGGGGATGCATCGCAATGGTGGAGACAGGGAAATTGATCTGAGGGAAGGATGAATGGAGCCAAATACACAGAGGTTTTTGGGGAAATCCTGCTCCAACCGCACACTATACAATACAATACAGTTTATTAATTTGTAGCCCAAAATCACACAAGGAGTGCCTCAATTGGCATAAACAGGCCCTGCCTCTTGACAGCCCCCCAGCCTTGACTCTCTAAGAAGACAAGGAACAACTCCCAAAAAATCCCCAGTAGGTAAAAAATGGAAGAAACCTCGGGAAAGGCAGTTCAAAGAGAGACCCCTTTCCAGGTAGGTTGGGCGTGCATTGGGTGTCAAAAGAAGGGGGTCAATACACAAGCACACAAGCAATGATTCATGTTTCAGTATGACAGGGACTTGAACCACTGGACAAGTCTCTTATTGTCCTGTAGTGGCCCAGCCAAAACTCAAACTTAAACCCCATAGAACATCTGTGGAGAGACTTGAAGATGGCAGTTTACAGACATGTCCAATCCAATCTAGCGAAGCTTGAGAGAAAGCAAGGTCATAGAAACTTTCCCAAGAAGACTCAAAGCTGTATTTGTTATGAAACAGACTTTTACAAAGGACTGAAGTCAGGGTCTGAATAATTTATATGAATAAGCAATTGCAGTTGTTGATATTTTATTAAATTTGCTTTTTGAAAACTTTTTTTTTGCTTTGTGATTATGGGTTATTGGGTTCAGATTGATGGTCAAAATTGGCCAATTTATCTATTTAAAACTAAATAAGCAACACAGTCAAATGTGCAGAAAGTGAAGGGGCTGTGAATATTTTCTGAATCCACTGTAATAATAAGAGAATTATATGCAGTACATATTTAACTTGCTTTCAAATGCAACTTTCACTGCCACATAAAAACATTTAAAGGAAACCCAGATGACAATGCAATTGTCTTTCAATTCCTTAGTGGGATCTTTTAATGGTTGTACAGTATGTCGATATACAATGGAGGGGGAGGCTTTGGTGTATTTTACCTGTTATGATGTTGATGTCATTGTATCACCATTTTAATATCACTAGTGTATTGGTAAATTCCCTGTTCACAAAAGATTTCAGCTACAGAGCAACCTGCTTGATTCTAACATGTCTACCTTCAAGAGGGCCATTCTACTAACATGACTCTTCTCAGTTTTTTTTTACACACAACGGCAGGCTTGAGCATCCACTAAGTCATTTTTTACTCATCTTTCTTGAACGATTTTCTGCCTTAACACAGTAAACCATCAGATTCTCCTTACCTCTATTTCTAAAGTAGGCAAAACAGCACTCAGATTGTTTGACTCCTACCTCTCAGAAATATACGATTAAGTCTCATGAAGAAAGCACTGGGGTACGTCAAGGGGCTACTTATCATCTCAGCCATTCCTCTGACTCAACCTAATATCTCTGTGAAATTTGGTTCATTATTCATAGCACCTAGTAGTCTCCTGATGATACATATTGACTCTGTAGAATATCTTCATGATCAAACCATATCTAATGGGGAATGCAGCCTAACTTTTTTATCCAGGCACTGGTCATGTCACACCTTGACAAGTGACTTTTCATGCTGGTAGGCACACCTGAATGTCCCCTCAAGCCACTGCAATTTTTCCAAGGTACAGTGGAAGGTCTTGTTTTTAACCTGCCAAAATGGGTGCATATGACTTATCGTTCGAGGTAACCCCACTGACTCCCCGTAGTAACACTCATTAAGTTCAAACCCTTGATGCTTGCCTACAGAGCAGTCAGTGGTTCTTCTTCTTCTTCTACTCCCATCTCTGTCTGGAGTTGATGTACTTGATCAACCTTCTTCTAACAGCTTGGTCCTGCACCTCCTCACTAGTCAAACTCTTTTCTTTCAGATTTTCTTTTACTTTATCAATCCACCTCCACTTTGGCCTCCCTCTCTTCCTCTTCCCCTGTACTTCCATTCCCATCATTCTGTTGCCCACAAACTCATTGTCTCTCCTCCTCACATATGTACACCACTTAAACCTACTTTAATGTACTTTCTTAGATATCTCTCCCACTCTTATTGTACCTCTGATTGTTTAATTTCTAATTCTGTCCTTTTTTATAGCTCCACATATCTATCTCAACATTCTAATTTTTGCTGCACCTAACTTCTTCTCCTGCATTCTCTTTACAGTTGTGCTTGAAAGTTTGTGAACCCTTTAGAATTTTCCATATTTCTGCTTAAATATGACCTAAAACATCATCAGATTTTCACTCAAGTCCTAAAAGTAGATAAAGAGAAACCAGTTAAACAAATTAGACAAAAATATTATACTTGGTCATTTATTTATTAAGAAAAATGATCGAATATTACATATTTGTGAATGGCAAAAGTTTGTGATACTTTGCTTTCAGTATCTGGTGTGACCCCCCTTTGCAGCAATAACTGCAACTAAACGTTTCCGGTAACTTTTGATCAGTTCTGCACACCGGATTGGAGGAATTTTAGTCCATTCCTCTGTACAGAACTACTTCAACTCTGGGATGTTGATGGGTTTCCTCACATTAACTGCTCGCTTCAGGTCCTTCCACAACATTTCGATTGGATTAAGGTCAGGACTTTGACTTGGCCATTCTGAAACATTGACTTTATTCGTTGTCTTGCTGCATGACACACCTTCTCTTGAGATTCATTTCATGGACAGATGTCCTGACATTTTTATAATTCAGAATTCATTGTTCCATCAATGAAGGCAAGCCGTCCTGGCCCAGATGCAGCAAAACAGACCCAAACCATGATACTACCACAACCATATTTTGCAGATGTTCTTATGCTGGAATGCAGTGTTTTCCTTTCTCCAAACATAACACTTTTCATTCAAAAAGTTCTATTTTGGTCTCATCCGTGCACAAAACATTTTTCCAATAGCCTTCTGGTTTGTCCACGTGATCTTTGGGAAACTGCAGATGAGCAGCAATGTTTTTTTTGGAGAGCAGTGGCTTTCTTCTTGCAAACCAGCCATGCACACCATTGTTGTTCAGTGTTCTCCTGATGGTGGACTCACGAACATATGAGCATTAGTCAATGTGAGAGAGGCCTTCAGTTGCTTAGAAGTTACCCTGGGGTCCTTTGTGACCTCGCCGACTATTACACGCCTTGCTCTTGGAGTGATCTTTGCTGGTCGACCACTCCTGGGGAGGTTAACAATGGTCTTGAATTTCCTCCATTTGTACACAATCTGTCTGACTGTGGATTGGTGGAGTCCAAACTCTTTAGAGATGATTTTGTAACCTTTTCGAGCCTGATGAGCATCAACAACTCTTTTTCTGAGGTCCTCAGAAATCTCCTTTGTTCGTGCCATGATACACTTCCACAAACATGTGTTGTGAAGAGCAGACTTTGATAGATCCTGTTCTTTAAATAACACAGGGTGCCCACTCACACCTGATTGGCATCCCAATGATTGAAAACACCGGACTCGAATTTCACCTTCAAACTAACTGCTAATCCGTGAGGTTCACATACTTTTGCCACTCACATATATGTAATATTCGATCATTTTCCTCAATAAATAAATGACCAAGTATAATATTTTTGTCTCATTTGTTTAACTGGTTTCTCTTTATCTACTTTTAAGACTTGAGTGAAAATCTGATGATGTGTTAGGTCATATTTATGCAGAAATATAGAAAATTCTAAAGGGTTCACAAACTTTCAAGCACACTGCAGTACTGTTTCTTGAAAGTTATTCTGAAGTATCCCTTTATTTTCCCAAAAAGTTTTATATATTTTCGGTCTTCCTCAGCAGTGAAGTAATTTCCTGCACCGTTTGGTTCACAGCGTTACTTTGCCTCTTTTACTGTCTGAAGATTCTTTCCTGTAACCACAGTATCTTCCTCAAAGTGAAGCTGAATATTCCCAAGTTAGTAGTTTTTGGCATCGTCGGTGGGCACATTATGAGTTCTGCATCCTGAGGTGTGTCCTTCTTCTCTTGCAGCTTCATTTCAAATGAATCTCTGAACCTGCTCTGATGCCACTACACCAGAAAATAATAACTTTGAAAATTCAGTCAGTTTGGTTATCATTTCATTGTTTGGACTCTTTTGGTTTTCATTCCTTGTTGCTGTGTCTGTAATATCTAGTTTACTGATGTCAAATTCTTGTATGGACACATGCGAAACATGAAAAGCAACTCCAGCGAGCTTTCAAAATGCCAACTGAAGACCCCAAAGCGAGTTCTTAGATGAAATCCTGTCAGGTTCTTCTGTACACTGCGTTTCACCCTTGTAATGTTTGTCTTCATTTTACTTTCTCAATTCAATCATATTGTAGTCGATTCATCTGCCTTGATAGTGAGTCCTTTGTACTGTTTGTTGATCTCTGTTAATATAATACTCAAAAATGGATTCAGAAGAATGAAGCTGGCATCTCTTATAAAGCCAGTTTGTCACCACTGTTTCCAAGAGTCACAGTACACTGTTTCAGAGTAGGCAGAAGGAGATATAAAAATATGATGACGTCCATGACAGGTTGATTTTGTAAGTCAAGAAAATAAGCCCAAAATTAGAAAGAATGTGGCTACTTTGTGTAACTTAAATTATGAAGATGTATTAAATATACTGTACTTATTGTGAAATCTTTGAGACCCTTACCAACACCAAAACACAGGTGAAGTGTCGGTGGAGGTATGCTTGTCCACCGCTGAGGCAACGGCAGATTTGCAGTGCCACAGAGGCATCTACGAGTTAATAGCCTCACCCCATAGCGCATTTGTTAGCAAATGGTTGATGCAAGGAACATGTTAACCCAGTCACTGACCTGGCCCACTCTTTTCTTTTCTGTCTTCTCCCATTCAGTATGACCCAATCCCAGCCACTGATTTGCAGCCGCTGGACCTACCTGAAGTAGGGACCCAAGGCAGGATGACTGATAATGTCACTGCTTGCTTGCTCTGTCTGTGTATGTTGAAGTGGTAGCTTTCAATAAATATTATGGCTGTTGCTGTTTTGATTTGAATAAAGCTGATGTTCCTGAAGCCTTTTGATTCAGCCTTGTATTTTGGGGCAAGACAGTGACTCATGCGTCACATGGTACCAGAAGTAGGGACTTACACAAATGTATCCCCAACAGGCACATGATGTCCCTCTGCCTCCGGAGCCAGATGAGGCCCCTGCAGCCATGCCT